>NC_057850.1:76471266-77078052 GCF_015237465.2 Chelonia mydas | reverse complement strand
TATTTAAGTAATGTAACAATATGAAAGAGCTCACCAGCCTCAGTAAAACAAGTACCAGAGGTTAAGGTCACCATGCCCTTGTTGAGCTATAGACCTCCCAGCGTTCAGTTGGCAGCATGCATGCATAGGCGGCAATACAGATACTGTAAAACTCACTCTCACATTCACTACTAAAGTTAACAATGGTTGACTTTATGGCTAAGATTTAAACTTTGGGCTTACCAGGAGTCCTAGGATGATTAACAAAAACAATGTAATATGCACAGATTCAGTTAGATTCTTGGAAGGTCAGATCAGAACAGTCTAATGGGTGTGCTGCTTCTATCATTTTCTGCAGGAATATAAAATGCAGTGTTCTTTAGAATCATAGAATCATAGAATCATAGAATATCAGGGTTGGAAGGGACCCCAGAAGGTCATCTAGTCCAACCCCCTGCTCAAAGCAGGACCAAGTCCCAGTTAAATCATCCCAGCCAGGGCTTTGTCAAGCCTGACCTTAAAAACCTGTAAGGAAGGAGATTCTACCACCTCCCTAGGTAACGCATTCCAGTGTTTCACCACCCTCTTAGTGAAAAAGTTTTTCCTAATATCCAATCTAAACCTCCCCCATTGCAACTTTAAACTGTACCTCCCTTTTCCTCTGCTATTTACAACTTGTTCCCAGGGTCATGATGGAATACTGGAAACTGTCCTCTAGAGTTATTTTAAAACATGCACTGTGTTTTGTTTGGGTGCATATTTGTAGTCTATAGTCTTAGTTGACTATAAAAGAGCATCTGATCATCAGACAGCCTAATGATATGACAAATCCATCTGGAATTGTTCCCATCCTAGCTTTAATTCAGGTTAGTTGGAGCCACCTTGGAGTTCAGTACCTGGTGCCGCCATTTGATAATGATAAACGAATGTTGGCAATGATGGAATGCCTCCAGGGTCTCAATGCAACATTGATACATATTTTATTGCTGTATAATAAATAGGGGGAAACAGAGTGGTAAACCTGGATCTTAGTCTGGATTCTAGTCTAGGTAAACCTTGAGTCCTCGCAGACAGAAAGATGTTAGCCTCACGAATGCATTGGAGATTGACTGACACCATGGGGGTGGGAGGGGCTGCTACCTACCTAGCACAAACAAACCCTGAAAATGCTGCCACTAACAACAACAACAACCAAAAAAACCCCTAACCTGTCAAAGCACTATACAGAGAAGAGGAGAAATATTCAGGCAGTGCCAGTCCAGCTGCCACCAGGCACTCCATGATGTTTGTGGAGACTGACACTGCGAAATGCTCCTGAGAATTCCCCCCTTGGCAGTGTGGGAGAGTTTTTACATTTACCCCAAAACCACTTACTGAGCTATTTGCATTCACTGCCACAAGAGTTTCCATCAGGAGAGGGGACAGCTGAGAGTTTTGCCATGAAAACATTACTCGAGGCTCAGTTTATTAACAAATACAGGCTATTTGAGCTTTCCAGCATATTTCAGCCATGATTCTAACAAACTACCAAGTTTGAAAAGCAAAGTGAAAAACACACAGAGGCATGGTAACAGGAACCAAAGGAGGAGTTTTGATGAGAACAGAGAGGCCTGTATATGTAAGGTGAAAATATGTCCTCTTTGTTCACTACAACAAGAATGATTCCACAGTCATGTGTCAAGTTCCCAAATCACTACCAAAATGGCAAAACATGAGGAAACACGCCTTAGTTTTTTTTTTCCTACTGTTCTTTGCAGGGATGCTCACCTAGGAGCTGAAGGAAAGTGAAGCACCTAAGCGTGTGCTTACTTTAAGGACATGAATAACTCCATTGACATTGACAGGACCAAGGCTTTGAATTCACTGGAAAGAAAAAAAAAAAGCGCATTTTTTACACTGAGATTAGGGTGACCAGACAGCTAATGTGAAAAATCGGGATGGGGTGGAGGAGGTGTGAGTAATAGGAGCCAATATAAGAAAAAGACCCCAAAATCGGGACTGTCCCTATAAGAATCGGGACATCTGGTCACCCTAACTGAGATAGACGTCGGTGTAAAATCCTGGTGGAGGCAAGGCACAGGTGTTGATTACAGCCACATAGTTAAATGAGGTAAACCCCTGATGGGAGGTATAGGGTTGATCTTGATTAGCTATATTGCAGTAAGAACTCCTTGCACTTTGTCTCCACTAGGATTTTACATCAGGACAGCTATCTTTACAGCAAGATGCCTTTTTTGCAGTGAAGACATAGCCTAACTCAGAGTCTTAGCATTAAAACCCAGGCTTAAATGCTTTGGTGGGTTGGGGCCCTTCTCCACTTTTATTTGAAAGTATAGAGCTAGATTATACCCCCTTTGAAGTCAATGCAAAGCTCCATTAAAGTCATTGAGGTGCAGGATCAGTCTTAATATGAATCATCATTTTCCCCACAAAAACATTTGTTCTGTGAGATAAGATGAGGAGAAAGAAAAATTTGCAAATGATTTTGTCTCAGGAAAAAGATCCTGTGAAAACAGTAGACAGTAAATATTTTGTAGACCAATTTTTGAATTAAGACTCTTCCTTTAGCTAAGGCAATGACTCTTAACTCTTCCCCCCTCATTTGCATTTTCTGCTGTTAAAATCATTCACATGATAATCCTTCTCACATGCTTTCCTGTTGATAATCAAGCTAATCCTCTCTTCTGCCTGTCAGGAAATATATTTAGTTTATTTAAACACACACACACACACACACACATTTCAGGTGTCTAGTGAAATAAATTATAAATTACTTACCAGCCTGAGTGTTTAATCCTTGCATGTAATTACTTTATTTCTTCACTATTATCTGAACACACAGGTAGGGAATTCTTTTGAAACAGCATCCAAAGTCGTGGCTGTCCTGAAGGTGTGCAATTCATATACATACCAGATACTTTGTTCAGATCTGACAGGGTTGAAGCATTTAAGTGCTGTGCTAATGGAATTAAGTGTATTACTCCTACCATTGTCCATGGGAGTTGCGTCTCAGTTTCTATTTACAGTGTGGAACATTTCCACTAATCTATCACTGAGAGGGGCAATTTGTAAATTTGAACCACTTAACATAAAATAGGTTAGGACTTTTCCGATCCTTTTAGACAGCTTGTCTCACTCTGACCCTAACCCAATAGTTGAAGTATGTTAAATTATTTGTGCTCATCATTCACAATCCATCACTCCCAATCGCTCTTTTCATCTCTAAAGGAGGAGCAGGAGGAAGAGAAGAAAAGCCTCATTCTCACACACACACACACACACACGTACTTGATGCTAAGGCTTTTTAAAGAGGAGTCTCACCTGGATGTTTTACTTGTATCCTTTCCATTTGATGTTATTAAAGGCCTCTAGAGATTCTTCTGTTTCATTCTTCTGGGCTAGTTTAGCAAGGGTGGTGACATACCATCTCAAATGTCTAGAAGCTTGTTAGCAAAGACCTTGTCACTGCAAGGGATCAAAGTGTTTTTGTGCTGAGTCCTTAGGGCAATGATCCTGGCTGTACAGCTGGACTCAGATGCAAGCGCCACATGGTCTAGCATGACAAGCGGCTGGATTCTCAAACCAACAGACAGAGAGTTGTTTTCTCCGATGAATGGCATTTCCCAAAACAGAAGGGAGAAATTGGCACTCTTTCCACTGTCAGAGAATCTCATTCAACTTATTTCAGCAACCTCTAAACTCCAAACAGGGTGAAACTTGTTGAAATAAAAACATGGCTCTTTTCGTTATGCAAACTAAAAGTGACAACTCAAGCAGACTCACCCCTGCAGTGAGAAGCAATCCAGTAGGGATTTATAAGTCCACTATTGTTCAATATACAGTCTATTAGGGGGATGGGAAAGGGAGACCAACTGAGAATAACTTTTAAAATAATTCTGCAAATAACTGTCATATCCAACCTGAAAATATTCAGTTGCTTCATTCTAACTTTGGTATGAAGTGCTCTGTCAAGAGGTTTCAGAGTAGCAGCCGTGTTAGTCTGTATCCGCAAAAAGAAAAGGAGGACTTGTGGCACCTTAGAGACTAACCAATTTATTTGAGCATAAGCTTTTGTGACCTACAGCTCACTTCGTCAGATGCATCTGATGAAGTGAGCTGTAGCTCACGAAAGCTTATGCTCAGATATATTGGTTAGTCTCTAGGGTGCCACAAGTCCTCCTTTTCTTTTTGTCAAGAGGGAGGATGAAGGAAGATCAGTGTATGAACAAGCTTGCAATACATCAGGAATCAAATAATTGAATGTCTGACTGCAGAGCCCAATCGTTAGCTTGACACGCTCCTGACAATCGAGGAAATAGCAGTCCCTGTTTTTTGACAAAGCAGATATTGGTCAGAACTTCTGGTGAAACACATGGTATCATGGGTATCTTTAGTAAACGTTCTTTCTTCTATTAGCGAGACAAAAAAAATGTTGGCCAGTCAAAAAGTATTTTCCACCCCTCTTTTATTAGCCAGTGGCTTGCAGTAGTGAAAGACCATCAGGGAAAACGTATGCAGATTATGGCTTCATGTCTGAATGGTTCTTTTGAAGTTTTGCTTTCTAGCAGGTGTTTTGACTCACTGTTAGAGTGAGTCCTTCTCTTTGGAGACACAGCTCCTGAGTGCCAACAAATGAGGCGGCTTTTTGAAAAGTAAAATATTCCCCTAGGGAATAAGCACAGGGTTGGTAGCCAGCTGCTCATTTGTTCTTTAGTCTGGTTCAGATATTGAATTACTGTGCCATTGAAGAAGCCACTTCACCTTCTGTCTTACTTTTCCCAACTATAAAATGGGAATGATTTGCCCACCTTGTTCACT
The DNA here is from genome assembly GCF_015237465.2 of Chelonia mydas. Taxonomy (NCBI): domain Eukaryota; kingdom Metazoa; phylum Chordata; order Testudines; family Cheloniidae; genus Chelonia; species Chelonia mydas. The sequence goes on along the minus strand of NC_057850.1, from coordinate 77,073,255 downwards.
GGGGCCTCGAAAAGATTAGTTGGTTCATGCATTTACTGTGCTTTGAACATACAGAAATGCCAAGTACTATGGTTATTACTAATTCATGTTTGCATAAGAATTTCAGGATTTAGCCCTATGTTTGTTATGTGGGACCAGTTTATTACATCCCCACATTTTACCCCTACTTGCTAAACCAGCTTACATTTTATTTACTGAACCAGATTCTGCAGGATGTCAATCCTCCCAACTGAAACAGTACTGCCAAGCAAATGCCAAATGGCAAATACCTCAGCCCTTTCAGCGACATAATGAAGCCTACGCAGGCAAACAAGTTCAGATACAAGGGCCAGGAAGATGGCTCATTCACCTAAAAAAAAAATCAAAATAATGAGGTACAGCAGGTCAAATACCAGGAACGAAGGCCTTGCATTAGGCCACAAGTCCATCTAGCGATGCATTCTGTCACTGATGCTGGCCAACACAGAATTCTTTAGAGGATGGTGTAAAGACACCATTGTGGACCATTTTACAAAAAAAAAAAAAAAAAAAATCCTGGAGGTCTGTACTCAGACAAATCTCCGGTGTCTTCAATAGGAGTGTCCAGAGTTAAAATGGAGGAAGGACCACAAGATTTGGCCTGGTCTGAAAATGGTGCACTGATTATCTTCAGAATGTATACTGAGGATAAAGACAAACGAGAAGCATACCTAGACTTTTCTGCACAATAACCAAGGCTTTGTATTAGGTAACAAAATCTTTAGAACTATATTTACATAAGAGAATATCACATTTTCTATAAATCTTCTTCCCCGCCCAGATTTCTATAAATCATCTTTTCAGATTGAATGCTGCATGTGGAATTCCAAATGTAAAATGTAACCTCAATGTAATCTGTCAGCCTGGTTATAGCACTTTGTATGCTACAAGGGTAGCTGAGCTGAACTTAAGGAGGCAAAAATCAATTCATAAACACTTTAAATTTGATAACTGTCCACATGTTCACCGCTTGGGTGAAGATAATTGTAGTTGCATGCTTTTCTGAGATCCATGGCCAGAGTAAAAATAGGTATCATTCAATAACTCATCTTTCAGCAGTAGCTGTAAATGTACTGGCTGATCTATAAAAATGGCTTGGATTATTTTTTGTATTGGTGCTATATCACTCCCTCTGCCCGTTCTTCATTTCTTCCTTTTTGGTACACTCCCGGTCTCCCCCTGGAATTAGTTTTAATTTGCACAGTCCCTGTAGTATACATGTGCTATACATTTATACCTCAGCTCGTTATCACAGCATGTGAAAGGCTAGAACGTGTTAGCATGATCGTATGTATGCAACAAACACTGGGTAAATCGCTATTGCAAATGAATGCTTTTGAAAGATGAGAAAGGTCTGGGATATTTTTCATCCCAAATCAATGGAGGTTTCTAGGCCTGTCTCAGGGCTGTGCAGTTGTATAGACAAGGCATGTAATCAGGGGTAGTGCATAGCTATACTTCAAGGAGAACACTGAGGCATTCAGAATGCTCCCTGGAGCTTGCAGAGGCTGGATATGCTCCTACTTATACCTGAGGGGGGGCAGCTTAGTCTCCCCAGCCCATTTGGAGCATGGTGCCTCCAAGAAAGAAGACAGGGTGCAATCGGAAGAGGGCAGAATCTGGCTTTTAGAGTAGAGAGATGAGGATCTATCACTTCCCCAATAATTCCACAAATAGGAATAAGAACAGCAAGTGAGTTGTAACTCATGAAAGCTTATGCTCAAATAAATTGGTTAGTCTCTAAGGTGCCACTAGTACTCCTTTTCTTTTTGCTTAACTAATTAGCCTCTCACAGTTTGTATGGTAATTTCCAACTTATCTGTATGTGTATATATCTTACTATATGTTCCATTCTATGCATCCAGTGAAGTGGCCGTAGCCCACGAAAGCTTATGCCCTAATAAATTTGTTAGTCTCTAAGGTGCCACAAGTCCTCCTTTTCTTTTTGTGGGTACAGACTAACACAGCTGCTATTCTGAAACAAATAGCAATAGTTATTACAAGAGCCCCCACACACATGCAGAAGCTGTAGCACAAGCCAGGGAAATTTAAATGCGTCTTTATTTGAGCTATAGCCTTGTGTGTTCAAATTGCCTTATCCCCCACCTTCCCATCAGTTCCCCTTAGTTCTGTGCATCTGCCCCCCTGATTAACATAAGGCACACACCTGTGGTGGCTTTAGTGAAGCCTACTGCACCCTGGTCATTCACCCATTACAGTATCTTGTCTGTCTCCTTGTTTTGTCTTTCCCATTTCAGAAATGGTGGGAGCATAATCATCCGAGCCTATGCAATTAGACTTCTGGTTTTTCTTTCAGATGTTCATATTTTCTTACCTTCCATCCTCCCACAAGCCCAGTGCATCTCTGCCAAGGCCTGTATAGGGATGTAAAAGTTAAGACTGAGTAACACAAACTTCCTACAGATGCAGCACTCATTATTACTTAGATAACACCAAGTGTTCAGCCAGACAGATTCTTTACTGTTCTTGCATTAACATTTCCCCCTCAGTTCCATACCATCTCGCTGTGTCCATTGCTAAAGGGAAGAGACAGGACTTCATTGTGTAAATACATGGGGGGGGGACCTCTTTACTGAGACTCAGTTCCTCATTGCCTTGACCCTTGTGCAATCATTTCTACCCAATCCAGTGCCATATTTCTGATTGTGTCTGGCCAGATGCTCAAAGGTTTTTAGGCACTTAACTCCCATTGAAATAATGGGACCTAAGCATCTACCTTTGAAGATCTGGGCCTAAGTGTTAGGGGGCTTATTCCTTCACCCACTTACTTCCCTGGTCCTTCTTGCATGAACAGAGAGCAACAATACCCGAAGTCCAAAGGTGCAATTCGATGTTTATTGGGGTGAACTTCCAGCAAGCATGATTCCAGTTTCCTTCCTTAGTATCTGCCTTCCCAGCTCTACCACCACAGAGCCTTACCTGTGTCCCTGTTCCCATTCCTGCCCTTAGCTAAACATGATTCCAATTTCCCCACCCCTATTCCCATTTCCCTCCCCCCAACTTCCTGATTGACTGCAGCCTATATAGTAAAACTTGAGTTCTGCTTAGCTATACCTTAACCAATCATTTTACTGAAATTTAACTAACCAATCCTAACATATTGTAACATGATTATTTAACCAATTATATCCCACCACCTTAATTAGTTTACACCCAGCAAAATTAATTATACAGCAGACAGAAACAATCACAGAACCAGACAGAGATTATACAGAGAAACAATAGGGAAATGGGGACTACAGTGATAGAACAACAAAGAAATGAGGATTTCACATCCCAGCTATTGATAAATGAGTTCAAGTAAAAGTTTCCTTTTACATCTTCTAGGCACTTCCCTTTCTCTGGAGGCTATAGGCATTATCAGGACAGGATTGTATTCCAAACAGCTCAATAGCACCTGATTTCAATGTGACCGTTCCCAGCTTATGGCTGCCTCTGCTGCTTAGCCAAAGATCTTAGCCTAAGCACAGGGCCTCAGACTGTCACAGTAAGAGAAGGCCCTTACACCGGCAGACAGTGATTTTGATTCTTTCTTTTATACCTCTATAACTACCTAATATCTATATATAGAATATCTATATCTTAACACTAAGTGACAACATAAAGGCAGTGAAGAATTAGGCCCAGCCTCTGCCAGGTTCTTTAACTTGAAGATTGATGAATTCAGATTTCACTGCATGGTGCTACCACATAGGGTCAGTCTCAATCTTGAATTAATGGATTTCTGGCTATACTTCATTTCTGTGCCACCCAGCACCACAGACATCAACCCTATTGTCAGTTCTGTGCAATAGTACAAACCTCTTCTGCTTTATATTCTGTTATGCAGGGGAAAAAAACTACATGGAAAAAAACCTTAAGGTTGCAAAGTCAAGGACTCCAAAGTTAGAAAATCCCAGAATTAAGGCTATGGTTTGTGTATGTAATATCCTAGACATTTTGAAAAAAAAGAAAGATCATGCCACCCACATGGGTCATGAGCAGAGTTGGAACCTTTAGATTCACACAGACCTCTGCTAGTTGAGCTAATGAAGTAACTGATAGCAATAGCGGGTTATCATCCTATATGTGGATCAATACTAGAGGGAGAAGAGGATATGCTTTGCCAGTAGATTTCACAGACCTTCGCCAACAGCGGAAAGGCTGGACTCAGGCTATGTCTACACTAGAGAGTTTACAGCAGCCCAGTTGCACTGATGCAGCTGCGCTGCTGTAAGTTCTCTAGTGTTACCACTCTAAACGAAAAAAAGAAAAGGAGGACTTGTGGCACCTTAGAGACCAACAAATTTATTTGAGCATCAGCTTTTATGAGCTACAGCTCACTTCATCGGATGCATTCAGTGGAAAATACAGTGGGGAGATTTATATACACAGAGAACATGAAACAATGGGTGTTACCCTACACACTGTAATGAGAGTGATCAGGTAAGGTGAGCTATTACCAGCAGGAGAGGGGAGGAGGGGAGAAGAAGGGAAACCTTTTGTAGTGATAATCAAGGTGGGCCATTTCCAGCAGTTCACAAGAACATGTGAGGAACAGTGGGGGGTGGGGTGGGGAGCTAATAAACATGGGGAAATAGTTTTACTTTGTGTAATGACCCATCCACTCCCAGTCTTTATTCAAGACTAAAGTTAATTTTATCCAGTTTGCAAATTAATTCCAATTCAGCAGTCTCTTGTTGGAGTCTGGTTTTGAAGTTTTTTTGTTGAAGAGTTGCCACTTTTCGGTCTGTAATCAAGTGAGCAAAGAGACTGAAGTGTTCTCTGACTGGTTTTTGAATGTTATAATTCTTGACATCTGATTTGTGTCCATTTATTCTTTTACGTAGAGACTGTCCAGTTTGGCCAATGTACATGGCGGAGGGGCATTGCTGGCACATGATGGCATATATCACATTGGTAGGTGTGCAGGTGAACGAGCCTCTGATAGTGTGGCTGATGTGATTAGGCCCTTTGATGGTGTCCCCTGAATAGATATGTGGACACAGTTGGCAACGGGCTTTGTTGCAAGGATAGGTTCCTGGGTTAGTGGTTCTGTCGTGTGGTGTGTGGTTGCTGGTGAGTATTTGCTTCAGGTTGGGGGGCTGTCTGTAAGCAAGGACTGTCCTGTCTCCCAAGATCTGTGAGAGTGATGGGTCGTCTCAGGATAGGTTGTAGATTCTTGATGATGTGTTGGAGAGGTTTTAGTTGGGGGCTGAAGGTGACGGCTAGTGGTGTTCTGTTATTTCCTTTGTTGGGCCTGTCCTATAGTAGGTGACTTCTGGGTACTCTTCTGGCTCTGTCAATCTTTTCTTCACTTCAGCAGGTGGGTATTGTAGTTGTAAGAACGCTTGACAGAGATCTTGTAGGTGTTTGTCTCTGTCTGAGGGGTTGGAGCAAATGCGGTTGTATCGTAGATCTTGGCTGTAGACAATGGATCGTGTGGTGTGTCCTGGATGAAAGCTGGAGACATGTAGGTAAGTATAGCGGTCAGTAGGTTTCTGGTATAGGGTGGTGTTTATGTGACCATCCCCATCAACTTAATGAATCTACCCCGAATGAGTGGCGGCAGCTATGTCAGCAGGAGAAGCTCTCCCACGGACATAGCACTGTCCACACCGGTGCTTAGGTCAGTATAATTTATGTCGCTCAGGGGGAGTGGCTTACTCACACCCCTGAGCTGCGACATAAGTTATATTGACTTAAGTGTAGCCATAGCCTCGGGAATCCTGTGTTTCATTCCAGGTTGTGGAGAGGTGTGTGCTCTAATAGGCACATTCCTGATGTAAAGGCCACCACTCCTGCCAAATTCCAAGTCCTTGCTCCAAAGCCAGTGAAGGAGGGGCGGGCACTAGAGCTTTCTGAATAAAATATTGAAAAAAAAATCAATATATTCTTGCCCCTTTTGACCCAAGTGGCTAGTCCAAGTTTGGGGTACTGCTGATGTTCCAGCTGGGAGTAGAAATTGGTGGCAGTCAGGTATTTTTTTGATGCAGTTTTGTTTATTTAGAAAGAATGTACAAAGTCCTGTGTCTTTGAAAACAGAAGGAATCAAATATTAGAAAACAGCTTCTTTTGTTCACAGCATCAAGAGCATGCTTTTCAGCCTTACTCAGGCTTCTTCCAGGGTCAGGCTGAGGGCATTCAGCATTCAACTTTTTGCTTGCTCCCTCTGTTTCTTTTCTGTTCTCCGTTTTAAGTTCTGCCTTCCCATACACATACACACACCCACCTTACCAATACCCAGCAAAAGGCTCCTGGGTAGGTTTACACAATCCTTTTCTCTTAAATGGGGGGAGGAGTTCACACCTATTAATCTCAATCCCAAAGCAAGGTTCATCCAGCTCATGACAGTATATTTCTTGAGCTTCATACTCAAACAGCTGAACCGTTTTGACCAAAGCTTTCCAAAAGTGTCAGCGTGAGGCAGACACCTGTCCTGAAAATTTTTTCAGCCCAAGTTGTTAAAGTTTTGCAAAGTTATAAGCAACTGCAAACAGGATCTTAAAATGTGAAGTGTCAGGCACTCTTAATAACAGGTAGAGCTACCAGTTCTACCTAGAATCAAGCTATAGATCCACATTCTAAATAAAGGATCTTTCCTTCTCCCATAATAAATATTCCAGGAATCCCTCATCGTCCTCCATATTGAATATCATACATCTCTGCTCTTGGAAAAAGAAAAAAAATACCTTGTTGGTGATGGTGGTTGGTGTGAGTCTCTGTCGTACGCAAAGACCCAGCCACTGGAAACACGAGTATTAGTTATACCCTCAACCTAGATGGTTGCCCATATAGCTATTCCTAACAACTAGCATTCCTCCACATCCACAATGCACAGAAAGGATCCAGCAATGGGAATTGAGGAGAGGATATAAAGAAGCTGGATGCAGTGAGAGGAATCAGATCTCCGCCCCACACCCCAAGCTCCACCAGCAGCTAGCACATCAGATGTCTGTAGTTCCATTACATTGGGTGGCTACAGTGCTGGACGGGCATACTTTGCCATTTCACCAAATGAGCAGCTGCCTCTTTCCTCTGATCTACACCTTGCACGTAACATGACACCTTGGCTTTCTGGAAGCAGGTGCTGGGGTGGTTGCCCTCTAGCAGTGTGGGGAACATGGATGTAGGCAGTGGTGTAATGGTAAAAAAAAAAAGGGGGGGGTAAACTAACCTAAACTAACCTTCATATTCCCCAAACGAGAAGTAGCTAAACTTCTTTGGCCAACGTTTACCCTCAACTACACCACTGGATGTAGGTCAGCAGGCTGGCTGCAGCTTAACACAACCAGGGTGGAATTCTCATTCCCAGCCACCAATGGGACAGAAGCCCCTACACTGCCATACATGCAGTGACTAAGAAAAACTCCAAATCTGAATAGGTCTAGAGTGCAGTTAACATTTTTTTGCATAATGCAATCTCCTAGTCCCTTAAGAGGAGGAACCATGATTAATTCCCTCCAATTTAATTACCATTATTCTAGCATAGTTGTGGCCAGAACTTCACACCGAATCCTGGGTGTGCCTGCAGCCGTGGTGCAGAGACACAAATTGGGATTGCCCTACTCCATGGTACGATATCCCTGTAAATGCTACTGAAAACTGCATGAAGCTCATATCTAATTTGCTGCCTACTATCACCTCTCAATCTCCATCATCATTGGTACTTTCCAGGATTCTCCCTCTAATCTATTATTCTTCCCCCAAATTGTACTACCCTGCATTTTTCCAAACTGCTTCTCATTTTATTTCTTGTCCATATATCTAACCTCTCTAGTTTCCTTTCTTATTTCCCCATCAATTGATTCTGCATCCTCTCTCTCTTTAAGACAACCTGTGTAGGCTATGGGCCCAATTATGCCACACTCAATCAAATTCTGTGATACTGCACCTTGTGAGTAATCCAATTTATTTTAATGGGACTATTCAAAAAGTAAGAGTGCCAAAATTAGGCAGTGAGTTAATTAGGCAAAAAAGGTTATTCCTAGCTTTAATAAAAAGGTGCTAAATGAAACTGGGCCTAACAAAAATCACTCCTTTCTACAGCATGCTAAGTGTCCACTTAGATCTCCCAGCCAAGAACTGACTAGGCCCAACCCTATCTTGTAAGAGCCGGGAAGATCACATTCAGATATTGTATGGCTGTGGGCCGGTCAAGGTCTTTGCCTTTGTACTTCATTTATTATTTCCCAGTCTTCTGCTATGTGCCTAATTCACTATAACTTTATTACATCACTGGCACTTATTTTGGAAAATTTGTAAGATAAATTAAGACTAAGATTCAAATCATGCCTACCTGCTAATATATGTACATGTAATTTCTCCCAGTTATTGCCTTCATTTCTGTTTCTCAAACATACTTATTGGCAAAGTCATTATTTGGCCTACGCCGCCTTTCCTTATTTTTATTAATAGGAATTAAATATAGCTGTTGTTGAACCATTTTGCCAGTTCTTTTATTCATGTGCCTAATTTTTAGTATTTATTTTCTCCATTTGATAGAGCTGTAAATGCATTCTTCTCTTTAATCCCTTTGGGCAGTAATAATTTATTCTGGTTTTTAGCTGCCCTCATCTTTTCCATGCAAGCATTAACCAGGTCTGCATGAGCTACTTACTTTAGTTTCCTAGGCCCTTCTTAATTTCCAGCACAGACTCTTGGTTATTTTTTTACCCTCACAGAGGGTGTGTTTAAAAAAAAAAAATCACAAAGCAGTGCTTCATAAATCCTCTTTGGGTCACTTTAGGTCCCTTGCATTTTTCTTTTTCCATGTAATTGTCTTCATTTGTGCTCTTATTGCTGTGTATTTATAATCCAGCCTTCTTCTAAATTTCTGGACGGTAATCGGGACCATATATTCTTTGAGACTCCCTCTGTCTACAATTTATCTTTGTTAGCTGAAATGTGCCACTTCCACATAAGCCTATTTGTTTCTTCTCTCTCCCTTGTCTCATTCAGGGAGACTACAGGGCCTTCTTCCTGCATCCAGGAACTTTCAAGAGGATAATGGAGAAGCAATGGAGGAGCCTCTCTTCCACTTCCAGTGGACACTGATGGGATTCTGTGGGCATTTTCCCTCCACCAGCAGGCACAATGAACTCCTTGAGTTCCATGTGCTCTGGGACCCTTTAGTGATGAAATAAGTATCACTATCCTCTCCCTTAATTGTGCATTCTGAACTAAGATAGTTCATGGTCACTATAACCAAGCTTCTCTCTTGTATCGTCACTCTCAATCAAAAACAATGAGGTGTCCTTGTGCCACCTTAGAGACTACCAAATTTATTTGGGCATAAGCTTTCATGGGCTAGTTCCTCCCCAGTGGTGAGAGGAGGATTCAGGATGAGTTCTCTTCTTTCTGGACTAATAAATCATGCTTTGCTCAGATTAGGAATCCCTTTGACAAATAATCGTTGTTTAGCTGTATTGCCCAACACATGTCAGAGTAGTTGGTTTCAAATTCCGTGATATATTTGATTCAGGAAATCCTTTTTCCTCGGATTTTCCCCTACCAGCCTGTGGTTCTTCAGCAGATACCCACTATGGTTTCACCTTTGTTTTTCATTTCTTGTATGCTAAGCTAAATCATTTCACCATTTTTCATGATCAAGTTGTGTTTCTCTTGTTTTGTAAATGCTTTTGACACCCCACCACTTCTTCCCCCTTTTGCATAGATTGTACCTATCGATATCATGCTTCCAGCTCTGAGAAGCATTCTTCCAAGTGTCAGTGCTCCTCACCAGGTGATACTCTCCATCATTTAGTATTACTTCCTAGCTCCCTTTGCTAATTTCCCCTTACTTCTTGCAGTTGTGTATAGAAACTCTCATTTCGTTATATCACTATTGTTTGAAAAATCATTTCTCTTTTCTTTATTCAAATTGAAAATCCATAACAGAGTGTTGGAGTTAATTAACCCTCCCTACCTAGTTCACAGCATGTATAAAAAAGCTTTGTCACTTGTGAACACAACTTGTCAAGCCTCCCAGCAGAAGTGGGAGTTCCTTTGACAAAGGAATTTTCTCCCCCTCCCTTACCTTTTTTTTTGGTTTCCACATAGGCCAACCAGCTTCCTCTCTCTCCCCAGCTGCTCCCAAGCCAGCTGAATGCTCTTCCTGGCAGGACTACAAAGTGGAGCTTTCTATAGGTTTCATTCAGCCTTAGAGCCAGCAGCTGTATGTTCAGCACAGCACGGTTGGGACGACTGGACTCTGCTCCTTTCCCCTGTGGTGAGCTCATTCTGCTTGGAGACAAAGTGAAATGACTACCTAGCAAGACTCATTTTGAAGTCCCACTGGGCATAGAGGGCTAGGGGAAGAGTAGGGGCAAAAAGAGAGATACTCTGAAGCAGGGAATGGAGGATGAAGGGAGGCCACAGACAATGGAAAGTGCTGTGGGTGAGACTTGAAATAATTCCCATGCTTGTGAGATTCTGGACAGGGGAAGCCCCTTGGCTCCAATTTTCCTGGCAGTGTCAGAGTGCTTTATCAGCCTGTTTCTCTCATCAGCACTCCTCACAGTGCCTGAAATATAAGCAGAGCAGGGATCCAAACACTGATCACATGTGTGTTAAACAGAACACTCTGCTCTCTCCTCTCTCCTCTGCTCAGCTCTCCACTCAGGAAATGTGTATCAGGCAGAGCAGGGAGAACCCTTGACTGTAATGATTAGAGAACACTGGCCTTGATGACAAGGAAGGGAAGAGAGGAGGAGGTCTGGATGAAGACAGCAAAGCAAAAAACAAAAAAGAAACAAAAATTCTTTCAGTCCTTTCCAAATCTCTCTCTCCAGCCAATGTCTGAAACCTGACAGCTATGTAAAATTGGTGCACTCTCCTTCCCTGCTTTAAAGCAATAACCTAGTATACATCTGAGTCTGTAATCCAAACAATCACCTCTCATCACAGTGACAGTGTGCGTTACCCCTTCCCTCTCCACTGTCCATCTTCTCCTTTCCTCATTCGCATGTGGCATGAGCAGGATCACAATGAAAATCACCAACATTCACACTCTGCTTAGCTCTCTGCCCAGGTCTCTTTTGTCAGACGTTACTGAATCAAGTACTAAACATAGGATGACATTTAATTTGCAGTACAGATTGTATATCATTCCAGAACAGTGATGTACATAGGAATTCTAATATGTGCTATATAACTGTTTGGTAGCACTGTATTTAGGAAACACTGTAAACTTGCCATCCAGCCAATTTCAGATAATGAATTAAAAGCAGTTTCAGTTTTTACATCTACTCCCACAACTCCCAGGCAATTTACCATCTCATTTTTCTTTAAATATTTCTCTTCTCCTCTGCCTTATTGTGTGAGCAGAGAAATGAACAGAGAAAACAGAATACCTGACTGTATAGGGGAAAACAGTGAAAGTGACTATGAACTAGAGCTTGTTGAAGAGGGCACCTTTTTACAAACTATACAATTTTTTCCCCATTTTTCAATCAGATCTATTATACACAGAGTGCGACAACTGTCTAAAATCACCAGAAAAAAAAAAAAAGAGGAAAGTTATTTTCTCTTATCTCTATCAGAGTAGATTCGGTATTACGTGCAACAATAAGAGGGAAAACATTTTTAGAGCGAAGTGATATTTAAGTTGCATTGCCTCTTTAAATGGAAAGTACAGTCTTGGATTTGGGCACTAATCCAGCAAAGGTATTCTGTGCCTTCAGATCCCATAGCCCACATGCAGCCCCATTGAACTCCATGGGGCTTCTCACAGGTGAAGGAGTCCACTCACACAGAACTTCTTCCAGGACTGGAGCCTAGGTTTGGAAATATAAACAGATTTGCACATACATAACAGCAGCATCTAACCAAATGCTGCCAGATTTTTTGGATGTGTTTGGTTTATTTAACAGGGATGATCATGTGTGCACTTTAGAGAATTTAAAAGTTACATTATCGAGATAATAAAGTAAAGTAAACACAAGAGTGGAATCATCAGTAGGAAGCCTCTGTATAAGAAGACATAAGACAAAGGAATCCCTTGCCTTCAATGTCAGCAGGGCTTAGTGTTTGAATCTACATATCCTATTAGAATATTTTAGTCTTCAGAAGACAACCAGATAGATTTGATATGGAACTGATACTTTAGTTTAAATTTGCTATAACTTCATTTGCAAACAGGATATATTTTATCATAGGGCCTGCATCTCTACTGCCTTTCCCTCTTGTGCAGTTGTTCAGAGCTGTCTCGAGTTAGTGTAAATTGCTACAAAATAGGGCAAAAACTCATCCATGGGAAAAAAACCCTCTTTTCCCAAACAGCTCTACTGCTAAAAATGGTAACATTTTACACCCATTTTGCAAACGTGCAAACTTCTATACAAAGTCCAAGACTCTGGAAGTAGGGCCCAGGGCCTTCTCTGCACTAGATTTTTTCACACCCACAATCCTCAATGGTTGTGGCAATCTTCTTTTGTACACTCGTTCTACCTTCTGTTTCCAGCTTTATAAACATTTTTAAAAAAATACTTCAAGGCAAAAATCATAAGGGGCTGGCACTGCTGTAACCTTTTAAAACGTGTTGTTTGATTGAAAAGCTGTGAAGCAAAAGCAAGCGGCTTGTTGTTGAATTCATCTGCATGAAACATTTTATAATGAAAAGCTTTACCCTGTCTATAGCAGGGACTTTATCCTATGTAGGAAAGAAAAGAAAGAGAAAGAAAGAAACCAACCCCAAGCCATTTGCCTGCAAAAGCCAGAATCCTGTAAATGTGGCTTCAGAAAAACAATGTTAACAAATGCAATATCACTGTTATCCCAGGCAGTACACTCCCACATAACTGAATTACTGTGAGGAGTGGGGGAAGGGAAGGGTGCCCTATGAGATGTAATGAATCACCCTGCATCCTGCCATGAGCAGAAATGTAAATAAAAATCAAAGAGACCTTTGTACCGCTGACAGTATTGCATGCCAGGTCACATGGCCTGATATTTTAAGAGGATTAGAGCTAAATCCCTGCAAACTTTGAAATGACCCAACCAAGCTTGTGAGCTTTTCAGTTTAAATGGATGCACAGCATGACTTCTGTGATCATTTGGAGGTTAGCAGGTATAGTGGGGCAAACTCTGAAGCAATGCAAAACACTGTAGTCATTGGTTTTATGTTAATTTGGAGCAACATGGAGGTGATAACTGGGTTAGATGAGACAAGAACCCCTATAACCACATCTTATCACATCTACATAAAAGATCACAAGATAGGAGTTAGATGGGGAGGAAATGTACACTATTTATGGTAGTAGGAGCACCATCTCTCTACTTTCACTTTAGTGTTAAAGGAATTAAAAGAACCCAAACCCAAGTGGATCGTCATAAACTACTTAAATAGCATATCTGTCACTCCAAGAAGTGCAAAACATGACTTCCAGATGAATGTTGCATAAAAGAATGTTTTGGATCACCTGGGAGTGCCTTTTACCAACAACTCTCAGATGTGATAACATGAAGGATGCACACAGAGTAAATCCATCCATCCAGATAGGGAACGTTAGTATGTGTCCAGTAAAATATAGCCACCAGCTGGCAGACAACTACCACCATATGAACAAGTGGCAATCCCAATAGCTTGACATAAGAGTATAACATAATGCAATCAACCTATCATTAAAGGCACAGCGAACAAAAATCTCTGCGCTCTGAGTGCAAGATGTACAAGTCCCCATGGTTGTGTTTATGAACATCTGAAAAGGTTCTGTGCAATATTACCAAAGCAGCTAGGAAAACAGGTGTTACATAATACATATGAACTGCCTTTGAAGCTCAGATCTGAGCCTTAAGGTATTCATAGAATCATAAGGTTAGAAGGGACCGCAAGGGTCATCTAGTCTTATCCCCTGCCAAGTTGCAGGGTTTGTTGTGTCTGAACCATCCAAGACAGATGGCGATCCAGCCTCTTTTTAAGTGACATCAACATGCGTATCCCAGAGGTGAATCTCCAGAGCAAGCTGAGCTCAGAGCACCAGCACCATTAGCAGCTGGGAGCTGAGTAATGGCTGCTCTGTCAGAAAATTTGTAATGAATCAATAAGATAGGTCAGCGTTAGAGCAGAACCCTTCTGGATTTCAAGAGGAGTCTTATTTTTGACCAAACGAGCAATTTAAATCATTTATGTAAAAGAACACCAGAAGAGGGACAGTGAATTGATACTTGATAGTTCTTCATGTTTAATCAGAAATTCCGGCCAATCCTTGATACTTCCCTGTTGTCTTTTACCACAGCCAATGGTGTTTTGTAACAGCTCTGTCATGTCCACTTTCTACCAGCCTGCGTTTAACTCCTGCTAAATGAATTCACAAAGAAACTAAGAGGTAGTTTGATAAAATAGAAAAAGCAGCTGCAGAAGCAATGAATTTTTTAGTGGAAAGAGTATCGAGTTATTAACAGACCAAGACTCCTGGTCTGAAGAAGACATAATACAATATGTATTGGCTACGATACTTGCACTAACCGTTAATTTAAAAAAAATGTTGCCACAAATGTATTTTACTGGATATTATTCAATGTCAAACATCTTTCCATGTGCTTCATCTGCAAAAGGAGGGAAAACAGGCAATTGAGATAAACTGGCATTGAGGGTTGGTAGCCAGTTGCAGTTCATTGGACCAAACTCTCACCCTTATTTCCCCCAAGAGGTCAAAAACAGGACCAAAAAAAAAAAAAAGGGTGGTGGGGATTCCTAAAAGATCCACTCAGAATAAAGAGAGGTCTGTTCAACCTAAATAAATATCACATATGCAAGTCTTCTAAAGGCATAGTGCACTAAGCAGAGTCCCACTGCCCAGATTTGAGCATCTACTTGAAACCCTTAATTAGTACATTTCACTGTTAATTTCACATTCCCTACCATCTTTATAAAGCAACCTGTGAATCACTGAACCCACACTTAGGTCTTTATCCAGGGGTTACGATTAGATTTGTCAGTGTTCCCACTTATTCAGAGTGAGAAAACTGGGAAGCAAGTTATCCCTTTGCATGTTGGCTTTGCTATAAACCCCTGTACCTTGCCACAGTGATTTATGGTTCTTCCCTAGGATATTGCCTTTCTTCATTCTCTGTAACAAACTGTGAACACTCACTGGGAATTTTATTTATCTTATCTGCTCAACTTTTTTTTTTTTTTCTTCAAATGTATCATTGTCTGAAGACAGTGGTTTACTTCTCCACCATCCAGGGGCTGGATGCAGATTTACTCTCTGGACCAAACTGTTGAGCCCAAGTTGCTATCTAGTATGTTGATAATGTGCCAAAGTAAAAGTACATAGCAGATTTGGAGGTCTCGGTGTCTAAACTCACATAAGTGCTAGGACAGCTGTTTCTGTCCTATGAAGCTACCACTATCCTTTTATGCACAAAAGATACTTTAAATTGAGGCACAGCATTTCAAGATCAATCCTTCCCCAACAACCATTCTTACAAGAGTACCAAAAAGCAATGCATTTTGTAACTTATCTCCAAGCCACTGTTTCCCCTATACCTTGTGTGTGTCTGTCAACCTACATCCTGGGCACTGCTAGTTTTCTAGGACCAGATTTATCTTGTGGCCTAACTGTGGTCATTTAGAATAATACTCCTTTAGCTTTGGAACTGTTACTGTCCATCAGGGAACTTTGTGTCAGTTTTCTCTTATGTTTTAGGCCAAAGGCACATAGATTTTGCCCAAAGGAAAAGAAAGCGACACTGGGAGCCCCAGATCTATGTCTGTTTTTCATAAGAAGGGAGCAGATTGTAAGAGGTCTCGTCATTACAACACAGATGTGGCCTGTGGAGATTTCAGCCTGGTTCTCCACTGTTTTGGACGACGGGAAGTCAGTTATACCTATGCAATGTGAATGCAAATTGGATCCAAACCACTACTGAATTAGAATTCACCACTCACACCAATGGCAAAGCCCAACGAAAGTAGAGAAACTGGCCCTCTGGCTCGACATACGTGGAAGCCCATTTACATCAAGAAGGAACATCAGCAGCAGGGACTGTAGTCCCAGTAGACTGCAACTCTGTATTGATGACAAGGGCTGATGTGGTTTCTTCCATTTTTATGCAATATAGATGTGGCTCTCGGGTCCAGCCTGGTTTTTCAAATGGCAGATACTGAGCACTTTAACTTGAAAAATCCAGAAGAGGCCTGATTTTCAGCGTTACCCTAAAAATAAGACCACTGCAAACCACTAGTCACTTTTGAAAATTGAAGTCTTAGTGCTTGAGAGCTACATATTTCAATGTAAGACAGGAAAATAAAATAGCGTGTGAACCAAAGTAATATATTTGCAATACAGACAAACCAAAGCACCCCGTATTAAAACCACATTGTAGTATGCCTGCTGCCCTTGGTGTCCTCCATTCAGGAACACTTGGAGCGCTAATCAAGTGTTAGCCCCGCCTGGGTACTTAGATAGCATCTTTACATGGCAGAAGAGTGTTTTCTCATTTAAATTTGCATGACATCAACATAAGCCCACTTAACAAAATGCAGCAGAAAGAGAAGGAAAATTAGCTTCTCTGGGGTTAGAAGTGCATTATGGGTAGCAATTAGGACATACCTGCACTAATCATGAGCCAACTGGGCAGGTTCTAAATTAATGAGTCTGTGTGTAAAATGATGACAGTAATACTTCCTAGGAATCGACCCCTTTGGCTGCAGTGGAGGAAGAGCAGCTTAAGTTCTCAAGGCAACAGAGACAGCTTTCTGTGCTCTAATTTAGGGATTGAATGGATTGGCAAGATCTGTATTATGCTACTGGAGAAGTACATGATGCCTTGTACCCTGCTAATCCTCTCTCCCGCTCACCCTCCACCCCCACATAATTCTGGAAGTTCTGCCAGGTTAGATTTTCTTTACTCAGGGATGCAAACAGAGGGAGAAAAATAGAAATCTGAGACACATGTAGCAAAAAAACAATTAATGGGCTCTGTGTCATCAGGCTGCCTGCATTAGGCTATTTCCAGCCAGTGTCCAGTTGAGTAGGTAAGAGCCTCCCAGGAAAGCAGAGAGGAGGGGCCTTGAGGGTGGTTTGGGAAAGAAGCTAGGGAGGGAAACCTGTGTGTATTTATGGTAGTACTTTGGAATTAAGTTTCATTAAAAATAAGCACTTGCTTTTCTCTCTCATTCCATTATTGCCAAATCTTCTGACATTAGGGGAATTCTCCCTTCCCCTTTCCCTATTACTAGGGCCCTACCAAATTTACGGCCATGAAGAACGTGTCACAGACTGTGAAATCTGGTCTTTTGGGTCCTTTTTCCCTATACTAGAGGAAAAGCTGAGTTATCTGGCACTTTACAAACTGGAAAGCTGTATAAACTGGCATTTCAGGAGGGAGAGCGGGACATGGGCTCTGGGAGGCAGTTTGGGTGTGGGAGGGGGTTTGGGGCAGGGGGTTGAGGCACTGGACGGGTTTTGGGGTGCCGGATCCAGGCGGTGCTCACTTCAGGTGGCTCCCTGCAAGTGTCGACATATCCGGAGAGGTGCAGCCAGGCAGCTCTGCGCACTGCCTCCACCCACAGGCGCCACCCTCGCAGCTCCCATTGACCATGGTCCCCAGCCAATGGGAGCTGCAGAGCCATCCCTCTGGGCGGGCGCAGTGCACGGAGCCCCCATGACCATTCCTTCACCTAGAAGCATTAGCCTTGGCCAATGGGAGCTGCGGGTGTGGTGCCCGCAGTCAGAGGCAGCGCACAAAGCCACCCGGCCACGCCTCTTCGGACATGTCGGCGCTTGCAGGGAGCCACCCAATGTGAGCGCCACCCACTGGCACCCTGAAACCCCTCCCACACCCAAACTCCTCCCAGAGACTGTGCCCTGCACCTCCTCCCAACCCCTAGCCAGAGCCCCCTCCTGCACCCAAACTCCCTTCCTCTTAGTTAACCAGAATTTTTGACTTGCTGGCACTCCCCATTCCCCAAACATGCCAGATAACAAAGCTTTTACTGTATATAGATTTCAAGGGGGAGACCAGCGTTTCTCAAATTGTGTGTCCTGACCCAAAAGGGAGTTGCAGAGGGGTTGCAAGGTTATTTTAGGGGGGTTGCAGTATTTCCACCCTTACTTGTTTGCTGCCTTCAGAGCTGGGCAGCCGGAGAGCAGCAGCTGTCGGCTGAGTGCCCAGCTCTGAACACAGTGCCCCGCCAGCAGCAGCCCAGAATTAAGAGTGGCAATACTGTACCAGGCCATCCTTACATGTGCACTGCTGCTGGTGGCTGCTCTGCCTTCAGAGCTGGGCTCTCAGCCAGCAGCCGATGCTCTCCAGCCCCCCAGCTCTGAAGGCAAGCGCCACCATCAACAGCAGCACAGAAGTAAGGGTAGCAGTACCGTAACCTCCCCTAAAATAACCTTGCAACCCCCCCACCTTCTTTTTGAGTCAGGACCCCTACAATTACACCACCATGAAATTTTAGATTTAAATAGCTGAAATCATGAAATTTACAATTTTAAAAATCCAATTTCTCAGTCATAGACCAAAATGGACCGTGAATTTGGTAGATCCCTACCTATTAGCCCCCTCCCCAAAATGTTAGCATTTCTTCCCCCCTTCTTTTCCCTTTGGGGTCATCTCTCCCTCTCCAACATTCTCACTTCTTCCATCTTTCCCCCTCTTTCCCCATCCTCACTCATTTATTTACTACTTCATTATCCCCTTGAAAGAACGAGGAGTACTTGTGGCACCTTAGAGACAAATTTATTTGAGCATAAGCTTTCGTGGGCTAAAGCCCACTTCATCAGATGCATGAAGTGAGCTTTAGCCCACAAAAGCTTATGCTCAAATAAATTTGTCTCGAAGGTGCCACAAATACTCCTCGCGTTCTTTCTGCTGATACAGACTAACATGGCTACCGCCCTGAAACCTTTATCCCCTTGCTCTCTCTTCTGACTTTCCCCTTCTCACTACTTGACATCATCCACCAGTCTCACCCTCTACTCATACCTCATTCGCGCCTACCTTCATCTCCCCTCCACACTGCACAAAGATGCCCTGCCACTCCTACTGTTCATAGATTCCATACACACATACTTCAACACCACCCCCTCCTCAGAAGGACAGGGAGCATATTTTTCAGGAATATTTGTAGCAAAGTGTCTCTTCACATTTGCTTACCAAGTGATGTTGCCTCCGTCCTTATAGTTAAGAGGAGAGAGTTTTTGCTTAAAGGGGGCTTTCCCCTCTCCATCAGCCATGTTCTGTGCTGCACACACCCCCTTGGAACATAGAGTTTATCACAGGCTCAGGGAGAAACATTTGTGGGAGTCCCTTGGTAGCACACTGGGCATTGATCCCAAGATACAGATACTAGTTCCACCTCTAGAAGTAGCATAATGATCTGAAGAAAGCCCTGCTCATCCCAGTCAAGAAGGGGTGAGACTTCAAACCAGAATTTTGGTTTAGCTACATCCAGTAAGACTCTGAAAATGTAATATTAATTGCTTGTATTGTTGTTATAGTGCAGTAACAGATAAGCCAGTGCATTGACCACCAACATCAAGTAGCATACTTATTCTTATCACCCATGCACTATGATGAAGGAGATTAACAAAACAACCCCCTCCCCCCACATCCCAGCATAAGCATATCCAAGCTACACCTATAATAAAAACCTACTATAAACTACAGCATTTCCGCAAATAAATCTGGGGGGAGGGGATAGGTGGAGGGGAGCTAGAATTTGGATGTTTATTTAAACCTAGGACCCAATCTTGCAATATGCTCCATGCAGGCAGACCCCACAGAAATCACCAGGGGTTTATCTATACAATACTGGGGTCTAGAGAGAATCCCATCAAACCCATGCAGCCCTTCTTCCAACCTACCTTCTTGCAGGTATGACTGGCAACCTATGGCATCTCTGGTGAAAGAACTGCTCTCCCCTCCAGGGATATTCTTTAGGGATTCACCAGAAAAGGCCACAAAATCACTCTACTAGTTTCACAGTTAATTCCTATCTCCTGCTCAGAAAAATGCCCTAAAACACACACCAACCAACTCTAAGAGAAAAGAAGTCAAAATGACTTCTACTAATGCTTCTGACCTTATGGGTTAGACTCAGCCAATGGGGCTTTAATTTAATTTGGAGGTGGGGAGAGGAGGAATTGTCTCACATGTTTTCAGTCATCCTGAGAGAAAACGTTTTATTTTGTAGTAATATTACTTCTGTGTATGAGGTTTTTGGAGACAGGAACTTTTCAATTAAACACATTTTCATTAGGGATATTTGACCCAGCTCCATTATTAACACCTATTAGCCTCAGTCATTCATGTCCATCAACTAACTATCAGTGCCCATCTGTACTCTGTGCAAGGGAGCTAGTGTTATGGTAGGTCTCCAGTGTCTAATCCCCCTCCATATCAAATCACAGTATATTTGTTAGGAGGCAGGAAGAGGCTTGCTTGACATTCCAGTCCCCCCACCCCTGTAAAGGGGAACAGATTTGCCTGTCTTTCCCCTTGTAGTAGCTGGGGAAGGGTCTATATGAGAGGTATTCAAACTTCTCTCTTTGTTCCCACACCTGCCCACTCAGATCCTCCTGGTTGTATAGGACAGATGGGCAGCTGATTCTTGAGCTTCCAGAAGCAGCTACAGGGTTTGTGTCATGAACAGTGTTGATTTGGAAAATAATATAAGATGTTTCAAGCTGTGCTAAATAGCAGTTGCCCATAATGACTTTTTTAAACTATTAAAAAAATATAAAAATAAAATAACGTAGTAGATTATTTCAACTGTCATATATGTCATGTACTGCTGCTACAGCTACTGACATGGCAGGAAACAATGTGAAAATGAAAAATACATAAACATTTTAAAAACAAAATACATTTGGAAATTAATAATTTTTTTTCAAAACAAGATTTTCCTGAAATGAAATTTTCCAAAATGAAAAACTTTGTTTTGGGAAAATTTGCGTATGTGCAAAATTTCATCAGAATCAATATGGATTTTACCAAAAAAAAATCAGTTTAATTAAAATGGCATTTTCTGATAGAAAACTGAGGAAAAAATTTCCAACCAGCTCCACTGAGTTCATCATGGGGGATACAATGTGCTGGCTGTGTTCAGGTACCACAGTGATGGGCTCATTACCTAAGATCAGACTGAAGTGTATGTGTGTCCCCTACCCCTTCAAGTCCCTTCCCATCCTGGCAGCCAAATGGGAACCAAGTGAGGAGAAGGAGCAACTATACATTAATGGGATGGATCAGCAAGAGGGAGAGGAAAATGTCTGCCACTCAGAAAGTTTTTCTCCTCCAGGATTAGCTTGTGAGGTGAATGAATTAAAACTAGTTTTACAAATAGAAGACAACCTGTTCTGGTTTATACCTGCCACTGTAGCAAGTGGGGGTAGTGTGCTACTTTCTCAACAGCCTTCCCCAGTTCTCTCAAGTAACTGCTGCACTTCTGTATACACCAAGACTTTGACTGAACCCTCACTTCCCCTTCTGGTCTCCCTAAATGAGTCCTTTAAACCTGTGTGAGGTCTATGCAGGGGGCTAGCCCCTCTTTTCCAGAAAACAAGTAGGGCTCTGGATCTTGTCACCAGAATGAAAAACGGGGAGGTGTGGGATTGAAAGCCCAGAAAGCTCCAGGGGTTGGAGAGAAACATCATCTAAGATATGGCTAGAGCATATTTTGTTTTTGACAAAGGCTGAAAAAGGGTGTTATGGACAATCACCACTCTCATTCCCCCTTTTGGCTCCAGCTGTTGCTTTCTCTTTCTCTCTTTTTGATATTTCTTTTGCCTCCGTTTTTTCCTCTCTTTCTTTGGAAAGGAATAGGCTGTGGCCTGCACACTGGTCCCTCATTGCACTTCACTGGCATTTATGTTTGCCCTTTAGTGAACTTGTACCTGCTACAGCCCTACTGTAAAGAGAGAAAACTTCCTGGACAAACCCCTCGGCGTTTGCTAATTCTGATGGTTCACAAACACTCTTTGTGTCTCTATGCAAGGAGCTGAATGAACATGGAAAATTCAGTCAGGCAGTGCCTGCCTTCCTTCCCCACCCCCCTCCTCTCCCATACTCCTTATTGACTTTTGATAAAAAGGGCAATATTGAGTTTGAGTCTCTGTCTGTCCTCAGATTCCAGCTAACTGGGGTGGGGTTAAAACAAAGAAGAAAGGAGTGAAACAGTAAAGGCAAAGTAAGAGACATGAGTGTGGTTCAAGATGGACAAAGAGAGAGGGGTTTTTATGCCGTACCTCCTAGGGGAAGACCTACGTCAGGCAGGAGACAAAGGTAGCTTTAAGACAGAGATGGGCAAACTATGGCCCGTGGGACCCTCCTACCCGGCCCCTGAGGTCCTGACCCAGGGAGGCTCGCCCCCGGCCCTTCCCCTGCTGTTCCCCCTCCCCTGCAGCCACGCTGCTGGCACAATGCTCTGGGCGGCGGGTCACAGAGCTCCTGGGGCAGCGCAGCTGCAGAGCCGTGGCCTGACCCGGTGCTCTGAGCTGCGCTGTGCGTGGCTGGCTCCAGCCGGGTGGCACGGCTGTAGTGCAGCCAGCCATCGGTGCTCCAGGCAGCGCGGTCCGGGGGCAGGGAGCGGGGGAGTTGGATAGAGGGCAGGGGAGTTCGGGGGCACCGGTGTGGATAGGGGTCAGGGGCGTGAGAGGGTGGGGAACGGGGGGGATTGAATGGGGGCAGGGGGGTCCCGCCGGGGGGGGGGGCAGTCAGGAAGGAGGTGGGGGTTGGATGGGGCGGTGGGGGGCAGTCAGGGGCAGGGGATACGGGGGCGGTCAGGGAGAAGGGGTGGTTGAATTGGGCAGGAGTCCCGGGGGGGAAATCAGGAAGGAAAGGAGGGGTTGGATGGGGCAGTCAAGGGCAGGAGGTCCAGGGGCAGTCAGGGGACAGGGAGGGGTGGATGGGGCAGGGGTCCCGGGGGGGCCATCAGGGGGCGAGGAGCAGTGGGGGTCGGATAGGGGGTGGGGTCCGGGCCAGGCCTGGCTGTTTGGGAAGGCACAGCCTCCCCTAACCAGCCCTCCATACAATTTTGGAAACCCTTAGGCCAAAAAGCTTGCCCGCCCCTGCTTTAAGACAACCTTTCAGCCCCCAACGTAAATTAGGACAGCCTTGCGGACTGTTCTAATTTATGTCAGCCTTACCCAGGCTGCCTAAGGTCTGCCCCACAGCCTAATATCCCCACATTGTGCTATGGGCTGCCTCTCCTGCTCACATGTTGACCAAGGGCTGAAGAAAAGTGTACAAAACTCCTGCAGTGGGGGAGTTTGCAGCTGGCTTCTTGTGGTTCTTTAATGGCTTTGTCATACAGGAACCAATGCGGGAGAAGAATTCCCTTTGAACCATCTTCTTCTCCAATGATGCAATCCTTCCATTAACTTCAGTGAGAGGCTGAGAGCACTCAGATCCTCACAGGAAGCACTCAGTATCTGACATAAGTAGGCCCAGAGTCATTAATTCCAATCTCGACCAGATTAGTATTGAACGAAAGCCATTGCTGATTGGGGACAACTGTGTAAGAGTTAGTGCTCTCTGACTAGCTCTTAACGGATGGGTGTGCCCATTCGTCAAAACCCCATCAGTGGTAATGTCAGCAATCTCAGTAGAGAGGCATGGAGGCTGATTGGAGCTGGTAAAAGGACATATATATGTGTTTCTAGGCATGGTTTCTCAAGGTCAATACATATTAGCAGAGCAATGTGGGGAAGCTTGCACTGCAGCGGTCTGCGTTGTCTGGCTGAAGAGAGCAATTCAGTCTCCATGCTTGTTATGCTAGCACTATTTCATGACCATAAAATGTACTTAAGAAATGGCGTTCCTCTTGCCTCCCTTCATTTCTTTTCTGTCTATAAATGACATGAACAATGTGAGTTAGGGGCCACACTGGTTAAAAACCAAAACCAAAACACAGGTTAAGGGAGATTGGAAATGTGCAGGGGGGTTTCTTCTTTAGACAAACACAGAAATGTGTACTGGTTATTTAATTTTTTAGGCCATAGGCCTATTTGTTTGCCATTCTGTATTCTGAGCTTGCTAAAATTCAGTTTTTCTTTTTAAAAATAATCTTTAAAAAATACTGAATGTGCAGTTAAAGAAATCTGGGGCAAAGCCAGGTCTGTCTCTCTCCCTAAGTACTTACATAGCACTCATCACTATAGTGTCTGATTTCAGTGGGGCTGCACAAATGGGCACCAGTTCTGTAAACACATATGCACACACTTTACACACATGAATAGCCTTACTGAAGCCAATGGGATTACTCACGTGTAAGTCTTGGCAGGATGGAAGCCTACAGAAGGCCAGAACTTGATGCTTTGTTTCCTCAGAGCATGGTGCCTAGAGCAGTACATTTACCCAATCAAGCAACATAATCTATACAGAATACAACGTGTACATAAAATTACTATGGTTATTGCCACTTAGCCCTGCATGCACACTACTAAATTAAAATCTTCTGAAAAGGAAAGTTGTTCTGGGGACGTTTACATTTCAGGAAAGGGTACTGATTAAGATAGGCAGAAAGACATATCATGCCAAGTTTTATTTGTATATGCTCTTTGTTCTTCACTGTTTTGTCAAGCACCCTGCAGCATAGTTCAGTGATAGCTGGTAGAATTTGAAAGAGTAGGTAAAGGATGTCAAACTGAGTACACAAGAATGAAGGCATTGGCCTTGACTACTCGATACTCTAGTTGATTTGAAAGATAATTCAATGATACAAGCCTTCAATCAGATGCTCTGCTGAGAATATACTTTTTCCTCCCCTCCTCCTTTACGTTTTCTGAATGTGTGGTGGGGGCCACAGGCATCTGTTCACAGGCTTTTTCCTTTCCTGCTGAGGAGAGAGAACATCTCGTCTGCCTGAAACATGGAGCTAGGACACCGTGCCACGCTAATTAGCTGTGAAAGAATTTTCTTGCTCTCCTATAGTCTAGGCATGCCCTTTTTTCTTCTCCTGCTTCCTAAGTCTCTCCCAGCTATGTTGCCTCAGGACAGTTGAAGCCTGCATGGCAAGGTAAAGGATGTTCAGCATTTGCCTCTGCTCAGTGCTGATTCTCTGTGGGTTTGCTGCTCTGCTGCTGGGAGCATGGGCTTTGTGCTAGGCAGAGATGGAAGCTGTGTCTCCTCCGAGATCAAGATGATCACCTCCTCATTACCCCAGTTTCCGGTCCATTGGCCTTTGGAACAACAGTCTTGAGGTCACTCTCAGAGCAGGCTCCAGCAGGGCTCTTTGCTACACCCACTCAGAAGCCGGAGTTGTTTCATCCTGGATGAGTCTTGGCTCATAATTGGCTCTAAGCAATTCATGATTTTTGTGATATTTTCATGTATACTGTATATACTGTACATATTTATCTTGTCATATGTAAAGTGACTTAATCACAAATGAATAAATAAATCCTTCAGATCCTGAGGGATAAAAAATGGTCTCCTCAAATCAATCTTCATTGGTCTGTAGGGTAATTATGGATTATTTACTGAGATCCTGTCTCCCACTCAGCGGGCAGAAATTTCTGTGCTGCCTGGCGCTAGTAAATTAAATAACATGCATGGTGCTTTATCATTATTACAAATCATTAGTTCTTTCCCTGTTTAAACTTGCCCTTTCTACAACACACATTTTTTATGCGGGCGTTGGGATGGCACTATACGCTCTCATCACAACTGTATTTGTAAATTAAGCATTGTACCCAATCAATACTACACAAAACAAAACAAAACTCTAAGCTAAAGGCACAAGGTAAGCCAAAAAGAGGTAGCCAAAAAGTACAAAGAACTCAGCTAATATAGCCAGGAAGATCAGGAATTTTTATAAGCAGTTGTAATGTTCTCCCTCCTATTCCTATTTTGCTGACAGTAACCCATCTTTTGTCCACCCCCCTCCCCCAGCCCCCCCCCCCCCATCCTTTGCCTCTAAGATCAGTCATTCTTAATGGGGAATATGTGAGGATCTTTGCTATCTGACATGACAATTGGACCCCTGGAAAGTGAGAGTGCATCTCAAAATCCTTTTACTTACAGGTGGGAAAGTGTTACGGTGCTGCCCTCTGATGGCCATAACCTCACATTCATTCAAGGCCATAGAGATTTGATAAATTAAGCACCATTTTCAGACTGCACCATAGGCTTTACACTAAAATCCAATGTCTCCCTTCCCCTTCCTATGCAAGGACACTCAGTACTGTACAGCGAAAGCATGAATTACTGAATGCTTCGGATCTGCCATCCAATTTTGGGATATTTCGTTTAAAGCTGAGAGTGAATTATGCCACATGTGACTGCACTGACAGACCCCAGGCTGATGCTGTCAGTGACTAGTAAAATAAAGCAACTCAGCCTAATTGGATAAAAAAAATGTAACTTTTATTGATGAAAGCTATGATACATGTTAGGCTCCTGTCCCTATACATTTTAGCAAGTACAAGTCTGATACTCCCTATTTCTATTATAGTTTGCAGAGCGAACACATGGTATCACTTAAGCTTTTTCAGTATCTGCCCTGTACTTATTCTTATTGTTGTTCACCTACACTATCTAAAACCCTGTCAAAAGTTAAAGCCAGCATCCTAATCCCAGCGTGACTGTTTGAGCTCTGTGCTTTCAGACATCCTGCTTTGTGCTTTAATAGACACCACAAGAGACCCTACAAAAGGTGAAGGAAGGAGGCAGCTGCATTCCATGGCCTAGTTGTTGTTCTGTCCACTCCCAGCTCCAGAGCTTGACCTTGAAGTTGGACAGCTAAAGCAGCAGCAATAAATGGCAACTGGGGGGAGGAGGGGAAGGGAAGACGTGCCCGCACAGCCCAGTGTGGGCCAGGATCTACGCTAGCTTGTCAAGCCACATCAATATTAAAATCCCATTATGACACTGAATGAAGGGGTCAGGGATGCTGCTGCCTTCCTTCTTTGTCTGCATCAGTTGTATTATAGCACTCCCGAGATGCCCCCAGATCATTACCGTCCTAGGTTCTCACATGGGGCCTCACTTTCCCCAGCAGAGATAATTTCTAAAGCACTTTGATATCTACAGATGAAAAGTGCTATGTGAGAGCTAGGTGTTATACAAACACCTAGAACAGTGGTTCTCCCCAGGGGTCCTTGGGGAGGGGCGGGGGCACAAGCAGAGGGGCCGCCAAAATCAACCAGAGAGCAGCACTGGCATTAGACTTGCTGGAGCTCAGGGCAGAAAGCCAAAGCCCAAGCCCCACTGCCCGGAGCTGAAAATCGAAGCCCAAACAGCTTAGCTTCACAGAGTCCCCTGTGGTTTGGAGCCCTGGGCAATTGCCCGACTTGCTACCTCCTAACACTGTCCCTGGCTTTTAATCCACTGGATATGCAGAAAAACAGTTGTGACACAGGTAGGCCATGGAATTTTTATAATATGGGGGGGGAGGGCGAGGTGCTCAGAAAGAAAAAGGTTGAGAACCCCTGACCTAGAGTACGTCTATGCAGCAATCTGGAGGTGTTATTGCAGCACATGTAGACATACCCAAGATACCTCAGGCATGACTACACGAGCTGCAATCATACCTCCTGACTGCAATGTAGACATACCCTTAGTAAGACATTGCCTTTTAGACATTGCCCTTCAGACATTGCTGGTGAGTAACCACACACCACACAACAAAAACACGAACCCAGGAACCTATCCTTGCAACAAAGCCTGTTGCCAACTCTGTCCACATATCTATTCAAGGGACACTATCATAGGGCCTAATCACATCAGCCACACTATCAGAGGCTCGTTCACCTGCACATCTACCAATGTGATGTATGCCATCATGTGCCAGCAATGCCACTCTGCCATGTACATTGGCCAAACTGGACAATCTCTATGCAAAAGGATAAATGGACATAAATCAGACGTCAAGAATTATAACATTCAAAAACCAGTCGGAGAACACTTCAACCTCCCTGGTCACTCAATTTCAGACCTAAAAGTCACAATATTACCACAAAAAAACTTCAAAAACAGACTCCAGCGAGAAACTGCAGAATTGGAATTAATTTGTAAACTGGACACCATTAAATTAGGCTTGAATAAAGACTGGGAGTGGATGGGTCATTACACAAAGTAAAAACTATTTCCCCATGCTAATTTTCCCCCTACCGTTACTCACACCTTCTTGTCACACCCTGTTTGACATGGGCCATCCTGATTATCACTATAAAAGTTTTTTTTTCTCCTGCTGATAACAGCCCACCTTAATTGATTAGTCTCGTTACAGTTGGTATGGCAACACCCATTTTTTCATGTTCTCTGTGTGTATATATATCTTCCTACTGTATTTTCCACTGCATGCATCTGATGAAGTGGGTTTTAGCCCACGAAAGCTTATGCCCAAATAAATTTGTTAGTCTCTAAGGTGCCACAGGTACTCCTCGTTTTTTTTCGATAGATGGATCCAACTCATTGCACAATTCTTTATCCATGACAGGAGCCAAATGGGAACAACAAAAGAACTTCATTGCAATGGAATGGTCCAGAGCTCAGAAGGGTAATAGATTAAGCAAGTCTCAGTGCATACTGCACAAACATGTACATAGAACCAACAGCTGTGCCTCCTTCAGGAGGCGTGGGCATTGGGCTGGGGTGCGGGAGGGAGAAATAGTTAAGAGGTATAATCAATCTATATGTACAATGTAAATATTTTTAATCATTTGTTTGATTTTGGATTTGGAGGTAGACTGCCGCAATATTACAAATATGGTTATGCACAGAGAAAGTCATTTAAGAAA
Organism: Chelonia mydas; assembly: GCF_015237465.2. NCBI lineage: Eukaryota > Metazoa > Chordata > Testudines > Cheloniidae > Chelonia > Chelonia mydas. The sequence continues at coordinate 77,044,540 of NC_057850.1, read as the reverse complement.
AATATCAGACTAAGCAAATGATGTACAGATAATGCACATCATGAAGGAGGCAGACATGATCTGAGTCTCATTTACAATAAGGCCCCTTTACACTGCTGTAATGATGTAAAAGGGCACTGGTGTAAATGCAGATTAGGCTCACAGAATCCCCACACACGTAACTTCCACACATTCAGCTAAAATAACATCACATACTGTACTCATATTCTTACCGGTGAAAAGTCACTGATACGATCTAAAGCTGCCAAATGCAGATTTGAGCAAGCCACCAGATTTCCAGATGTTGAAAGCTACTTGTTCTTCGCTCCCCCAGCTATCAGATTATATTAATTCTAAAAGGAACCTGGATGCCAGATTTATTGGTAAAAAATCTGGGAGTAAAAAAGAAAATCCTGAAACACAGATGCTGATGAAATTCTTTAGAAAGAGGCCTGTTTAGTATTAGAAAGGAGGCAAACCAACAAGGTATTTACATGTCGAGAAAGGAAAAAAATTCTCTCTCCAATCTTGGGCCTGGTCTACACTACGAGTTTAGGTCGAATTTAGCAGCGTTATCTCAATTTAACCCTGCACCCGTCCACACGACGAAGCCCTTTTTTTTTACTTAAAGGGCTCTTAAAATCGATTTCTTTACTCCACCCCTGATGAGAGGATTAGCACTGAAATCGGCCTTGCTGGGTCAAATTTGGGGTACCGTGGACCCAATTCGACAGTATTGGCCTCCAGGAGCTATCCCAGAGTGCTCAGTTGTGACCGCTCTGGACAGCGCTCTCAACTCAGATGCACTGGACAAGTAGACAGGAAAAGGCCCACGAACTTTTGAATTTCATTTCCTGTTGGGCCAGCGAGGCGAGCTCACCTGCACACGTCACCATGCAGAGCTCATCAGCACAGGAGACAATGCAGTCCCAGAATTGCCGAAGAGCTCCAGCATGGACCGAACGGGAGGTACGGGACCTGATTGCTGTATGGGGGAGACGAATCTGTGCTGGCAGAACTCCGTTCGAAAAGATGAAATGCCAAAATATTTGAAAAAATCTCCAATGGCATGAAGGACAGAGGCTATAACAGGGACCTGCAGCAGTGCTGCATGAAAATTAAGCTCAGGCAAGCCTACCAAAAAACCAGAGAGGCAAACGGCCGCTCTGATTCAGAGCCCCAGACATGCCGCTTCTATGATGAGCTGCATGCCAATCTAGGGGGTGCAGCCACCACTACCCCAACCCTGTGCTTTGACTCCATCCAAGCAGTGGGAGGCAACATGGAAACGGGTTTTGGGGGCAAGGAAAATGATGATAAGGAGGTTGTAGATAGCTCACAGCAAGGAAGCGGACAAACCGGTTTCCCCAACAGCCAGGATCTGTTTCTCACCCTGGACCTGGAGCCAGTACCCCTCGAACCCACCCAAGGTGGGCTCCTGGACCCTGAAGGCAGAGAAGGGACCTCTGGTAAGTGTACCTTTGTAAATATTATACATGGTTTAAAAGCAAGTGTGTTTAATGATTAATTTGCCCTGGCATTCGCGGCCAGTACAGCTACTGGAAAAACGTGTCTGGGGATGGAGCAGAAATCCTCCAGGGACATCTCCATAAACCTCTCCTGGATGTACTCCCAAAGCATTTGCAGAAGGTTTCTGGGGAGGGCAGCCTTATTCTGTCCTCCATGGTAGGACACTTTACCACACCAGACCAGTAGCACGTAGTCGGGAATCATTGCAGAACAAAGCATTGCAGCATATGGTCCCAGTGTTTGCTGGCATTCAAACAACATCCGTTCTTTATCTCTCTGTGTTACCCTCAGGAGAGTGATATCATTCATGGTCACCTGGTTGAAACAGGGTGGTTTTAGTAAGCGGACATTCAGAGATGCCCGTTCCTGCTGGGCTGTTTGCCTGTGGCTGCACAGAAATCTTCCCCGCTGTTAGCCATGTGGTGGGGGGAGGGGTGAAGCCATCATCCCAGAGAATTGGGTGTATGTGTGTGCGGGGGGTGGTTAGTTGGGTTTCTGCTGCACGTGAACCCGGAAACCGCAGCCCCTCCTTTTAAACTGCCAACCCATTTTTAATGGCCAACCCAATGGCTACTTTGCGCGGGAAATGAGGGCGCCGCTGTTTGAAGCCATTCCCACGTGTTATGAAGGTTAAAGAAGCCAAAAGACTGTGGCTTACCATGGCTTCCTGCAAGCCAAATTCTGCTGCCCGGCCCTGCGTGAGTGATCTCTCACACCAAACCGACATACCCTCAATAAGATACAAAATGCGACCTTGTAATGAAAGCAGATGTGCTGTGTAATGTTAACAGCAAGATTTACCATGAAAGAGTGTACCCATTGTTCTATACAATCTGTCTTTTTAACTACCATTCTCCCTTTTTTCCCCCTGCACCAGCTGCATATGTTTCTCCTTCCCAGAGACTAGCGAAGATTAGAAGGTGAAAAAAACGCACTCGTGATGAAATGTTCTCTGACCTCATGCTGTCCTCCCAGACTGACAGAGCACAGCAAAATAGGTGCAGGCAGACCATGTCAGAGTGCAGGAAAACACAATAAGACCACGAGGAGAGGTGGTGGGCTGAAGATGGTAGGTGGCGTCAGCTTGCTGAAAGAAGGCAGGAGTCAATGCTCAGGCTGCTGGAGGATCAAACTCATATGCTCCAGCGTATGGCTGAGCTGCAGCAAAGGCAGCAGGAGCACCGACCACCACTACAGCCCCTGTGTAACCAACTGCCCTCGAACCCAAGTTCCATAGCCTCCTCACCCAGACGCCCAAGAATGCGGTGGGGGGAGCCTCCAGCCACTCAGCCACTCCACCCCAGAGGATTGCCCAAGCAACAGAAGGCTGGCATTCAATAAGTTTTAAAGTTTTGAAGTGCTGTGTGGCCTTGTCTTTCCCTCCTCCACCACCCCACCCGGTGCTTCCCTCCTCTACTACCCCTCCCGGGCTACCTTGGCAGTTATCCCCCTATTTGTGTGATGAATGAATAAATAAAGAATGCATGAATGTGAAGCAACAATGACTTTATTGCCTCTGCAAGCGGTGATCAAAGGGGGTAGCAGAAGGTGCTTAGCTTACAGGAAAGCAGAGTGAAACCTGGGGGTGGGGGGTTTCCATCAAGGAGAAACAAACAGAACTTTCACACCGTAGCCCGGCCAGGCATGAAACTGGTTTTCAAAGCTTCTCTGATGTGCACCGCGCCCTCCTGTGCTCTTCTAACTGCTCTGGTGTCTGGCTGCGCATAATCAGCAGCCAGGCGATTTGCCTCAAGTTCCCACCCCACCATAAATGTCTACCCTTACTCTCACAGATATTGTGGAGCGCACAGCAAGCAGTAATAACAATGGGAATATTGGTTTCACTGAGATCTAAACGACTCAGTAAACTGCGCCAGCGTGCTTTTAAACGCCCAAATGCACATTCTACCACTATTCTGCACTTGCTCAGCCTGTAGTTGAACAGCTCCTGACTACTGTCCAGGCTGCTTGTGTACGGCTTCATGAGCCGTGGCATTAAGGGGTAGGCTGGGTCCCCAAGGATAACTATAGGCATTTCAATATCCCCAACGATTATTTTCTGGTCTGGAAAGTAAGTCCATTGCTGCAGCTGTTGAAACAGACCGGAGTTCCTGAAGATGCGAGTGTCATGTACCTTTCCCGGCCACCCCACATTGATGTTGGTGAAACATCCCTTGCGATCCACCAGTGCTTGCAGCACCATTGAAAAGTACCCCTTGCGGTTTATGTACTCGCTGCCTTGGTGTTCCGGTGCCAAGATAGGAATATGGGTTCCGTCTATCACCCCACCACAGTTAGGGAATCCCATTGCAGCAAAGCCATCCATTATGACCTGCACATTTCCCAGAGTCACTACCCTTGATATCAGCAGCTCAGTGATTGTGTTGGCTACTTGCATCACAGCAGCCCCCACAGTAGATTTGCCCACTCCAAATTGATTCCCGACTGACTGGTAGCTGTCTGGCGTTGCAAGCTTCCACAGGGCTATCGCCACTCACTTCTCAACTGCGAGGGCTGCTCTCATCTTGGTATTCTTGCGCTTCAGGGCAGAGGAAAGCAAATCACAAAGTTTCGTGAAAGTGCCCTTATGCATGCAAAAGTTTCGCAGCCCCTGGGAATCGTCCCAGACCTGCAACACTATGTGGTCCCACCAGTCTATGCTTGCTTCCCAGGCCCAGAATCGGCGTTCCATGCCAGGAACCTGCCCAATTGACACCATGATATGCACATTGCAGGGGCCCGTACTTTGTGAGAAGTCTACGTCCATGTCCTCATCACTCTCGTCACCACTCTGCAGTCGCCTCCTCCTCACCTGGTTTCGCTTTTCTTGCAGGTTATAGTCCTGCATATCCTGCTGGATAATGCGTGCGGTGTTGATAGTGCTCATAATTACTGCGGTGATCTGAGCAGGCTCCATGTTCCCAGTGCTATGACATATGCGCTGAAAAAAGGCGCAAAACGATTGTCTGCCATTGCTCTGACGGAGAGGCAACTGACAACATGGCTTACAGGGTTGGCTTACAGGGACTGAAAATCAACAAAGGGGGTGGCTTTGCTTCAAGGAGAAACAGAACGGCCCCCTCAAGAATAGAACTCAAAACTCTGGGTTTAACAGGCCGTTGATTTCACGGAGGGAGGGAGGGAGGAGAAAATGAATACAAAACAAATCTGGTCTATTTCTTGTTTTGATCCACTTCATCTATCTTTATACATCTTGCTGGCAGCAGACTGTGCAGTATGACTGCTAGCCATCATCATCTCCTGGGTGCTCATTAAAAGACGGTGCATTAGGACTGCCAGCAGGACTGAATCGCCATGAGATTAAACTTAAAAGGGTAATGACCTGGCTGAGTCACTCCCATGTTTGCCCAGGTGCCCCTGACCTCACTGAGGTCGGTTAAAAGAGCACCCTGGAGTACGTCAATGATGGCTACCAGTCATACTGCACTGTCTGCTGCCAAAAGGCAATGAGCGGCTGCTGTGCAGCAATGCAGTACTGCGTCTGCCAACACCCAGGAGACGTACAGTGATAGTGAGCTGAACAGGCTCCATGCTTGCTGAGGTATGGTGTCTGCTCAGGTAACCCAGGAAAAAAGGCGCGAAACGATTGTCTGCCTTTGCTTTCACGGAGGGCGGGAAGGGGGGGTCTGACGATATGTACCCAGAACCACCCGCGACAATGTTTTTGCCCCATCAGGCATTGGGATTTCTACCCAGAATTCAAATGGGCAACGGAGACTGCGGGAACAGTGGGATAGCTACCCACAGTGCAACGCTCCGGAAGTCGACAGTTGCCTCGGTACTGTGGACACACTCCACCAACTAAATGCCGGATAAATGCACTAAGACCATTTGTGTGGGGACACACACAATTGACTGTATAAAAACGCTTTCTACAAAACCGACTTCTATAAATTTGACCTAATTTCGTCGTGCAGACATAGCCTTGGTATCTATTTTAGCACTGGTCAGCTTCTTCTTCACCTTCTTTTAGTGTTTCTCTTTTTGAAATGTATTTTCCCCAGGATATTTTAGTTCACAGAGGCTTTTTTATTTCTTGGTTCTGTGTTATATTGGTTTTAAACCAACAAATGATATTGCTAAACTGAGCAAGAGAATTAGGAGACATTTTTGAGATTACACAATAGGTTAGTGGGTAATCCTACTTTGAACCAAGGGGTTTCTAATTACTTGACTTTTGCTGCAACCATCTGTGCTGTCTCCTGTGGCTTTGGCCTGCAATATCAGTTGAAAATTGCTGTAACGATTGCAAGGGTGAAAATATGATCAAGAGGAAAAGATGAGTTATCAACTATCACTAACGAGTCAGAGGTTGTGACTTCTAAAAACATATGAACTGGACTATATCCTGATGTATTTGACATTCACAAAGGGATTAATCAACTCTCAGAAATGGCGGCTATAGGTAATAGTATCTTACCTTCAGATCACTGAGCACCTAATGACAGCCATGCCTATGATATTATAGTATTTTCTTGTGTTTCATTGGTGGAATGTGTTGTCACTTAATGTCCCGGTGGGAGTATTGTGTGGGTGGAAGTCTGGAATAGGCCACACTTTCACTTGAGGCCTTTCAATCAAATTCACTTTAAATTTACCTCTTAATAAAAAAAGCAGTTGTTATTTTTTTAAATTTGCCTTGACACTTTTTCTAACCGCTACTTTACACACAATGGGTATTGGCTGCAGTTGATTAAATTAGTCATAAGCATTTGTTGGCTCTCTCACTAACAAATGTGACTGTGCAGCGTGCAGAAATGAGGCAATTGCCATTCAGGGTCAAGAGACCTCATGCTTTCAGGAGGTTTCATTAGCACTGTGGAAGATGAACTGGAGCATCTAATAAAGCTACTAAAATGACAGAGAAATATATAATTTCTTTCATCCACATACCCACTTTCAGCTTGTGCTCCTGTACTTCTCTGAAGTTCTGAACAGTTGTGGCGAATTTTAGGCCCAGATCCTCAAAGGGTATTTAGGGTCTTATACTCCATTGATTTCAGTGGAAGTTAGGAGTCTAGATACCTATGGGGTTCTGACTCTTACTGTTAAAGGTTTAGCGGAGACATTTCTAGGTCTCTGCATGTTCCTATGTCCCAAAGAAAATCACAGGAATACTTAAACTGGTGCTTATTGCCGCATGCCTGATATCTCACATCTAAAGGAAGGATGATTTAGACAAGCTGATATGCATTGTGTCTCTTGTGTCTGACATGAGGGAGGAGAGTATTATATCTGGACAGGTAGCTGTTTATTGTGGAGCTGTCAGTATTCGACTGTTGTCATGTCCATCACTGGAATTTGCTCACCATATCAAAAGTGAGTTGCAAAACTAGAAGAGAAGAGGAAAAGAGGTTTGACAGCAGTGAATACTCCTGTATTCTCTAAATAGTCCTGTATACCCTAACAGGAACTCCTGCCCCAATGACCTTGCAAGATTGCATCCAATCACTTTGGCAGGGAATCAGAAGACTGCCCTATTCACACACTAACCAATTCCATGCAACACGAACCTCTGCAGCCATCTGCTATTTGAAATGGACTTTGGACACAAGAGAGAGGGGACTGTCCAGAAGCTGGTTAGAGCTGATTCTCTGGCCCCAGCTCTCCGTATAGCCTCAGGGCTATTTTGCACCAGCCATACTAGGTGATCATACATGACCTGACAACTGGAGTACACTCTAGTTACTCCCCTTTCCTGACTCTGACACACTCTCACCGCTGGAGATTGTAAGGAGGGAAGGGTGAGAGCTGGTGGAGCTGTGCCTGCTGAAGACTCTCCTGCTCTGGAGAATCCCAGACAGGACATTTAAGGGAAGCACCCTCTCTCTTTGAGATACTTGAATGGTGCGAGGAGTGGAAAGGGGCTGAGAATCTGGTCCAAAATCTCTATGTAGCATGGTCCCATTCACGTAGTATGACATTTTTGGACCATCAGCTTTCATATTAATGTCAGCATTGCACAAATTCCTACATTCATCAAATAGAGGCTATAGCTGTGGTCATCAGAACCAGCCATGACATTCAAAAATATTCTGTGGGCTGAGGAACGGGAGGTAAAATAGCTCTAGAATATAATATAGGACTAGATCATCTCCCCACCCCCCATCTTCATGGGTAAAGGGGATGAAAGCCAGCAGACTGCGGGAGTGCTGCCTCTACAGCTTTGCTTCCCCTGCCACTAGAAAAGCCCCTCCACGGAGTGAAATGGTGATCTGAATCTGCTATGTGAAGGGCTAGCCAGGACCAATGATAAGAGATAGTTGGATGGACAAGCTTCAGTCCCAACCACTAAGCTATTCCCCTTCCACCTCATTCCCAATGCAGCGTGCCCTGAAGGTCCACAGATGAGATTTCATTGACTAAGCTAGCGTGTGAGCCAAAAGGTCCTCCACCGAAAGTGTCCGAGCACCACCACTGATCACTAGTGCCATAGCCCAGAGGGGGTGTCTAAAGTAGCTAGGACCCAAACCACTGAAGGTAAAAAAACCAAGTACTTTAAGGTTCATCTGGAACCTAATATAGATAACTGAGCACAAGTGTAGTGTGAACTAGTACTTCATAAGCGGGCACGCCTGCTTTGCACTAGCTGATATTTCAGTGTGATCTTCAGGTATAGCCTCATGTGCAGCTGTGAAATTGAAATAATCGTAATAATTTTACTTGCTAGGCTGTATTTCCATACCGTACTTCCTTGTCCATATTTTAAAATGCTAGCCATTCAGAATAACTTCAAACCTCATCAGTACTCACCAGAGGGTTGGGGTTTAGAACCTCAGTCAATTAAGTCTGTGTAGATGAGTAATAAACAGTTTAAAACATAGCTCCCATTCTGGAAAAGGATCTGCAGGTTTGACTATTCAGAAGCAATTATAGTTTAGTTGCAAAAAGACATTTTCAGACCTCTAATTGCTCCAAATGCACAAAAGAGTCATTCCATTTTAACCTCCCTCTGACATCAGGAACGAATGCTGTAATTGAAATGTGTCATCACTGATCTCAATTCAAAGCCATTAAAAGAGTTGTTCTTTTCCCATCTTGCTATTGCTCTTCCTAATCACAGCAATGTCCACAGACATGGAGCCAGAATTGCTGCTGTTGTAAATGGGTGCAGCAACACTGAGGACAGTGGTGTTGGGTCCACCTACAGCTGTGATTAAATTGGTCTGTACACCCTGTGAACTATAAAAATAGCCAGTAAGGTGGAATACTTGAAGGGACTTAGACATTGCAACACTAAGCAACAAGGCACCTAGAAAAATCAAAGGAACACTGTGATACACAAAGCCCAGTTAGGTGCCTAGGTTTTCTATAACACATATGGGGAGAGTAATTGGAGCAGGGGACTAGACCCTGGGTTTCCCACATCCCAGGTGAGTGCTCTTATTACTGGGCTAAAAGTTATAAGATGATGTCACGGTTCCCCAAGTTTCGGTGCTCTCAAACAGCCCACACAGGAACCTGTGGTGGTGTGTTAACCCTCCTTAGGGTCTCACTCACTGGAGTAAGCCCCTTGGCTTCTCTGCCTCCTGGGACTGAACTTCGGCATTTCAGTGCCCCTGGTTCACACTGTGAGCCCCCCTCAGTGAGTCCACCCAAACTGGACACCTGGGGGAGACTTACATGCCCAAAGGGAGCAATGCACCTCTGACTCAATCTGGAGTGACTCTCAGCCAGCATTGTAAAACAGAAGGATTTATGAGTTGTCTGGAACACAGCGTAGAAAGACCTTAGGTCAGGAATGAAAATGGAAAAGTTACAGCAAACTCCATTTGGGTGAACCCTGAGCTCAGAGGCCCACTCCTCTGACCCATCCTGAGTCCCAGTCCAGCAGCCGATACTGTACCATCCCCTTGGCCCCTCTCAGTCTTTGTTCTTCTTCTCGGGTGACCAGAGTCACCTGATCATTCCCCTTAGCTCTTTGTTCTCCCGCTGGCCAAAACTCACTGGCTTCCTAGAGAGGGTGGGCCCCAGAGTCATCAGCTGCTGGGTTACAAAATGTCTGGGCCATGGTCTGGGCCCAGGCAGTGAGGCAACAATCACACCTGGATTGTTACAAAGAATAAACCACCTTGTTCTCACCACCTTGTTAAACATGCAGCACAGAGGGGAAACTGAGGCACTGTCAAGGTTCCTTCCCCACTCTGAACTCTAGGGTATAGATGTGGGGACCTGCATGAAAGACCCCCTAAGCTTATTCTTACCAGCTTAGGTTAAAAACTTCCTCAAGGTACAAACTTTGCCTTGTCCTTGAACCCTATGCTGCTGCCACCACCACGCGTGTTAAACAAAGAACAGGGAAAGAGCCCACTTGGAGATGTCTTCCCCCCAAAATATCCCCCCAAGCCCTACACCCCCTTTCCTGGGGAAGGCTTGATAAAAATCGTCACCAATTTGCATAGGTGAAAACAGACCCAAACCCTTGGATCTTAAGAACAATGAAAAAACAATCAGGTTCTTAAAAGGAGAATTTCAATTAAAGAAAAAGTAAAAGAATCACCTCTGAAAAATCAGGATGGTAAATACCTTACAGGGTAATCAGATTCAAAACACAGAGAATCCCTCTAGGCAAAACCTTAAGTTACAAAAAGACACAAAAATAGGAATATACATTCCATTCAGCACAACCTATTTTACCAGCCATTTAACAAAAGGAAATCTAACGCATTTCTAGCTAGATTACTTACTAACTTAACAGAAGTTCTGACCTGCATTCCTGATCTGTTCCCGGCAAAAGCATCACACAGACAGACAGACCCTTTGTTCGCCCCCCCCCCCCCCCCGCTTTGAAAGTATCTTGTCTCCTCATTGGTCATTTTGGTCAGGTGCCAGCGAGGTTACCTTAGCTTCTTAACCCTTTACAGGTGAAACGGTTTTGCCTCTGGCCAGGAGGGATTTTATAGTCCGGTATACAAAAAGGTGGTTACCCTTCCCTTTATTTTTATGACAGGCACACACAATATTCTTATGAAATATTATGAAAAAAATCCCACTTTGTCACAATGGGCACCTGCTTCTTGATTTCAAATGGGGCTTAATCTGGTAGGTGAGGCACTAACGTGCATGCCCAGAGGCAGAAACTTAAGCGCCTAGGGCAATATTTACTTTGAAAAACTTCAACACCAAGTGAATTTAGGTGCATACAGGGTTCAGCGGAAGTTTGGGGCATTTTGGCACCTAAATCTTGGTTTAAGCACTTAAGTAGCTTTGTGGATTCCATGCGATATGCTGCATGATACCCCTTATCCTGTTCAGACTGCAGAGTCACACATACAATACTGAAGTAGTGGGCAACTACCTAACACAGTGGTATTGAAAGACAACTAGGTTTTCACCTGCTTTTCATCAACAATACATTTTACAATAGCTAGGCTTATTTCACATCAGTTCACATGATTCTTGATTCCATTTCTAAGCAGGAAGATTAAGTGATGTTTAAATACCTTGGACCAAACTGTGTCTCAGATTGTATCATGCCATGCTGTCGACTTCACTGGAATTGCACAAGAGTAATGGAGATCTGACTTAGCCTCCCTCTCCCTGACTCCCCAAGATTTTAATTGAGGAGCTAAAGAAGCTAAGAAACATAAAATTAAAATCTAGGTTTTGCTGTACATGCAAATGAGAAACATTAAAGATAGGGAATGTTTTTAAGTACAGGACTAGATGCTGATATTTCTTCATAGAGTATGGTAGTTATTGGCAACTGATAATATGTGCTCTGTGGTGACACTATAATTAGTATTCTCTCAACGTTTGTGTTTCATACCCAGTCATAAAACCTTGCTCTGAACTGTAACTTGGCATCCAGATCTCAGCACAGCAGTCATTTTTTTGTTTTGTTTTTAATTTCAAAAAGTCCATTCAGCCATTTTATAGCAGTGAAAAAATAAAATCTGAGTTAGAATTTTCCAGACCCTTAGTTTCACTCTTATACAACTCATCTGAACCGAATGTTAGCCCTCACAAATGTGACAGATTGATAGCATTCGCGTGGCATTAGATGGCGTAGATCACAACACCCAGATGACAGGCACTGTGCGAGTTTCCCTATCCTAGCACTGCCAAAGCAGCTGCCTCATGACCTGCAGCTCTCCTGCCTTTCTATTTTGATCCTTTCCTGAAGAGAAATTCCCTTTCCAAACCATGTGGCAGTTTTGTTACCTACAGCTGTCCTCCAGGGATTAAACTGAAGCCAACAAATTTATATTCATTTGTGACATGAATTGAACCATGGTGTCCAAAGGTGAAAAACTAGTACACCTGTAGGCCCTCATCCTGCAAACTAATCCACCATTATAGATCTTATATCTGTGCCAGTAGAAGTCAGTTTGGCTCATCATGGGTGCAGGGGACCCACATGGATCAGAATGCAGTAGGGTGTCCAGATGATCCGATTTTATAAGGACAGTCCCGATTTTTGGGTCTTTTTCTTATATTGGATCCTATTACCCCCTATCCCCTGTCCCGATTTTTCATACTTCCTGTCTGGTCACCCTAGAATGCAGTATTTGTGGCCTAGAAATGATAAGCAGAATCTGTCCCTAGACCACTGCGCAAACCCTTCAGGTTTTCTGTTTTAAAACCCAGGTTTTGAGGCATTTGCTCCAACCATATGATCTATATTTAATCACTTCTGCTATTTTGCAAAAGTAAAATTAGAAATGACTAATATGCTGAACTTTAGAATTTGCCCAATGTGTATGCACAGTCGGTTTCTTCCATGAAGCTTAATAGGAATTTTTTCTAGTACAGTCACACGTCGTAATTACATGTACTTATCTAATTTAATTTATACTAAATAGATAATGCAACCTATTTTCAATAATTACTTTCCCTAATAAGCAGTTGAAAATTATTTTAAAAAAAACATTATTAAGAAAATTCACAAAGCACAAATTATATTAAAAGTCTATAAAGATAGACACAAAGGTCCATTCTGCATGAGCGAACATTAGGGTGAGATTTTCCAAGAGCACTCAACGTTGGCTTAACTCTGCTCCCCAAACTGGAAACCCCCGTCTTGAAGGTCCATTGCATTTCTCGCATGTCAGAAGAGTTTGGAGCAAAAAGTTCCTTCCAGCCACTCTCCTGCAGCATGCTACACAACAGTTATCCTCACCACTGTCTTGTTCGCCCAACTGGTGGCTTCATTTCAGTGGCACTGAACAGATCTGGATCTTGTGTATGCCAGGCACTGGAATAAATGGCAATGATTCTTATCAGCTGTGGTAGAATAATCATTATCATTATGATTCCAAAATTAGGTTCCACATTAATGTTTTTCCTGTGGTGTCCTTAATATTAAACCATAGAGGTTTAATCTGCAACTATAATTTTTCTTTTTTCTGTGGGCTTCTTTTATAGCTTTAATGTTCTTTTAATAGATAATGCTTTGGGTACGTGAAACTGTGAGCATGTATTGTAAACCTTTAAAAAAAAAAAAAAGCATTCTGATTGGCAATGGGAAAAGATGATTTAGGTCCCAAGGAAGGCTTGGGTTTTTTGACCAGAAGCCATTTCTGCATTCAGATACTGTGCTGATTACCAAGCCTGCTAAACCAAAGCCATAATTTCTATTTTTAGATTGCATGGCTTCTGTGCGAACACTTTTCCCTGCGCCATAGAACTAATTATCGTCCTATGCACCATTTTGCACACCTTCCATTTAAATCAAAGGTTATGTTTATTCAGCAATGCTTTCTAAATGAGCACAATGCTAAGAGATTCATGCCCTCTGCCTAATTGTAACGCACGGAAGCCTTCAGTTTATCTACCTCCATATTTTAAAGAGTTAATTTCCATTTTGACGGTGCCTTATTAATAGGTTACTGGCAGCTTACAAACACTCCAAGGCTTTTAAGAACACGGTTTGAGAAAATGCTTAATTATGCAGTGTTATAGACTGCGATGCCCTCCTTTTTCATGGTTTTCAAAATGCTTGCTTGCTGTCATGTAGCTTCAACAGTTTGGTGAACACAGGAACGTTTTCTCCCCTTTTTTAAGGAGCCTTTGATTTGTTATTTAGGTCATATTACAAGGTGCAACTATGCCACTCACACACTTATGCTGCCCTGTTGCTCTGAAGCTGCAAGATTGTTCAAGAACGTGTTGAATACTCAACACCTGTTTTTTAAAGTTAGTTTAGTATTTGTGCAGAGTGCTCAGGGCCGTCCTTACCCATACACAAAGTACGCAGCTGCGTAGGGCACCAAATTTCCTGCTGCCCTGCACGGCTCCGCGCTGCTCCAGCCCCTGCTCTGGCTCTTCTCCAGGCCCCAGCCCCAGCCCCGACTCTTCCCGCCCCGACTCCCGTGAAGATTGCAGCCAGGTCAGACCCTGCACTCACCGCGTGGTAAGCCTGCTCCGCTCCCCTGGCTCCCAGGTTTGCGGGGAACTGCCCCCCAGCACTCGCCGGTGGCGCGGCTGGGAGCCAGGGGGGTGGAGCAGGCTGGAACCGGGTCACTCCATTTCCCGCTGGAAGTGGCCAGCCCCGCGGAGGCCTGGGGCCACGGGGCGGCTGCGTAGGGCACCAAAATAGCTAGGGACGGCCCTGAAAGTGCCAGATCATCATTCCCAGAGACTAAAAGATTTTTAAGGCCAGAAGGGACCACTATGACCATCTGCTGTGAGCCCATGTATAATAGAGGCCATAGCACTTCACCCAGTAATTTCTTCAGTGGAGAGAATTTTTCTTCCCTATTACAAAAGGACAGGGAAGTGACAAGCTATTGTCTTCCATGCCGTCTACTAATGTATCTCAAGGATCTTTTAAAGAGACAACATCTAGGTAGCTACCATATGGAAGCAGTCCATGAAATCGATGCTGATCATGCCAAGTGAATACTGTAAGAAGAGTCTGAGAATAGCTATTTGGATTTTTAATGAATTTAGTTAGGACCGCTTTCCTGTTATCTTTCTGTGAATATTGCAGTGGATGACGTGACGGGGAAAGTGTGCATTGCACAAGTACAGCAGAAGAATCACAGAAGAGGACTTTTGATTTCATAATTGCAAAAATTCACAGTGGAAACCTGATTATAATCCGTATGACTCACCTGGCTAGGACATCATGGAACATACATATCCAAGCACAACAGGACACATTTCAAACACTTCCAGTGTTGACCAGTAAGTATCTGCTGAAATTGTTCTGAAATAAGGTTTGAATATCATGTAAATTCAACTACACTGTGATGTGTTCACAGGCAGTTCAGAAACAGAAAAAGATGCAACAATCTTAGACAAAAAGATACAAGTATTTTAACAACAAGCTGGCCTATGCAGCCGTTCAGGGCAGCAAGGTGGAAAAAGACACCCTCTTACTCCCCTTTGTGGCTTATCTGCATCAAGGGACCCAGAGTGGCTGCCCAGAGACCTGCAGGGGGATCTGCAGGCAGGGTTAGGGAGTTTCTAGAGCCCTGGCTCTGCCCCTCTCCCCCAAACCTGTCAGCAAGCACAACTGAGCTATCATGAGAGGAAACTTTCAGAGGTGGGCTAGGAAATGGCTGGCACAGCTTGCTTATGCCTTGCTCCATAGGGGAAGTGAGGAAACTCTGAGCTACAATTCGGTACCTGCTCTGCTCCTGGGGTAGGACAACTACATGCTGCCCCTTACTTAAAGCAGATTGCAAAGTCTAGTCAGGTCTAGCCTAGCCCAGAGTAAGTAATTCAATACAAATTGTTCACCCAGCTCCATAACGGAAAGGTACCAGTTATTTCCCATTATCACTTCTCTATAAAGATTTTGCATACTGATTTGTAATTATACTTTGCCTTTCTGTAGTGACTTCCACCCCGATTTTCAGAGTGGTCTAAAAACATTAATAAATTTAGCTTCACAACAAAAGTGTGAGGCAGGCAAAATCCCATTTTACAGGTGGGAAAACAGAGGCACATGGATGTTAAGTGACTTGCCCAGTGACACACAGGAAATCAATGGCATGAGTGTGTGTCTACTACTTCCTTAATATGAAGAAAGAAGATGGGCAAGAGGAGGGCTAGAAAGGTTCAAGGCAGAAGGTCTACAGTTCAGCAATCCCTCCTCGTCCCCTCACCCCCACCCCCACTGAGAGAAATGCTTTACGGGTAACTTTTTTCAGCACTAGAATAAAGTTCCTTTTTGAATAATAGAAGAAAGCAACTTTTTCTGTGATTCTTAGCTATTGTCACAGGAGAGTGACAGAGCAGATTATACAACCTAATGCTGCTCACCCCCAGTTTTGTGAGTTAACAACAAAGCGAGCCTTCCTCTCCCCACAGCTGTCAGATGGTGATAATTTCTGGCCACAACTGACCAGGGTGGATTTGAATCAATGAACTATAGGGGGAAAGCTTGATAGTATATCCTATTACTAAACCCTCTGAATCATCCATTCCTCCCGAGGCTCAACTTTTTGAATATTTTCTTCATGAATGAACATCAGCTTAATTCCCCACAAAAGCTTCTTTTAGTATAAGAGCATAGTGAAAAATGACTAAGTTCAAACCATCTTGGATAACCAACATAATGAGCCTGTGCTGCAATGGTTCACAAGTCCATCATTTGAATAATGAGTAACAACACAGTCTAAAGAGGGGAGTTCACCTTGAAACCAAGTCAGAAAACAACAGGCTAATAACAAGAGTCCATATGAATGCGAGATGATTTTGGAAACAGAACAGAGAATAGAAAAACCAAGCAACAGAAATGGCTATGAAGAACAAGAGCTGAATCTCATGGCATACTCAGTTACAAAGAGCACCATTGCTAGGAATGGCAAGTAGCCAACAACACTGATTGTGATCAGGATTGAGTAAGCTAATAAATCCAAACTTGGACAAAGTTAGTATTTTAATAATAGGATGAAGCTGCAGAATTCATATCCAGATCTCAAACCCCTCAGAAGTATGGGATGCTTAGGTCCCGGGTTTCAGTATGGTGCCTTGGGGACAATGCTATGACAGATGTGTGAGATCGCTGCTGAGCATTCCCTGGATCAAACACAGAGTGAGGTTTGTATAATGCAAACCAAAGTTCACATTAACGTGAACCAGGTTCCAGTTGGGTAGATGACTTGACTGTTTGCTTGAAGAACTTACTACTGGTTGTAGAGATTTTGAGATAGATGACTGGTCCCAGTTGTGTTGCAGTGAGGGGTGGGTCACACACCACAGATGCCACCTACTGGTTAAACAGCTCATGGCAGGTTCTCTCCTTTCCTGGTACCCTCCGACTGACAGCCATTCTGGTCTCACGGTGGTCTGCCCCTTCTGAGACTCAGCTCTCCAGCCCGGGTTACACATTTTATGTCCAGCCCTTTCAGAGTATATAAAAAGTCCAGCAGGGGTAGCCCTCTGGATTAGGCAAGGGGCTTCAGGTCTTCCCCCCAGGTTGGGTTGGGAGGGAAGCATAATTTTGCCCATAATATACAAACTCTGCACCATATGGAAGGGGTTAAGCAGCTGCTCTGGGGTCAGGCAGCCCTACCCTGCCACACCTGCAAAGCATGCATGGCTTGGAGGAGGCGCTCAGAAGGAAAGCAGCCCAGCTCAGGAGAAGAGCAGATAGTGGAGGTGAACTGAGCTGTACTCTGAGAAGGCGCACTGCGGGAGCTACTGTGCTCTAGCTGTAGCAATGTTGCTGAACTAAAAGGGAAGAGACTTGTGAGTCTCAGAAGGTCTGAGACTTTATCTTTGATTCCAAGTACTTTGCCTATTGGGAAAGAGGAGTCTGCCAGGAAGGCAGCAAAATAGCACATTAGGAGTACAGGACTTAGCATCTTACAATGGGCCCTGGACTCGAATCCAGGAGAGAGGGTGGACCAGGTTCCCCTACCAACTCCTAGGGGGGTGCCAAAGACAGAAGCTGACCCCTGATAGGGGGAGTTGTCTAGGAGAAAGAAATCCTCGAGGACAGATGAGTCAAATGGCAATATTATAGACTGGAATAGTTAACTGTGCTTTTCAACATAAAACTTCCTAACTTTAGAACAAAAGACAGCTGAAGATATTTATTTATTTAGATCTCTTTGTTATGGGTTGTCAAATGACAACTCAAATCCCACCTGTGGCCAGCAGTCAGCAGGGTACAGCACCTGATGTCTCTTAAGGTTTTTGCTTGGGCTCCTTTGGTAGCAAGAATTCACTGCATTCAACACACTTTATGTGGTGCAGTGGGACGAGTCTGCAGGCTACTGTCTTCACAAAGAAAGAGAATCTCTAGTTACTATTTCTCTGTTTCTTTTTTCATCTTTTTTTTTTTCTTTATTCCTATCTCAAGGGCTTCTTTCACTTGGTCTTCCTGACACTTGCACTTTCACCTCTTAGTTCCTCTCTCCTCGGTTGTTCATCTTTTTAAGCAAAACATATTGTCTAGGTGGTACAAGAGCTGGTTTTTGGAACTTTAGTGAAAGCCTTTTTTCCCTCCCAGGACTTGCCCCATCTCTCAGTCTGAGGTTTTTCTGCACAGCCCTTGTCTGTTTTTTTCACCTCATCGAAGGCTTAGCTGTTCAAAGTAGATTTTCCTCTCAGCCCCTGCAGCAAGAAAGATGCAGAACTATGCTACAGCTTTATTTTATTTATCTCTTACAGCTGTAATAGAGAATATTCCTTTGCTATTACAGCAGATTGATTGTCTACACTTCAAACCAAACTAGTAAATCACAAAAAATAATGGCGTTAAACACATCAAATAGCTTCGTATGGCATTTATGCCATCCTGTGTCTTTTCTCTTTTCGGATGACCCTGTTTATTCTCGGTCACTGGTCCCTCAGCATTTTACAGTGAAAGGCAGATAGATATTATAGGTTCTTTGCAGATAGAGCACCCGTAACTGCAAGTTGTCTCACACTGGAAATTCTGTAGTATTTGCAGTATCTTAAAAATGTAGGGGTCTCAGATGGGGAAAATTGAGATAGCTCTGTTGATTTCAATGGAGCTAGGCTGCTTTACAGGTGCTGAAGATCTGCCTGAGCAGCTTGGTCAATTGATAGGTGAAAAACATCACAACTGCCCTCTCTTCCCCACATCTGGGTAGGCTAGCACTGATGATAGTAGTAATGGTCCCTTCCCATGTGCTGCCTAACTCCCTGCAGCCAAATAGCTGCCTGTGTGCTCTGTGTAGCCCACTAGTCAGTGCATGTTATGCATTCCCCTCTGTGTGTGATCCACAGAGCATATGATGTGTTGCAGTCCCCAGTTATGCATGTGTAAGCAGGGTCTGAATGAACTCTCCCCAACAGCAAGCTGGGAAGGGGAGAGACTTCAGGAGCAAACTGTATTTACATGAACACACGTACTCTGCTTATCCAGGTTTCAGAGTAACAGCCGTGTTAGTCTGTAAATTGGTTAGTCTCTAAGGTGCCACAAGTACTCCTTTTCTTTCTGCTTATCCAGCAGATAGAGCGGTGTTTCTCAAAGTGATCAACTTTGGCTGATGTTGGGTTACAAATCACCTTAGTACTGAATGCAGGGGTAGGGAAATGCTGTCATCAGTGTTGTTGTCTTTACTGTATGAATAAAGGGACCTGTCCCATATGAGGGGGTCACCCTCAGCTGAAAGGATCTTGTTAAACCAGGAGCTCGAATGCCAGACCCCTGTAAAAGTAAAAGGGATGGAGACAGGTGTCCCAGCCAGGAGGTGTGGACTCTCCCTAAGGGTCCCTGGTCTGGTTTAACCTGTTCCTCCCCACTGCTCAATGATAGAGGTAAATAGGCTTCATTAGGAGACTTTTGTTATGTTGCGTACTCAGTGAGAGCTGAAATCACTTGTGACGGGGTAGTGTTTCTGCCCAGCCTGCTGAGAGCTTAAAAAAAAAAAATCACTAAGAGACTGACTTACAGAGGTCACAGCAGAAAGGCAGGTGGCAGCAGGAGGTGACTGACGGGTGGCTGGCGAATGTGGCGAGCAGTTGGCTGGAGGTAGGCAATGAGGAACAGCGGCTGGCAGGGCAGCCAGGCAGCAAGGAACAGCAGCTGGCAGGGTGGCCAGGCAGTGAGGAACAGCAGCTGGCGAGACGGCCAGCCAGAGCGAGTGCTCAGATGGTGGAGCAAGCCAGGTGTCTTCTTCCCCGCATGGGAGGTGAACTCACACAGATCCACTTCTGAACTCTGGGTCCTCACTGACCAAGGACAACCACTGTGAGTGGGGTATGGTGAGGGAGCAGAGAGGGGCACAGAAAAAGAACTTTTGGTTGTAGAACTCAAGAACATGAGGCAGAAGACACTCTGGGGTGGGTGTCCTGCTCATGGTTTTATGATTATGAATCCTGCTTGTGGCATTTTCCCCAATTAATGTTGGGTGACTTCCCACTTTTCATTAAAAGTTTCTTTTCTACACTCAGACTCTGCTTGCGAGTGGGGAAGTATTGCCTCTCAGAGCCACCCGGGGGTGGTGTGTAATTTTCCCAGGTTACTGGATGGGGGCTTGAGCCAGTTCTGTGTTGTATTGTTGAAAAGGAACCCCTAGACATTGAACCAGGCCCTGGTTGCTGCTGGCTCCACCTGGCAGAAGGGTTACACATGTGTGGGTGTGGGGCAGCAGAGCTATCCTTTCAGTCACACATGTATGGGAGTGGCCCCATCAGGTCATGTCTGAGGCACAGGGGTGGGATAATGTGAGGAAGGCTCCACGGCACTCCTCCTGCGTACAGAGAGGACTTCAGTCCACAGAGATGTCACTCCAGCACAAACTTTAAATGTACCCTTCCTGGGTGGAAAGTACTGCAGCAGCACTTCCTCCCTTTCCATAGGTACCCTGCCGAGGAAATGCCCTGGAGTTCTGGGTGCAGTGCCAGGGCTTGGAGGGTGTTGTGGAATAAAGGAAGCCCTGCAACAGCTCAGTCATGAGGTAATGCAGCGGACAGCTACACTGCCACCGCCGGTACTGAGCAGCTGCAGGGGGACTTAGACGGTGGAGCTTTGACAACAGGAGAGGGGGCCTTCACGATACAGTTCCTTGCTCCACATGAGGAGGGGTCTCTTACTTACAGATTACAGGGATACGCAGAACGAGGTGGGGGCACTAGCTCCAAACTCCAGGGTCCCCCAAACTAAAAGGAATGTTTCTTCGTTATTTTCACTGCATCCCTTTACAGAACAGTCTCTCGCGCCTGCCCCCCCCCAAGAGCTCTCAGGGTGTTGCTATTTTAGGTCTGGCAAGTGGGGACAACAAGTAAATGGGAAGGGATGGGGTGAGGAAGGATGAGTTATTGCCCATTGTGACCATTCCATTCAGTTCTAAATACACATGGATAATAATTGCCTCATGTACTGCAGGCATCACATAAGAAGTAAATCTTACAAAGGCAATGGGTGATCTACTTCAATGTGTAATGCCTGCCTAAGAAGACTTTGCGGTCTGGTCTACACTATGGACCTATATGGGTATAACGACGTCGCTCAGGGGGTGTGAAAAATCCACACCCTGAGTGACGTCATTATACCGACCTAGCCCCCCGTGTAAGCAGTGCTGTGTTGACAGGAGAGCTTCTCCCGCCTCTCGGGGAGGTAGATTAACTATGCCGATGGGAGAGCTCTCAGCTACAGCCGCGTAGCTGCACTGATGCAGCATTTTAAGTGTAGAGTAGATGGGCCCCCAGATGCTGCTTGTGAAACTGACGAAGGAGGAAGAAGGGGGACTACCCTCCACCTTTTGTAGCTATTCACACCCAGGCAAAGTGAGTGTAAATCAGAATGGTAGCATTTTATACTCAGTCTGCATTGGGTAAATGCCATGGGAGCTAAATGAAAGGCTGTCATTCAATTCACAGTGAGAAGTGTCAAATGTCTTAATTTTACAGAACGCAGAGTATTACCCAAGGGAAAAACACATATACACACCGTGCTACCCTTCACACCAACCTATAAGGACACTGAACAAGCAGTTACAATTAAAGGACCACAGAATGCACAAGGCTCTGGCCCACCATCACATGAAAACTTTTCACATCTTTAATAACTTATGAGCAAGGATCTCACCAATCGATAGGCATGACTTCTTTACAAGTTTGCCCAGAGCACTTTTTTCCTCCCTGGTGAACTGACAGCAGTAAAAAGTACATTGTGTATAAACTACTTCATGGAGGAAATTCCATCACATCTTTGGCAACATGACCTGTGACATGTTTGGGAACAAGAAAAAATGGTGTTTTTAATATTGTAACATCTTACTCCCAAATCTTCTTTGATGCTCATTACTTCCATCTTAAACACCGAATTTCAGACACAATTCAAAGAGAGTGAAGAAAATTTCCAGGCTTTTACCATTACTATTTAGAAATAAGAAACAACGTAACAGCTCTGCTACAGAACAGAGGAAAGGACAGAAAGAGGGATACGGAAATGTTATACCTCAGGTCTCTGCGCAACCTTTGGTACTCTCCCTCTAATCAGAACCAGCAATCTGACCTGAAAAAATGACTGACTGAAGTTGCAACAAGATTTGTCTCTTCTGTATTCATACCACATATGAGTAAATCCCCACAAAACACATGTAACAGAGCAGAGACAGAAGGAAAAGGGAGAACGAGAGGAAAAGTCTTCTTCATTGTGCTCGACTTTTCCTTTTGGTTTCTTAGCAATGTGATTTTGGCAGTGATGACCCTGTTGGTCTCAAAGCTCTCTGCCCTTTGCAGCAAGAGATGCAGCTCTTGGGTCATGGTAGCATAAAGGTAATACTTGTACTGTTGTTCGGGTTTTTTACACTGTGTGAGAGGCTAAGGCCCCAAAGTATTCTAACAGCCTGTTCAACTAGTTACTATTATTACTGATATTATTAAGAATTTTCTTAATCTTGCTAGGCAAGGATCTTTCTGGCCTGCACAGAAAGGCTAAAATACATAGCGCAATTGCTACCATGTAGTTTATGTACCTGTATTACCCATAAAACAAAAGGGGTGATAGCAAAAGTAATTCATGAATAAGGGTGAAGTCCTGGCCTCTCTGACTAGAAAACTTCTCCTGGCTTCATCTCAAGTTTCCAGTTATATAAATCAGAGTTAATTACAGGTATCAAAAATGAGAATTGCACTGTAGCTGTGTGATTAGTGTACTTGTGTTATGAGGTGTGTCCATTTCAAATGCTGTGGTTGTTGTTACCGGAAGTCATTATTAATGGAGTTTAAACTTGATATGCAAAGCATGGCATATATAAGGGCTACGCTGTGCTCCTGTATCCTCCAAAACTTTACTGCATGCACAACTGAGAGGGAAAGGCAGGTGGTGGTGGAGAACCACCAGGATTTAACATAGGCAGCAAGGTCCCTTTTACTGTAGCGGCCAGTCCTGCTTCCATAGAAATCAATGGGAACTTTGCCGTTGTCTTCAAAGAATGCTAAATCATGGCACTTAATGAGGAGACGGGGATTCTGACATTTAGGCAAGGGAGGAGAAGAGGTTTTCCTGCAGGGAGGGGATTCCACCCAATTCCCTCCTGCTCCATTTGTCTGAACTGATTCCATAGTCGGGAACTTCATATCTAGCCTCTACCTCAGCAGGCGAAGCAACTGTTGGGGAAGACATCTGAGGTAAGGAGAGTTGTCTCATTATAATCTCATCCAGCACTGGCTCAAAGGGAATCTGATTTATGGCCCAGCTTGAAACCCAGCTGCAAAATACAAACAATTACGATAGATTTTATATACCATCATTTCTACAGAACATGAGAGAACATTGCCCAGCAGGTTACAATCTATGCTCACAAACACAAATGTACTTGGTTACTATGAGCCATGCAGAAAACACCTGAACCTATGGTAGGGCAGAAGTGAAAGATGGGAAAAACAGCCAAGTTTCAGAGACCTCATCTCTGATAAGGGAAATGGAGAACGATCAAGGGGTAAAAGTTAATTATTCTATTAGAAAAGGAAGCATAGGCCAGGGAGAACAGATGTCTCTTGAGATGGGATAGTGAAAGAGCCAATTAGTGAAAGAAAGGCTGCTCCAGATGGTGGAAGGAACATGGGAGAAGGATCTACCACCCACTGTTGAGAGACGAGGAGGGAAAGGAGACAGAAAGTAGTCTGGTAAATGCAGAGAATACAGTCCTATGCTAGATTTGAGGGAGAGAAAGTTATAATCTATGGGTTTTACTTGGTAAAATAAACGGTTTTGACTGACTGTAAGATTTAAGTTTATCACTGAAATTCTCAATCAGCCTCTTTTCACACCCCAAAACAGATTTTGTTTTCTCCTGCACTTTGTGTTGAGGGTACAAGTGACTCCTCTGTCAGCACATTTGTGAAATTTTCCTGCAAGACAGTACACACTGTGCCTGAGCAAAACTTTCAAGCAACCAACCAAATAATCCATAGTTCCTCTTTACCTTGTATGCTATGGTATCTCTGACCAACATCCACAAAAGAAGAGTATATGGTTATCTTTTTTGTGTTAAGCCATTGCAGTAGGAATGGGGGATGTAGCAACTTGTGGGATCCCAGCAGTGAGTTTATGAATGATGCATGAAATGAAATCTCCCCCCACCTGGTGCACAGAGGGAATATCAGACAGTGCTGCGAGATCACTGCTGTGCTGGGCTGTTTGATGTAATATTCACTTCAGATGCAGTCAGGAAAGACCACCAACCCCAGATGTCTCAAAGTAAATGCATAAAAATAGAAACGTAAAAGATTGTAAGTTGTTTTAGGGTCTTTTTTCCCCTCCCTTGCTGTGACCCCCCCTTTCTAAAGACTATGGCTACAAAGAATGGTTGGGAGTAAAGAGATCTTCCTCTAGCACACAATCCTCTCATCACCCTTAAAAATGACAGTATCTATATCCTTTGGGGGAAAAAAATTGATCAATTTTATAACCTTTCCTCATTTAAGGCAGGTTTGAGAGGAAAGAGGAGGGCGTTAACTGGATAAATATAATGGAATGTGACCTTCTTACTCATAAAACCAATCAAATTATCTCCTGAGAGTGCTGTGTGGTAGTAAAGGGATCAGAGGAACAGCAGAAGCAGCTTCTGAGGCATGAGGAAGAAGCTGTCTTCTTCTCAGTAACCTCCCTGTGCTGCTACTCCAGATGTAAAGCTGAGGGCTAGTGGCAGTAAGTGGTGCATAAGGCTTAAAGTACTAACTTGGCTCTCATAGTAACACATATCCAAACTAATCACCATCGCTGATAGTTATGAAGACAAGAGGCATCTTTCCATTTACTTCATTCATTTAAATAGACTTTGGATCAGACACTTGCTGTAAAATATCTATTTTATGCTTGGCTTATACTAAAGACTTCCAAACTCATGTTCCTCAAAAGCTTGTTTGGGGTATAGGCTGGTAGTGGAATACTGAATATTTCACCTCTCTTTTGTATTCGAGCACAACCAACATCACTGGGTATCAAAAGCGGATACCTAACAATTGCTGACATATATACATTGTTTCAGACTGCAGAACACCACAGAGGCACATCACACTGAACACACAACACACAAGAGTCATTGGCCAGCAATCTTCCTCAGTTTTGTGGTCTTCACACAGCCTGGAGAAACACGTCATACTGCATCCCATCCAGTCAGCGACATCATTGAACCACACTTACCACAGGTGCACCTCTGCCCCCGGCACCAGTTTCTGTGAAACTTGCTGCAGCAATCTTCCTCTGCTCCTTTGGAGGAGTGGTGGAAATTTGAACAGTAGCTTAGTGGCCTGTAATTGAGTTTTTAATCCCACTTCCCAGTGGACAGAAGTGTGTCACTCTCACAAGTGGCTGACACCTGTTGGAAGTCCCAAAGCAGAGATGACTAAATGGGCATAGAGAACTAGTCATCTTCTTGCCCCATGAGGGGCGAAAGTGGAACTGGGTGAAATCTTTGGGTTTTCTTGATGTTAACTTGGAATTTCTGACTTTGGTGGACCTGAAACTCAAAATAAACTTCACAGTTTGTTAAAACCTGCCAGACTTCCTGACACGCACAACTCTTCGCCACCAGTCTATGCAAAATGTAGTTGCTTAGATCCCCTTCCTTGTCTATCATTGTGTTATTATAGATCTGACTACATCACCCTCCACTAACTCCCCCTTCTCCACCAGTTCAAGTTCGTACCTATTGTCTTTCAAGGACCTGCATAATTGTGTCTCACCTACTTATCTGCCCCCGGTCTCATCACATTGCCTCCTACCCTCTCTGCTTCATTATGCCAGCTTCAGGGTCCAATATATCTCCTCCTCCCACCACCTTGATGGTTTCTTCCACAGGACACCAGAGCTGGTCTTCTGGCTCTCATTTATTTCTTCATTCTTTCCTCATTCACACCCTTCTCAGGACCCTCTACTGCCACAATGCCCACAAGAAATCCGCTCCCTAATAATGCCTAGGTGGAAGATAGATGGGATTCAGTTATATAGACAGATCAAAATAATAAGCTGTTGCTTATTATTATTAGGGCTGTTAAACGATTAAAAAATTAATCGCGATTAATCGTGCCGTTAAACAATAATAGAATACCATTTATTTAAATATTTTTGGATGTTTTCTACATTTTCAAATATATTGATTTCAATTACAACACAGAATACAAAGTGTACAGTGCTCAATTTATATTTATTTTTATTACAAATATTTGCACTGTAAATAAACAAAAGAAATACTATATTTCAATTTACCTAATACAAGTACTGTAGTGCAATCTCTTTATAATGAAACTTAAACTTACTTTTTGTACATAATTCTACATTTGTAACTGCATTCAAAAATAAAACAATGTAAAACTTTAGAATCTACAAGTCCACTCAGTCCTACTTCAGCCAATCACTCAGACAAACAAGTTTGGTTACAATTTGCAGGAGATAATACTTCCCATATCTTGTTTACAATGTTACTTGAAAGTGAGAACAGGCATTCTCGTGGCGCTGTTGTAGCCAGCATCGCAAGATATTTAAGTGCCAGATGCACTAAAAATTCATATGTCCCTTCATGCTTCAACCACCATTCCAGAATACATGTCCATACTGATGAGGGTTCTGCTTGATAACAATCCAAAGCAGTGCAGACCGATGCATGTTCATTTTCACCATCTGAGTCAGATGCCACCAGCAGAAGGTTGATTTTCTTTTTTGGTGGTTTGGGTTCTGTAGTTTCCACTTCAGAGCGTTGCTCTTTTAAGACACCTTAAAGCATTCTCCACACCTCGTCACTCTCAGATTTTGGAAGGCACTTCAGATTCTTAAACCTTGGGTCGAGGGCTGTATCTATCCTTAGAAATCTCACATTGGTACCTTCTTTGTGTTTTGTCAAATCTGCTGTGAAAGTGTTCTGAAAACGAACATGTGCTGGGTCATCATCCAAGACTGCTATAACATGAAATATATGGCAGAATGCAGGTAAAACAGAACTGGAGACATACAATTCTCCCCCAAGGAGTTCAGTCACAAATGTAATTAATGCATTATTTTTTTAAATGAGCATCATCAGCACAGAAGCATGTCCTCTGGAATGGTGGCCGAAGCATGAAGGACATATGAATGTTTAGCATATCTGGCACGTAAATACCTTGCAATGCTGGCTACAAAAGTGCCATGTGAATGCCTGTCCTCACTTTCAGATAACATTGTAAATAAGAAGCAGTCAGCAGTATTGCCTGTAAATGTAAACAAACTTGTTTGTCTTAGCAATTGGCTGAACAAGAAATAGGACTGAGTAGTCTTGTAGGCTTTAAAGTTTTACATTGTTTTGTTTTTGAGTGCAGTTGTTATGTAACAAAAAAAATCTACAGTGTAAGTTACACTTTCATGATAAAGAGATTGCACTACAGTACTTGTACGAGGTGAATTGAAAAATATTATTTCTTTTGTTTACCATTTTTACCGTGCAAATATTTGTTATAAAAATAATGATATAAAGTGAGCACTGTACACTTTGTATTCTGTGCTGTAATAGAAATCAATATATTTGAAAAGTAGAAAAACATCCAAAAATATTTAATACATTTCAATTGGTATTCTATTGTTTAACAGTGTGATTAATCACAATTAATTCTTTTAATTACAGTTAATTTTTTTGAGTTAATTATGTGAGTTAACTGCAATTAATCAACAGCCCTAGTTATTATATACATTGTATCACGTTCACTTCCCCCACATAGGTCTGGTCATCTATTTGTCTTTTTAAATTGTAAGCTCTTCGGGGCAGAGGCTGATCCTTCCTGTACCTCTGTAGAGCATCTAGCACAATCTGGGCATTACAGCAACGTAGATAATACTCTTGATTTATAGTGGTGAGTGCAAGTCAAAATGCAACCTCAAGTACGAAGCCACTAGTGTCCCGCTACAATACTTGATGTACAGGATGAACCCTACGGCTGCTGACACAGGTGTTGTCACTTGCATCAGGAGAGAGAGAAAGGAAAAAGAGAGCTGGGCACCCCTGAGGAGAAAGACTAAGAGGGCAGGAAGAGTTAACACCTGGACAGTGTATGATGCATCCAAACTGGAACACACCATGCTGCTATCTCCAGATGTCTGCAGGTTATGCTGGACAGACAGTGTATGGCACACCTGATACAGGGTAACAAACCACCAAGCTGTTTTCAACAACAGTTGTCACTTGGCAGGAGTGAAGGAGAAGGAAAAGGCTGTGCTCCATATGGAGAAAAGACAAAGAGGGCAAGAGCAATTAACCTCTGACAGACAATATAATGTATTATAGTCATTATCTGATTCATTAACTACAGTGCCTGGAGTAGGAATGTGCTCATACTTGTACACAAATCTTGCAGGCTTCATTTGCAAAATACCACGTGCTCTGCAGTCTCTGGTAGCAGTCTGCATTTCAGCTCTTGTGTAATTCTTCGACACAAAGAACAGGAGTACTTGTGGCACCTGAGAGACTAACAAATTTATTAGAGCATAAGCTTTTGTGGGCTACACCCACTTCATCGGATGCATAGAATGGAACATAGAGTAAGATAGATAGATATATATACACACACACACATGCAGATAAGTTGGAAGTTACGATATAAACTGTGAGAGGCTAATTAGTTAAGCGGAGCTATTATCAGCAGGAGAAAAAAACTTTAGTGATAATCAAGATGGCCCATTTAGACAGCTGAGAGGAAGGTGTGAGGATACTTAACTTTAGGGAAATAGATTCAATATGTGTTAGGACCCAGCCGCTCCCTGTCTCTATTCAAACCCAAGTTAATGGTATCTAGTTTGCACATTAATTCAAGCTCAGCAGTTTCTCGTTGGAGTCTCGTTGGAAGCTTTTCTGTTGCAAAATTGCCACCCTTAAATCTTTTACTGAGTGGCCAGAGAGGTTGAAGTGTGCTTCTACCAGTTTTTGAACATTATGATTCCTGATGTCAGATGTGTGTCCATTTATTCTTTTGCATAGAGACTGTCCGGTTTGGCCAATGTACATGGCACAGGGGCATTGCTGGCACATGATGGCATATATCACATTGGTAGATGTGCAGGTGAACGTGCCCTGATGACGTGGCTAATGTGATTAGGTCCTATGATGGTGTCACTTGAATAAATATGTGGACAGAGTTGGCATTGGGCTTTGTTGCAAGGATAGGTTCCTGGGTTAGTGTTTTTGTTGTGTGGTTGCTGGTGAGTATTTGCTTCAGGTTGGGGGGCTGTCTATAAGTGAGGACTGGCTTGTCTCCCAAGATCTGTGAGAGTGAGGGATCGTCCCCAGGATAGGTTGTAGATCTTTGATGATGCGCTGGAGAGGTTTTAGTTGGGGGCTGAAGGTGACAGCTCGTGGTGTTCTGTTATTTTCTTTGTTGGGCCTGTCCTGTAGTAGGTGACTTCTGGGTACTCTTCTGGCTCTGTCAATCTGTTTTTTCACTTCAGCAGGTGGGTATTGTAGTTTTAAGAATGCTTGATAGAGATCTTGTAGGTGTTTGTCTCTGTCTGAGGGATTGGAGCAAATGCGGTTGTATCTTAGAGCTTGGCTGTAGACAATGGATCGTGTGGTGTGTCCTGGATCAACACAGTAACTGTAACTTAAAGTTCCCAGTGTGAGAAACATGACAAACAAAATGCTAAAAGTGTTTAAATTAAAAAATAAAACCAGAGCCATACAAAAGTATGGAAGAGCTAATAAGTTTTAAGGACTGCATATAATGGTTTGCATATTCTTACTGCTTATATATTTGCTAGCTTAAATCTGCTCACTTGCAAAAAGTGACTGTAGCTATTCTCCTGACTAGTGGGACTCAGGGACTGGGGCACTGGATCAGGACTCAGGAAACCTCGGTTCTATTTTTGGCTCTGCCACTGGACTAGGGGGTGACCTTGGTCAAATCATTATGCCTGAGTTTTCCCATCTGTAAAATGGGGTTAATGCTACTTGTCTTATAGAGCATTTTGAGCATTGTGGATGAAAAACACTCTGTAAAATGAAGGTATTTTTATTCCCCATATTAATAACATGATCTACCATCAGCCACTGCACAGTAATGTTTGTGTGATGTGGTTTATGTTACACACTCCCTGAATGCATGAGGAGGAGGCTTCTGCTGCCATCAGTTCTCTAATATATGGGCCTTAGTTTAATGGGATGCTTCCCAGGGGTCCTCAGTGTTGTGAGGCACCTGGCGACCATTTGCCTTTAAGGTGAGTAAACCTGGTCTGTGCCTGCCAGGGTCAGTTCCCCAACTCCAATAGCCACAGGAAACACAAGCACTCCCCTCTAGGCCTATGTAGGGCCTGCTCTCTCTCTCTGCTGGTTAGTACTGGCAAATTCCAATTCCAGAGACCTCCTAGCATCACCTTGGAATGTGCAGCCCTGTAGGCACTGGGCACTCACAGCACTCACAGATTTGCTGCTTCCAAAGAAGCAGCACACCCCAGCTTACCACTTTCACCTCAGATCACCTCTCCACTGGACAAACAACATTCAGATATGTTTATAGTGAAAACAAGTAAACGTTTGTTTAACAAAGTATACAGACCCAAGTGATAGCAAGTAGATGTATTGGAAAGAAATGGTTATATATAAAATAAAGTGATTACACACATTCTAGAACCTAAACTTACTTAATTGGATACTTTCATGTCTTGCAAACCAATGCTCACCCACATCCTTCCAGTGTTTTACAGCCAGGCTTGTCTGTAACCCTCTGTTCATAAGTCAAATATGCTGTTAGCTTGCTTCCTCAGTGAAGGATCCAGGGTGTACCTCTGCACCCTCAGACATACGGCAACAATGCACTGTCTTTACTCCATAAATAGGATCCCCTCCTGCTGTTTATTTCTACCTGTCAATTTCCTCTCTTGAAGATTTTGCTTAATTTTGATTAGCATTTGGCTCAGTATGCAGACAGGCATTAATTGTGAGACATACAATGCCCACTACACATGTGACTAGCCACAGAGATAAGCATCTTTACCTCTTGTTTGAAAGGAACCTGTCTCAGAACTGTCACCTCCTGATTACTTGCCTTAAGAACATAATTTTCAGTACGGATACCTAATTCCTTAAATATTATCCGAACATACATTTGACAGTGATTGTGATGACCAGTAGGCTACTGGCTCTCGGTAGGTTTTAATACAAACTAAACGTTTGGGTTTTTAAAACTACCCAGCAGGAGTTTTCACTTAGCTGTCCAAAATGAGGCCTAAATCTATCTACTGAATGCTTACAATTAATTTAGAACTGATCAGTATAAAAGTGCATTTCCCTGTAATCTGTATTATCTTATATTTGTTTACACTGAATTTCATCTGCCAGCATTTTGCCCACTGCCTAGTTTTGTTCAGTACTTCTAGAATTCCTCACTGTCTTCCCCAACCTAAGGGCTAGATCATGAAGTTACAAAAAGTCCTGAATAAGACTCATGAGCTTGTCTAAACAGTGCATTAGTCTGCACCAGCATATCATGCATTAACTGGCCATGTGGACCCTGCAGGCATGCACTAAAAGTCCCCTAAACGCATGTTAACATAGTCCCATTTCAAACAGTGCTACGTTAATGAGCACTAGGGAACTTTTAGTGCATGCCAGCAAGGTGCACAATGGCCAGTTAGTGCACGGCATGCTGGTGCAGATTAAAATTTACACCCCACTGGTGCAGACTAACACAGTGCGCAGATGAGCTCTTAGTTGCGCTGCTCCAGAAGACCAGAATCCAAATTGTTCCTCAGCCACAATTCAGTCTGTAGTTCCTCCAGCCCTTATCCTGCCACAGCTGATATCCACTTCCACTCCAACTCAGCTATGGTAACAAGCACATTTGGGATAGGGCTGGGCAGCAAACAAGAATTCCAAAAAACTTCTGCAGCTTTCAAAATTTGTTTTCATTCCATGTCAGAGCAAAACCAAGACTTTTCAAGAATGTTCACAAAAAACAGAGAGAGATTAACCAACCCGCTCCAGAATACCAACTCGGGCTCTCACCTGGGATGTAGGAGACCCAACTTCAAGTCCCTGCTCTGCCTAAATCAGAGTCAATCAGTCTCTCTCTCTGGCCCAATGAATATTTAATTTATACAAAGTAAAACAGCTCCAACAGGCGAGATTAAGCGAGGGACTCCCACATCCCAGATGCCCAGATAACCAAGCTATTGGTTATTCTGGGAGGGGTTGGTCTCTCTCATTTTGACAAGAAATTGCATTTTAGACTTGAGGAACCTTCCTGATTAAAGTTTCCGTTAACCTGATGTGTTTCCACATAGAGTTTTGGTTTCAACAAATTGGCATTTCCTACAAGAAAAATTTTAGTTGAAAAATTCCTCACCAGCTCCAGTTGGAGGGTGGAGTCAAGGATCTATAACTCTGCCTGCCCACTCTCCCGTCCACACACCTGGGAGAGGAACCAGCAACCCCACCGATACTGAACTCCATGCTTTTGCTATGACCCACATTGCAAGTAGCCCATGCTGGGGAGCACATGCCTCAGGTTATGATTTGTCCCTGACTGGGTTTCTTACTGACTACCTTGTCTAAACTAAGCAATTCTGTATCATCCACACATTTTGCCATCTTACTCCTCACCTCCTCTTCCAAATATTTAAATATAAGGAATAATGCCAATCCATGGATTCTTGGGAACCAACTATTCAACCTATTTCCATGCTAAACAGTGACCACGTATTGCCACCATTTGTTTTCAACCTCTTAGCGAGCATCTAATATATGACACAACCATTTCACTCAACCCATGACTGCTTCATTTCCTTAGATGTCTCTTAGGAAGGACTGTCCTGAAATGTGCAGCAGGTGGTATAGCTAGAGTGTTGTCTCCTACAAAATGAAGCTGAATTGTCCTTTCCCCCAAGCATTTCAGGCTCAGACGCACAGTGGGTTCCCTAAATTAGGATGGCACTTGGCAGCAGCAGCTGCATGTACCACAGCACAGCAGTTCAGAGAGTGGCACAAGAGAAGAACAGGTGCCACAGCAAATGACTTCTGCCTGGAATAACAGGTAGTGTTTTGTTCTGAGTAAAGGCATCTGCCCTCTCTCACCTCCTTGCAGAGTGTTTCCTACCTCTAATAAAGGAGTTTCTTCTTCTTGCCCCTCTCTCTCCATATATGCAGTTTGTGCAATTTTCTCCATTCATATCCAAAGGTTTCTGCTGCCTTCTTCTTCTGTTTCTGGCCTTCTTTTCTGAAATCATTCCCACCCACACAGCAGTTAGCTCATACAGGCTAGAAATATGAGAGAGCTACTCCCACAAGACTTCCATGGGGGAGGCAGTAGTGTGTATTAGAATTCACCTGCAAACCCCCTTTGCGATTAACCATTTCTGCAGGGATCCATTTTAAACTCTTACACTAAGGTGTGGGCACAGATGTTTGAACCTGCATTACTTATGTTGTGCTTCCAGCATTGGAAATACAAAAAAAAAGTGTAAATTGTATTTGTTTATGGATAATCCAGAAGAAAGGAAACCAGCAATTTCATGAGAGGCTGTTCTGGCCAATTTTCCAGTTTTGTTTTTTCCCCAGCCTCCAGGGGTTGAGATAGTTTTGTTAAAAATCAGAATTTCTGGGGCTTTATCTAAAGAAAAACATGGCACTACTGACATTTTCCCAAAACTAATCCCATAGCTCTCACAGGCAGTATACACAGAAGCTCAGATGACACTGAAATGTAGCCACCTCTGGAACTGGACCATAGCTGATATTCTGCACCAGCAACACTGCACATCAGATTTTAGGGAGGAAAGTAGGAAAGAGTAACTTCTCTAATTAAAACCACGGGGGAAACTTTAAGGAGAGAGGATCTGACTCAAGCTGGAATGCCACCAGGATACAGAGATTATCTCTTGAGAGAAGTGCCTTGGGATCTTTAATTACAAAAAATGATCAGGGCCTTAGCTTTATATCCAGCAGCCTGAATACCAGGTTAGTAATATTAGGCTACTAGCAGTGTTAATCGGTTCAGTACTGATTGTCCACACATTTAGGCCATCATCAAATGGTTGAAATCATGGTGGAATTCCTCAAGGACTTCTTTTCCATGGGTCCAGATGATGAAGATGTCATCAATGTAGCACAAGTAGAGTAGGGGCGTTAGGGGACAAGAGCTGAGGAAGCGTTGTTCTAAATCAGCCATAAAAATGTTAGCATACTGTGGGGCCATGCGGGTTCCGATAGCAGTGCCCCTGACTTGAAGGTATATATTGTCCCCAAATGTGAAACTGTTGTGGGTGAGGACAAAGTCACAAAGGTCAGCCACCAGGTTTGCCGTGACATTATCGGGGATACTGTTCCTGATAGCTTGTAGTCCATCTTTGTGTGAAATGTTGGTGTAGAGGACTTTTGCATCCATAGTGGCCAGGATGGTGTTTTCTGGAAGATCACCGATGGATTGTAGTTTCCTCCGGAAGTCAGTGGTGTCTCAAAGATAGCTGAGAGTGCTGGTAGCATAGGGCCTGAGGAGAGAGTCTACATAGCCAGACAATCCTTCTGTTAGGGTGCCAATGCCTGAGAAGATGGGGCGTCCAGAATTCCCAGGTTTATGGATTTTGGGAAGCAGATAGAATACCCCAGGTCGGGGTTCTAGGTATGTGTCTGCACAGATCTGTTCCTGTGCTTTTTCAGGGAGTTTCTTGAGCAGATGGTGCAGTTTCTTTTGGTAATCCTCAGTGGGATCAGAGGATAATGGCCTGTAGAATGTGGAGTTAGAGAGCTGCCTAGCAGCCTCTTGTTCATATTCCAACTTATTCATGATGAGGACAGCACCTCCTTTGTCAGCCTTTTGGATTATGCAGACTCCAACGAGAAACTGCTGAGCTTGAATTAATATGCAAACTAGATACCATTAACTTGGGTTTGAATAGAGACTGGGAGTGGCTGGGTCATACACAGATTGAATCTATTTCCCTAAAGTTAAGTATCCTCACACCTTCTTGTCAACTGTCTAAATGGGCCATCTTGATTATCACTACAAAAGTTTTTTTCTCCTGCTGATAATAGCTCATCTTAACTAATTAGCCTCTCACAGCTTGTATGGCAACTTCCACCTTCTCTGTATGTATATATATTTCTTCTTACTATATGTTCCATTCTATGCATCTGATGAAGTGGGCTGTAGCCCACGAAAGCTTATGCTCTAATAAATTTGTTAGTCTCTAAGGTGCCACAAGTACTCCAGTTCTTTTCCCTTGGAATCCCTGAGTATTGTTCTCCCCTTCCCCTCCCCACCCCAATAATTCAGGCTAGATTAATGGAGCTAGACCCAGCCTTTGGGGTTCTTCTAGTCAAGTCTTCCACTGAAGATCTTGAGATCCTGTCTCTCCAGATTGGAGGAAGGGGCTTGAGCTCCCTGTTTA
Source organism: Chelonia mydas (assembly GCF_015237465.2). Lineage (NCBI taxonomy): Eukaryota > Metazoa > Chordata > Testudines > Cheloniidae > Chelonia > Chelonia mydas. The sequence continues at coordinate 77,009,292 of NC_057850.1, read as the reverse complement.
GCTGGAGAGATTGGAGGAGATTGCTGTACTGGGTGATACAGCTGCAGGCATATAGGAGTAGAATCATCCCTGCACTGGTGCAGGTACTGTCATGGGGACAGAGGAGATGTAGCATGTGCCTTCTCTATTCAGGTTCTGAGGGGGCCAGTGAAAACTCTGGCACAGTCTGTGGCCACTGTAGTGGCTACAATTCAATGTGGCCCTCCAAAATTGGCCCCCAGGGGTACACTGACAGCACACATTATCGTCTCACATTGACTTCAAAAGAGAAAGTGACAATTAGGAAAGGTGAAGGAGTACAGCAGATACGAAACAGTCGACTAAGGATATTAGTGAATGGATGAAATTCATCCGCCCAAGCAGTTAAGATTTGAAGGTATGAAAATGCTGCAGAAGCCGGATAAAATATTTCAATATATGTCAGCACAGCAGAAAAAAAGACTCCAGCCGAGAAAAGCTGCAAAGCCACACACACGCTGTGCAGGAGAACAGGATTAACATAATTTATTCACTTTTGAAGTTGGGGGAGTGAACACCATGAATGTGCTAATCAAAATATTAGAAAATTGTTGCACCCTTAAGATAAATACCCATTTCAAAACCATGTGTTCAATACTTGCAAACAAAGAGCACACCGAGACATCTGATCCTTTTGTCACAGACTTTCAAATAGCCTTCATACCTATGTGGGGATATTTTATAGAGAAATAATTTGTAATAGCATTAAAGATGGGTTGAAAAGTGATGAGGCAAGGCAGTGATAACATGGACAAGAGCAACTTTAATCTACGAGAGTGCACAGATGCATGCAGGGCAAGAGACACTATGGGTACTGCACAATAACAAATGAGAACTCTGATATAAGATTGTGCGGTAAGCTCTGTTCAAAAGAAAATCATATGATACCACATCAAGAAAACAAATGCACTCTTGTATACAAGACAGAAAATGAGCTTAGGGGCCCCAAGTCCCAAACAGAGCTAGGAATTATGAGTTGCCAAGAAACCACATAAGTGAAAATATTGAGGAAGACTGGTGCGCATTTAAGGCAGTGGAGTGAGGCTCAGGAGATCAGTATTCAATTTCTGCTTTGGTCTCTGACTCCCTCTGAGACCTATGGCAAAATCGATCAGTTCCCATCTGCAAAATGGAGACAATTGTTCCTTTCTTCCACCCTTTGCTGGTCTTGTCTATTTAGATTGTAAACTCTTCAAGCAGGGACAATGTCACTTACACTTAATTGGGGCCTCTAGGTGCTACTGCAATACAAAAAATAAGTAGCATTCTGGAGACATGATAGAAGAGCGAAAAGTGATACAGGATAGCCATTTTGAAAAATTGAATATATTCAAAGTAGAGTATGAGACTATCAGTGACCATGAAATAGAGTCTCTCTTTTTGTGTAATGACAGTGAGAATGAATTCACAATTCCTTGTATGCAAATCCGGATATCGTTATGGTGACAGATGCTAATAGCTGCCAGCAGGTGAACCTTAGATCCAAAGACAATCACAGACATCATTAAAACCAATGGATGTGCCAAACAGCCTTGTAGGTCCAACAGGAGTGGTAGTCAAGCCCGCTTACGTATTAAAGACAGCTGCCGAAAATGGTTGGATTACCCTTACCATGACAGGCCGCTGTGAAGTCAGAACACTCAACTTCTGGAACCATCTTGGTCTCCTAGGTACTGGCTGGGCCCCACCCAACTTGGCCAGTTGAAAAGAAACCTTAGAGGATTGCAGAAGCAACTGTGTTCAATTACATGGAAAGGTCAGTTGTTATGACAGCAATCTAAAGCAGAGAGAAAAGGAACTCGAGTATGCCTCTTGCTTGCTCCCATTGGCCAGCAATCCACTGTAGATCCTCTACATTATCAGCCACAAGCTCATGGTATTTATACTGCAGGACAATGCAAAAAATGTAACCTGGGTTTCCTCTGTCACCGCACCTCAGTCTGTATGTGCCAAGGCCTGGAGACTCTTTTTCTCATGTGATCTACTTCTTTCCTAGTGGGTCTCCAAAAGAGAAGGATAGAGTCAAAAAATGTGAAGATTCAATTCCCTTTCTATCTGAGTGGGTGAGGCTTTAAGACTGGGAAATGGAGACCCAAAGGGAAACAGGAAAGAGAAGCCACCCTGTACCAGCACAACTGGACCTTGTTCCACCTAGAGCAATTGCTCTTGTCCAAACACAGCATCGAAGGAGTCCTGTCCAGCTGCAGAAACCCCACTTGCAAACAGAAGGAAAATCCAGAAGAGGGCAAGTCATGCTGCTGCTCGGCATGCACCGTGGGCATGCTGCGAACTCTGACTACATCAGTGTTGCTGTAGTTTACATTTTTTTTAAATGTGTTTAGCTCATTTGCCTTATTTATTCCTTACCCTCAAAATCCAAGTCTCTCCTTCCCACACTTCCAAATAAGTGTGTCACCTTGTGGGACATCACTTGATAGTTTGAGAAACCCAATTACCTATGGAGTTTCTGGTTGAGTAACTATCTTTATATTGACAGGTTTCAGAGTGGTAGCCATGTTAGTCTGTATCAGCAGAAAGAACAACGAGTACTTGTGGCACCTTAGACCTGGTCTACACTACGAGTTTAGGTCGAATTTAGCAGTGTTACCTCGATTTAACCCTTTTGAATCTCATTTCCTGCTTGGCCAGCATGGCGAGCTCACCTGCACAGGTCACCATGCAGAGCCCATCAGCACAGGAAACCGTGCAGTCCCAGAATCGCCGAAGAGCTCCAGCATGGACCAAATGGGAGGTATGGGATCTGATCGCTGTATGGGGAGATGAATCCGAGCTGGCAGAACTCCGTTTGAAAAGACGAAATGCCAAAATATTTGAAAAAAATCTCTAGTGGGCATGAAGGACAGAGGCCATAACAGGGACCTGCAGCAGTGCTGCATGAAAATTAAGCTCAGGCAAGCCTACCAAAAAACCAGAGAGGCAAACGGCCGCTCTGATTCAGAGCCCCAGACATGCCGCTTCTATGATGAGCTGCATGCCAGTCTAGGGGGTGCAGCCACCACTACCCCAACCCTGTGCTTTGACTCCATCCAAGCAGTGGGAGGCAACACGGAAACGGGTTTTGGGGGCGAGGAAAATGATGAGGAGGAGGTTGTAGATAGCTCACAGCAAGGAAGCGGACAAACCGGTTTCCCCAACAGCCAGGATCTGTTTCTCACCCTGGACCTGGAGCCAGTACTCCCCCAAACCCACCCAAGGCAGGCTCCCGGACCCTGAAGGCAGAGAAGGGACCTCTGGTGAGTGTACCTTTGTAAATATTATACATGGTTTAAAAGAAAGCGTGTTTAATGATTAATTTGCCCTGGCATTTGCAGCCAGTACAGCTACTGGAAAAGTCTGTTAACGTGTCTGGGGATGGAGCAGAAATCCTCCAGGGACATCTCCATAAAGCTCTCCTGGAGCCTTTGCAGAAGGTTTCTGGGGAGGGCAGCCTTTTTCTGTCCTCCATGGTAGGACACTTTACCACGCCAGACCAGTAGCACGTAGTCGGGAATCATTGTGGAACAAAGCATTGCAGCGTATGGTCCCGGTGTTTGCTGGCATTCAAACAACATCCATTCTTTATCTCTCTGTGTTACCCTCAGGAGAGGGATATCATTCACGGTCACCTGGTTGAAACAGGGTGGTTTTAGTAAGCAGACATTCAGAGGTGTCCGTTGCTGCTGGGCTGTTTGTCTGTGGCTGCACAGAAATCTTCCCCGCTGTTAGCCACGTGGTGGGGGGAGGGGTGAAGCCATCATCCCAGAGAATTGTATGTGTGTGGGGGGAGGGGGGCTTAGTTGGGTTTCTGCTGCACGTGAACCCGGAAACCGCAGCCCCTCCTTTTAAACTGCCAACCCATTTTAAATGACCAACCCAAAGGCTACTTCGTATGGGAAATGAGGGCGCTGCTGTTTGAAGTGATTCCCACATGTTATGAAGGTTAAAGAAGCCAAAAGACTGTGGCTTACCATGGCTGCCTGCAAGCCAAATTCTGCTGCCCGGCCCTGCAGATCTCTCACACCAAACCGGCATACCCTCAATAAAAGGCAAAATGCGACCTTGTAATGAAAGCAGATGTGCTGTGTAATGTTAACAGCAAGGTTTACCATGAAAGAGTATACCCATTGTTCTATAAAATCTGTCTTTTTAACTACCACTCTCCTTTTTTTTCCCCTGCACCAGCTGCATATGTTTCTCTTTCTCAGAGGCTAACGAAGATTAGAAGGCGAAAAAAATGCACTCGTGATGAAATGTTCTCTGACCTCATGCTGTCCTCCCAGACTGACAGAGCACAGCAAAATATGTGGAGGCAGACCATGTCAGAGTGCAGGAAAACACAATATGACCACGAGGAGAGGTGGCAGGCTGAAGATGGTAGGTGGCGTCAGCTTGCTGAAAGAAGGCAGGAGTCAATGCTCAGGCTGCTGGAGGATCAAACTCATACGCTCCAGCGTATGGTTGAGCTGCAGGAAAACAGACCGCCGCTACAGCCCCTATGTAACCAACCACCCTCCTCCCCAAGTTCCATAGCCTCCTCACCCAGATGCCCAAGAACGTGGCGGGGGGGCCTCTGGCCACCCAGCCACTCCACCCCAGAGGATTGCCCAAGCAACAGAAGGCTGGCATTCAATAAGTTTTAAAGTTCTAAACTTTTAAAGTGCTGTGTGGCCTTGTCCTTCCCTCCTCTACCACCACTCCTGGGCTACCTTGGCAGTTATCCCTCTATTTGTGCGATGAATGAATAAATAAAGAATGCATGAATGTGAAGCAACAATGACTTTATTGCCTCTGCAAGCAGTGATCAAAGGGGGCCGCAGAGGGTGCTTAGCTTACAGGAAAGTAGAGTGAAACCTCTAGGTGGTGGTGGTGGGGGGTTTCCATCAAGGAGAAACAAACAGAACTTTCACACCGTAGCCTGGCCAGGCATGAAACTGGTTTTCAAAGCTTCTCTGATGTGCACCGCACCCTCCTGTGCTCTTCTAACTGCTCTGTTGTCTGACTGCGCGTAATCAGCAGCCAGGCGATTTGCCTCAACCTCCCACCCCACCATAAACGTCTCCCCCTTACTCTCACAGATATTGTGGAGCGCACAGCAAGCAGCAATAACAATGGAAATATTGGTTTTGCTGAGGTCTAAACGACTCAGTAAACTGCACCAGCGCACTTTTAAATGCCCAAATGCACATTCTACCACCATTCTGCATTGCTCAGCCTATGGTTGAACAGCTCCTGACTACTGTTCAGGCTGCCTGTGTATGGATTCATGAGCCATGGCATTAAGGGGTAGGCTGGGTCCCCAAGGATAACTATACGCATTTCAACATTCCCAACAGAAATTTTCTGGTCTGGAAAATAAGTCCAGCAATAACTTGCTGCAGCTGTTGAAACAGATTAGAGTTCCTGAAGATGCGAGTGTCATGTACCTTTCCCGGCCACCCCACATTGATGTTGGTGAAACGTCCCTTGTGAGCTACCAGTGCTTGCAGCACCGTTGAAAAGTACCCCTTGCGGTTTATGTACTCGCTGCCTTGGTGCTTCGGTGCCAAGATAGGGATATGGGTTCCATCTATCACCCCACCACAGTTAGGGAATCCCATTGCAGCAAAGCCATCCACTATGACCTGCACATTTCCCAGAGTCACTACCCTTGATATCAGCAGCTCAGTGATTGTGTTGGCTACTTGCGTCACAGCAGCCACCACAGTAGATTTGCCCTCTCCAAATTGATTCCCAACTGACCGGTAGCTGTCTGGTGTTGCAAGCTTCCACAGGGCTATCGCCACTCGCTTCTCAACTGTGAGGGCTGCTCTTATCTTGGTATTCTTGCACCTCAGGGCAAGGGAAAGCAAGTCACAAAGTTCCATGAAAGTGCCCTTATGCATGCGAAAGTTTCGCCACTGGGAATAGTCCCAGACCTGCAACACTATGTGGTCCCACCACTCTGTGCTTGTTTCCCAGGCCCAGAATTGGTGTTCCATGCCATGAACCTGCCCAACTGACACCATGATGTGCACATTGCAGGGGCCCGTACTTTGTGAGAAGGCTATGTCCATGTCCTCTTCACTCTCATCACCACTCTGCAGTCGCCTCTTCCTCACCTGGTTTTGCTTTTCTTGCAGGTTATGGTTCTGCATATCCTGCTGGATAATGCGCGCGGTGTTTATAGTGCTCATAATTGCTGTGGTGATCTGAGCAGGCTCCATGTTCCCAGTGCTATGACATCTGCACTGAAAAAAGGCACGAAACGATTGTCTGCCGTTGCTCTGACAGAGGGAGGGGTGACTGACAACATGGCTTACAGGTTTGGCTTACAGGGACTGAAGATCAACAAAGGGGGTTGCTTTGCATCAAGGAGAAACAGAATGGCCCCCTCAAGAATAGAACTCAAAACCCTGGGTTTTACAGACAGTTGATTTCACAGAGAGAGGGAGGAGAAAATGAACACAAAACAAATCTGGTCTTTTTTTTTGTTTTGATCCACTTCATCTATCTTTATACATCTTAGGCTGGCAGCAGACGGTGCAGTATGACTGCTGGCCATCATCGTCTCCTGGCTGCTCACCAGAAGACGGTGCAGTACGACTGCTGGCAGGACTGAATCTCCAGGAAACGAAACGTAAAAAGGGAAATGACCTGGCTGAGTCACTCCCATGTCTGCCCAGGCACCCCTGACCGACCTCACTGAGGTCGGTTAAAAGAGCACCCAGGAGTACAATGATGATGGCTACCAGTCATACTGCACCGTTTGCTGCCAAAAGGCAATGAGCTGCTACTGTGTAGCAATGTAGTACTGTGTCTGCCAACACCCAGGAGATATACCTGACGGTGATGGTGAGCTGAGCAGGCTCCATGCTTGCCGTGGTATGGCATCTGCACGGGTAACCCAGGAAAAAAGGCGCGAAACGATTGTCTGCCGTTGCTTTCACGGAGGGAGGGAGGGAAGGGGGGGGCATGACGATATGTACCCAGAACCACCCGCGACAATGTTTTTGCCTCATCAGGCATTGGGATTTCAATCCAGAATTCAAATGGGCAGCGGAGACTGCAGGATAGCTACCCACAGTGCAACGCTCTGGAAGTCGATGGTTGCCTCAGTTCTATGGACGCACTCCGCCGACTAAATGCACTAAGACCATTTGTGTGGGGACACACAATTGACTGTATAAAAACGCTTTCTAAAAAACCAACTTCTATAAATTTGACCTAATTTCGTAGTGTATACATGCCGTTACAGACTAACAAATTTATTTGAGCATAAGCTTTCATGGTCTAAAGCCCACTTCATCAGATGCATGCAGTGGAAAATACAGTAGGAATATATATATATATACAGAGAACATGAAAAAATGGGTTTCAGAGTAACAGCCGTGTTAGTCTGTATTCGCAAAAAGAAAAAGAGTACTTGTGGCACCTTAGAGACTAACCAATTGAAAAAATGGGGGTTGCCATACCAACTCTTAATGAGGCCAATCAATTAAGGTGGGCTATTAGCAGCAGGAGAAAAAAAAACTTTTGTAGTGATAATCAGGATGACCCATTTCAAACAGTTGGACAGCGTTAAATTAGGCTTGAATAAAGACTGGGAGTGGATGAGTCATTACACTAACTATTTCTCCATGCTAATTTTCCCCCTGTTACTCACACCTTCTTGTCAACTGTTTGAAATGGGCCATCCTGATCATCACTACAAACTTTGTTTTCTCCTGCTGATAATAGCCCACCTTAATCAATTGGTCTTGTTTGTAGTCAACCCCCATTTTTTCATGTTCTCTCTGTGTGTGTGTATAATCTTCCTACTGTATTTTCCACTGTGTGCATCTGATGAAGTGGGCTTTAGCCCATAAAAGCTTATGCTCAAATAAATTTGTTAGTCTCTGAGGTGCCACAAGTACTCCTCGTTCTTATCTTTATATTGGTTATTCACTTTCCTGCTTATTTCCCAGGGGAGGCAGGCACCAGGTGCTTATACCAAACACCAAATTCAGGAATCATTTGAGTATAACACAGTACTGTGGGGGGTACATAGCTACATAGCTAAGGTATTTTTACAAAATAAACCTGGTGTTCACTATATAGCCATGACTGAGCACTGATGGAACTTTGCAAAGTTTTTCTGTCTCAAAATCACCTCAGAGAGGTGGTCAGCAGCTGAAATCTGTTTTGTTTTTTCTCTGCATGAGAGGCTATCCTAAACTGTAAGTGATGCAAAATCTCAGTGAGCTGGGAATGGGTTTGCCAACCCCTCCTCTGTAGAATCTGTATTAGCTTGCATACAAAATAACATTTCAGACCATCATGTACTAAAGTTCTGACCATCTGTGACAGTAAATGGCAATGACAAATTCAATGGGAATTAATATTTCTCACTTGTTAACCCTCAGTATACTATCCTTGTAGCTAATACCACCATGTGCTTTGCTGTAATTCTAATAAATAGCAATTGGTAGCAGCCCACTTGGTAATAAGTGTTAAAAAAAATGGTGTAAGATAGACATACTCTGCAGAAGAGAGTCCAAGGTAATTTGCAGCAACCACTCAGGCATCAGTGCCAATCACAGTTGTCTGCCTGGTAGAAAAAACAGTCCCCACACAGCTGCTACCAATTGTAACAGGCCAAATTAGAAATAATGAGAGAGAGAGAAAGAGAGACACTACTAGGAATGGTTGCAAAGTCACATAGACCAGTTGTAGCTGCCTCCACAGCTCCCAGGGTGTCTTTCTCTCAATATTATCCTCACAACAATATAGTAGGTCACCATCTGCTGGTGGCCTCCAATTTTGCAGTGCAGCAATTCAGTGAACCAATCTGCAGAACATTGTTCTTGTCTTTAAAGGAAGTGTGATATTAACAGCCCAAACCCTCGTGAAATGGTGGCTTTAGGTGAGTGTGTGAAGCTCAGCCAGCATTCACAACTTGACCAAAGAACCCGACACAGAGCTGAAGGACAGGAAAGAGGAGAGAACCCCTGAAAGAAGCTCCACTCTTAGGAAGGGGGATTGAGCACAGCCCCTTGAGGAACATGATTGGGAACACTGATTGGCACAGGGGAAAGAGAGAAAGGAAAAGCCAGAGAGAAGCGGTACACTCTAACTCACAAGACTGGGGCCCCAATCTCTGAAGGTCCCCGATCGAACCCCTCCCTCCCTTGATCTCCCTCAGGTCTCTATCCACCCTAAACTTCTCCCAGTCATTAATCATGATGTCATTTTGGGGGTGCCTGGTCAGCACACTCCCCCATTGAGCATTCTTCAACAACATCTGCCTGCTCATCCAACCATCTACTTTTTTTGCGTGTGGTAAGCCTACAGAGGTACAGGATGCTTCCCAATACTAGTGTCTGACTGCTCCATATACAATAGTTCTAGTTAAAAAAAAGAATCCCTGCTATAACTTTGCTTTTCTGCACAGATCGATTTAATATCTTCATCCACCTTGGAGAGGACAAATTAACACCTGAACAGCACTTCGAAGGCATAAAATGCTAAGTACATAGCACACGGTCTTATTGTTGCCACATTCATCTTCCCCCTTGTTTGTTCCTCTCTCTCCTTTTCCCTAGATCTCAGGCAACATTTTGTCTAGGTTGTCGTGCCAATAAAGTATTATTGAATCAAAATGTCTGAAGAGCCATAAGCTCTATCTACATAATAAATAAGAACTATTAGTTGTACTGAATGATATGTCAGCGGGTTTCACAGACAATAAACATTTTGTGTGTTTCCCAGCCCTGATCGGTGCCTCTGTGCACTGCCACAATACAAATAGGAATACCTCGGCTTCCAGGATAAATGGGGATTTTGGGGTACCTTGTAATGATAAATTCTCTCTTTACGGATTTGGAAGAAACTTCCACCCTCCCACCCCGAACTTGAGGCCAACTGACAAAAGGTATAAACCTTAACTATCCACTCCCGACGTCATTTGCTGAACGCTGGACTGTCTTTGTCCAGGGCACGTTTCGCACGTTGCTAATGACTTTGATGAAATTAGAGCTTCCAACATCGCCACAGCTATCCTTGCTATTACGTATTCAGGGGACATGCTGCATGCTTGGGTAAGATTCAGGAGATAGAGTTAAATGCTACGTTTTATTTAGAGGAAGAAGGCATGTTTGATAAGCAGCTTTATCTGAATGCATCCGATGAAGTGAGCTGTAGCTCACGAAAGCTTATGCTCAAATAACTTGGTTAGTCTCTAAGGTGTCACAAGTCCTCCTTTTCTTTTTGCGAATACAGACTAACATGGCTGCTACTCTGAATTTATCTTGAAAGTAATTCCAGGTTTTGTTGGGTTTTTTTAGCTTATCATGCTTCTCTTGTATTCAGTCTAAATGTCACACATCACCATCTATAGGTTGGCTGTTGTCAGTGACCTTTACATTACCTTGAAAAAGCACCGGCAGCTTCTTTCCTTCCAGCAGCTCAAAGAAAGAAGAGGCGGGAGACACTGAACTCTTTCATTCCCGGCTAACCTAATACCTCGTTTTTGAATAACACGCCTGGTCCCTAACAGGTTAGGGTTAGTCACTCAATACCACTAGCATGGCACAATCTACAGAATTGAAAGGAAGCAAGAAACTACATAGAATATGCTACTAAAATGGGTCACATAGTAACCGGTGTACTCATTTTACCTCCAGGGACTGTGGATCCCCCATAGTGAGCCAAAAACAGGAGAGCTAAAGTGTTAAAAAAAACAATTAAAAAAGCCAGTTTCCAGTGGATTGTAGATTGAACAAGAGAAAATGTTAGAGAATTAAATGCTAATGATTCAAGCTGGGTGCTTATGTTTTGGCTTACTTGCCTAATGGTGTTAGCATTTAAATGGTCAGCTTTGAAGTTAACAAACAGCCTATTAAAATGCATGGGGGGAATTCTCAGCTCTTTGGGTGCTATTGTGTCAGGCTGTCTGGCTGCAGACTCAGCAAAACAGCAGTGATGGGATTTACATAGTGGTTTTGCAACTGGAAAGGTTAGAAACTCTTTTTTTTTTTTTTTAATGAAAGCTTATATTATTGAGAACACAGCATGTGGGAAAGGCCTAAATCTGCTAGTTTTGACCAAACCCTGGGATTTCTATTGTCCCAGCTGACTGCTTAAATGGAAGTTGCTTGGTTCCCAGCCAATTGCCATGTATAGTGACCATCCTATTGCAGCCAACCAAAAGCTCCACCGGCTTGCTAAACTCACTTTTATGCGCACTGTGAAGGGTTAATAGCAAATCCACCCCTTTCCTCCAACGATAAAGGGGGTACAGAGGCGAAAATTAAATCTCATAATGAAAATTCCTCAAGGTGCTGCCACTATTGAAAGGACAGAAATAATTAAGAGATAATTGTCAACGGAATAGCACATTCTCAGGGGATAATGGTCTCCTGCTGCTACAAGAATGCCAAGGCAAAGCCAAGGCATTTAGGGAAAATAAATGTCATAGGTGAGGGCAAGCCTTCCCCCCCTCCCCGCCCCAAAACACTGAATGTTGATCCTGTGACAATGTTTTATTATTCCGGATCATCGATGTAGAAAGTTAATAATTGTATCTGAGGAATGCTGATGCAGCACCTGTTCACTATACCATTACAGGCCTATTGCAATTTGACTGCCTCAGAGAAAGGCCCGTGTGTTTCATCTGATGGGATTTATATAATACTTACTGACCATGCTTGCCATTCCCAACATTCAACATACAGTGATGCTAGAGCTATCTGGTTATTACCTATCCTAATAGGAAGTACTGTGGTACCTTGGGTACTGCTGGGTGATAAGGTGGTAAATATTTATATTGTAGTGGCCACCAGTAGGGGCTTGATGCATCTCTCTTTAAAGTTTTCAGGCCCTACACAGTGGTTTAGATGGAGACTTATAAATAATTGGTTTTAAATTGGCTCATATCCTATTTTGCTTCTTTATGATGTACAAAGAAGGTCAGAAAGGTCAGGTAAGATGGTTTTTTCATCTTATATCTATTAGCTATTAGAAAGACAAGGTGTGTGAAGTTACATTTTTATTGGTCCATTAAAAGATACTACCTGTCCTCACCCACTTTGTCTAATACCCTGGGATGAACATGGCTACAACAACACTGCATACACCTATTAGGTATGTCAGCTTTAATTATTCTTGGGTTTGTTAAAGGAATTAGTGGAAGTGTCACAAGGTGACACAGTTCTCAGACCTTATCTAAAGGGCTGGAGGCTCTGACTCTTCAACAAAGACTTCCTTTTCCCAAGCAAACAAAAAGCAAAGACTAATAATAAGCTGAATAAAAAACCCTTGTATGCAGTGTTGTTGTAGCCATGTCAGTCACAGGATATTATAGAGACAAGGAGGTGAGATGAGGTAATAATCTATCTTTTAAAAGATATCACCTCCCCTACTTTGTCTCTCTAAAAATCCCTTCTCCTCCACTGCTCATCTTTCCTTTTTGGTTCTTATGATGTCATTCTACTAGTTAAAGTAGTGCCTTCTATCATAAAGAAGAGACTGAACCTATCTATTTGTTTCAGTCACCTGTCACATCTTGCCATTAATTCAGATTGTTAACTCTTTAGGGAAGGGACTCTCTTTACCACCACTCATTGCCTCTTCAACAAAACTGTGGCCTTCCTGCTTCAGTTTGGGTGTTCTGTGACTATGCATCGGGGCATCATACCTGGCTCTCAGTCTTTCATGCAAAATTTGAATGTGATTACTTAAAAGGGTAAATTAAAATATCAGTTCTTTTAAAAAAATTAATCCAAGATATAGTGATGACCCAGGCAAAGGGAGATGCAGAATATGATAACTGTATCAGGATTACATTGACAATAAAACACTGGCAACCGCTTTTCGAATGATTGGCTGATGATTTTTAGTATTGTATTCTGAATCAACTACATTATCAAGAAAGTAAAGAAACCTGTCTTTCATTGTGGTTTTCTGTCTGTTAAAGTGACATGAGAAGCACTGTTATCAGGTTTATGATCTGATGGCCACCTTTCATATTTTAAATTACGTATCAAAAGTGATGGCACTCGAATCCTCCCTATGGTCAAAACCTTTTCAGCTGTCCATTCCAAACAAATTCTTTTTTTCTCCTTCATATCCATTCCCATTTTGATTGTCAGCACATAGGAAAGAGACCGTTACAAATCATAAATGCTTTTCATGCTAAAACGTGCGGTTATGTTACTTGGGCAAAAATCTTTATTTTTTTGTTTTTTACTAGGCTAAAAAGAAGTTTAGAAAGTTATTTCATAGCTACGCACAGCACAACTTGCTGTATGCAGCTCTCTTGGTATTGACACATCTTTATGCATCTGGCTATGGCCCATATACATGATTATTGCAAATGTAGTTGATACACACTCTGTCTATATGGTCTTCATGTAGTTTTTTTTTTTTGTCTGTGTTTTATTCTATCTTGCTAGGCTAGGCTTTCTGACCATAGTATACACCAGCTGTAAACAACTTGGCCACCATGTCATATGTATCACTAATTCTCAGGTCCTACTTATGACTGCTGCAATCACACGTGACACATTTCTCCACCAGTGCTACACTACAGAATTTACCAATGGACGACAGAGAATTTTGGAGGTAGGGTCACAACATACTGTATCAAAAAGGCATGTTACAGCCAACTGTATCTGTTTCTATCCTAAGATCATGGGACCAGACACAGCATCGAGCCTGGTGGCAATTGTCTCTCATGTTATCATTTATTTGTATAACTGTAGGACCTAGGAGCCCGAGTCATCGACCAGGACCCTATTGTGCTCGGTGCTGTACAAACACAGAACCAAAAGACAGGTCCATCCCCTTACCCTTTGAGTTACCCCAGAGCAGCAGCTCCTTGTTTAGCAACTCATTCCTGAGGAACTCCAAGCTCACTACTGTAGTTGGTATGCTTGGGACACTTTCCAACAGACCGACAGCCTCATTACCATCTGCATATTCCATTACTCACAGCATTCATCCAGTGGGTGACTAGTAAGTGGTTAAACACTGCTTAGTATGGTTTGGCTCTTCTGTATTGGAAGAGGAAGAATAGGAAAGGTTATCGGTAATACAACGTCACTCATAGACAGTGCTTGTCTTCCGAGGATCAAAATGTGCTTTATACCGGAGGGAAGTAGTAGCATCCTTTTGTACAGAGAGGGAAATTGAGGCACTGAATGGATGTCTGAAAGCCCAAGGTCATTCACAGGTGTTGTCTGCATTGCCAGTATAACTCATCAATCCTGTGCTCCTCACTCAGGCAATACTCACTGAAGTCTGCCCCAGCAAGGTGAATAGGATTGGGCTCTGCATTGTTAGGTGAGCTGTCCTCTGCAGCGTCCCTACTGTAGCTGTTTGCACCTGTGCAAACTACAAACAAAAGGGGTATATAATTCTGATAGGGTGGCATTTTACATTCACTTTGCACAGGTGCGCATGCCTACACAAAGGGCACAGCAGTGGGCAGTTAGGTATAGACTATATCTGTATAGCCCAAATGTCAGTATAGACATACCACAAACAGACCCAAACCCTAACCCAGATAGTCAGGCAGTGCTCTAGGGAGCATCTCACAAGGAAAAAAAATCCTTTCCCAGGACCATGACAGCAGAGCTGGTGCCACCCAGGAAGTTAATCAGGTCTATATCTTTTGAGTACTTATAAGTCTGATTTTTAGGACAGCTGACAAGTATTTGTATATGCTTTTTAAAAGCTGGATTAGTCAAAGAAAAACCCCACATGTCATGGGTTAGTTACAAAAGCCGCAGAGAGAACAAATCAAGAGAACACTGATCACAAAAAGAGAAAAGTGCAGTAGATTTTGATAAATTAAAGAAGTTAAAAAGAGAAATATATCATGAAAGGCAGGCAAAGATAAAGAGAACTGAATCTAGGTTGGAGCTGAGTCACATAGGTGACCAACCACAATCAGTTGCTTCATTGGTGGTCTTTAAATAAAGGTCAAACAAAATTGTACTGAAAGCCACATGGGGATCATTTAAAGTGGTTATTTAAGGCAGTGGGTTGCCTGTTGGAGACAGTGTTCAGGGCTGAATTCACTGTATTTTTAATAGCATTTAATTTGTTCATCAGTTGTTTGGAGTGATCCTTCCTTGAAGTATTATATGAAAAGCTTTTTGCTACTGTTCATACTTTCTTTCATCTTACAAGCACTGCTTACTCCCACAGTGTTTCATGGAACAGATATCGTATGGGTCTGGATTGTTTGCTTCCTTGCCACTGTACCATGTGATTTCTGAGGTGGGCAGCCCAAGTCATTGGGGGCTGGGTGCAGGGGGAGTCTATTGGGGCAAGGACATAGAGCACAGTCAAAGCATATAGACTCCACACCCTTAGCCCCAACTCTTGTGGGACAGAACGAGCAGAGGATCCATGCACCCTGTGACGTTATTGACTTGAACTGGAACCATATAGATCACTGTTGCAACCAAGGTCCTGTAGTGGCACCAAATCTTATATAAAGGGGGGTCAAATGAGGTGTCTAAGACAAGGTTGTGGTTCGCTGGGTATGATTATGCTATGTGTATCATTTTTATGAATATTGGCTCTATGCTGTATTTCAAACTTATGCTATGCTTCTGGGTGACACCCCAGACACCCCAGCTCTGCCTAGCCTGCTTGATGGCCCATTAAGGACCATCAGCCATACAATTGACCCATTGAGAGAAGGCAGACATGCTTTGTGACTCAGCAAGGTATGCAGGAGGCATGCCTATGGACAGAACTCTGAGGTTTTTTTCATGCCATGTGATGGACAGCTTGTCTTTGGAACAAAGAAAGACCACATGGCAAGAGAATATAAAAAGCTGCTGCAGCTCCTCCATCTGGTCTTCAATCCTGCTTCATACCTCTGGAGGAACTTGGCTACAGTGAAGCTTTGAACCAAGGACTGAAAGACCCATCCCAGCTGTGGATGTTCTCCAGAGGCTTGATTTGAACCTGCAGTTTATTCTATCACTGCTGCAAGCCTGAACCAAGAACTTTGCCATTACTGTATGTAATTGATTCCAGTTAACCAATTCTAACTCTCATCTATATTTCTTTCCTTTTATGAATAAACCTTTAGATTTTAGATTCTAAAGGATTGGCAACAGCGTGATTTGTGGGTAAGAGCTGATTTGTATATTGACCTGGGTCTGGGGCTTGGTCCTTTGGGATCGAGAGAACCTTTTTTTTTTCCTTATACTGGGGTATTGGTTTTCCTAACGATTTGTCCCCATAATGAGTGGCACTGGTGGTGATACTGGGAAACTGGAGTATCTAAGGGAATTGCTTGTGTGACTTGTGGTTAGCCAGTGGGGTAAAACCAAAGTCTGGCCATCATGTGCCAGCAATGCCCCTCTGCCATGTACATTGGTCAAACTGGACAGTCTCTACGTAAAAGAATAAATGGACACAAATCAGATGTCAAGAATTATAACATTCATAAACCAGTCGGAGAACACTTCAATCTCTCTGGTCACGCGATTACAGACATGAAAGTTGTGATATTACAACAAAAAAACTTCAAATCCAGACTCCAGCGAGAAACTGTTGAATTGGAATTCATTTGCAAATTTGATACAATTAACTTAGGCTTGAATAGAGACTGGGAGTGGCTAAGTCATTATGCAAGGTAACCTATTTCCCCTTGTTTTGTCCTACCCCACCCCCCCAGACGTTCTTGTTAAACCCTGGATTTGTGCTGGAAATGGCCCACCTTGATTATCATACACATTGTAAGGAGAGTGGTCACTTTAGATAAGCTATTACCAGCAGGAGAGTGGGTTTGTGTGTGTGTGTGTGGGGGGGGTGGTGGTGAGAAAACCTGGATTTGTGCTGGAAATGGCCCAACTTGATTATCATACACATTGTAAGGAGAGTGATCACTTTAGATAAGCTATTACCAGCAGGAGAGTGGGGTGGGAGGAGGTATTTTTTCATGCTTTGTGTGTATATAAAAAGATCTTCTACACTTTCCACAGTATGCATCCGATGAAGTGAGCTGTAGCTCACGAAAGCTTATGCTCAAATAAATTGGTTAGTCTCTAAGGTGCCACAAGTACTCCTTTTCTTTTTGGGCTGGTTTGGTTTGCCTTGGTGTGCAGAGAAACCCCAGCCTTGGGCTGTAACTGCCCTGCTTTAAGCAATTTGTCCTAAATTGGCACTCTCAGTTGGGTCCCTCCAGAACCAGCCTCGCTACATACCCACAATGGCAATTTAACTTATTTAATTATCAAACAATTGATGACAAAAATATTTAAGGGCCTCTGATTCTGATATGGTGCTGATTGTGTTGTTCCTGTGTAGATTTGGTTATGGCAAATGATTCTTAGATGCCCAGTTATATAGTTTTCACATGTAGTTGCCAATTTGGATATGAAAATGCAGGTTTTGCAAGTTATGGTGGGCATGCAATGCAGGTCATGTACACAGATGGTAAATAGGCTTGGAAGGATTAGATTTTTATTGGTAAATGTTGATAAATGTCAATTTCACTGCACACACACACAAACCAACAAAAGCATATTTCCATCGATAATTTACAGATAGACAAAGTAAGAAAAATGCTGCTTGAGAACTTAAAGTTTGATTTAAGGATATTTACTTTGTATATTTTGACACATGGTGTTGACCAGTGGTGGGCAACCCACATGGGGCCCCATCAGGGTAACCTGATTGCGGGCCACAAGACATTTTGCTGATGTTGACCGTCCCAGCCCCCGCAGCTCCCAGTAGAGGTTCGCCATTCTCGGCAGATGGGAGCTTTCAGAATGTACTTAAAATTAAAGGCCATTTAAACACTACACCGACCCTGTGCTGGGAGATGTTGGCCTCCATTGTGGTATGTACAGTGGACTGCCTTTTCATATGAACCTTTTAGAGAATGGTGCAGAAGGATGCTGTACATCTTAAGAGCTAATATATTTTAGGGGATCAACTTCTCTTGGTGAAAGAGATAAGCTTTTGAACTTATACAGAGTTCTTCAGGTCTGGGAAAGGTAATCAGTATCACAACTAAATACAAGGTGGAACAGATTGTTAAGTGGTAGCAGGTAACATATATTGCAAGAAACCATTCAAAGTTAAGTGAGCAATTAACACCTCTGTAGTCATACCACAAAGGAGAGTTAGTGGGTTGCAGATTTCAGAGGGTAGCTGTGTTATTCTGTATCAGCAAAAACAAGGAGGAGGCCTTGTGGCACCTTAGAGACTAACAAATTTATTTGGGCATAATTTTTCGTGGGCTAAAACCCACTTCATCAGATGCAAAATACAGTAGACAGGTATATATATTACAGCACATGAAAAGATAGGAGTTGCCTTACCAAGTGGGACGTCAGTGCTAATGAGGCCAATTCAATCAAGGTGGAAGTGGTCTATTCCCAACAGGTTTCAGAGTAGCAGCCGTGTTAGTCTGTATCCCCAAAAAGAACAGGAGTACTTGTGGCACCTTAGAGACTAACAAATTTATTTGAGCATAAGCTTTCATGGTCTACAGCCCACTTCATCAGATGCATAGAATGGAACATATAGTAAGAAGATATATATATATATATATATACATACAAAGAACATGAAAAGGTGGAAGTTGCCATACCAACTCTAAGGTGAGAACTCAGCAGGGGGAAAAAAACGTTTTGTAGGGATAATCAAGATGGCCCATTTCAGACAGTTGACAAGAAGATGTGAGGATACTTAACATGGGGAAATAGATTCAATTTGTATAATGACCCAGCCACTCCCAGTCGCTATTCAAGCCCAAGTTAATGGTATCTAGTTTGCAAATTAATTCCAGTTCAGCAGTTTCTCATTTGAGTCTGTTTTTGAAGCTTTTCTGTTGCAAAAGGTGGCAATTTTGCAACAGAAAAGCTTCAAAAACAGACTCCAACGAGAAACTGCTATAATGAGGCATAAAACCTGTGTCTCTATGGAAGCCATGATTTTTGGTGTCTAGCAGAGTTATGCATTTAAGCTCCCAGGCTCATCTTTTAAAGGTATTCTGCAAATTTCCCTTGAGGACGAGGAGCGAGAAATCAGATGTGGAGTGATTGCTTTCTGAAAAGTGTTCACCCACAGGTGGCTGGGTGTTTTTATCTTATTTTTCTGTGTGAGTTCATTCAAGAGCATCATGATTGTCTAAATTCGCCTGCAGTTGTTTTTGGGGCATAGATGCCCTGGATGAGGTACACCGCTATTGTAACAGGCATCTGCAGGTGTGTTGTGGGGGGGTATGGAGCATCATAGCAGTAGAGATATGGCTGCAGGGTTTGCATCTGTTATTATGGCAGGGTTTGGTGCCACTTTGAGTTGATGTATCCTGGTCTGTGAGGAGCTTGCTTCTGAGGATGAGCTTAGCAAGGTTGAGGGATGTGCAAAAGCCAAAAGAGGGGATTCTGGAAATATTTCTTTCAGGATGGGGTCCCCATCAACTATGGGTCGTACTTGTTTGATGCATGGGTTCCAGTGTGGGGCCATAGGTGACAAGTAGGTGTGTGCAGTCAGTGAGGGTTTTTTTCCCCTGTAGTGAAGCAGATTCTCCTGGGGAATTAAGGTGGCCCATTTCATGAAGTCATCTACTTCGCTGGTGGAGTTTTCTTGTTTTATGAAGGTGGTTTTAAGGGTGTATTCCAGATTTTCTCCTCAGAATGTATTCTGTGGTATCTGAATGTCTAGATGTAGAGAACAGATTTCTTGGTGGGTCTAGGGTGCCTGCTGGATCTGTGGAGTTAAGTGTGGTGTTCCGTGGGTTTCTTTTATTCAGTTTTCTGTTGGGCTCCATTGCTGAAGCTCATTGTGCTGCCCAGAACATTGATGCTAGTGTGGGAGTGTTCTATAGAGAGCTTGAGGGCTGGGTAGTGGTTCTTGAATTTGTGATAGAAATCTACAAGGGAGTTTAGGTCATCTATTCAGAGGATGAACATGTCGTCATGTATCTAAGGTAGATCATTGGTTCCATGGTGTGTTTATCCAGAAATTTTTCCTTGAGGTGGCTTATGAAGAGGTTGGCATATTGGGAAGCCATCCTGGTATCCTTGGCTGTTCCCCTGCTTTGGACAAAGTGATGGTTGTTGAATGTAATTTTGTGAAGAGTGAGGATGAAATGGATGAGTTTGGCGATGTGTTTGGGGGTAGATATCTGAGTGTTGTCCATTGTCTTGTAGACATTTGAGGAAGGCAGCAATGTACTCATGGACAGGGATTTTGGTGTACAGGGAGGTGATAACCGTGGTGGCAAGTATGGTGTTCTGAGGGAGGTTGTTGATGTTGCAGACTTTCTGGAGGAAGTCAGTTGTATCCTGGAGGAAACTTGCCCTTTTGTGTGGTGAGTGGTTTGAGGATGTTTTCTATGAGTCCTGGTATTCCTTCAGTAAGAGTGCAATGGCCAGATATGATGGATCTACCTGGGTTCCCTTATTTGTGTAGCCTGGGAAGCAGGTAGAAGGTCCCTGGGGTGGGTTCGTGGGGGAATAGGAGTTCCATGGGACTTGAATGCTTGTCTCTTTCACCAACAGCAGCTGGTCCAGTAAAAGATACCCACCTTGTCTCTCTCATATCCTGGGATCAGCATGGCTACAGCAACACTGCTATACCACTGAAGACTTACTGGGTTTCAAGAACACAGTACTACCAGTATCTATACCTTTGCAGGAAAGAATATAATATAGCACAACTCTGGAAAAATCTCTTTCCTCCCTTGACTCAATACTATTATTTAAAACCAGAAAACGAGCCCGGAGGTCATTGTCTGTTGTAATCTGGAGACTACCCAGCTAAAACTGACCACACAAAATGCTTGTACTAATCCCTGTGTTAGGACCCCAAAATACATGGATAATTACCAGTCCATTATCACTCCTGGCCCACAATGAGCATGTGCTCTCATAAATATTACTTTGTGTTTAGTGGAAACCACCAATTCTCATTTCAAGAAAGGTGTGATGAGAAATTCCCCTGCTGAATACACAGTCGGTGGTTCCTACATGCTACTCTTGATGACACAGAACGCTGAGTAACTCCCAACTCTACCAAACCACTTGGTTCCCCTGGACAAGCAAAAATATCCAAGAAACACAGCCCATTTGTTTAACAATTGCACTATACAGGCATTAAAAGGGAATGGTAGAAATTGACTATGAGGCCAGTAGTCTGTTTGTTGGATTACCTACCTCGTGTGGTATCATCGTATCCAAGGACAGGTTGTGCACTAATTTTTGTTCACCCATACAACAGGGTAAAATGTTTTGAAATGGCTTAGAAACCCACCAGTGTCTTGTTAGTGGTCATCTAATATCCAAAGGAATATCTGTTCTGGGGCTAAGAATATTGGCTGTCCCTGAAGGTCCTAGCAGGGGCTGGCTGGTCACCCACTGAAGATGTCAGAGGTGGGCATTCCCAAGACCAGACCGGCCCAAGAAAATGCACCATAGAATCATAGAATCATAGAATATCAGGGTTGGAAGGGACCTCAGGAGGTCATCTAGTCCAACCCCCTGCTCAAAGCAGGACCAATCCCCAACTAAATCATCCCAGCCAGGGCTTTGTCAAGCCTGACCTTAAAAACTTCTAAGGAAGGAGATTCTACCACCTCCCTAGGTAACGCATTCCAGTGTTTCACCACCCTCTTAGTGAAAAAGTTTTTCCTAATATCCAACCTAAACCTCCCCCACTGCAACTTGAGACCATTACTCCTTGTCCTGTCCTCTTCTACCACTGAGAATAGTCTAGAACCATCCTCTCTGGAACCACCTCTCAGGTAGTTGAAAGCAGCTATCAAATCCCCCCTCATTCTTCTCTTCCACAGACTAAACAATCCCAGTTCCCTCAGCCTCTCCTCATAAGTCATGTGTTCCAGACCCCTAATCATTTTTGTTGCCCTTGGCTGGACTCTCTCCAATTTATCCACGTCCTTCTTGTAGTGTGGGGCCCAAAACTGGACACAGTACTCCAGATGAGGCCTCACCAACGTCGAATAGAGGGGAACGATCACGTCCCTCGATCTGCTCGCTATGCCCCTACTTATACATCCCAAAATGCCATTGGCCTTCTTGGCAACAAGGGGACACTGCTGACTCATATCCAGCTTCTCGTCCACTGTAACCCCTAGGTCCTTTCCCGCAGAACTGCTGCCTAGCCATTCGGTCCCTAGTCTGTAGCTGTGCATTGGGTTCTTCCGTCCTAAGTGCAGGACCCTGCACTTATCCTTATTGAACCGCATCAGGTTTCTTTTGGCCCAATCCTCCAATTTGTCTAGGTCCCTCTGTGTCCTATCCCTGCCCTCCAGCGTATCTACCACTCCTCCCAGTTTAGTATCATCCGCAAATTTGCTGAGAGTGCAATCCACACCATCCTCCAGATCATTTATGAAGATATTAAACAAAACCGGCCCCAGGACCGACCCCTGGGGCACTCCACTTGACACCGGCTGCCAACTAGACATGGAGCCATTGATCACTACCCGTTGAGTCCGACAATCTAGCCAACTTTCTACCCACCTTATAGTGCATTCATCCAGCCCATACTTCTTTAACTTGCTGACAAGAATACTGTGGGAGACCGTGTCAAAAGCTTTGCTAAAGTCAAGAAACAATACATCCACTGCTTTCCCTTCATCCACAGAATCAGTAATCTCATCATAGAAGGCTATTAGATTAGTCAGGCATGACCTACCCTTGGTGAATCCATGCTGACTGTTCCTGATCACTTTCCTCTCGTGTAAGTGCTTCAGGATTGATTCCTTGAGGACCTGCTCCATGATTTTTCCGGGGACTGAGGTGAGGCTGACTGGCCTGTAGTTCCCAGGATCCTCCTTCTTCCCTTTTTTAAAGATTGGCACTACATTAGCCTTTTTCCAGTCATCTGGGACTTCCCCCGTTCGCCATGAGTTTTCAAAGATAATGGCCAATGGCTCTGCAATCACATCCGCCAATTCCTTTAGCACTCTCGGATGCAACTCGTCCGGCCCCATAGACTTGTGCACGTCCAGCTTTTCTAAATAACCATGTTAAAGGCAAAGAGCCCTAGCCAGTTGTGTGCCTGTGTGGTGATGGTGTTATGGGGAAAGAGGACCATGGCCTATTGAAAGGAAAGATGGGTTGTTTGTGTGTGTATTTGGCAAGGGGGGTAGAATGAGGAGCTGTGACTAAAGAATACCTTAACCTGTTGAGGGGAGAAAAGGATGCTTGACTTGGGACTGCATTGGTATTACAGGATCTAAATATTTCCTGTAGGACCTTGCAATGCAAAAATCATCCAAATGTGGACAATGAACTATCCACCCTCCATTACTAGTATTTAGATTCAGAAGGCCTTGAACCCATCCTTACCCAATGCCTGAATTAGGGCTGTAGGTGTGCCTTGCTGCTAGGACTACTCAGTGTTGGATAGTACTAGCACAGGAATGTACAGCTCCAGTTTAGGATCAAAACTACTTTCTTAAGAAACGTTCCTTTAAGGCAAAAAGGATTTAGTATTACATAAGCCCTGCAGGGAACATTCTGCTCTTTGCTTCTACAGAGAGAGTGCAAGTTGTTCCCTACCTTTCACAAAGTGATATTTGATAGGTACTCGTATTAGCTGGAAAACGTACTTTGCTCAGTGAAACCAGTTCATTTTTTGCTTCTGAATTGTTGCTGTTCCCTAAGGAAAAGCACCAGTCCCCTGCAATTCAGTACCAGACAATGATTTTGTTACACCTGGCACACATTTATCAGACCAATAATTATTTTTAAAATAGGGGTGGGAAATGGCAAAGTCTGAAGAGGCGTCTTGATCAAATGGGAGAAGTGTTTTCCCTTGTATTTGACACTCTTTATGTCTGCCAGCAGGGTGCTTTACAGGCACATACAGGGATAAAAAGCAGTCACGCAAGATATTTTATTCAGCGCAGATTATTCACTTCTCTTTCACTAAGCTTCATTATCCATATGCCATTTCTGGTGTAGTTTGGTTTTGGTCACTGACTTTTAAAATAAGCAATCGTTGTTTTTAATATTTGCTCCAAAAATGTATTAACATGAGATGTTGATTAGCCTCTAAATGGGCCATAGACAGTGGCAAGAAAAGTTTGCTTTTAAACTGACACCTTTTTTGCTGGTTAATGCTTTGAAGTGCTCACTCTTTATTAAAGCTATTTGATCCTTTGGTTCCATTTCATCATTTTTACTATGTTTCCTCTTACACTCTCGTCTTCCAGGTTTTTGGTTTCCATAATCACTGGTATCCTATTATACCTGCCTCACTGGCCCGAAACTTATAACTACATAAAAAAGAAAACTAAGGAATATATGTGCTATTAGGACTGGGCAGACAGGCAAATATTGAGATTCAGATGATATTTGCATTCAGAAGTCATCTTATTTGGATGATATACAGATTGCAAAAAATGTGCTATGAATTTCAGATGCCACGAATTTAGAGGCGCACGAAGCACACCTTTAGAAACCCAATTTAGAGCAGCCCATATTGCTGGCATCAAGCCAGAGCAGACAAAGTCTACAGTGGATAATGGCACACTAACCTCATCGACCAGATTGCGTAGCCCTTATGGGCTCAAGTAACCACAGGGGTTTCACTGGGAATTCACACATGAGTAAGTGATCCCCAGGGAAAGTAAGGGATCCATAATCCAGCCCTAAAGTTTTAAACTCTGAAATTAGAACCACTTACACTAGAGAAATGCTGCTCTTTAGCCTGTTAGTCCACTAGAGGGGGACAGAGTGCAACACCGAGGAGGAATGGCTTGTAGTACCCTTCCCTGGCCAGGGAAGGGCCAAGCTTCATAGGCTTTCTAGGTCAAGTCTCTGCCTGGGCCACCACCTGTAACTCAGGGTATGATTTCACTACCCGCCGGATTGGCGGGCAGCGATCGATCCAGCGGGGATGGATTTATCCCATCTAGTCTAGACGTGATAAATTGACCCCCAAGCACTCTCCTGTCAACTCCTGTACTCCAGCGCCATGAGAGGCACAGGGAGAGTCGCCGGGGGAGCAGAAGCAGTCTATTCACCGTGCTGGAGACACCAGGATAAGTCGATCTAAGTACGTCGACTTCAGCTACTTTATTCACATAGCTGAAGTTGAGTAACTTAGATCGATTTCCCCCCCTCCCCAGTGTAGACCATGGCATTGATGCCCCTTGCTGGGTCGTTGGCAGCAGGGATTAAACAGGGGACGTTTAGATCTTAACGCATGACTCTACTGCCTGAGCTAAAAGACCACTTCTAGCCAAGGCTGTAGCAGGTTCATCAATTGTTTGTTGGCCTAGTCCTCCTCCCCTCCCCCCTCCACTCCGGAAGGGGACAGAGCACCACACCTAGCAGGGATGACTTACACTAGGTTTGTCAGAAAAAGCTACAAGTTCTGGCAAAGCCGGACTCTGAGCACAGAGAACAAAGTAACCTGTGATGGGGAGAGAAGTGAGGGCAGGAACATCACAAGAACAAGTAGGGAGGAGAAGAGAATTGAGATTTCTCTCTTCTTTTTAATAGGCCATGCTTATCTTTAATGAGAGGATCCTGGCAGCAGTAAGAGAGAAATTCTGACACACTTGGGCTTATGAACTAACATTGCTGAGTTCACTTGAGACTTTCTAACAGAAGTTCAAAGTACACACATTGTGTGTTACTCTCTTGTTAAAGTTGTTCTGTTAAACATTTAGGGCTAGATCCACATAGCAGACTCAGCAATGTAATGCCTAGTATGTCTATTTTGCTTATTTGTCATAACTCTAGATTATCCGGCTTCTAAAACTGGTTTTTTGTAGCAGGGGGAGCAATGGGCCCAATTCTCCTCACCACTTACATGAGAGTTAATCAGAAATAAAGCCTTGGAAGTTACATTTGTGTAAAACTAGTGTAGCCAAAATCTTAGGGTACGTCTACACTTGGGGCTGGGATGTAGTTCCCAGTTCAACGTGACACACTCACACTAACTCTTATCAAGCTAGTGCCACTAAAAATAGAATGAAGCCAGGGCAGCATGAGTGGCAGAGGCCAAGTGACCCCAAACACGCGTCTAGCATCTCAGACAGGGCTGTACTTGGAGGAACTAGCCCATCCCACAGCTTGCTTTGCCACAGCTACCCTCTATCTTTAGCCTGCTTGCTGGATGAGAGCTAGCATGAGTGTCTCCTCAAGCTGGGAATCACCCACCCCAACTCTAAGTGTAGACATATCCAGAATCAGTCCCACCACATCTGCAGATACTCATCATGGATTGTTCTGTAACAAAGCAGGTGCTCTGGAGCTGTCGACATTAAAGAGTTTGTGCAGTAGACTTTGGGCATAACACCTTCTAACATCAGTATTTCCTAATTCTAAAATGGCATTTTAGAATACAGCCATAAAACATTTCAAAGGACCCTGCCAGGATTTATGGGGCCCTATGCAGTATTATTAAACTGGTGCCCCTATGCCCGATGGCAGCCCGAGCTCGCAGCCCAGCGTGGGGGGAGGGAAGGACGAGGCAGCAAAGGATAACAAGATGCCCGGCCCGCCTCACGGTAGCAGAGAGTCACGGTTCCCCCCAGACACCCCCGTTCCCTCTCCCTCACGCACAATAGACATGCAGAAGGTACCTAATTAAAAGCACTAAACTTGGGAATAAAAAATGTCAGTCACAGGTTTTTTTGATATGCCCTGAAGTTTGTCAGACATTTATTTGCAAAAACTTTGTAGTAAGGGTGAGTCAGCTGTCTTGCTGAATACAACATTAAATATTATGGAATACATGATGCAGCTCTTCTCTGTTTTACATTTTCTTAATCAGTATTTCTAAGCTGATTTTATATTTTAAATGTACTCTTAAGCCTTCATAAAGTAATCATTCCAGATTACTACATATTTAACTGACTGAAACAAAGACATTATTTTAAATTAATCAGTCACAGCGGTTTAGTGTGTTCATAACAATGTTCATTGCTTTTAGAAAAAGGGAACACTGATTTACTTTGTATGATCTCCATAACAATAGACATGTTTATGAAATTTCGCCAACTTTAAAAAATATGTTTCCAAAGATTTTAGGCATAACAAAGGATTTTATATCTTACTAAGGTATTGATTTTGCTGGAGGGTTCTCCTAAAACTAGTTTATCAGATAGTCAGAAGTAAAGAAAGGGAATCTCTTTGTCCAGCTATCTGGAAGGAAAGGGGGATTTTCCCTTTAAGGCTCTCTTCAATGGTGGGGGGCGTGAAGGGAGAAAGGGATCACAGAATCATAGACTTTAAGGTCAGAAGGGACCATTATGATCATCTAGTCTGACCTCCTGCACAACGCAGGCCACAGAATTTCACCCACCCACTCCTGTAATAAACCCCTAACCTATGTCTGAGCTATTGAAGTCCTCAAATCGTGGTTTAAAGACTTCAAGGTGCAGAGAATCCTCCAGGAAGTGACCCATGCCCCACGCTGCAGAGGAAGGCAAAAAAACCCCAGGGCCTCTGCCAATATGCCCTGGAGGAAAATTCCTTCCTGACTCCAAATATGGCGATCAGCTAAACCCTAAGCATGTGGACAATACTCACCAGACAGACACCCAGGAAAGAATTCCCTGTAGTAACTCAGATCTCACCCCATCTAACATCCCATCACAGGCCATTGGGCATATCTACCGCTAATAGTTGAAGATCAATTAATTGCCAAAATTAGGCTATCCCATCATATCATCCCTTCCATAAACTTATCAAGCTTAGTCTTGAAGCCAGATATGTCTTTTGTCCCCACTGCTTCCCTTGGAAGGCTGTTCCAGAACTTCACTCCTCTGATGTTTAGAAACCTTCATCTAATTTCAATCTAAACATCCTGATGGCAGTTTATATCCATTTGTTCTTGTGTCCACACTGGTACCGATCTTAAATAATTCTTCTCCCTCCGTGGTATTTATCCCTCTGTTACATTTATAGAGAGCAATCATATCTCCTCTCAGCCTTCTTTTGGTTAGGCTAAATAATCCAAGCTCTTTGAGTCTTCTTTCATAAGACAGGTTTTCCATTCCTCGGATCATCCTAGTTGCCCTTCTCTGTACCTGTTTCAGTTTGAATTCATCTTTCTTAAACATGGGAGACCAGAACTGCACACAATATTGCAAATGAGGTCTCACCAGTGCCTTGTATAATGGTACTAACACCTCCTTATCTCTACTGGAAATACCTCGCCTGATGCATCCCAAGACCGCATTAGGTTTTTTCACAGCCATATCACATTGGCAGCTCATAGTCATCCTGTGATCAACCAATACTCCAAGGTCCTTCTCCTCCTGTTACTTCCAAGTGATGCATCCCCAGTTTATAACAAAAATTCTTGTTATTAATCCCTAAATGCATGACCTTGCACTTTTCACTATTAAATTTCATCCTATTACTATTACTCCAGTTTAAAAGGTCATCCAGATCTTCCTGTATGATATCCCGTTCCTTCTCTGTATTGGCAATACCTCCCAGCTTTGTGTCATCCGCAAACTTTATTAGCACATTCCCGCTTTTTGCCAAGGTCAATAATAAAAAGATTAAATAAGATTGGTCCCAAAACAGATCCCCGAGGAACTCCACTAGTAGCCTCCTTCCAGCCTGACAGTTCACCTTTCAGTGTGATCCATTGTAGTCTCCCCTTTAACCAGTTCCTTATCCACCTTTCAGTTTTCATAGTGATCCCCATCTTTTCCAATTTAGCTAATAATTCCCCATGTGGAACCGTATCAAATGCTTTACTGAAATCAAGGTAAATTAGATCCACTGGGTTTCCTTTGTCTAAAAATCTGTTACCTTCTCAAAGAAGGAGATCAGGTTGATTTGACATGATCTACCTTTTGTAAAACCATGTTGTATTTTGTCCCAATTACCATTGACCTCAATGTCCTTAACTACTTTCTCCTTCAAAATTTTTTCCAAGACCTTGCATACTACAGGCCTGTATACTACATACGAACAGGCCTGTAGTTATCCAGATCACTTTTTTTTCCTTTCTTAAAATTAGGAACTATGTTAGCAATTCTCCAGTCATACGGAACAACCCCTGAGTTTACAGATTCATTAAAAATTTTTGCTAATGGGCTTGCAATTTCATGTGCCAGTTCCTTTAATATTCTTGGATGAAGATTATTAGGGCCCCCCCTATTTAATCCCATTAAGCTGTTCAAGTTTGGCTTCTACCTCGAATGTGGTAATATCTACCTCCATATCCTCATTCCCATTTGTCATTCTACCATTATCCCTAAGGCCCTCATTAAAGACTGAGGCAAAGTATTTGTTTGGATATTGGGCCATGCCTAGATTACCCTTAACCTCCACTCCATCCTCAGTGTTTAGCGGTCCCACTTCTTCTTTCTTTGTTTTCTTCTTATTTATATGACTATAGAACCTTTTAGAATTGGTTTTAATTGCTTTTGCAAGGTCCAACTCTACATGTTTTTTGGCCTCTCATTTGTTCCCACATGAAGGACAATCAGTGGATTCTTGCCCACTCCCATTAGGATCCTCTTCAGCCTCAGGTCCCCATCCCGTATCTTAGCACCCGGCAGACAGCACACCCTTCTGTTCTCTGGATCAGCTCTTGTTACAGGCCTGTCTTTTCTTCTCAGTAAGGAGTCCCCAATCACGTAGACCTGCCTTTTCCTGGTGATGGTGCAATTTTCTGGTCTATCCCCTGTTCCCTCTGGCTGCAAGTTCTCTCGATTCCTATTGTCCCTTGCAGTCCTCTGCAACCCATCCCATATCCTCCTGGGGCTCATATTTGGTGTTATCTCCATTGACTCTTGCCCTCTTCCTACAGGACTAGCTGCTCTTCTCTTCTTCCTTGCCCTCTCACCTTCAGTGACCACCTGCTGTGCCCCTTCTTCATTTTCCAACTCCACAGACCTGTTCCTGAGCTCTGTTTCTCCTTCACTAGCTAGTCTTTTTCTCTGCCTGGTTCTCTTAGTCACATGCTTCCACTGTCCACTTTCCTCACCCAGCAGTCTCCCATCAGAGTTCTTTGGTCCTGCTTCCATCTGTAAGTCTGAGCTTTTCCCTTCAGCCTCCTCATGTCTTTGCTCCATCATCTGCTTCTAAACTCAACCAGAGTTTCCACCTGCATCTCCAATCCTCGGATCTTTTCTTCCATCAGCTCTATCAGGCGGCACTTCGTGCAGACGAAACTCTTTTCAGGTACCCCCTCCAGGATCATGTACATACCGCAGCTTCCACATCCAGTCATCTTCATTGTGACTTCCACTACTTGGGTCACTACCACCGCTGCCTCTGTATCTGTCATAGCCTTGCCACCTAAATCCTGTTAGTCCGGGAAACACAAACCACACCAAAACATCACCACCCACAGTAAAACAAACCCCCAACGATCACCAAAACACTGCCAGGCACACCACACACTAGCCTGTCTGTTCCTTTGCCTGACTCTCTTAGTCTTCCCCCAAAACTCCCCTTACAAACTCCCACTCAAACTCCCCTGTTTACAGTTCTGTTTGCTGGCTCCTGTGCCGCAGCAGCTCTCTGGACAGAAAGGACAGGAAGACTTTGGAAGCAAGTTTTTTTTTACTATAGTAATTAAAATGTGTATTTTAGGTAAGGGTGGTCTTTTGAAGGATTTATTTAAAAAACTGTATGTCTGATGATCCGAGCATTTAAGGCTAAAGGTGCGTGTGCATCTAAAAATCTATGCAAGGATTTTTTAGAGATGTGATTTTATAATTTTCACCAACACACTAATGAAATACTTTTAAAGCAAATTTTAAACGAAGGTCCTGTAGACTGACATGTTCTGAGTAAATATTACAGTAGTGCACAGCTGTTTTTGTCAGTAAATTCAGAAACTGACAGTATATACCTGGGGGTTGGCAAATGCCTGTTAAATGGCTTCATTACCCCTTGAATGGCTCTTTAACAGTTTCAATGTTGTGCTAATAGGTCTGGCAGGCTGGAGGCTTTTTCACTTTTAACTACTAGATCCCCTCCCAAGGAAGATTCACCAGGCTGCAGCAGCCAGCTGTGGGAGCCTGTAGGAAGGGTTAGAACAGGTATAGGAAAGCCAGGTGTGTGGACACTAAGACCCAGTGGTGCCCCAAATTTTCAGGTGCCCTATGTTCTGTATGCCTAAGGAGGGCCCTGGACCCTGCATTCTAAAAGGCCTCCAGCAGAGGAAGGGCCAGCTTCTTGTCTATTCTGTGAACTTAACCAAGAGTGCTGTGCCACACAGGCAACATTTTATAATGTATTTCAGCCAGGTAACAGAAAGTGAACTCCAACTTGCACATCAGAAGGAATCCTGTTCTGTAGGTAGCTGTAGAGGACTCCCTCCAGCAGATATCGTCCTTGACTGGTTCCACCCTTTTAACAAATACCATCAAGACTTTAGTTTGGGCTCATTAGGGAAAATGTATTTGAAAATTTGTTCAACCCCATATAAACCGTCCCCTTCAATCATGAGTCCCTAATTAACCCACTTTTCTTTGGGGTGTCTGCAGGCTAATCCTAAAATGAAAGAGATATGGGATGGCTTGCTCTAGCCAACCCCATTGTTTTACCCATCCCTAGTACTCTCTTATTTCTAGCTCACCTCCTTGCAAGGCCCATCAGCTTGTATATCTAGAGACCTGTTCTCAAGAAGGGCTTTTCCCTTCTGCCTTTGTGTATAGTTGAGCTGTAATTGACCCCAGCTGGTTCTCCTCTTGCATCTTCCCCTTCCCTTCCTTCAGAGTGCTGGGTCCATTATTCCCATCACTCTTATACAATGGACTCTTATTCAGAACGCCTCAAACACAAGGTTCGGAAAGGTTTGCACAGCAAGAATGACTAAAAATCAGGTTAAGGCAAAAAGTTGCTGGTCCACTTCTCTCAGGTTCCCCAGCTGAAGCTTCAGAAGGACTCAAAAATAAAGAGGTATTTTCATGATAGTGCCTTACAGGGATTATGCAAAAAGAAAAGGAGGACTTGTGGCACCTTAGAGACTAACCAATTTATTTGAGCATAAGCTTTCGTGAGCTACAGCTCACTTCATCGGATGCATCTGATGAAGTGAGCTGTAGCTCACGAAAGCTTATGCTCAAATAAATTGGTTAGTCTCTAAGGTGCCACAAGTACTCCTTTTCTTTTTGCGAATACAGACTAACATGGCTGCTACTCTGAAACCTTACAGGGATTTTGTAAAACAGTAGACAAAAGCTCTCACTACTGCTGCAATAACAATGGACATATCCGTCAAATTAGCATTATCAGTAGCTTCAGGGACTGTCATTCCCAACTGGGAAATCAGAACAGACATCAGGAAAAATTATATTTTCTGCCACCTGCTAACATTACTCTGGAACTCAGAGAGAGAGAGAGGTGTGAGAGTGGGAAAATTACTGAAGAGAGGCTATATTCAGCGCTCTGTGGCCAAAAACCTTGTCTTTTGAGGTGAAGCCATTAGAGCACCATGTAGCTCTCCACAATCCATGAAGAAGCTCCTGTGTAGTCCAGGGCTCTGGCTGGATATGGGAAGGGTGAGAAGAGTGGTGATCTCTCTTTCCCCTCCCTTCCAAGCTTTCAGTAAGTTAAGGAGCAAGCAGAAAAGTGTCTGTGGAAGAAGTAGATATTCTGTGAAATGCCAGTCTGTGTGGAGGCCCTGTGCTGCCACACTGGTTCGGGGACCCTTGGCCTCTGGCTCCCTGGTCGTGTAGTTCCATTGGACCTGTGTGGACAGGGACATCTTCAGCTACCACTGCCTCTTCCTATTGTAGAGGGGACACCACAGGAAAGTTAGCACAGACTCAAGCTGTATTAACTTTTCTGCTGATTCTACACAGGGTAGTTGGGTGTTGGCAGAGGGTGAAAGAGGAGAGCATGAGGGACAATGCATGTCCACCCTGACACCAGTCCTAGCCAGTCCCATCCCTTCCTCTCCCCATTCAAGGTTACTAACCCTTGGCGGGGGTAGGAGGTGGCATAGTGCAGGGTCTCTGGAGGTGGGAGGGACAAGGGTGCTGAGGTGTCAAAAACATAAAAGACAGACCATCCTTGAATGCTATTTTTTCATACAAGGTTCAGATACTGTTTAACAATAAGAAAATCATGCACAAAGAACTGTTTATCTGTCTATACATGCACATACACACACAAATGCAATGGACCAAATCCTCAGCTAGTGTAAATCCACCTGGCTTCATTAATGTCAATGGAGTTGCACAGGTTTACCACAGGTGAATACATATATATAATAGTCACGTCCCAATTAAATGTAAACCAAATTGAATCATTCCCATTTCCAGAACAGGCCGAACCTGCATTCATTATGTGATTCTATACCTAGGCAGTAATGTTTCTATTTACGGCAAAAATTTAATGTGGCTACAGTGTAGAACTGGACTGGAACATATCTGAGGTTGGATAGCATCCCTGACATGCCTTTGGCCAAATGATCCATTTGGAGGTAGTGCCATCAACAATGAGATGTGATTTTCTGACACAAGCAAACCAAGTATTTTGGTACCAAAAGGAACAAAAGATACAAGGGTTTGCCTGGAAGTGAGCTGTAGCTCACGAAAGCTTATGCTCAAATAAATTTGTTAGTCTCTAAGGTGCCACAAGTACTCCTTTTCTTTTTGCCTGGAACTTGTTTCCCATTCTCTTCTTCACACACTTTCTCCCAGCTGCTGAATTATTCTCTCTCTTAAAACCTTCCTTTTCCTTTAACTTATGATGATTGACTCCCTGTAAACTGTTTTGTGATATGCTCTGTATGAAGGATGCCATATAAAAATAAATTGCATTGTATTCTATCCAAGTGTCATTCAACTTGAAATTACATTCAGGGATTTTTTTCTCCCCATTTTTAGGACTGACTGGCAAGCCAAATCAGCTTGCTTTGCTATCATAAAGGCTAAATAAAAGGGCAGGGAACTTATTGCCATTTCAATAAAATTCATGTTATTTCAAAATGCAGTTTTCTTTCTTACCCGCATGTTTGCAGGGAATGCCATTTGGACTTCTTGTGTGTTTGCATAACACACTGTCTGCAGAAATTGTTTCATTTCTAAATGTAGGATCAATTTATGCCTCTTTCTGGTAGACTCCATGGCTGGGGAAAAAAGAGAGCCCATTGGAAAATTAGTCTTTAGTTACAATATTGAGGACAGTGAATAAATGTAGCTTTTTGCTGGTGTACAGAGAATATTTCCTTCCTTGTAGTAAATCTCAGGACACCCAATTAAACCAAACTTACAGCATGCATATAGTCAGCCTATTAAATTTGCCAGAGATAAGCTGTCATATCATCAGTCAATGTACTTTATATTAAACAGTATGAGACTGTGACAAAACCTCTGATTATCTGATTAGGTTGCAAGAAATAGAGTTCCTTACTCATACTGATTTTTGCATATAGCAGATGTATTGTCTGCATTATTGGCTGGCATGTATTGCTCACTAACTCTAATAAAGAGAAAAGGAAAAATCTGACTGTCAGATACTGGTTTTCAATTGTTAATTTTCCCCCAAACACCAGGGACATCTTTGTTATGTACTTAACCACAATAAAAACGTATGGTACAGAAGGAATTTGGGGGACATGCAGGTAAAAGACAGGTCTTTCCTCTTTGTCTTGGTATTATCTTGCAAAGATTGAAAGAAGGATTAGACATTTATATGTATAACAAGGATAGCTGGCGTTACAATAGTAAAAATCAACCACCAATGGTTTTGGACCTGATTAGGCTCCAGGCCATAAGCCAACCTCACAATAAAGGGGCTAGGAAATAACATTCCCTGTGGGCACATTATTCCACGCTACCTGCTGTAGGGTTTCCTTGCACCTTCCTCTGAAGTATCTGGTATTGGCCAGTGTCAGAGATAGAGTAAGGAATTAGACGGACCAGCGCTCTGATCCAGTATGGCAATTCTACGTCCCAAGCTTCCAAATGAAAAGACAAACCCTTAAAAAAAACCCAGGCTTTAACAAATGTAGAGAACTAGTCAGAAAAGTTCCTTGGGAAGAAACTCTAGGGGACAAAGGAGTTCAGGAGAGCTAACAGTTTCTCAAGGAGCCAATGCTAAAGGCACAACTGCAAACTCTCCTGATACGAAGGAAAGATAGGAAGAATACTAGGAGGCCACTGTGACTCCATCAGGAGCTTTTTAAAGACCTGAAAATCAGAAAAGAATCCCACAGGAAGTGGAAACATGGAGCAATTGTTAAGGAGCAGTACAAAAGAATAGCACAAGTATGTAGAGAGATAATCAGAAAGCTAAGGCACAAAAGGAGTCATATGTGGCAAGGGACATAAAAGGCATTAAGAATAGGTTTGTTAGCAGCAGAGAAAGATGAAGGAAAGTGCAGGTCATTGGAGCAGGGCAGCTTTGCTCCTGGAGTTTTGCACCACAGAAACCAACTCAGACTCCATTGGCTGTGTACTCAGATGCCATTTATTTGAGTTCCCTCCACCCATACCTTCAGGGGGCAAAGCAAGAGTGCTATTTACAATATCCCCTGTGCTTTCAGCCCTCTTCTCAGGGCCTGAGGGGAGCAGAGGTCTTCCCTCCCTGAGACCTCTGTAACAGGATCAGTCAGCCCTGTACCTCTTCCACTTGGCATTGCTTTCCTGTGCCTCTTTAACAGTGTTGAGCTGATGTGCTACACTGGCTCAGTATCTCACCCAGTCCACCAGCCTGATTAGCTAATTTCCTTTAATTACCCCAGTCACCTTTGGGGGAGGGGAACTAATGGGTGTCAGCCTGATCAGTAAGCTCACCTGTTAACTTCCTACTCCTTGTCACAAGCCCTACATTTCTCTGATTCTATTACTGCTGCTCTCCTGCCCTTGTCACTGAGCAGTGATTACAGGCCTGAATCTGCACTCCTAGCTCTGCATGAGGTAGTATAGGATTGAGTCCATGAAAGTCAGTCAGTAACAAAAGTAGGCGAGCATATAGGAAAGGAAAAATGCAAAATTCTGACAATTGAATTTTCTTTTCTGTTTGTTAGAGCTAGCACGGGCTGCATGCCAGCCAATAATGTACACAATACTTCTCGTATTATGTATGCACAATTCAATCAGAGTAAAGCACTCTAGTTTCTTTTATTACATTTTGTGGCAAGAAAGAGAGATTTTGCTGAGTGTCACGCAACAGCAGCAGTTTCTGTGGGAGCTGTTCTTTGACTGTGTAACTGCAGTACTGTATGTATCATCACATCAGCTATCGTTGTGGTCGGGTTTCATTGCAAGCTTCCTCAGTGTCACAACTGCCCCACCACTAAACAGTAATCTTGGCCACAAGGGACCATCCTTTCCAGAAGGGAGAGGCAATTTAGCCTCCATAACATATCAATCTCCAACTTGTCTTCAAAAGACCGTCAGTTGTGATGAATTATGTATAATATTGATGTGAGATGCTGCCCATGGGGGAATGGGTTGACATTAACAATCTCACATCATGGAGGGCCTCGGATCTCAAATCCTCGTGGACAGAGAAGAAACACTAGTTCTTTGCCCACCTATCTGTTTCCAAAATGATCCCCTTCCATAGAATGTCTTTAAAATTCCATAAAGTGTGTAACAAAACCCAGGAAACATCCCTTTAACACATACACTGCATATAAAACAATGACCAAATTAAAATATTGAAGAAGCAGGGCATCATTAGAAAGCTTGAACATTTCCAACTCTATACTCAGCTAAATGCACATTTGCAAGTGCTTTCTGTAGGAGGACTCCACACAGTATTATTATATATAGATTAAAATAATGTAAACAACAAAAAACTAGCACTCTTTCAATTCAGTTCCAATAGTAGGAAGTAAAAGAGGATGTGTGTAAATATGCAGTAAACACTCATATGAGTTACTCATTAGAAATGGGGGGACAATACATCTTTATGGAGTTCTTCAAGAAGCATGATACTGGATTTTCCCGTACCTATTAATCCTATTTATGCAGTGCCATAATCACTACACAGCTATCTATCTATCTGATTGTTATGAGATGTTACACACAATCCCATAATATATATGCAATATACATCTTGCATGCCAGCACTGTGCATTCTATCATATGTTAGTTTAGAGTAGTATATGTGACTGAGACAGTTCTGAGATGTCATTTTTTAGAATAAACTTTGCCTCCTCCAGCAGAATGGTTACAAACCTGATTTTCTTAGGGCAGCTACTACAGGTCTTAACAGTAGTATTCTTTCAGACTGTAACACAGTCAACCAGCAAAGTTGCACTCTAAATTCTTGTCCAGATATACTGTCCAGAAATGGAATTCTGTAAAAGTTCAATCTACACAGTGTTGTCTAGAACAGTGGTTCTCAACCAGGGGTCTGGGGCCCACGAGCAGGTTTCAGGGGATCTGCCAAGCAGGGTTGGCATTAGACCTGCAGGGGCCCAGGGCAGAAAGCCAAAGCCCCACCACCTGGGGCTGAAGCTGAAGCCTGAGCAACTTGGTTTTGCAAGGCCCCCTGTGGCATGGGACACCGGGCGATTGCCTTGCTTGCTACCCCCTAACGCTGGCCCTGGTCTTATATGCAGAAAACCAGTTGTTGTGGTACGAGTGGGCCATGGAGTTTTTATAGCATGTTGGGGAGAGAGGGGGAGCTCAAAGAAAACGGTTGAGATCCCCTGGTCCAGAATGACAGTTTGCGTCAAAGGAACACAGATAAAGCGCCTTCATGGATAAAATGAGGTTTAATAAAATTAACAAGTCTACTTTTCTACTTTACTCGTAGTTGCGTAGCCATTTTGCAAAAGAAGGTAAGTCCTGACTTAAAACAACTTAGCATCAGTATATTGATTTATATTTGTTGTTGCCCACATGCACACTCCTGTCTTTTCAATGGGATGGTGAAAGAATTATCAGCCCATACTGCACCCCATATGAATTCAGATATTTTATAACAATGAATACGCTCTTCGGTAGGAATTGTGCACTCTGGGCCTGATCTAAATCACTGAAATTGATGGGAGCTTTTCTCCTACTTCAGGGGGCTTTGGATCAGGCCCTAAACACAAAGGCCTAGATGCTATCACCCTTTCTTACATTAAATAGAGCCTGACTCCCTGAGTAGCCACACTGATTTCAACCTGAGTAAGAGTGGCAGAGTTGGGCCCATATTTTTCACAAAAATGTAAGTTAGTGGACTAATATTCAGTTCAGAATTAACTGGCAGTTAATAATCTACCTTAAACACTTTGGCCAAAAACGTTCATGCTTGGTCTGTCAATGGGAGCTATGGGCACTGTGCACCCCTGAAAATCAGTCCACTTTTACCCAGTCTGCAGCCTTTGACATTGATCACCAAATACTACTGTCCTGCCTTCAAGAAGCTGCAAGAAGGAATGGAAATTCCCTGAAGTGACTCAGGTT
This sequence comes from Chelonia mydas, assembly GCF_015237465.2. Classification (NCBI taxonomy): domain Eukaryota; kingdom Metazoa; phylum Chordata; order Testudines; family Cheloniidae; genus Chelonia; species Chelonia mydas. The sequence goes on along the minus strand of NC_057850.1, from coordinate 76,970,966 downwards.
TTTCCTTGCAGACCAAATGCAGAGAGACATGTTGAGCAACTGTTCCACTACCTCCAAAGCCCTCACCTGCGTAGTCCCACAGGCCCCGAGCCCCAAAGGGACTTAATCACTTAAAGGCCAGATTTAAGTGTCACTGCGATCCACATAACCCCCACTCAGCTGCTGTCTAATCCTGAAGGAGCCTAAATTTTTGTTGTAAAAGTCCTGTAGCAGCCTACATTTCTGCCACCAAGCATGCATACTACCACCTCAGGCAGGTGTCCAGCTGTCTGCTTCATGTCTAATCCCCAGCATGACCCTCAAGCTGGGTGAAGATACACATTTCCCTGCCTATGTAGTTTGCAGGGCCCAAACCAGTAGACGTGATCTGAGAATACTTAACTCCACACAAATTGGCTGGGGGAGGAGCATTTCCTTATAAGCTTTAGCTCAGTGGCTAGTATAGTCCTCCAGGATGAAGAAGTTACTCACCTTATGCAGAGACGATGGTTCTTTGAGATGTATGTCCCTATGGGTGCTCCACTGTAGCCGTGTCTGCGTTCCTGTGCTGCTGATCAGAGAACATTGGGCCTACACATGCTCTGTCTCTCCTTGTGCTGAGCCATGAGGCTAGCCCGCGAGTTCCTTCTCTACCGCAGAGTCATAATGAGAAACTCCAAAGGAGAGGGGAGGAGGGCAGGTTGTGGAGCACCCATACAGATGCACATCTCGAAGAGCAATCGTTAATTCACAAGGTAAGTAACTAGGGCTGTCTGTTATACCAATAAAATAAAAACCAGCAGGATCTTATTAAAGGGGAAAAAGGCAAAATGCCACAATTGTTGTGAATACAGAAAGAATCATAGTAAGCAGTTAGTTATAGCTATAACATTCCATTCAATTTCATATTTATTCACACATTCATTCATACACACACACACACACACAGGTTCTGCAAGGTTGTTATCATAGTTACCAACCTTAGAGTTGCTCATGCCAAGCCACTGGCCAGGTGGCCTGGACATGAGGAGGGAGCAGGGCCTTGTCAGATGCTCATCTGATGCTCCTGGAAGTTGGTTTGCAGAATCAGACCCCAAAGTTCTCACTTTCTAGAGTCCATTTTTACAGAAATTTCTTCCTATGCCAGTCTATGGGAATTGCTTCATCATGCTGTTGCTGAATCAATAGCAGATGGCACATTCCTGACGGCTCCGTGCTGCCAGATGTTATCTTGTTCTTTGGTTCTCCCATCCTTGAGGCTGTTGGGTGGATTCCAGTCTGCCTTTCGGGGGTCCTCTGGTTGTTTCCACTTGATGCCTTCTTCAGCTGATGGACACTGGATTCTTAGGCTGGCACCTCCCTGATCATTCAGTTATTATCCACACCAAGCATCCATCCACATACATCCTCTATCTCTATTTTAATCACAATTGTTAACAAAGCAAGATAAATACAACAAAAGGGCGGGGAGGCTCTGTGTGTTGTTTCTGTCATTACAGAGTATTGCTTTGAATCTCTCTCTGTGTGAGTAGTTGTTGTTACAACGGATCATCGGAGCCCTGGGCACTTGGGACCCCTGCAACAAGCGTGTGCTGCGGACCTGTGGGATCGGTCGATGCTACGCACGGCTCATGCGGCGCCTCATGGTCTAGGACACCATCTGATGGTCCAGGGACATCTACATCGAACACATCACTGGCCACCGATAGTACCAGGAGGTGTGAGCCGGTACGACAACTTGCATCAACTATGGGAAAGGGACTGAGAGACTTTTTCCATTGGACCATATGAACTGGAACCATAAACTCACTGAACATTAAATCCCACCAAATGAGGGTAAATCCATCCTCATCATCGTATCCGCTCATTATATTCCACACCTGAACATAGCCATTATATGAGCAACATACCCCCATATCTCAATGTCTGTACTTTGACCCGTTAACCTTTTACCCCCAATTGGGGAGATTGCAGATTATGTATTCCTTAGGCCACCCATTTCTAAACCAAATTTTGCACCCCTTGATAATCTGTATCTTATTCCCTGATAACCAGAAACTTCTATGCTTAAACTCTGTACCGTTTTCTTTTTACTTCAACATCATCTTAATAAAATTATTAAATCTGTACTAACACAATTAGCAGCTTGCAAGTTTCACACAGAGAGGGAGAGAAACAGTACCAAAAACCAAGAGACCTCTTTATTAGTAATACCCTGGAATTTAAACTACGGAGAATCAAACTCATTTGTGATTTTAATACAGAACTTCTTTAATGTGATCCAACAAGGTGTCCTGTAGGTTGAGGGTTGAAAACCAGTCTCCCTATTTCAGTGATGGAATGATCATCGATAAGGTGACTGTCTTGAACTTCTGAGCTTTGACAAACTTGCTGAGAGGTCTGAGGTCCAGTATAGGTCTCCTCCCTCCCTTCCTTTTGAGTATTAGGAAGTAATGAGAGTAGAACCCTTGCCTTGAAGATGTTGAGGAACTGGTTCTATATCTCCTAACTGGAGGAGCCAATCTATTTGCTGTCATAGTAGACTCTTGTGAGAAGGGTTGCTGAAGAGGGATGGGGAAGGGTGTTGTGGAGGGGGTAGGAAGGTGAAGTAGACAGAGTACCCGGAACGGACCCATCTGTGCAACATTATGCATTCCCAGGCATTGCAAAATGCTGCCAAATGGTGGCCAGATGGGTGCATGGTGATAGACAGGTAGCATCTCAACCTCCCTGACAAAAGTGGTGCTTAGAGACAGAGGGCTATGTTGAAGATTGTGGACCAGATGGCTTATGTTTCAGGAATTTTCCATTTTTTCTTTGTGGCACATAATGGCATTGTGATGGGAATTGAGACGCATAAGGTCTGTGTTGGGATTGAGGGCTAAATGTCTCTTTTGCCCTACGGTGTAGATTCCCAGTGACCTAAGATTGGCCCTGGAATCCTTCAAGGTGTGGAGGGAGGCGTCGCTCTTCTCAGTTGAAGAGGGAGGTGTGGTCTGCAACTCCTTTGGGAATCCTAAAAAGTGGTGCCATGATGCCGTGGAGATGGATCTGGCTGCCATGTCGGCAGTGTCGAGGGCCAACTGCAGTGATGTTTTTGCCACCAGTTGTCCCTCCTGAACGGTGGCCTTGAGGGATTCCTGATGACTCTCTTGCAACTTACCAGTGAAGTCATTCAGGTTATTGTAATTCATGTAATCGTATTTTGCTGTAAGTGACTGGTAATTGGCAATACAAAATTGTAATGTCTCCAAGGAATAGGTCTTCCAGCCAAAGAGATCAAGGAGCTTCCAGTCCCTGATGTAGGGCGTTGCCCTGGAATGATGTTGTTGGCCACAAGAGTTTACAGCATCCACCATGATGAAATTGGGTGGTGGGTAGGAGAAAAGGAACTCTGATTCCTTTCAGGGGACATAATATTGCTTGTCTGCATGCTTGCATGTCAGGGTAACGATGCCGGGATTTGCCAAGCTGTTTTAGTGCTTTCTATGATGTCTTCATTGATTGGGAGGGTGATCTTCGAGGAGGATAAAAAGTGGCGGATATCAATGAGCTGATGATGGGTGTGTCCTTGACCTCCTCAAGTGGCATGTGGAGGCTATCTGCTACTCTTTTTGCCAGCTCCTGGAACAGACAGAAATCATCTGACATCGATGGTGGTGAAGGCATAACCTTTTGGTCCGGGGAAGAGGAGGATATGGCTTTAGGTGTCACCTCCTCCTCCATGTTCCCTTCTTACTCCTCTGTTTCCCGAGGCTCTGATGCACTTGATTCTGTGACCGAAGGAGCGTGCCTGGAGGATTGTCGGGTGATGCTTGAAGCATGTAAGGTAGGATGTCGGTGTGCTGCCAAAGGGACCCAGTATGGCCATTGTGGTGGCATAGGGCCTGGTGGAGATGCCCATTGGTGGCTCTACCAAGATGGTGGGACACTACTCAAAAAAGAAGTAGGAGATACCAGTTCAATTCCCCCTGCTGCCTGATGTGGGATTTGGACAGGGATTTCCTACCTCTCATGGGTGTACCCTGGGCTATTGGCTATTCTTGTGTGGAGCTCTCTCACTGCCTCCTTTTGAAGCTGTTACTTTTATATAAATAAGTAACAATAAAATATACACTGGGCCAGAAAGTGTGAGTGAGAATGACTCTACAGCCCTGTGGTTAGACCATTCACCTATGAGATGGGATACTCCTATTTGAATCCCTTATGCTCATCTGGCAGAGGGGGGAATTCTCCCACATCCTGGGTGAGTTCCTTAACCACTCCACTAACGCTCATCAGGGAGGCTTCCATCTCCTTTTTTATGCAGAGTTAGGCATTGCTGCCACTGTTCTTGCTAGAAATGGCTTAAGTGCCTGACTCCAGGTTCCTGGCTCTCAATCCCAAGCAGAGATACGGGCCCTTTTCCCAGATAGGGATGGGGCTTATGACACATCCTCTTCCCTGGCATCTACTATTGACTAGGTTATGTGGCTCCTCATCTAGTATGTTGGTTTCAGTGAGCACCATTCTTAGGCAAAATGCATTGTATAGAGAGCCTCTCTCTCCATGCATTGTATAGAGAGCCTAGCACCTAATTCAGGGTTTGTTGGGTTCCACTGGGTGGCGAGAGCATCTAAGTTCCTTTATGGACCAAGCCACAAAGATCAGTCATTTGAACCCAGAGCTAAAACCACTGAAATAGCTGGTGGGGCAACAAGGGCTGAAGAGAGAATAAGTAAAGACAGAGACACACACGTTTACATACTCTTCGCATCAGTTGTAAACACCACTATACTCCAGCTTTCTTGGTTCTGTTCATAACATCTTTATTATGCACCAGACACGGTCTTGTTTTGTTTGTTCCTGTTGGCGTTTACACTGGAAAAGTCAGGTCTTTACCATCCTCCTTTTTGCTGGAGGACATCGGCAAGATCCTTGGAGTATCTGCATGGTAACATGAGAGGAGAGCGAAACTTGAAGTGCAGCTCATGTCCTAGCCTCCAAGGCCCCAATTCACTTGAGCATATGTGTAATTTTCAGCTTATGCTCATGTGCTTGAGTGCCCCGCTGGATTGGGATCCAACTGGTGGCTCAGGTGACATATCTCAGCCAGATAGAGCTCCAAGATCTTGCAATATTCTCCCAGTCATAAAGACAGAAATGAGCACGTAAAAAGGTAAATTAATCACATAATGAAAAAAGTTGAAACTCTGGGTTTTACATCCTATAGCAGTGTTAAAAGGCTTCTTTTTGTTTGGCTGCTGCAGAATTCACCCTTGAAATAGCCTGTTGAGTAAATAGCCCCCTATTACTGCTATATCCAAAATATACCAGTAATGACTATGTGTTTTTAGAGTAATTCTCTCTAGATAATCAACCTAGCAGAAAAACTTTGCTTGGTTTCATACCTCCTTTATATAATACCATCAGTAATGAATGCCATAATTTTGATTATCTGGCCATTACTTTTGGTTTCTGGAGCTCAGAGACAGCTGGATTTTTATAATCTCACCCTGCTGTATTGAAGATAACAAATGGAATACAATAATCAAAATTCTGTAACATAGAACACAGAAAGGGTGTGCCTATAGATCTGTCTATCTATATAAACACACCCACACACACCAGCATCAAGGAATTTTATCTTCAGAGGGAGGGATATAAAAATAATTTGCACAATGCTCCTATTCATTATTCATATCCAGAGCAAACCACATTTCTTTCAGTATCAATATTTAGGCTATGCATTAGGGAGTGAACAATTTAAAGGTAATTTCATTAAATTATATAAACTTATATTGCCATGAGGCTTACTAAAGCCTGCGTTAATAAAAATCACAGCATTACAAGAATACTATGTTTAAAAAACTTAAAAATAACCCAGTGAAGATGGTGGAATAGGAAAAAAAAATACCAAACTGAAACAAGAAATCACACTCAATCCTAGAAGAAACATAATTTGATGCATCACATTAAAAAAGTTAAAAGACAGGGACAACTTGGTTTATTTACAAAGGACGTGAGAATAAAAATAAAAGAACCTGTAATCAAAGGGAAGGAAGAAAATAAAAATACAAAGTCAGGCTTGCCAGGAAAAGATAAGGAAAGTAAAAAAGCAGAATGAAAACCAAATGGGTTTTACAAATGTGAAAGCAGAGAAAAATAAAAAAGAACTAGAGAGAAATATCATGTGTTACTAAGGGAGAAGAGAAAAAAAAAAAACTATTATCCTAAAATGCTTTTAAAAAAAATCAATATTTAACAGGAAAAAATAAATCAAGGATACAGGCAACGAGAAAATAATTGACTTTTCTGTATAGCTGTTGATTAAAAAGCCACTATGGGAATATTATGAAGTACAGAATATGTAAAAGTGTCAGCAAATCTGAATGTTCCGCATCCTGGTGGTAAAATGGAGGTGGCCTCTGAGTACTCAGGAAAGGAGGGATTAAAGAGGTGCACCAGTTGTACACCAATCTGGGTTCTTCCCAAACCCCAGGAGTTCACTTTATTCATGTCCTCCACAGATGGAGCTATAGAAGGGGCATTCCAGAGTATGTGGAGAGTGCACATGTCTAGCGTCGCATCCAGATTATTCCTACCAGGGAGCTCTGTAGGGAGTTACTGGATCAGTTTAAGGGCTCGTATTAATGCTGTTTTTGCAACATCAGTGTATACCTTTGTGTGACAAAAAAACAAAAAACAAAAAAAACACACACACACACACACAAAAAAAACCAAACCATCTGAATAAGGCTCCAGCATTGATTCAAGGGATTCAAGCAATTACTTTACTGAATTACTGGCAATTGCTCTACAGTATTCTTACCAGGTAGAGATCTAGAGGGGTACCAGTATATAGGAAGAAAAGTAATTTGTGGTGCTAAACTTCAAAAAAGGAAGATTGTTATCTTGGCAATTACCATCTGGCTTCAATCTTCAGTGTAATATAGAAAGAAATACAGCATTCAGACTTTGATTCAGCAAGGTACTTAAAGCACATGGCTAATACACCTTTGCAGAGGAGTCTTTGAGCCCCTTATCACATGGAAAGTGGACCCATGTCAGCCTCAAATAGGCCACTATGGAACAAGCTAGCCAGTGTATGGAGCTGCTGGATTGATACTTATTCAGATCGAGTTGACCAAAACAGAATGGGAGCACAGGTGTACAAAGGGGTAATGCCCCTTACTGCAGTTTATATACCAGACAAGTGATGGTGGAGGGACATTGCTGAGTCCCTGTAGCATGTGCATAGGTTGGAAAGGTATATTCTGCTTTCCCTTACATCCCCCCACCCCCACTCACCTCCACATTGGGCTGGGTGTGTGTGTGGTGTGGTGTGGTGTGTGTGTAAGGGTGAATTCCATCCCATTATAACTGTTTATATTATAGCAAACCCAGTTAGGATAAGAGCCTTATTGTTCTGGGCCCCATACAAAGACATAGGAAGGCATGGTCCCTGCCTGAAAGAGTTTGTAATCTAAGAAGACATGATAAATGCATGGAACAAATGGGGGTGCAGGGGTGGGGGAGGCAGGGAGAGGAATGGGTAAGCGAGGCCACGGATAGTGTTATGAATAGATAGCTGCATAAACCATAGGCTACAATATGCATGGCTTGATAGTTCTGAGATACTAAAAACTGTATAAATATATGAATATACATTATTTAATATATATTGGCACAACCCCAGATCCTTTACTGTGAAGACCACCAGAACCAGGAGCAGTAAAGGGTATGAATTCAGAAAGAAGAAATCATACCAAAGTTGATCACCTTCAACAGAATTACAAAATGAGCAAAATGGGAAATACCATCATTGAATTCGGCATTTCAGAGTGCGCTAAATCGTATTTGACAAATTCCTTTTAATTGGCTTAGATACAATGGGTGAGTTCACTACTGGACGAAAGAACAGACAATTAAGTGCCTTCTTTTTCCATTCCTAGCAAATCGAGGCCAGACTGACAGTTATGAGGTAAGATTCCACCCGCCCACCCAGAATAGGACCCATTACCCACCTTTTGTTCCTAAGGGTACGTCTACACTACAAAATTAGGTCAAATTTATAGAAGTCGGTTTTGTAGAAAGCGTTTTTATACAGTCGATTGTGTGTGTCCCCACACAAATGCTCTAAGTGCATGTAGTCGGCCGAGTGTGTCCACAGTACTGAGGCAACCGTCGACTTCCAGAGCGTTGCCCTGTGGGTAGCTATCCCACAGTCTCTGCCACCATTTGAATTCTGGGTAGAAATCCCAGTGCCTGATGGGGCTAAAACATTGTTGCAGGTGGTTCTGAGTACATATCGTCAGGCCCCGTTCCCTCCCTCCTTCCGTGAAAGCAAGGGCAGACAATCGTTTTGTGCCTTTTTTCTTGAGTTACCTGTGCAGACGCCATGCCACGGCAAGCATGGAGCCCACTCAGCTAACCATCACCATACGTCTCCTGGGTGCTGGTAGACGTGGTACTGCATTGTTACACAGCAACAGTTTATTGCCTTTTGGCAGCAGACAGTGCAGTATGACTGGTAGCCATCATTGACGTAGTCCAGGGTGCTCTTTTAACCAACCTCGATGAGGTCAGGGGCGCCTGGGCAAACATGGGAGTGATTCAGCCAAGTCATTTCCCTTTTAAATTTCATTTCATGGCGATTCAGTTCTTTTAGTCTGCAGCCAGCAGAAGACGATGGCCAGCGGTCCTACTGCACCGTCTTCTGCCGAGCACCCAGGAGATGATGATGCTAGTGGTCGTACTGCACAGTCCGCTGCCAGCAAGATGTATAAAGATAGATGAAGTGGATCAAAACAAGAAATAGACCAGATTTGTTTTCTATTCATTTTCTCCTCCCTCCCTCCATGCAATCAACAGCCTGCTAAACCCAGTTTTGAGTTCTATCCTTGAGGTTTTGAGTTCTATCCTTGAGGGGGCCATTCTGTTTCTCACAAAGCCACCCCCTTTGTTGATTTTAATTCCCTGTAAGCCAACCCTGTAAGCTATGTCGTCAGTCGCCCCTCCCTCTTTCAAAGCAACGGCAGACAATCGTTCCGCGCCTTTTTTCTATGCAGACGCCATACCAAGGCAAGCATGGAGCCCGCTCAGATCACTTTGGCAATTAGGAGCACATTAAACACCACGCGCATTATCCAGCAGTATATGCAGCATCAGAACCTGGCAAAGTGAAACTGGGCGAGTAGGCGACATCAGCGTCGTGACGAGAGTGATGAGGACATGGACACAGACTTCTATCAAAAGCACCGGCCCTGGCAATGTGGGCATCATGGTGCTAATGGGGCAGGTTCATGCGGTGCAACGCCGATTCTGGGCTTGGGAAACAAGCACAGACTGGTGGGACTGCAGGACGATTCCTAGTGGCTGCGAAACTTTCGCATGTGTAAGGGCACTTTCATGGAACTTTGTGACTTGCTTTCCCCTGCCCTGAGGCGCAAGAATACCAAGATGAGAGTAGCCCTCACAGTTGAGAAGCGAGTGGCAACAGCCCTGTGGAAGCTTGCAATGCCAGACAGCTACCAGTCAGTCGGGAATCAATTTGGAGTGGGCAAATCTACTGTGGGGGCTGCTGTGATGCAAGTAGCCAACACAATCAAAGATCTGCTGATATCAAGGGTAGTGACTCTGGGAAATGCGCAGGTCATAGTGGATGGCTTTGCTGCAATGGGATTCCCTAATTGTGGTGGGGCGATAGACGAAACCCATATCCCTATCTTGGCACCAGAGCACCAAGCCAGCGAGTACATAAACTGCAAGGGGTACTTTTCAATAGTGCTGCAAGCACTGCTGGATCACAACGTCCCTTGTGATCCAACATCAAAGTGGAATGGCTGGGAAAGGTACATGACGCTTGCATCTTCTGGAACTCTGGTCTGTTTCAAAAACTGCAGGAAGGGACTTTCTTTCCAGACCAGAAAATAACCGTTGGGGATGTTGAAATGCCTATAGTTATCCTTGGGGACCCAGCCTACCCCTTAATGCCATGGCTCATGAAGCCGTACACAGGCAGCCTGGACAGTAGTCAGGAGCTGTTCAACTACAGGCTGAGCAAGTGCAGAATGGTGGTAGAATGTGCATTTGGGCATTTAAAAGCACGCTGGTGCAGTTTATTGACTTGGTTAGACCTCAGAGAAACCAATATTCCCACTGTTATTACTGCTTGCTGTGTGCTCTACGATATCTGTGAGAGCAAGGGGGAGACGTTTATGGCAGGGTGGGAAGTTGAGGCAAATCACCTTGCTGCTGGTTATTCGCAGCCAGACCCCAGGGCAGTTAGAAGAGCACAAGAGTGCGTGGTGCACATCAGAGAAGCTTTGAAAACCAGTTTCATGACTGGCCAGGCTACGGTGTGAAAGTTCTGTTTGTTTCTCCTTGATGAAACCCCCCACCCCTTGGTTCACTTTACTTCCCTGTAAGCTAACCACCCTCCCCTCCCCCCTTCGATCACCGCTTGCAGAGCAATAAAGTCATTGTTGTTTCACATTCATGCATTCTTTATTAATTCATCACACAAATAGGGGCATAACTACCAAGGTAGCTGAGGAAGGGTGGTGGAGGAGAGAAGCACCAGGAGGGGTAGTGGAGGAAGGAACGACAAGGCCAAACAGCACTTTAAAAGTTTAAAACTTTAAAACTTATTGAATGCCAGCTTTCTGTTGCTTGGGCAATCCTCTGGGGTGGAGTGGCTGTGTGGCCGGAGGCCCCCACCATCGCGTTCTTGGGTGTCTGGGTGAGGAGGCAATGGAATTTGGGGAGGAGGGTGGTTTGTTACACAGGGGTTGTAGCGGCGGTCTGTGCTCCAGCTGTCTTTCCTGCAGCTCAACCATATGCAGGAGCATATTAGTTTGATCCTCCAGCAGCCTCAGTATTGAATCCTGCCTCTTCTTATCACGCTGCCGCCACCTTTCAGCTTCAGCCCTCTCTTCAGCCCACCACCTCTCCTCCCGGTCATTTTGTGCTTTCTTGCACTCTGACATTGTCTGCCTCCATGCATTCATCTGTGCTCTGTCAGTGTGGGAGGACAGCATGAGCTCAGAGAACATTTCATCGCGAGTGTGTTTTTTTCACCTTCTAATCTTCGCTAGCCTCTGGGAAGGAGAAGATCCTGTGATCCTTGAAACAGATGCAGCTGGTGGAGCAAAAAAAAAGGGACAGTGGTATTTAAAAAGACACATTTTATAAAACAATGGGTACACTCTTTTATGGTAAACCTTGCTGTTAACATTACATACATAGCAGATGTGCTTTTGTTCCAAGGTTGCATTTTGCCTCCCCCCACCGCGTGGCTAGCCCCTCATCCCTCCCCATGGCTAACAGCAGGGAACATTTCTGTTCACCCACAGGCGAACAGCCCAGCACCTCTGAATGTCCCCTTAAGAAAAGCACCTATTTCAACCAGGTGACCATGAATGATATCACTCTCCTGAGGATAACAGAGAGAGATAAAGAACGGATGTTGTTTGAACGCCAGCAAACATACACTGCAATGCTTTGTTCTACAATGATTCCCGAGTATGTGCTACTGGCCTGGAGTGGTAAAGTGTCCTACCATGGTGGACGGAATAAGACTGTCCTCCCCAGAAACCTTTTGCAAAGGCTTTGGGAGTACATCCAGGAGAGCCGCAAATGCCAGGGCAAATTAATCATTAAACATGCTTGCTTTTAAACCATGTATAGTATTTTAAAAGATACACTCATCAGAGGTCCCTTCTCCGCCTGGCGGGTCCGGAAGGCAGCCCTTGGGTGGGTTCGGGGGGTACTGGCTCCAGGTCCAGGGTGAGAAACAGTTCTGGCTGTTGGGAAAACTGGTTTCTCCACTTGCTTGCTGTGAGCTATCTTCCTTGTCCCCAAAACCTGCTTCCGTGCTGCCTCCATCTCCATTGAAGGAGTCTGTCAAGGTTCCTTCCCCACTCTGAACTCTAGGGCACAGATGTGGGGACCTTCATGAAAACCTCCTAAGCTTATTTTTACCAGCTTAGGTTAAAACTTCCCCAAGGTACAAATTATTTTTGTATTATTTTTGCCCTTGGACTTTATTGCTGCCACCACCAAGCATCTAACAAATATGTAATAGGGAAAGAGCCCACCTGGAAACATCTTTCCCCCCAAAATCTTCCCCAAACCCTACACCCCCTTTCCTGGGGAAGGCTTGATAAAAATCCTCACCAATTTGCATAGGTGAACACAGACCCAAACCCTTGGATCTTAAGAACAATGAAAAAGGAATCAGGTTCTTAAAAGAAGAATTTTAATGGAAGAAAAAGAGTAAAAGAATCACCTCTGTAAAATCAGGATGGTAAATACCTTACAGGGTAATCAGATTAAAAACATAGAGAATCCCTCTAGGCAAAACCTTAAGTTACAAAAAGACACAAAAACAGGAATATACATTCCATCCAGCACAGCTTATTTTTTCAGCCATTTAAACAAAACAGAATCTAACGCATATCTAGCTAGATTACTTACTAAGTTCTAAGACTCCATTCCTTTTCTGTTCCCAGCAAAAGCATCACACAGACAGAGCGAGCCTTTGTTTCTCCCCTCCTCCAGCTTTGAAAGTATCTTGTCTCCTCATTGGTCATTTTGGTCAGGTGCCAGCGAGGTATCCTAGCTTCTTAACCCTTTACAGGTGAAAGGGTTTTTCCTCTGGCCAGGAGGGATTTTAAAGGTGTTTACCCTTCCCTTTATATTTATGACAGAGTCAAACAACACAGCTGGGGTAGTGGTAGCTGAACCCCATCAACCTCATCATAGAAGCGGCATGTTTTGGGCTCTGACCCGGAGTGGCCGTTCGCCTCTCTGGTTTTCTGGTAGGCTTGCCTCAGCTCCTTAAGTTTCATGCGGCACTGCTTCGGGTCCCTGTTATGGCCTCTGTTCTTCATGCCCTGGGAGATTTTGACAAATGTTTTGGCATTTCAAAAACTGGAACGGAGTTCTGATAGCACTGATTCCTCTCCCCATACAGCGATCAGATCCTGTACCTCCCGTTCGGTCCATGCTGGAGCTCTTTTGCAATTCTGGGACTCCATCATGGTCACCTCTGCTGATGAGCTCTGCACTCACCTGCAGCTTGCCACGCTGGCCAAACAGGAAATTGAAATTCAAAAGTTCGCGGGCCTTTTCCTGTCTACCTGGCCAGTGCATCTAAGTTGCGAGTGCTGTCTAGAGCAGTCACAATGGAGCATTGTGGGATAGCTCCCGGAGGCCAATACTGTCTAATTGTGTCCACCGTACCCCAAATTCGACCCAGCAAGGCCGATTTCAGCGCTAATCCCCTTGTCGGGGGTGGAGTAAGGAAATCGATTTTAACAGCCCTTTAAGTCAAAAAAAGGGCTTCGTTGTGTGGACGGGTGCAGGGTTAAATCAATTTAACGCTGCTAAATTCAACCTCAACTCCTAGTGTAGACCAAGGCTGAGATAAGGCGTGTGAGTGCTTCACCTAGATCTCCTGAATAAAGTAGAGTGGTTTGAGAGTCTGAAGGGAATCTGCATCCAATTCTCAGAAGACTGCTGCATAGGACCACTGACATGGATGTGAATAAGAGGGTGCAAATGTAGATACTCTTTAGGCTGGGTGAGGAATTCTGGGGCCCCAGAAACAGAAAAATAAACAACACAGAAGAAAACGAACCAACCAACCTCCTGAGCAGTAGCTGATTTCAAATGGCTCTCAACACCAAAGCGACCCTGCTGCCCTTGAACTGAAATAGGTGAAGTAAGAGAAAATAAGTAGCTGTCTAAAATGTTTTCATTTACAATGAACAGAGAAACATTGCCTCCCCTCAAACTAGTGCAATTCCAGCACTAAGTTAAACATTTCTTTTGGTTTAAAATGTAGTTATAAACATTTTGTAAAGGTAATGCCAGACAAAGGAACTGGGGGTGGGTGGGAAATAGTTCAGCTTGTAAGTGTTTAGCACTTACCATCTTGCCAGTACAGATTTATAGAGTACTTATGATTCAGAAGGATCCCAAAGCACTTTACAGCTACTGTACTGCCATTAGCTGGATCAGCATCTGCTCTGGTGAAACCTGCAGGAGTAGGCCAAGGGATCCTTTCATGTAGATTCTGCCATGCCATTCTGTTGGTATGTGACAGGCACGTAATTTTCTCCTTTGTGGAATGAGCAGCTGAGTTCATCTCCAAGCCCTAAGGACCACAGATGATCCAAAGGAAACCAGATCCATCCATACACAGGGACTGTGTATCCATGTTGGTTCTGTGTCCCCACTGATCACTCCCTGGCAATGTGGCTCTAATGGATCCATGCTACAACGGACTCCCCTTTTAGGAGAATAGCCATTGTGGAGAGGATAACATGAGGAAGATGACACGGCTTTACTTTTTGCCAGGAATTTTCAAAGGATATGTAGTGTGTGTGTAAAGGGGAAATATATGTTCTTCAGGTGCAAATCCACCACCAAAAATGAGGCTGCCCATTCTCATCTTCCCAGATTCCAACCCAATGGAGCACCTCTAAAGGGCCTGGAGGAAGGGATAGTGCTAGAGAGATGGCTGACCAACTCCCCTTCTGCAGATAAGTCACAGATCATGGAGATCCCTGCATGAATCATGGGAACATAATCTACCACCATGCTTTTAGGGAGGGAAGAATAAACTTGAAATTCAGGGGAAATATAAGCAGACAAAATAGAGTCAGTACACTTTGTCTTGTAAAATATGTTATGAAATCTTCAACGGCCATAAGTGCCAGGACCTTTCTTTTGTCCAGTAGACAGAGCAATGAGTTTTATATCCATTACTGCTAGAATTCCAAAGTAACTCTAGATTGAATTGTGTGATTACTCTGATCAAGATAAATGGATATCTCTCTTCTTAATGGACGTATGTAACTCCTAGTGCTGTTCATAAGAGCTCTGCATTCAGAAAGAGAAGATGCCCATCATATCACATTTTTCTTTCATAGTTGTAGTGTAGGAGGTTGGGCATTCTTCATATTCCCCCCCCACCCTTGTATTTAATGTCAACTGAGTGAACATCTTCGACTGACCTTTCCATTTCCTAGCTATGTTTCCTAGCTTGGAAAAGCAGCAAAAAAATTGGCTACTATAATTAAATACACTTCTGCGTAAATTACAGCTGCTGGGAAAGCAATGAAGACTGCTGTATGTTACTAGGGGCCTTTTGCCTACCTGTATAATTTGCATGTATAAATCTAGCTTCCTAAATCATGACAACTTTGCTCACTTACGCACAGACCATCATGTCTTCATTTGCAACTGTTTATACATCTTTCCTCATCTCTAAGTAATAAATGTACACCCATTTTTAATAAAGGAAAAAGCTCATTGCTAACTTTCACACCTTATTTAAAAAATTAGACATTCAGAGTTAGTTATGATTAATTACAAACATACAAAACACCTAAATAAAACAGCCTGGGACGTGGAGCCACTAAAGGGATCCATTCTGACCCCATGCACATCTATGCCGAAGTCTCCTGCTCCATGCTTTCAATGTGAGCAGGATTGGGCCATAAAATGAACAGGTTCATGAGGAGCCCATTTAAGAAAATACATAGTCTGTTTCTTAATCCCAGTGATATAGGACAAGCTAAAGATAAAGCTCCGTTACTTAGATTGCAGGCTACACCTTTAGAACTTGTGTCCAAATCCTGCCTACGAACACGGGAAATGTGTAGAGAAGGCAATGGGGCTGAAGAACAGAATCCTCAAGCTCCACATGTAGATGTGGGGGGACACACAGGCTATGTCTCATTGACCTGCACCAGAGCAGAGACAGCTGCCACACTACCTAAGGGAAATAGAGATCTCCACTGCTTGATTCTCTCAGCACACAGAGAAGATGTGACATTTCTGCTAAGTTTTGAGTCTCAGGTGCTTTTCAGAATTTGGCCCCTAAAGTATGGATTAAAAATGGGCAGCAAGTAAATGAATTTCTGTGCCTACTACATTCATTTGGTTTGTAAATCAATCGTTAGGTTAGAAATTTACCTAGTTATTATTACCTACCAAATAGTACTTTTTACAAATATCATTATTCCACTGATAAAACCATATGATTTTAAGGAACAATTTGAAGGGCTTGTTCTCACTCGTACGGGGAGTATGGACGCTGACTTCAACATAAGCAAGGTTAGGCATTGGGTGATTTGCCAGGAACTGCAAAGTCCTTCCAACCTATTATATTTATATAACCCAGTATCATAATCATCCCATTCTGAAACCGGAAAGTATTCAGAGAGCATGCCAATTTGATTTTTTGGAAAACGTATGTTAAAACTGAAGAGCCATCCATCCATTTGAAATGAGAGTTCTGAAGGTGTTGCCTTAATAGTAACACCACAGCGTATTCCTATTTCATTTTGGCACTTTGCTTCCAAACTTGTAACAAAATTCAGACTTTCTTCTAGCCTACATATAGTTTCTTCACAGATCATGTGTACTGAATGATGAAAAACTGCACACACTTTTTCACCGTTATTCAATGAAGCTTTAGTATCTTGTATTTTTTTGCTACAATCAGAGCTGCTCAAGTGCAAAAGAAGTCCAAACCAGCCACCAGATCCAAAATTAGCATTTTATTCAGAACGTTGGGGTCAGAGGTGTATCATTTATATTCTGGTACACAATACAGAGGCAAAGCTGTTGTCAGAAGTCGTTCCAGTTCAGAAGCTCCTTTTTCCAACATACTGTATATTTACTAGTACCACCAGTATCAGGCCACCCCTGTCTTCTTTTTGGTACAAATTATGTAAAATCGTTTGTGCTAAGAACTTTTCTCCCTCCCCAAACCAAAACATTAAAATAAAAAATAAAAAATAAAATTGAGTACTCTAACTACAGTTCAACAATTGAATCAATGTCACTTGTTTGCAACCTGTTTTGTAAATACTTTATCCATAACGAAAGATATAAACATGCAAAAACCTGAATCCATAGTCCAAATAATACATACACATGTTCTGAAGTTTCTGCACTTCCCAATAGACTATGCCAATAAAACATTATGTACACATACCATTTTTACAGTGAAGTGAAAAAAAAAAACAGTACCAGAAATTTTTAAAAAAGGTGTACATGGATTAAGACCAAAATGTGTCTAACATTCTACCATAAGGAAAAAAAAAATCAATTCTGCTACAAATTGGTGATATGAAAACTCCCTTTATTTGCAACCAGCTGCATAAGTTTTAGAATTTTAGTGAAAAAAAAACCCTAACGTCTAAAACTAGAAGTAATGTACATTTTTCAATCTCATGGTCTTCTCCCCCAGATAATAAAATGGCTCCATGAGGTTTTTTTTTTAATTTCCTTATTTTAATAAAAGCAATGCACTGTAACAAAAGCATGTTGAAGCATACTGTGATTTAATTTACTCCTCCCCACCCCAACATATTTTGTCTCTTTAATGCATCATTTTCAGAAATCAGTACCATTAAAGCCTTAAACATAAAACTAATTCCGATCTGTAAAAGGTACAAAAAGGCACATAAAATCCCAGTGCTTCTGTACTGTAAAATTCAAGTGTAACTGAGCTCAATATTTTTTTCCAAACAGCATTGGATTACTGATATTCCCACTGAGCCCAAATTGGTTTTGCAGCCTATGCCAAAGCCTTCAGCAAGCACTTGTGCTAGTAGACTACAAAGTGAAAGCCTAGCTTCTGTATGCTTTTGGGGAATATCGGTTGAAATGTTTGTACTTGTCCAAAAACAAAGTTCACTTTAAAGTTCAGTCATCACCTCCACCATACATATCAGCAAGTTTCTTGAAACGTGGGCCCCAGTCATTTAGGTAGTCATAGTCTTGCTCACCACCACTACTTGAGGAGTTAAGAGAGCTCAAAGATCCAGCAGTGGAGCCACTACCTTCATAGTCAAAGACTAGGAGGGAGTCATATGGTGGGGCCGTAGGGTCATTGTCAGCTGCTTTAAGTCCCTGAAATAAGGAGAAAAGAAGAAAGACAAAATTCTATATGTGATACAGGAAGAAAAAAATGTAACAAGAATATCTCAATTCTATCACATCCACTGCAGGCTGAGAAAACCAGATTCTTCCTCTTATCCATTTCCTCAGATTTCAACTAATGAAACAGCATTCATATTTTTGAAACTTCAAAAATATAAATAATGAGTCTTCTGTTCTTATGGTCAAGTTTCCAGCATTAGCCGATTTTGAATTTAACTGAAAATATGGTTACACATCTTTAGAGAACATTATTATTACTGTTATTTCTATTGCAGTAGCAACTGAATGGGGATTAGGTGCTGTACAAACCAGTATAGACATTCCCTGAGCCAGAGCGCTCACAATCTAAGATATACAATAGGGACCATCACTTGAAGCAGAACTAAGATATGGACAGTTTATGATAACATGAACAAAACCACAAACCATTGGAGTCAAGGGTGTGGAGGGGTAAAGAAAGGAAAGGTTATAGGACAGACAAGTGTGTTTGTATAGATTCGTTACAACAGTGGTCTCACATGGTCCCCACCCCACCACTGAAAGACAGCAGGCCTTTGGTTAATCTGCACATGCCACAAGACACTGGTAGCTCCATAAATAAGTAATTGGGAGATATTTAACTTCACTCCTGCTCCCTAGTTTTCAGCACTCAGGTCACCTACCTCTAAGCCCCACCTTGAGGAAGAGAGCATTAATAAATAATGGCCTAGGCTTTACGAGTTTTACAGTGACCACACATGAGTTCTCGTACATCACTTCACAAGTGCAAATAATAAATTTCACAAGAATGTTTTTTTCAATTATTGCTTTCTTGGGATTGTAACCTTTGCTTCAAAGTCTTCAATCTATTAGACAGTCAAAAGACAATCCATAATTTTAAAATTCCGCTTCTAAGGCTGAGCACCATAAACTAAAGAAACCCAGCACCATAAACTAAAGAAACCCATAATTATCAGTGGATCTCAGAAGTTTGGTGAAGTAGTAGTAATAAGACCGGTCTGGCAAATACAACAGCCTGGGTTTGTTTTTTTGGAGGGGCTTATTTCAAGGCAGGGATAACAGATAGCTGTTGCCAATCTCATTTTGGAGGCATGAAAATATTTATTTTCTGAGGACATTTTGAAATAAATACAAAGTCGGGCATGACTTATGTTTTCTTTTGTGGATGAAGGATTTCAGTTATCAACATCCTGAAGATGATTTAGAAGACCACTTCTATAGCTTGTCCTGAGGAAGTAAGTGACTCGAATTTCACTTTTAGGGGAAGGTCCTAAAGGGTTTGGAGCACATCCCAGGATTTGGCTTTTAATGAGAGACTGTGTTTTGGTGAAACAATCTGATGCATTAAAGGACAGATGTTGTGGCCATTCATATCTGCCAGCCAAGGAGAGAGCCAGAATGCTCCATGACTTTTACAGCAGAGCTTCTCAGCTCATGGGATACATCTTCAAATGAGCTGCAAGCAGAAGCGGATTAAGGTCTACCCTAGGCCAGAACAAGTGGTGGGCCTCGTGCCAGAACTGTGGCCCAGCCCCTTCCCTTCTGGCTGTGGCCCCGCCTACAGCTCCACCCCATTCCACCCATTCTGCCCTTTTCCCCTGCAGCCCTGCCCGTTTCGCCCACAGTCCCACCCCATTCTGCACCCCCACCCCACTGTGGCTCCAAGACCAGAGAAGCTCTGTCCCCCTGCCATGGCCCAGGGGCCTCAGCGGGGAGTGAGAGTGTTAAGTGGCCGCAAAGAAACTTGGGATTTAGAGGGTCATGGCAAGACCATGGGAGACCAAGGCTACGTGCCTGACACTTCTCCTCAGGAGCTGGTGGGCAGGGGATTAACAGAGCCACTGCTGAAGAGGAATACAGACAAGGCACTCCTCCCTTGAAGCAAGGGCAGAGTAGGGAATGAAATCTCTCTTTCTCCCCTGCTCTCTCTCCGAGACAATTCTTTCCTGGTGCTACCTGCACCATCTTCTTACCCAGGTTTAAGCCTCAAAGCTCAGTCTAGCCTTACAGATTTTAGAAGGTTAAATGAGCATCGTTTGCTAGAGTCTCAGAGACACTGAAAGGAATGGCCACAAAGGCTCAACAAAGAGGGTTGAAGTCTGGAAGACAATATAAATAGAGTCACCATCTTCAGGGGTTTTCAACCGTGCAGTTTCTTCCACTGGACACGCAATATTTTTTCAAGGCCTTTAGCTGAAGTATCTACTTTGGCAGCCACTGGCAACAGATAAATTGTCAGCCAAAACGCCAGAAGCCTTAGTGAAGAATTTAAGAGGGAGGGCCCTGTCAAGCCTCTGAGTCTTAAATTAGCACTTACAAATTTCTCTGAGAACAGCTTCCTGACAAAACAGATTATCTGCAAGATTGAGTATTTCCTTGGAGATTATCCCTTTTCAGTAAAATTCATTCAATATGGTTTGACATGGCATGTTGTAGGTCTAATCATGTGATGTAACAGCCAATTGCATGGGCACTGATTTTTCTAGAAAACACCCCGGTATCGCTAAATTAGTTAATTAGGCCATATGTCACGTATGCAGAAGAAAAGAAACACCAGTAAAACTATGTGCCTGATTCTCTACTGCCTTGTGTAACCATTCACAAATATGCAAAATGAGTGTACAGTGCTACCAATGTGATTTAATAGCACGTTATGCCCACTTTGCATGGGTGTACATGACCTCACAAGGCAGCAGAGAACCTGGCTCAGGGTATTTAGTTTTTGTATATTTATTATACTAATAACCTCAGCCAAGAACATTTCTAGAATTTAAATAAATACTTTGGGGTGTACAAAGCCACTGAGCTGGTAATTAGTAGCCAGCACTCTAGTCGAATGATCTACCCAGGATAATTGGTAGCCTTTGTTATATTTCTTTTCTGAGTTTTCCATCCTGATAGCTATAATAAGGACAAATGAGTCCATCATCCTAAATGTCTGTAGCTGGAGTGCAACATCTTATCTGGTCCAACTTCAAAGCTCTAGTCTTTCTTGTTCATTTCTGCTCTTGCAACAGAAACACAATTTTACTTACTGAGCTATATATAGCTGGGTCTGCATTGTTGAATGTTCTTCCTTTCAGTCAGTCCCTTAAGCTTGCTTGGGGCTACAGACTCCCATCCTTTTGGATGTAGGTAACGGGGAAGGGAGAGAAGTCCTGCTTCAGCTGAAGAGGTTATGTGGAAAGGATCAGAGCTAATTTGTAAAAGCCATTCACAATGCTGGCCTGGAGCAGAAATTCTGGAGATATTCCTACAGTTTTCACAGTTGATCCACTCTGAGGATGGCCAGCTTGTGAGTCTGACTCTGGGATACTAGCTTAATCGGTATCTGTAAATAACAATAGTTTCCCCATGCAACTGTAGAAGTTCTGCCAGGCACCAGCCATCTACAGCATGAAGCGAGGCTTACAGACTGAACAATCTCTTATTATTTTCAAGTTGGTATCTGGTACCTGTTCTCAAGGAAACAATTTGCACATTATATACAGCCTCTGGAACAGTGAATTTTTCATTGTCGTTCTATCCTGTAAACTCAATGACACAGCAAGTTTTATTTCATCCACTGCCAGCAATGGATGCTGAACCAGGAAAATCCAAGAGGCAGCATTATGGGGATATCAACATGGTTAAACTTAAGTTGACATTTGCACTGAAAGCAAGGTTAAAAATCCCTCTATTTCATCTTCTAATGCTCCAAATTTAAACACAGTAACTCTTGGGAGGACAAGTGAATTTTCCACAATATATCCCTGGCAAAATATTTACTAAATTTTAGAGGAAATTTAAAATGAGACAATTTTGCTTTCCTGTTGCTGAATAAAATCACCACACTAACCCAATCTGCCATCTACTTCTGTTGTCTGGTGCTATTTCTATGACTAGCTAGCTCTCCATGCCTTCCTCACATGTGTTCATTACCAGAAGGAGTGCCTGTCTAAAGGAGCTGGTAAGGTCATTTGGACTGGGCTTTCCCATCTGAAGAACCACAGGAGGTTTGCCAGATGGATAAGCTGCCTCAACACTGGAGATGTAAACTTTACTCAGACAAATTTGGCTGCAACTTTCCCCTTTCTGCCCATGCCCCAGTCCCTGTTACTCAGAGGAGGCATGAAAGAGGAAGGGGAATTTGCACCCAGAGTTGACTAAGGAGGTTCAGCAACCTTATGTTTACATAAGCTAAGCACACATAATGCTCTCATTTTATCTATTGTTACCAAATGACAGGAAAGGGTAAACTACAGAATCCTGAACAGGAATGGGAAACATTAGAGAATCAATGTTCTTGTGCTTATATTTTCATAAATGATAGTTCTTTATCGGATCTGAGAGATGTTTGGTGGTGCTGGGATAGGGATTGGGAATAAGGAAGGGAAGCCTGAGGAATAACTGTAACAATCTAAGAGCTGGCTTTTGAAGAGAGAGCACATTGAAGGGCTAGGGCTCCTCCTTGCAAAAAACTTAACACCATCAGCAACAACTTTACTTCAAAGTGAGTGGAGGGTCCTCTGCATCTCATGGGATGGGACCTTTAGTTTGTAATTTACATTTAATTTAATGCAGGCTACGTCCTGTGTTGATTAGAAATAGATCTTTAGCCTCAAGCTCGCTACCATAATACAATTTGTTTCAGATTTCTGTTCAGGGACAGGTGACTCTTGAAAATGTACTTTTAGACTGAACAAAGCTATTGCAATGTATGCTTAATTTACACTGGTATGCAAATCCTCAGGTATTCTAAGTGTTAATAATGTTCCACTTTTTAAAAACTCAAAATAGAATGCAGAATGTCTACAGAGGATTCCTAATAACACATGACTTATCTTACCAACTTGTTTGTACACTGGACTGGAAGCAAAGGAGGTTTTTCCTTAAAATTAGAGACTCATCTATCCACTGAAACAGACAAAGCAAGCAAGTCCCTGTGGTAATTTTTGTTTATGCCTGCAAACCATATTATAACTAAGTCACAACTGGAATTCTTTTCTTTTTGGAAAGTGGTTAGCTATTAAGCATAACTGTATAAATATTTTCAAAATGCTTGATTGTTTTAACAGCATTGCATATTTTAACAGTTGTTTTTAACTGCCAGGTCATTAGGATGGTCCAGCATATTCAGTTACATATTCCTCATCAAGTTCCTATCACTTGAGTAATTTGGGCCATCTCAAAAAAGATACATTAGAAATGGAAACATACAGGGAAGGGCAACAAAAATGATTAAGGGGGTGGGAAATCTTCCATATGAGGAGAGATTAAAAAGACTAGGACTGCTCAGCTTGGAAAAGAGATGGCTAAGGGGGCAATGATAAAGGTCTATCAAATCATGACGGGTGTGGAGAAAGTGAATAAGGAAGTGTTATTTACTCCTTCTCACAACATAAGAACCAGGGGTCACCCAATGAAATTAATAATTAAAACAAACAAAAGGAAGAGTTTCTTCACACAACGCACAGTCACCCTGTGGAACTTGTTGCCAGAGGATGTTGTGAAGGCCTGAACTATAACAGGGTTCAAAAAAAGAACTAGATAAGTTCATGGAGGATTTGGTCCATTAATGGCTACTAGCCACGGTGGGCAGGGATACAACCTCATGCTCTGGGTGTCCCTAGCCTCTGACTGCCAGAAGCTGGGAGTGGATGACAGGGGATGGATCACTTGATCATTATTTATTCTGTTCATTCCCTTTGAAGCACCTGGCATTGGCCACTTTCAGAAGACAGGATACTGGGCTAGATGGGCCAGTGGTCTGACCCAGTGTGGCTGGTCTTCTGACTTGCACTACCAGCATTTTTGTCAGATTCTTGGCGCAGATGGTAGAATTAAAAGAAGAGGCTTGTACAGAAATTCGAAGCTCCCGTATGCAAATGCACATGACCAAGTTCCATTCCAGAGACATTTTTTAGATGCTGGTAGGGACAAAGGGACTGTGTTGCCAATTCTGGTTTAGAGAGTTTAAGCCCTTTTACATTCTTTGCTGCTAATTTCCCAACAGCTTTTCACCTGTGACTTGAATGTGCAGAGTATCCATGCTGATGACTGTCTGATGTCCATGGATGTAGGCACCACTTCCTTGTAGCCACTGAACTGGAGACCTTGCTCTTGAAGCAAATCACATTAAGGCCAATAATTTACATAAACTTTGGGTGTACCTGTCCAAAATCTGAACCCAGTCAAATTTGCACAAAGCAAGAATAATTCTCTGAGGCCAATAAGCCACCAGGCTACCATAAATATATTTTCCTGAATAATGACAAGGAATCCTTTTGATCCTTAGATCCACACCTTGTAAAGTTGCTTATCCTGCAACGTCTGTGATTGCTACCACTATCTACATGGCTGGTGATGAGGGCTTCAAAGAACTCCCCACAAGGTGTCTTTTGTCTTAAAGTCTCAGCGATTTTTTGTATATAAGTCTGTGTGAGGCTACTCCTGTTCTAACTTTAGGGTCCTGTTGTACTTCATGTAAATGTATGAGATTTTTATGATTTTATTTAACATTTTAATTTTAACTGGGACTTCCCATTTGGAACCTGCCATGTCCTCCAAGGAGGAAAGTAGGGGAAACATCTAATTTATATATTAGATATTTATATTTAGATATTTCCCCTTAGTTTTGGTATCTTCCTCTTTCATTTTGCCTGTTATACTGCCTTGCAATTGTAGTATTAAAGCACTAGGGGAAAAACCTGAGAGTGTATGGCTTTCCAGGTCACCGCCGGATGCAGAGATCTTGCCCTCCTCAGAAGCACTGCTGGGGCGAGAAGGGAACTCTTTTGTTGTAGCTTCTCATGTGTGACTGCTGCCCTGCGCAAATGGGTGTGAGGTTGCAATACCCTGACTGGACAAAGAGCTTGCCATGGGGCCCTGGGAACCACCTGAAAAGACATCTTCCTGCTTTCCAAGCTCATTAACATCCATTTGCGTACTTAAGGAAAGACTTATGAGCACTTGAGGCTTTGCTAAATAAAACATTAAGTGTGTTGTGAACAGAAAGAGACTTCCCACTGCTGAAACATAAATTAAAATTGAAATTATAATACAATTGTTCAGGAGAAGCCAAACCTCCAACTTTTTCAACAGGCAAAACCTGAGGCAGATGGTCATGAGGGGCATGGCTCAGTCTGAAGAGCCCCAGCAACAACACTGGACTGTCCCCAGCTTCCACAAGGAAGAGGTGTAGCTCATTGTTTATGGCTGACGGGGGATGCCATGTGCTAGAATGATGCACTGCAGTGAGGACTGCAAAAGAAAGGTGCTGAAAACTTGAGTCTAAATGGTTTAAAAAAAGCCTTTCAGCATCAGAAAAGTAACTGAAATAAAGACTTCTTAAAAATAAAATGATGTGTTTCTGAAATTTATTACATATTCAAGGATCAGTCTACCAACCCTTACGTACGTAGCAGTCAACGGTACCACTTACATCTGTAGAAGTTTACTCATGTGAGAAGGGGTTTGCTGGAACAGTTCCCTATATTGCAAAGTAAAAATAAAAGCATAACAGTGAAGCATAATTGTAACTGGGTAGCTGGCCCCTTAAATGGAATTGGGCCCAGCTCTCCTGTTCCAATCCAGGTGCGCCCTAGTTTGGTGTAATGTCCCTAGAAATTAGAAATGAGAGACACTCCAAAGTTTAGAATGCTGAGTCCTTAGAGAGAAAGAGAGAATCCAGAGTTCTGAGAGGAGAAAGAGCTCAGAGCTTCAGGGAGGGGAAGCCCCTAATACAGGGACCAGTGGAGCTGGTGAAAGCGGAAGGCAGGAAGGCTGCCAGGGGGTCACCTACAAATGTGCCCAGGCCAGAGAGCCAGAGCCAGAGATAGCAACAGAGGGAGATGCCTGCTGGCTCTTTCAGCAAGAGAGCTGAAGCCAGAGGGCCAGAGAGGGTTGAGTCTGGGGATCGACGGAGGGGTCAGCTCACTGGTATTTCTGGGCAAGTACTGGAACCCTACCCAGGAAGGAAACAAGGTAGAGAAGCACCCCACTGGTGGGGTTGGTGTGAGGAGTGGTGAGAGACACCAGAAAGTATCTGAAAGTCTAAGCGAGGCAAGAGACGCTGAAGCTGTACTTTAGAGCTGGAGTGAGGTGAGATGCCGGAGCTGTATTTAGTCTGTTGATGGACTGTTGGGCCTTGACAGACTTGATGTTTGGATTGTGCTGGGGAATTCTGGATTATGGTTCTTCATATATTGGACTTCTGAAATAAATTAACCTTGGAGAAGAGCTATTTATACGTGAAGAGCTTGTGTGAAGTTACTGGGGACTCCATCATGTGCGAGGCAAATGAGGAAGGCAGTCCAGTCAGGCCGTGGCCTGCTGCAGAAGGGCACCCACCCAGGGCCACCACATGACTTTATGAAGGAGGGTGCAGGCAGGCAATCCATCCCTGGGCAGAAGACACCAGAAGAGGGAATTCAAGGCAGGCAACCACTTGCACAGCCAATCTGAGGCCACGAGGAGAAGGTGCCTTGAAGGCAGTCTCCTGCCTCGATTTCCCTTTTCCATGGCTCAGCATGTCCACATTCACAATAAATCATGACTGGATAGTATAACATCATTGTACAGCACGCAGAAACTATGTCACAAGAACAGCTGGATAAATAATATGTAAGAAATACTTAAAATGGAGCTAGACCATCTCTAGCCCTTGTTTGGCTGTGCAAGGAAGCTAGAACCAACCCCAGAGAGGGGATGGAGACAAGGGACCCATGATGAATGTCACCTTTTTCCCCTCTTGATTCCATACCGTCCAAAAGCAGATTGTGATCTTCTCAAATATTTATTATTTGAAATGTTAGCTGTGTGACTGGCCACCTTGTCACATGGTTGGTTTCTGCCCTGATTCGAAGAATGCTACTCTCAGAATCAGATTTCTACTGCAGATTTTGAATGCTCATCGAAAGTAAATATTAATATTCTCTCAATGATTACTTAGAAATGGAGGTCTCTGTGTTCATTCCTGGGAGTAATCTTGTTGCATCCAACAAATATTCTAGCAAACACAAAAGAGGTATGAACATCCCAACAGGGATTTTGTTAAAAAATTCAAATATTCACAAGAGTATTTTTGTAAAATTTTCCTAGCTCCATTCACCAGTCACCTTAAACTGTTTATTCAGGTAACAAAGACTTGAGAAAATCAGAGAATATTAATGACAAGTTATCTTTAATATTTCTTCTGCCCAAAGTAATAAGCATAAAGAACACACTGAAATGTCTCACATTTTAAGTTTCACAAAACAAATGACTTAAATATACCCGAACATTTGGACAATGACAACAATAATTTAAAAAAATGTTTGTAGGCAAATATTTCTTTCATAACTGAAAATATCTTTTAAAGTAAATTCTTAATCTTCATTCACTGTCAATTATCTTTTTGTTACTTTGCAAGAATCAAAAAGGCACAGAGCCTCTTAAAAACTCTCAGACGAGGAAAGTACTTAAAGCACTTATATAACATTTAATTTAGCTGCCCTACTCACTAATCTTGTTTGCTGGAACTCTTTGGTCTTTTTCAAGGCATTGAATTTCCACTATTATCTGGATTCAAAGGGTAATATGTGAGGAAAATCAAAATGAACTTCTTCCATTATTAAATTAATCTGCATTAATAAATGATTTTAGGCTAAATTATCATTTTGTTAGTCTGTTTATTACTCGGAACCCATGGTATAATCCCTCTTGGAGATATTGTGGTTAAGGCTGATAACACAGTATGAATGCAATTAATACAAATGTACAAAAGTTAATTGACATATCTTCCCTTTCTATTTGAATGAGTTAATTAAATTTATCTGCACTTAAAAAGGCCATATTTATTTCTATCTTCCAAGGTCATTTTAATTGTATAAGCAAGTTTTAAAAAGTTATTATGTTCCAAATATAACAGCTATTCATGCAGAGTGCAATTAGCAACATATAAAAGCCTATCGGATCCTACAAGGAAACTATTTTTTCTCCTTTACCTCATTAATGAAGTCCCCGATATCCCCAGGATGAGGAGCAGCTGATCTGACTGGGTACTGAGGTTCTGCATGGATTGGTCTTTCATCGAGCCGTCTGATCCCCACAGGTTTGATGGCATCTGGTTCTATGGTATCTGGTTGCTGAAGCTGGCTTAAATCATAGTCCTGAAAAGAAGGAAACAAAGAAAATGGGTCCAGAGATTTTTCAACAATTTTTATAGGAAAATAAAATAAAAAGCACATATTCAGCAAAAGACATACCTTGCAAATCATAACATTTATTGAGAATGATTCTGTAGCTATCCTAATGGAAATCGGCCATTTACATTCATGAATAATGAAGAAAACCATCATTTCTTTTATACCCTGTGTCTACCTTCGCAATACCATATCAAATGTCTATATGTCATCAGCTTTGTAGTGCATCTCATCAATTTTCCATCGAGAAACAAAGATTTGGAGTAGCTCTATTAAGCGACTGAACAATTTGCTAGTAAATGCTGATTTACAGCATGTAGCACAGATGCCAGATCTGACCTGTATTTTTCAAACCAAATAAATGCCAGACGCCCTCATTCTGAGACATATGCAAGTGCAGAGTGCTGCAGTTTTATAATACCTTCCAAGTCTGAGTTTAAGACTGCTTGCTGATTTCATGTGGCTTCCATAACAGGAAAGCTAAAGGGGGAAAATGTCATGAAAAGTACAAAACTTCTCAGATTTGGCCTTAATTCTAAGCACTTTCTGGAGATTACTCTTGGATCCGATCATTAAGTACTTGATTCTGCAGATTCAGAACTCTGGCTGATTGATGACACGAGCATAGCATTATGAATTCCATGTCAACGGAAGAGAAAAAAAATCTTTCATTAGTTAAATATCTATAGATTTAAAATATAAATCCCCATCCTGGGCTGCATCTGAATAGTGCCCAGCAGGTGGATGCCAGGCCAGTCCCTGGTATATAAGTAGCATAACCTTAAGGCTGCTCTACATTATGCCAGCTGGCCACTGCCCCACGGGTCATTCCATCAGCCAGGGGTCACCCGGCTATTCACGCCCACATTTTCCGAGACATGCCCCGTCATAAATATAAAGGGAAGGGTAATCACCTTTCTGTATACTGTGCTTTAAAATCCCTCCTGGCCAGAGGCAACATCCTGTTACCTGTAAGGGTTAAGAAGCTTCATGGTGTTCCATGAAGGAGGAGTGCTGGGCAGAGACGGGCTCCATCTTACGAAGAGAGGGAAGAGCATCTTTGTGAGCAGGCTGGCTAACCTAGTGAGGAGGGCTTTAAACTAGGTTCACCGGGGGAAGGAGACCAAAGCCCTGAGGTAAGTGGGAAAACGGGATACCGGGAGGAAGCACAGGCAGGAACGTCTGTGAGGGGAGGGCTCCTGCCTCATACTGAGAATGAGGGGCGATCAGCAGGTTATCTCAAGTGCTTATATACGAATGCACAAAGCCTTGGAAACAAGCAGGGAGAACTGGAGGTCCTGGTGATGTCAAGGAATTATGACGTGATTGGAATAACAGAGACTTGGTGGGATAACTCACATGACTGGAGTACTGTCATGGATGGTTATAAACTGTTCAGGAAGGACAGGCAGAAAAGGTGGGGGAGTAGCACTGTATGTAAGGGAGCAGTATGACTGCTCAGAGCTCCGGTACAAAACTGCAGAAAAACCTGAGAGTCTATGGATTAAGTTTAGAAGTGTGAGCAACAAGAGTGATGTAGTGGTGGGAGTCTGCTATAGACCACCGGACCAGAGGGATGAGGTGGGTGAGGCTTTCTTCCGGCAACTCGCAGAAGCTACTAGATCGCACGCCCTGGTTCTCATGGGTGACTTTAATTTTCCTGATATTTGCTGGGAGAGCAATACAGCGGTGCATAGACAATCCAGGAAGTTTTTGGAAAGCGTAGGGGACAATTTCCTGGTGCAAGTGCTAGACGAGCCAACTAGGGGGGGAGCTTTTCTTGACCTGCTGCTCACAAACAGGGAAGAATTAGTGGGGGAAGCAAAAGTGGACGGGAATCTGGGAGGCAGTGACCATGAGTTGGTTGAGTTCAGGATCCTGACACAGGGAAGAAAGGTAAGCAGCAGGATACGGACCCTGGACTTCAGGAAAGCAGACTTCGACTCCCTCAGGGAGCGGATGGGTAGGATCCCCTGGGGGACTAACATGAAGGGGAAAGGAGTCCAGGAGAGCTGGCTGTATTTCAAGGAATCCCTGTTGAGGTTACAGGGACAAACCATCCTGATGAGTCGAAAGAATAGTAAATATGGCAGGCGACCAGCTTGGCTTAACGGTGAAATCCTAGCGGATCTTAAACATAAAAAGGAAGCTTACAAGAAGTGGAAGGTTGGACATATGGCCAGGGAAGAGTATAAAAATATTGCTCGGGCATGTAGGAATGAAATCAGGAGGGCCAAATCGCACCTGGAGCTGCAGCTAGCAAGAGATATCAAGAGTAACAAGAAGGGTTTCTTCAGTATGTTGGCAACAAGAAGAAAGCCAAGGAAAGTGTGGGCCCCTTACTGAATGAGGGAGGCAACCTAGTGACAGAGGATGTGGAAAAAGCTAATGTGCTCAATGCTTTTTTTGCCTCTGTCTTCACTAACAAGGACAGCTCCCAGACTGCTGAGCTGGGCATCACAACATGGGGAGTAGATGGCCAGCCCTCTGTGGAGAAAGAGGTGGTTAGGGACTATTTAGAAAAGCTGGACGTGCACAAGTCCATGGGGCCGGACGAGTTGCATCCGACAGTGCTAAAGGAATTGGCGGATGTGATTGCAGAGCCATTGGCCATTATCTTTGAAAACTCGTGGCGAACGGGGGAAGTCCCAGATGACTGGAAAAAGGCTAATGTAGTGCCAATCTTTAAAAAAGGGAAGGAGGAGGATCCTGGGAACTACAGGCCAGTCAGCCTCACCTCAGTCCCCAGAAAAATCATGGAGCAGGTCCTCAAGGAATCAATCCTGAAGCACTTACATGAGAGGAAAGTGATCAGGAACAGTCAGCATGGATTCACCAAGGGTAGGTCATGCCTGACTAATCTAATCGCCTTCTATGATGAGATTACTGATTCTGTGGATGAAGGGAAAGCAGTGGATGTATTGTTTCTTGACTTTAGCAAAGCTTTTGACACGGTCTCCCACAGTATTCTTGTCAGCAAGTTAAAGAAGTATGGGCTGGATGAATGCACTATAAGGTGGGTAGAAAGTTGGCTAGATTGTCGGGCTCAACGGGTAGTGATCAATGGCTCCATGTCTAGTTGGCAGCCGGTGTCAAGTGGAGTGCCCCAGGGGTCGGTCCTGGGGCCGGTTTTGTTCAATATCTTCATAAATGATCTGGAGGATGGTGTGGATTGCACTCTCAGCAAATTTGCGGATGATACTAAACTGGGAGGAGTGGTAGATACGCTGGAGGGCAGGGATAGGATACAGAGGGACCTAGACAAATTGGAGGATTGGGCCAAAAGAAACCTGATGAGGTTCAATAAGGATAAGTGCAGGGTCCTGCACTTAGGACGGAAGAACCCAATGCACAGCTACAGACTAGGGACCGAATGGCTAGGCAGCAGTTCTGCGGAAAAGGACCTAGGGGTTACAGTGGACGAGAAGCTGGATATGAGTCAGCAGTGTGCCCTTGTTGCCAAGAAGGCCAATGGCATTTTGGGATGTATAAGTAGGGGCATAGGGAACAGATCGAGGGACGTGATCGTTCCCCTCTATTCGACATTGGTGAGGCCTCATCTGGAGTACTGTGTCCAGTTTTGGGCCCCACACTACAAGAAGGATGTGGATAAATTGGAGAGAGTCCAGCGAAGGGCAACAAAAATGATTAGGGGTCTGGAACACATGACTTATGAGGAGAGGCTGAGGGAACTGGGATTGTTTAGTCTGCAGAAGAGAAGAATGAGGGGGGATTTGATAGCTGCTTTCAACTACCTGAGAGGTGGTTCCAGAGAGGATGGTTCTAGATTATTCTCAGTGGTAGAAGAGGACAGGACAAGGAGTAATGGTCTCAAGTTGCAGTGGGGGAGGTTTAGGTTGGATATTAGGAAAAACTTTTTCACTAGGAGGGTGGTGAAACACTGGAATGCGTTACCTAGGGAGGTGGTAGAATCTCCTTCCTTGGAAGTTTTTAAGGTCAGGCTTGACAAAGCCCTGGCTGGGATGATTTGATTGGGGATTGGTCCTGCTTTGAGCAGGGGGTTGGACTAGATGACCTCCTGAGGTCCCTTCCAACCCTGATATTCTATGATTCTATGATTCTAACCTGGCTGGCACCTGACACAAAGGACCAATAAGGAAACAAGATACTTTCAAATCTTGGGCGGGGAAAGGCTTTTGTTTGTGCTCTTTGTTTACATGGTTGTTTTCTCTTGGGACTGAGAGAGGCCAGACAGAAATCCGTCTTCTCCAACCCATCCTAATCCAAGTCTCCAATATTGCAACCAGTATAGGTAAGCCAGGCAAGGCGGATTAGTTTATCTTTTGTTTTATGTGAATTTTCCCTGTGTTAAGAGGGAGGTTTATTCCTGTTTTCTGTAACTTTAAGGTTTTGCCCAGAAGGGGATCCTCTGTGTTTTGAATCTGAATACCCTGTAAAGTATTTTCCATCCTGATTTTACAGAGATGACTTTTACCTTTCTTTCTTTCTTTCTTTCTTTCTTTCTTTAATAAAATCCTTCTTTTAAGAACCTGACTGATTTTTCCATTGTTCCAAGATCCAGGGGTTTGGGTCTTTGATGATTCTGTAACCAATTGGTTAGGATATTATTCTCAAGCCTCCCCAGGAAAGGGGGTGTGTAGGGCGTGAGGTGATATTTTGTGGGGAAGATGTCTCCAAGTGGTCTCTTTCCCTGTTCTTATTTTAAAACGCTTGGTGGTGGCAGCATACTGTTCAAAGACAAGGCAAAGTTTGTAACTTGGGGAAGTTTTAACTTAAGCTGGTAAGAATAAGCTTAGGGGGTCTTTCATGCGGGTCCCCACATGTGTACCCTAGAGTTCAGAGTGGGGAAGGAACCCTGACACCCCCTATGCTGGGACTTGGGTTGTGGGGAGTGTAGGAGCTGATGTGGTGGTCCTCTGCCATCAGAGAGTGTCCCCTGTATAGACGAACTCCTCATGGAGCTGGATCCATTGACTTTCTGGATGCTTTGCACACTGAAGTGGGGATCAGGATCTGGCCCATGAATATTTAGACCAGGACTATGCCATGTCTGGCTATCATCTCAATAAAATATAAAGATTGTTTTTTAAAATTATGGTCCTGAAGGTCGTTTCAGAGGAAGATGTAAGGAGTTAAACAATACCAACTGTATTTATTGGAAATGTTGAAAATCCCATAATATCATTTAACATTACTTTTCCACATAGAGTTGGCCTAATAAAGATTATTATTTATAATTGGAGCTCTCTGTATGTAGTGGGTCTCATGAAAGGCACTTCAGAAAATGTGACATAGGGTGTTTTTGAAAATGTTACTTTGTAATAAAAGGGGTCATGCAGATGGGTGGGTGGACAGGTTTGCTGATAGCAGTAAAATTTGGGAGAATTGTAACAAATTGTCATTTGCACTCTCCATCCTAAAATTTGTTACTGTTCCTCAGCTTTGGGATTGAGACTTTTTGATGGCCACAAATATGTAGTTAAAAAGGTGGAATAGCATTGATGAGCTCTGGGAATGGAATTGCATACATTTAAAATTTATTGCCTGTTTTTGAATTAGCTGGTAAACTCTTCCTCTTTAAAGTGCTCAATACACAAAACAGAATAATAAAGCAGTCTCTACTAAACAGTATGTGAGGTCAATACAATGTAAGAACTGATGAAAGGTGTACAAAAGGAAGAAAGAGCTCTTCATCCTTTCCCTCTATTAAGTAAAATAATCCAAAATAGTTTAGCGACATGTCATATCAGAAAATTCAAGGAGAGGCAAAGCAGAATTTTGATTTAAATTTTTAGAAATTATGAAAACAGACTCTAAATATACTTCCCACACCCTCATGAAAGACAAATGTGGAAAACATCAACAGAGAGGAATGAAAACAATTTCTTGATTTTTATACTCAGCATTTCATGACGACGCACTCGACGAAATATGGTTAATAACCAATTTAATACAACTGTGAGGCCCATTCAATTTTTATAATGATGTTAAAAAAAGGCATTTTTGAACAACAATCATACAGCAACAACAAACAAGTCAGGCACAATAATTTAAATATGGTAGCACTCTTTTTTGGTAAGTTTGTAAATATTCCTGGTCTCTACAGCTATGGAGGTTACCTTCTATTGCAAGTGAGTACTACTAATGCCAAGTTTGTCTTTACACAGCCACCTAGACCTGTTGGTTCCCAGAGCTCAGTCTATGATACTCCCCTGCCTTGTTTTCCAGCTATTGAAACTGTCTCACAGGAATGTCATTATCAGGGACGGCATTCACCAAGGTATGTATTGTGCCTATTATCAGCATATATTCTCTGATATCATTAAAACATCATTAAAATATTTATCAGTGAGCCATGGATAGGATCCTGACCACTCCACCAAAATAATTCTAAATTGGCCCAAAGATTGAGAAAAGAGATGGGCCTTATTATACTTTGACATGGAGTTCTGGAAACCAGACGACAGATGTGAATTCCGGAGTGGAGAACCCGACACCAAGAACTTTCTGTCTAAAACCAATTCTACTTTTTGAATTAGGGGAAATGGTAGATGTCAGTATACTTTTGAAATCACAGGTAAAAACAGTGACTCAGTGCTTTTTACCCAGCCACCACAGCTTGATGTGTCTTTCTCTATGTTGTGCCACGAATCTCTATGACCCTGTCACCCTCTGGGGTTAACTGTTTTAGCACACGCTGTTTAGGACTATCCTTGAAAACTGTTCCTGAGCTTCATGTAGTGCAGAAAATGATGGCCTATCTATTTAGTAGTGCAATCAGTGTTTAGCACATACCCCATGTGCTGCATGTATTACACTGGCTTCCTTTTTGCATTCATGGAGTTGATATTAATCTAGAAAGCCCTATATAGTTTGGGTCCTGACTATTTAAGACATTTCCTCTTTCCCTCTTTAAACATGCAGCCAAATCACTGTTTGGCCCTAGTTTACGAACATTATGAACAAGGCTGGAAGTCTATCAGCAAAGACAGCAGGCAATGCCTGCCAAATCTTTCAGGGTATCTCTTCACAGCCCAGGTTGACGGCCTCAGGCCTGAATGGCTTGCACTAGCGCTCTAAGAGTATATCTATAAACAGCACTTTGAAATTGCGGCTTTGGCTGGAGCTCAGGCTCTGATGCCTCTTGAGGGGGGCAGGCTTCAGAGCCTGAGTCTAATCAACACACTGTCTACTCAGCTATTCTTAGAGTTCTAGCATGAGCCCTGCAAGCCTGAGTCTCCTGACCTAGGCTGAGAGATTTGCTGCCATGGGCTGTGTAGACATATCCTCAGAGGCTCCCTTTACTGACCAGTATCATCTTCTTCTTCTGTCTAGCTCACTCTCCAGCAGCTTTCAAATTTTAGTCCCTCCCAGGGAATTTCACATCAGGTAGATCAAATTAACCATACTTTGTGACTAGGTGTAAGAAAAGACAGCTAACTTTTTCCATAACTGGTGTTCTTTGAGTGCATACTGGTGTTCTTTGAGTGCAACATGTGTTGCTCATGTCCATGCCATGTTAGGTGTGTGCTCGCCACGTTCACTGGTGCTGGAAGTTTTTCTCTCAGTAGTATCCGTAGGGGACCAGCTCTGGTGCCCCCTGGAGTGGTGCCCGCATGGCGTGGTATAAGGGGTACCACCGGTTCCCCCATCCCTCAGTTCCTTCTTGCCGGAACTCCAGCAGTGGGAAAGGAGGGCAGGTCATGGAATGGACATAAGCAACACATCTTGAAGAACAGTAACGGAAAAAGGTAACTGCCTTTTCTTTTTCAAGTGCTTGCTCATGTCCATTCCGTATTAGATGACTCCCAAGCAGTACCAATGGAGGCGAGTAGGATTTCACGGAAAGGTATAAAAAACGGGGAAGATGGATCCAGGGAATAGTCTGCTGCAGTGGGGGGCAACCTGCGGCCTGCACGCAGCCCATCAGGATAATCTGCTGGTGGGCCGTGAGACAGTGTTTACATTGACCGTCCACAGGCAAGGCCACCCGCACCTCCCAGTGGCTGCGGTTCGCCGTTCCTAGCCAATGGGAGCTGTGGTAAGTGGCGACCAGCAAGTCCTTGCAGCCTGTGCCGCTTCCTGCAGCTCCCATTGGCTGGGAATGGTGAACAATGGCCAATGGGAGCTGCAGGCGGCCGTGCCTATGGACGGTCAATGTAAACACTGTTTCATGGCCCACCAGCGGATTACCCTGATGGGCCGTATGCAGTCCACAAGTTTCCCACCACTGGTCTGGTAGGTTACCTTCGGGCACACCCTCAAAATGATCGTTTGGCCCCCTGCTTGTTTCGGGTTGAGCCCGACTGAGCAGAGAGTGGAGGAGTGTGGCTCGGACGGCATTTGTAGCCTTTGACTTTCCTGTGAAGCAGGTCCTGCCAAGATTGGCTCTCTTGGCCCTGAGGCTGCTGCGGCTTGAACCACTTACGCGTCTGACCTGGGACATAAAGCCCCAGAGTTTTCAGGGTGGTAAGGGAGTCCTTTAAACCATGCAGCTTTCTGTCTGTTCTGCAAACAGGGTCTGGCCGTTGAAGGGAAGGTCCTGCATTGACTGCTGAGCTTCACTGGATAAGCCTGAGAGGAGCAGGCAGAAAGCGTGCCGCATGGAGAGGGCGGAGCCCATGGAGCGGGTGGCAGAGTCCGCTGCGTCAGATGCTGCCTGGAAGGCCACCCTGGCCGTGCCTTCACCGAGGATCGCTCAGAATTCCTTCCAGGATCCTTCAGGAAGGGAACCCTTGAACTTGGCCATGGTCTGCCACTTGTTAAAGTCACAGCGGCCCAGGAGGGCCTGGTGGTTGGCCACAATCAATTGCAGGCTGGAAGATGAATAAACTTTGCGTCCAAAAAGATCCAGCCTCCTTGAGTCTTTGTTTTTGGGGGTAGCACAAGCCCTGTTCCCAGGCTGAGTCCCGTTCAGAACTCACAAAGACTCTAAACTACTATTAAGGGTAACTATTTTAACTACTAACTATATACAACTAAATTACAGGTTATTTAAGTTCACAAAAACAGAGAACAGGTAACACTAGCCAAAGCAGCAGACGTTCCAGCACCGTCACTGGTGGCAAGAAGGAACTGAGGGTGGGGGGAGCCGGCGGCACCCCTTATATCGCACCATGCGGGCACCACTCCAGAGGGCGCCAGAGCTGGTCCCCTACGGATACTGCTGAAGGAAAAACTTCCAGCACCGGTGCATGTGGCGAGCACACACACCTAATATGGAATGAACATGAGCAAGCACTTGAAGAAGAACCAGCAGGACTAGTACCTGGGATGTTCTAGGCCACTGATACTTCTGCATCGCCATTGGAAGCTTGGGCTGGGTTTCCGCTGGAGGACCCTATGAAGCTAGGCTCTTCAGGAAGTACCGCTCTGCATGGCCTGATTGGCGGCCTCTCACAGCCCACTAGTTGGCTTATGCTGCTCTATAAACTGGGAAGCCATCATGGGGAGCTGTCTGAGCAACAATGCAGATTGCCTGTTTGCTTTTGCTCCAGACCTTTCTTTGCTCTGGCTTCTGTCCCTAGTTTGTCCCTAACTCTGCTATTTGCATGCTGTCTATATATTTGGGGCCTGATGCTGACTTCCAGGTATCCTGACCTAACTTGACCCTGACACCACTACTCATCTCCTGACTGCAATTTAGTAGCTGACCGGTGCACACAAGCCACCCACAGCCCAGCCATGACACTAGGCAGCGCTTGCACTAGATCAGAAAGAAAAAGCTATATCTCGTTCCCAGCAATCTCCCAGGACAGGCTCACTGCAGTACCTCTTTGGAAGAATCTGTGCCAATATCGTGCCAACCAAATTATCAAACCAGATCTCCATAATAAAATCCTAAATGATTACTTTATACGATCAACTTGAAAAAAAATGACATTTTACTAGGAAATATTTTGCCTATTATTGCGGCTAAATACTGAAATAAATTAGCTAAATATATGATTTCTCACTATTTTTCAGTTTGTTCTTTTAGTGCATTTGGTGGCACTTTGTATATTGTCACTGTCTTGTAGATACATGAGACAGGAAGCTCAGGTTATCTTTGGTATTGTTTCTCAGCCTTGCTGAAAAGTCCCTTGTAAACATCAGCACTGAAGCAGAAAAATCTTACTTTTTTCCCTCTCATTTTTTAAAGAAAGGTATAAAGAAAAAAAAAATCTGGATGTATTATTGAAAGGGTGCGCTAACAGAAACTTGAGATTTCTGAATTAGGCTATTTAAAAAAAATAAAGCTGACAATATCCCTTTAAATCATGGATTGTGGTGACTTTGCAATGGAGAACTCTGAGGGGAGATTTGGGTCACTGTTAGATCCTGCTTTGCATTCCTGAACCCAGACACCAGGCTGAGACAGATCTTAAATGTCAACCAACTGGCCAAGCCCTAGAAATTAACTGCTTCTTAAGTACGAAGTGGGTAAAAGGGTCCAAACCCCAAAGCTGATTCCTTTCTGGATCTCCAACTCCATAGCACCTGGAAGCATATACCAAATTTCTCAATGACCAGAATAAGATAAAAATGCCATTTTACAATCCCCAGAAATCACTCATCCAAGAGTATACCCCAGTCCAAACAGAGAGGTTCCTCCCCTATCCCCTTGACATGTGCCTAAACAACTTCCTCCTGACACTACAGGGCAGTTGTCACCCACCAGTCCTTACTCCTAAATTGAAAACCTCTCCCCTTTCATGGCATAGGATAGCTGTAATCCAGTCTCAACCTTCCTTCCAAAGACCTAGGTCAGTGAGAACCAAAACCTGATTGTAGGAAACTGGGGAAGGCCCCCTGGATATGTTCACTTGTCTCCAAAAGGGTAAGTAAACATAGGAATAAAAAAAGCTTCAACTTGGCCCACAGCAACAAAACACGCTCCCTCAGCAGTTCAGTTACAGGAAGACAGAAGTCTTCTCAGCGGCCTAAGAGAGTGCTTTCACTATAATTTCTCCCTGGCTAATGTCTTCATTACAAATACCACTGAGAGACAGAAGACTGGGCTGGGGGCACATCCAACTGAAGGCACTTTCCCCTCATGGCAATGAAGTGAAGAGAAAGGAGGAACTCACTACTAAGCAGGTGAAACTTCCCTTCTTATAACAGCACTGGGGGATGAGGCCTTGATCACGAATTGAGGGCAGGAAAGGTGATTATAAAAAGCAACCGCTCCTCTCACCATTGGATTTCTGAAGAATCCCAGCAGGATATGAGGAGACAGACCAGGAATCAGGAATAGTGGTGCTCAGTGGCCACTACACAGAAGTTTTGAGCCCCTCCAATTTATTTTGCTTTGGACAGCGGGCAGACCTTTTTCTGGAATAGATACGTCTAATGTACGTGCTGCATTTCAGAACAGCTGTATGGTCCCAGAAGCCCACGTATATTTAAGCTTAATAGGTCCTTAAATCAGGGAAGTATGGTAAACTAAATTAAAGACAGACATATAAATACTCATTTGATGGTTACTAGAGTCTGGAATGCTATCATTATGAAGGGAAAAAGTATATACAATGCACATATAGCGTCCCTGTCTCACAACTGTCTGACAAGTTATCGTATCTCTGACTGATAACTGAATGAAAAATGTTTGAAAGTGGTTCAGTTTAACAAATGGCACTGTCTGCAGTGAATACTATCAGGAACAATCTCTTATGTAATTTCAAGGACCAACAACTGACCCTCTAATAAGCATGTGACACCGCTGCAAGTGGGAAAAAAAAACTAATTATGCCAAGGAACATATAACTGGAAACTGGGTTTCAGTAAGTGCATCAGGAATACAATACAAAGTACTTTTATGCAACATCCTTCATACTAAGCATCTCAAAATGATTTACAGATAGGAGAAATTTTACCATTAATAAAAAACCCCAAAACAGATGTATTTGAAGGGAATCCAATTACAATGTATCAGTTCTCCTGAGTAAAACTTAAAGATTGGACTGCAGCCATGCATATTTAAATTATAGGGATAGGCACACATTATATAGGTTATAGTATAAAGCAAAGTATAAGGTTATATTCCCAGGTATTCAGGTGCATCCCAAATTTAATGTGTGAAAACTGACACAGTTGCATTGATTGGGGCAAAACAAGTATTTGATACAGCTGTGCAATCCAAATTGGAACAAAACAAAATAATAGGAAATATTTTGATATGCTCGGTACTTGAAAGCTGTTAAGAGTTTGGAAGATTGTAGCTCTGAAATTGGCCAAATTATGCTTTATTCTGTCTACATGTCTTGGAGGGGAGGAGGGGAAAGAGGGGAACAAGTCAAGCAGTTGTGGGGGAGGTTGTCTAATTCAGTAGGATGGAGACATTGCCCTCTCTTCCCCCAGCACACCAGCATATACCTACAGGGGAATGTCTTGGAGAGTGCAGGCTACATCTTTGCAACAAGTGTAGCAAGAGGCACTGTGCTGGGACCCCTGGAAGTATCCTCATAGTCAGACCAAACGTCCATCTAGCCCAATATCCTGTCTTCCAACAGTGGCCAAAACCAGGGGCTCCAGAGATAATGAACTGAATAGCTAATCATCAGAGATCCATCCCCTGTTGTCCATTCCCAGCTTCTGGTAAACAGGGGCTTTGTCCATTCCCAGCTTCTGGTAAACGGGGGCTAGGGACACCACTAACATGCCACAGTTAACATGCATCCTTCCACACTACTCCAGAGAAGAAGGTGCGTCTCGTGCCACGAAGTTCCACCATGAATACATCTATAATTTAATTTAATCTAATTAGAGAAATGCACAGCAAAACACTGGCACCTTTCAAGATTAAGTTTCCTCAAAGAGGATTTTTATATACCATGTTTTTTCTTAAGGTGGGAGCAATGTCATGGCTTTGAGAGCAACCAAAGGTAATTTTAAAAAATGCTAAAAGGCAATGCCTGCTGTGTTTGATTGTGGCTCGAAACATCTAAAAATGGGTAGGTAAACCTGACAGACTATTACTAGCGTCTTCAGACTGGGTAATGCTCCCTTCTGTCTGAATTGCAGGTTTTTGCAGACTCCCGATGAACAGGGCAGCTATGACGTACTCTTCCTGTTCTGGACCAGCTGCTCTGGTTGTATTTGAATGTTAAGGTATTTACTTAAATCATTATCAAGAGTTTAACAGATTTTTCTTGTGATACAGTGAATTATACTGTGTGTAATTAGAGAACTGGATCTGGTCTACATGAGTGTGTATCATAACTGCACAAGCCAGATTCTCAATCAAGTGAATGGGCTAGCGACCTCTGTAAAATACAAAACACAGTGCACAAGTAGGGCCAATTTTTCAAGATAATGCTCAGATCCATGAATAAACTCATAAGAGTTCAAATATGACTGTCCACAATTCCTGTGACTGTGTGTGTAAACTGTATGACTGCTTACACAAATGTCTAGTTGGCCACCTAGCTAGCTATTTTCATATACAATTACCCAAGCTGCATGCACAGCCCAAGTAACCGTGTGTGGAATCACAGCTGCCTTTTATTTTAAATGTAGGACTTTAGGAATCATACCCAGGCACTCCATATTGAAATTTGACTTGACCAATCTCTAAGGCTCAGACCCATTCACTAGAAGAACAATCAATTTCAGCAGAATTTGTCTGCTGTTGCACCCACTTAGCTTAAGTTACCTCTTAAACACCCCCAAACCCTAACCTGGAAGGGAGTTTACACTGAAAATATTGGCCCCGATACTACAAGGTGTACTTTGCAGGCTGAATCCGACAGTGGCTCAAGTCAACAGGCTTCAGGAAGTGCAGTGATCTACATAGGTGGTGCAGTTTTGCAGGAGCGTTGCTATTTATGAAAAGCCATAGCTTCACCAATAGTTGACGCCTTTTTTTATTTTCCATTCACTTTTCTTTTACTTTCCGCTGCCTTGGTTTTTCCCATTTGTTTTTATTATCAGTCTATCTGGAGCACTACAACTTTATAATTTCCTAAGATAACCAAAGAACCAGCTATCTTTTTTTATTAATAAAAAGTGAAAGTTAAACCCAAGCTACAGATAAAGCTCTATACAAGGCCCCAGATTCTAGACAGGATAAAATATATTGCAACGATTTTTGTAATGGAATTAAGAAAACATTACCTTTTCTATAATTAGGGAATGGTTCACAAAGGAATGAAAATAATTCCTGCACATGAGCATTGTATGTAATCATTCAGAAAACAAAGTCAAATTTTTTAATATGCAAATTTGATCCCAGTAGGAATTTCATTTAATGATAATAATGAAGATGCCTACTGGTTTATAGCAGTTAGTTTATCATTATCATTAAGAACTCGATATAAAATGAATGACAATCTTATCTAATCTAACACAAAACAAAGGTTAAATGAGGAGGGAAAATGATCTGATAAGCCCTTTTATGTCACTGTCTGATAGGAAGGTGAAAATAAAACATGATAGTAGGAGTTTACACTTTGATCGGTAAATAAGCAATATCTTCATATATACAAGAAAAATACCAGTAGGGTCCACAGCACAAAACTGATCAGCTGTTAAGATCTAGGTAACTACGAAGAGATTACTTAAAATTTCCTTAAGTACATTTTCTTTTGGTATTTTAAAGGGGAGAGCAGAAAGAGTCAAAGGCTGGCTGGATAAACTCAGAAGGCTACTCAAATATCAAGCATATTTCACTACTTAAGTGCTAGAACAAGTCTGTTCTTCTAATTATCAGGAATTATAAATAAGCTTAATCATTCTGTAACATGCCAAATACTTTATGTGCAATTTAGAAATTAGATCCATTCCTGCACAAGTCCATTCTGTTTTTATTTTTAATGTTCTAATTATCACCTCTAAAATAAATACTACTAAGTATAGTAATGCTAATGAATGATTTTTCTCTCTCTCTCTCTCATACACAAAATAATTCTTATAATCAAAATGATGACACACATCTGAGCTGTAGGCTTTCTGGATAGTTTTTGAATAAGAGTGTCTCTTGTAGAGAACTAAGATGTTAAGGGAAAATATACTCAGAAAAATCTTAACATTGACTTAGAAACTCTTGGAATGAAGAGGGTTGTAGGCAAGACAAAAATATAAGTCTAAAACAATAGGTCCAAATCCTGCAACACATATGATGAGTAGCACTTACTCACTTGAGCAGTCCTACTGACTTCAATGGGACCAACTGCATAAATGCTATTCAACAGGAGTAAGGATTGCAGAATTGGTCCCAGAGTTAACAGGGGATTTGAGTATCAACTTAACTTACTAAAAAAAAATTGTTATATAACCTAATACAATGAGAAAAGAAGGGAATGGTTCAATGTTATTTGGTCAACATTTACTTTGATATCCAAGTCAAACACCCCAGTGGCTTCATGTAAACCACATCAGTATCCTGATTTATATTTTAAAATGAATTACTATATATATCAACTGTGTTGCACCATGTGCTAGGTGCATTAACATTGAGTCAACATAAGGTTTGGATATTTAGAGCTGACTGTAGTGGTTACAAATTGAGTGCACATCATGCCAAGGGAGAGCATCATAGTGTCAGTCATTTGTCTATTACACTTATCACATTTACTAACTATGGCAACCTCAAAGTCATGTAATCTGTTGATAATCAGTGCTGTGACTGGCGACTACAGAA
This sequence comes from Chelonia mydas, assembly GCF_015237465.2. Classification (NCBI taxonomy): domain Eukaryota; kingdom Metazoa; phylum Chordata; order Testudines; family Cheloniidae; genus Chelonia; species Chelonia mydas. Next base: position 76,927,277 of record NC_057850.1, on the reverse strand, counting down.
CTTGTCTAAACTAGATATGCAAATGTCAGGCGATAAGTATGGGATAATATTCAGATTGCAACGATTTTCTTTCCCTATAAAAATGTTGGGCTAGATCCTCAGCTTTTCAAGTCAACAGAACTATGCCAATTTACACCAGCTGACAATCTGGCTTGTTGTCTTGTACTCCATTGACTGTATTAACAAACACTGGAAAATAAACAACTCCCTCCCCTCCCCCCCACACCCTGCGAGTCAACAGCTGTCTTCAGTACTTAGGGGACTCTTTCTACCCATCTTAAACGGAACATCACCTCTTTATGCCGGGAAGTCTCTCTCGCTAATCTAAATTTATTTGCCTATGATATAGTGATGATATTGTCTGACATCAGAAGGATGTATCTGTTGATGTGCTGGCCATGGTAACCTTCACACTCATCTCTAGCCCTCTGCCTACCACAGGATAAATCAGCGCTGAAGGGACAGAAATCATGCCCTTCGCCAGTGCTGGGACACAGGGAAGAAGTGCAATACAAGCAGAGTTTGTAATACAGGCTATGGCTGCCTCTCTTTTAAAAACCAGAACGATGAAATATTGCCACAGAACCATCACTATTATGTACAAGATGTAAAACTGAAAATAACATGATGCTGCCCTCAATGCTAATCTGAAAGAGATTACTATTAACTAGAGAAAGAACCAATGTTTGGTTTGTATTCAAATACTGCCAGTCACATCCCATCCCATCAAATACCATTCTAAAAATCTCAAACATCAAACAGCATAAGGTATTCATTCACATGACTTGTGAATGAGAGCAGTAACTGGATACAACATCCAAAGGCAGCCGGTCATGCCACTGGTTATTGAAAACTCCATTTTGATTCCTTGTAGGAAGACCATAAGAGAGAAGATGACATACGTCTTTCAGGAATTTTGCAAAGTTTGTAACAGCAGCTCAGGAAAAAAAAAAAAAAAGACTGCATGACTGGTAAGAAAGAACATCTCACAGTAATTCAATTTCAGATTGCACTACAACAACTATTTAATTAATTAATTGACATTTCTATGGCACTGATCTCCATATCTGAGCACTAAGACGAACCACATGTAATTCAAGGGCCCCAAGGTATGCGAGGGAAAAATAACAAAATGTCACACACATCATTAACTAGCTGTTCAAAAAAGTATACAGCTTAAACAATTTTTAAATGACTGGGACGAAAAAATAAATAAAGTGTTAAAAAGCCATTGGTTGGGGAAATATCTGTTGCTGTCAAAATATGCAGTGCTTTCATTGAGCTGTGACAGAAGCTTTGAACATGGCACCTTATTCTGCTGCGGAAGACAAGGTTTTGTTTGATTCCTCAGTGTTCTGGAGTCATATTATTGCTTTCCACCTAAGTTTTTTGCTCAGTCAATCCTGACATTTTTAGCCTAATGTTAATATTGATAAAAAGCATTCTCTCCGTCCTTCACTGCTCGCTTGTGGATGTGGGGTAACAATACAATTTTTCCTTGGTTTAATTTCACACTGGATTGACCTTGATCGTACTAAAAGGGCTGCAGTTTTCTCCAGGAGGCCTTATTTTGAAAAGAGACTACAACTGCAATTTCAATTGCTATTCTGAAAGTGCTGGAAATATAGACGCTACCAGAAGAAAGCTCTCAGATGTCATTTATGGCAAAGGCACATACATAAGAAAGGGCTAATGGCTAACGTCTATCGTTTAGAATGTTGTATAGGTAAGTCTACATCTGCAATACCTTGCTATGCCCAGTGCCTGTGGCAGATATGACTGCTACTTGCAGGGAACTTGTTGGGCCCTTTCAAACATGCATTTCAGATATCTAAATTTTGCATTATACTGTACAAAAAGAGAACTACGAATGCCTATTACCCAGTTAAACTCAGACGGAACTCTAGTTTTTACATGGTAAAATGTCTTATTGGATCCCTTCCTTTCCCCGCTCCCCTGAAAAATAACCCCTCAGTAGTTGAGTGTACATTTTGGTTAAGAACCTAACACTACTCAATGGAACTTTGCAGTGACAGGGCTTTGTGTACTGAGCCCCAGGAGGTATTAATTAGAACACTGGTTCTCAACAATCACCCCAAGGTTTATCTTCAGGAGGTGTCCCTGGAGTCATGGCCAAAAGTCCTCAATTTTATAAAAATACCCCTCAGCCTTCTTGTTTGCAGCTGTGCACCTTGACTCTATGGGAGACAAGCAGATTCTCCCTCTCTTCCCAGCTGTTATCATTTGCAGCTCCTTCTTCTACCAGGTGTTCAGTATTCAGCACTGGTAAGAAGGCTCCATTTATGGAGGGTATGCAGTTTTTGTTCACGGTGGCTGCCTGCAGTACGTGATCTCACACTGCTTGGCTGACTCTACCCCATCGTTAAAAACAGCACATTCACCAGAGATATGTCTACCTGTCCCAGCATCCTGGTATTCCAATGATGGTGCTTCCAGAGGTGGAGGAGAGGATGGATGCATATAGTGCCAACTTGTAAACATATCATAGGGCAGCATTCTCCTTTGGGCATGGAACACCCATCATCCTCTTCCTTGATACTCAATTGAAATGTAAAGGGTTTCTAATCTGCTGCTCCAGCATTGGCCAATCTCTGATTAGCTAGTATTTACAAAGGACCTTTCATCCACAAGAACCTCAAAGAGTTTTACTGACTTTAAAATATAGGAAGCATTCATTTACCACTGAAATACGGTGACGTTCAGAGTGGAATGCATTAGCCATTCTGCATCAGTGACTCTACACAACAGTATTTTAGAGAGGTAGTGAAGAATAACATTTAAAAATTGAAATGAAGGGTATTTTAATTTTCTTTTAAATGTAATTACCTAAGTTGGAATTTCACCAGAATGCGAAGGGAAGCTTAATACCTATAAGTGGACAAGATACTGGTTTTACATTTCATGCAAAAGGCAGGAGTTGGACACCTGTAAAACTGATGAGACCTCACTGGAAAACAGTGCCTGCTTTCAGGATTCTATCTATTACTCAGCATGTGTATAATTCATTGCAAGAACTGGCTATGTTATACAATGTGGTAATGGAAAAGAAGATTTATTACACCTTCAGATCTAAACCTACATATTAGAAGCACTAACCACATTTCTCACCTGGTCTTCTTCTCCACCACCTTCTTCATCATATTTCAGAATATTGTCCCTTACGTCATCTTCTGGATCAATCAACAGCTGTTTGGCCTGACGCTCCTTATCACGGCGTTTCATCCATACTACAAACATCAAAACTAGAACTAGATTGGAAAGGGGGAAGACCAGAAACAAAAACATTACTACTCTCCACATTATACTATATTTACACCTTATGAAAATACATATTAAAACCATGTCATGGGGTAGAATTCTGCTTTAATATTCAAGGGGGTGATTTAAGTAAGAGATTTAACTGAATTATTTTGGTAGCTGAAAAACACCACGTCTCACAATCCAGACTCTAATTATCCAGGATCTGAGACATATATAATGACCTGACTCTGAGATGCACCCTTCTGGAAGTACCACCAAAGAAAAGGGGGCAAAATTAGTTTTAAGTCAGAGGTTGATTTAAACCTAGGGGCTAGTCTACTTTATGGTGGCTTTGAGTGGCCACAGGTGGGTCACTTCCACAGCCCAGAATAGCCAGAGATCAGAGTGCTCTGGCCAGACTTCACTTCCCTTCAACCCACCTCCTTCCCTCTGTCAGAACACCTCTCCTCTTGGGGCTGTGTGGGGTGAGGGCAGTGTGTAAGTGATCAACCAGCCCTGTGTGACCTGGAGAAGTTCCCTATGCATGTAGTATTTGCTGGAAGATGATTTAAGCCATCTTTCTGGCCCCTCTGCTAGCTGAATTAGTATCGTAAAAGGGATGCAGCAGAGCCCAGAAATAGGATTTCCATATTATATTAATTATCGTACAAAGAAACTGTGTTAAAAGACTATTGTTAAGACTGCAAAGTTAAGCACTCAAAAGTTGGGATGTTTCAGAAAACAAAGGAACTTTGACTTTTCTATTCTTATTTGTAAGGGCAATTTGCGTAGTTTTGTTTTCTGAAGTTGAGAATTGTTCTCTCAAAATTAAAAAAAAAATAGTTTATGTAAAATCATGTGACAAAGATGGCTGCACACTGCTGATGACTCGTGGGCTGAAGTCCTAGGTATCCTCTCAAAGTGTTGGATGATCTCTGGTCTCTCTCAAGGAGGCAATTCACTACTGAAGGATCAGTGGAAATGTTCTGAAACAGACTATATTTATTTTACATAAAAAACACCATAAGAGTTAAATTCAGCTCTCAGCTATGTTAGTCTATCTCCAAATTATTTCCCCTCACTTCAGTGCAGTTACTCTGATGTAACACAGTTCAGAACTTAGGACATAAAATAGTATCTCCCTATGGGCTCCAGTGCTTTTGTGTTTTTTGTATAGGTAGACTCAGTTGTGCCTTTAAGGCACAGCCCTGCATTGGGGGCATTACAGAATTGCATCACTCCAGGAACGGTGCTAGGAATTATTCCGTCTGAATGAGGAAGAATTCCTCCCAGAGCCTCTGTGTGTGCCGCAAGTGCAACCACCGTTTGCTAACTCCAGCACAAGGTGGAGCTTACTACACTGCCCCCAACTGCACGGCTGTCCAACTCTACTAATATTAGTTGGACTTCACATAATGCTTTTCATCTATAGATCTCAAAGAACTTTTACAAAGATGGGGAAACTAACGAACAGGTTAAGTGATTTCCCCAAGATCAGCGGGACTGAGCCATTAAGAGAACCTAGGTCACCTGACTCCCAATCCTGTACCCTAGCCACTAGACCAAGCCGCTTCCCTGTGATTTGGAAATTAATAATTCATTGTTGTACAATCTTTTAGATTTCTTATTGTGACACTGGTGTTTCAGTTCAGAAGTATTTAACAGAATGTTAGTTCTAGTTTGGGTGATATTCTCTGTAACATCTGCATTTCTCATCAAAATGAACACCTTAAACTCAAAAAGAACAGGAGTACTTGTGGCACCTTAGAGACTTACAAATTTATTTGAGCATAAGCTTTCATGAGCTACAGCTCACTGAATGCACCCGATGAAGTGAGCTGTCGCTCACGAAAGCTTATGCTCAAATAAATTTGTTAGTCTCTAAGGTGCCACAAGTCCTCCTTTTCTTTTTGCGAATACAGACTAACACGGCTGCTACTCTGAAACCTCAAACTCAGAAATGCTTAGACCTAGCTCCAATTAAGCAATGACTTGAACACCAATCGCTCATTCCAACAATACAGGGTCACAAACCTGTTGCATAGCCAAGTCTGCAAAGTAGGATGCACACTGCGGGCGAGAATGATTTAGACTGAGTTTTGCAATGAGATGATTCACCAGTGAATCTCTCTCAGAGAGAAACTGAGCTCTGAAGTTGTATATTATTAATTTATACAGTGCCACAACAGTGCATGGCACATCATATGAAGAGTTACAGTCTTTGACTTTGATCCAGAAGTCTAAGCCATGTGAATGCATGGTGCAGGGTCCACCTGAACAGATCAGTTTGCGTGAATGAGGCCTAAGTTTAGGCTTGGGTTTAGAGGTAAAAAAAAAGAGTGACTGGAAAGGAAAGCTGTGGTTTTTTGTTTCAATCTTGACAATTCTCAAACTTTAGTTATTTTGTTAGTTTATAAGCTAAAGTTGTTTAAAAAGTAGTATAAAGAGGTAATTCTTGTAGCAGGAGCTGGGTGACTTCGTTCCTAGTACAGAATGTACATTTCAAATTAGAACTAAAAAAGCATCCTGGTGGCAAGAAATCTCAATTCATCTGCCATGTAACCGCCTGAAGAACATTTGTAACTGATTTGGTAATTATGATAGCACTTCACTAAATCAATGGCTAACATTTTAAGAATGGCTCAGCAACATGGAAACATGTTTAATGTATCATCTCCGTGCACAGCTTGCTTTTCCTGGACAAACTGCTACTATGCAAATCTTTGCCAGGCATGGAAAGTTTATTCTTCTTTAGGACTCCACTCCATCATTCTGTATATTCTGGATTGGTGCGCTGAGTACTCTTAACAGGTGAATCCCTTTCTTGTGTTTCCACTGCAATCAGAGATAAGCTAAACATATATATAAGAGAGCTACAGTATCTAATTTTACTACACTGGACAGAGGGTCACGGTGTTTAGTCATTTCCCTCATCAAATGCACTAGACACAAAATAGAATACCACTTTGGGCTTTATGCAGCGCTTAGACAAACACATACCTCTGCTCTTGCGTGACTAGCTGCTTGTCAGGCCTTGTAGGAGGGACTGTGATGTACCATCTTCCCAAATCATAAATTTCTTTACTTAATTCCACTGGGTTTGAGATAACAAAGCCAAATTGTGCCTTACAGGCACTGACCCCTGTTGGGGATGGTGTGCAGTTACATCTGCAGCAGCCTGGGAGAAAGACTGGGTCTCTGAGGGCCCTGGCCTCGCCTCTTCTCCAGCCACATGAGGCAATGCGTGCCCTGCAATGTGCCTGGAGGGAGGAATCTCTGCACTCCTATGAGCACAGAGTGTGGTAAGCACAAAAGGGAAGCTCCTTAATCCCCAATCTTGAAGTGCCCACACAAGGGCCAGCTGCCATCTGGCTCTCATATTCCTAATATTGTATTAGTAATTATCACCAGAAAATCTTAACATTGCATCAAAGCTATAAAGTTGAATACGGGCAATTCTTTAGGAGGCAAGATTTTTGTCTGGTCCTGCTCATGGCAGAGAGATCTATTCTAGGAATTACTTTGGGGAAGTTCTATGGCCTGCGTTATACAGGAGGTCAGACCGGATGATCACAACGGTCCCTTCTGGCCTTGGAATCTATGTATCAGCACTTGGATGGCTGAAGGGTAGGTATACTATTACCATACATGTAAAAATCTTTTTGAAGAAACCTCACGTTACCTGTTTAGGTTTGCTCTTGTGAAATACTATGAGAAGAGCTGAAAGAACTAATTTTCGAAAGACCCATGTACTTACTGAGCAAGATGATGATACAGAGCAGAATTGCAATGATGGCACCTGTGCCCAGTCCTGCACCAACAATCCGATCTACATCAGTACAGTCTCCGTTTATGTCACACTGACAAACCTTCACCTTCAGAATAGATGTGCTGGACTTGGGAGGATTTCCAGAATCAGTGATTATTATAGGAACATCATAGATACCAGCCTCAAGGAATCTGATCCTTAACGAAAGTTGGGCATGATCACCTATATGAGAAAATACATTAGGTGTAAAAATAGAATTTACTGCTTATGTGAATGTTAAACAATGATGGAAAATTTACAGGTTTCTGAACTCTATATTAACCTTTTGTTACTGGATGTACTGGATGCCACATAAGGTGCCACAGACTTATTAGTGTGAACGTTAGTTTCTAAATCTAACTTTTAAAATATCTTTCTCTCATTCTCAAGGGAGCTCACTTTAATGGCATTTGATAACATTTCCTTCACATTAATCTAAACAATCCAGGCATCTAGGGAAGTACCCATTGCCAGACAAAATGAAACAAAACAAAATGCAGTCAGTAGTTCATTTAAAAACATTAAAGTTTCCGTTGTGTAAATTAATTTTACCACTAATACGAATGACGGTCCAATTCCTCTTAATACTAGGAGGAGTTTCTGGCAGTTCAAAGGCAAACGGTCCTGCATTCGGATCAATATCACGGTCTGTTGCTGTGATGTTAGTTGCATTGGGCTGTAGCGTTTCACAGGTTGTAGCCTCCTGAGGATGTACTTGGGGTGCATTATCATTAATGTCAAGCAAATATATCTGAAGAGTGCCAGTCCCACTCATAGGAGGAATTCCTTAAAGAAACAAAAATTGGTATCTTGATTCTGCTTCCCATTAGAAACCTATTCACAATAGTTCATGCAAGCATATTTCAGCTACCCATGTACGTGTGTTCAGTGACAATGTAAACTGAAATTTGATTTGAAAGGATAATTAAATCACCGACAACAACAAAACATGCTTCTTCTACCTCTACATTACTCAAAATGTACCAAACTGTTTTATAATGTTTTATGTCAGAATGTCACCCAATAATAAACCTTACACGTGCTTTTGAAATAACTGTGAACAGTTCGAGCTAGACTGTGACGGGGCCTGCCCAAGAACTGCTTGAGCCTAGCATTGATAGCAGTGTCAGTGTTCCCTGAGAACAAGAGTGGAGCCAACTGAACAGGACTGAAATCGATGTGTACCCTTTGCATTCTCTGAAAGCATAAAGCAGGGGCTGCTTTGGCCTGTCATCAAAGCAAATGCCTCCGGGAGCTCATGCTGGGGCAGTGCACTTCCACATACCTCTATTTTAGGGCTCTGGATTTATAAATAAAATCTGGCGCCTGGCCTCGAGGCTGCAAACCTGAACATGAGTAGTCTCACTGTTTTCACAGGGAATGGTCTTTGAAGGCACAAGTGTCTGCAGGATTAGGGCCTTAGCTGGTGAATACAGGAACAAAGGAATTGCCATACTGGACCAGAACAGTAGTTCATCCAGTCCATTAAGCTATCTCCAACAGTGGCCAACACCAGATGCTTCAGAGAAAGAGGCGAACGACCGTTCAGTAGGCAGATCTGAGATCATCCCACCCTCAAGACCTCCCCACCTGACCCCCAAATTAGATTGACTTAAGCCCCTAAGCATGAGGATTTACATCCCTTCCAAAACTCATTTTTTTTAGTATTTACTTTTCTAACTCTGGATATTCTTATCTATATAGTGTCTAATACTTCTTTAAATCTTGTTAAATTCTACCTACAACGACAACCCATGGTAACAAGTTCCACAGTATAATTACCCATTGTGTGAAACTTGCCACTTTTCAATTTCATTAAATGCCCCTCTGTGCTGATGTTATGAAATAAGGAAAACAGAACTTTCTGATCTACCTTCCCTATACTTTTTACTGTTTTAAATACTTTTATGATGTCACCTCTTAGTCATCTCTTTACATTTTCTCTTCATATGTGATTTTTTTCCACACACTGAATTTATACGCCTAAATCTGCAAAATCTGTTTTGGAGATGAGATGACTAGTAAGTAACACAGTATCCCAGATGAGGGCATATCATTGATTAATGGAACTGTAATATCTCCCATATTAGACCCCATATCCCATTCCTTGTGCATCCTAAAATGTTGTTTGCTTCTTTAACTGCAGCTTAACATATTAACATAGAGGAGAGGTCTTCACTGGGGAATCCACAATGATGGCCTGGCCTTTTCCCCAAGATATTGCAGTTAGTTTAGAACTAGAAGGATATAGTGCGCTTTTTCATTCCAACATGCATTACTTTGCATTTTTAACACTGAATTTCATCTGCTATTATGTTGCCCATTCACCAAGCTTGATTAGAGCCTCCTGCAGTTCCTCGCAGCCTGTGCTGGACTTGACTGTCCTAAATAATTTTGTTGCATTTACAAAATTTGCAACCTCACAGATTAACCCATTTTCCAGATACTTGATCAATATATTAACTCCAATCTTAGTACCTTCTGCCATGGTGAAAACTGATTTATTCTTCCTTTTTTCTTTCTGTGCTAGTACGATATAATGTCAATTAAAACTTTCTGAATATATATAAATGTGAATACATACCACTGTCAGAGGCAAGGAAAGTCGCATTATACATGTTATTTTCCACATATTGTGACTCTCTGTCCAAAACTGCAATTGTAGTTATCTGTCCACTAACTGGGTCAATTTTTAGCCAGTTTGCAGGATCTGAAAGCTTTGAGTACCTGCATATTTGACGATAAGAAATGTAATTTATCTTCCAATAAGCTTTTTAAAAATGAAACATAACTATATTTCAACTCATATTCTGAAAACGCATATATCTGGTACCTCTGGTATTTTATGAGGTTCAGTTTATTAGCTTGCATTCTTGAGTTTTTTTGGATACACGTACTGTTTTAATAAAGAAAGTTTTTAAAAGCCTTTCTATGTAAGTAAGCTGTTATATAACTCTATTTTACATAAGTTATATACAACTGTCTGAAAAGTGAACATACATGTCATAAATTAGTAAAATGCACAATTTTCTTAAGTTGCATATGACTTATTCACCACAAGAATGCAGATTTCACATTCAACCATGATTAAAGTATTTTAATAAGAACTCCTACTTGATTTTCAGCATGAGAGCCATTTATGCGGCCTTCTCAATTCTGTTAACCATGTGTGCGTACATGTACACAGAGAGGGAGGAGATGATAGACATATTCTGATTTGACAGAAGTGACCCTATTATCTTAGGCTCCTTTTAGTTTTTAGTCCCAGTTGATGACAATAAATCATTGGTTTTCTATGGATGCCTTGGTGTATCCAACTAGTTTTACTGTACTCTTCGATTCTGATCTGAAGGAATAGGGTCATTCAAAACCACCCTTCCTTATAAGAAGTTGTCATTGTATCAATTATTAGTTTAAATAAATTACAAACTATCTTAGCTCATGTGATATTTAAAATAAAAACAACAGTACTAGGCTACAAAATTATAGACCTATATATCACTTTTATGGCCCAAAATGAGCAAATATCAGCAATAATAGCTAATTAACTAGGGCTATGTCTACATTTAAAATGCTACAGTGGCATAGCTGCTTATTTCTCCAGTCACTCTAGTAAATCCACCTCCCCAAGAGGCAGTAGTTAGTTGATGGAAGGATTCTTGTGTTGACCTAGCTCTACAGGGAACTTAGGTCATCTTAACTACATCGCTTAGAGGTGTGGATTTTTCACACTCTGAGCAACATAGTTGGGTTGATATAATTTTCTAGTGTAGAGCAGCCCTAAATAATACAGAAAGCATAAAATTATATGACGTATAAACGTAAAATCTTTCATTTTACAAGGAAAGAACAAATTAAAGATTCTTTTGCCTGCATGAATTCCACAGTTGTTGGGGATGGGATAATGAATCCTGATCTGATGCAGAGCAACCATAAAGTTGAGCCACAGCAATCATAGCCTACGACCCTGATCAGCAAGATACGTTAGCATGAGCATAAACTTAAGCCTCACTCAATTCACTGGGACAGCCCATATGCTTAAAGTTCTGTATGTGTTTAGGTACCTTGATGAATTTGAGTCCTATGAGCAGAAGAAGATGCCATAGTTTGCTGTACCTGCAGATCTGTACTAGATACAGACTTATTTGCAACACCATTCTGAGAGCCCACCCATAATTCCCATCTGGGGTGCTGTAGTAAACCGAGAAATCGTACATGGGCTCTTCACTTCATGGCCAGCCCAAAAGAGAAATACAGCATTCTGTACTCTGTTTCTAGCCTTCAGAGCCTGTGCAGAGGGCTGGGGGATTAGGCCCAGTTTTGAGATTACCAGCATGGGATAAAATAGGAACGTGCTTTACACCATACCTTAGAGCAGTTTGCTGCATGTAGCGATCTGGGTCCTGAGCGGTGAAAGTAGTTAACATTTTACCAGCAAGAAGCCCTTCTTCTTGCCGTATAAGCTTAGGGTTTGGGACAAAATATGGACTCTCATTCACATCAATGACGGTAATGGACACAGTTGCTGTTGATTGAGGAGGATGCTGAATTCCCTTGGCCAAAGGCACTTGATTTTCCGCAGCTACAGTAAGTACAAACATCCTATTGGTCTCAAAGTCAATTGGCTGGCAAAAACAAAAGGGGGAAAATATTAGCAGTTGTTCATAGTCGTGACTGGCATGCAAACAAAAAATTACTTTAAAAAGTTCTTCTGTTTTTATAATGCTTATATTGAGCTAGATGAACACAGAGCCTAAACAAAAGAGAACTATGGCAAAACCAGTACCTATAAAGTTTCTATATGTTTTTCTGGAATACAGAATTCTGCAGCACTTCAGGACAATTTCTGCAGCAGCTCTTCTAGTGCCAAGGGCAGCTAGGAACATCCATAGGCAAAGGGATTTAAGGGGCAATGATAGCAAATCTGACCCCGGCTTAGTCGATTCAGCCACTCCTTGTACCCCAAGAAGCATGTTGCTTTTTCACTGTGGCTGGTGATCTCCTGCCAACTTCTGCCCCCTCAAGAGTCCTTGAACCAAATTAGTCCTCATCAGTGCTTACAACTTTTCTGGGGGGTTTCCTCAGAATGTCATTTATTTATCTCGATTTACTTTTTGCTTCTCTTCTGTCAGTTTAAAGAAATAATTTAGTTTGAAGTATTTCAAGCAGATTATGCCCTTGGGAATTTCATTTGATTCTCTTTATACTGGTTGGATCTGAGTATCATTTTGTTTGCTCTTTCAGAGGTTTCAAGTTTCTAACTGTCAATAGATCTGAAATGGACTTATATGTGCCTAAATACAAGGCACACAGGCAGTCAAGTGTGTCTTGTCAGCAGAATCAAACATAACAGGTATCTCTCAAGAAACGCCAATTATGGGACTTATGGGGGAAAAAAAAAACAAGCATGCAATGTAGCCTAGAGTGCTTTATAAAGCCACAGATTCCCCCGCTAGCCCCCCCACCCCACAAGGTACTGAAAGGATAAATAAATAATAATAATTCCACCATATCCCAGACTGGAATACAGGCATTTCAAGCCTGAGTGCTGGATTTCATATCCTGTCACCCACTTGAGTGGATGGATCCAAAAATGAACCAGACAAACTAAGAGTCCGGACACTTATCAGACAGATGAGAGGAAAGGGGACTACTTCTTGACAGATTCAAATTGTAGTACTGCCTTTTTATCATAACTTAGAAAACAAGTCATCCCTTCAGTCCAGGACTTTTTTAGCTGGTGAATGAAGATGAAGAACCTGCTCCATACAAGGCTTTTGAATGAGGTTTTAAAAATAGCATCATCCTTTAGAAGCCTGTTGAAGCGTAGCCTCCTACCATCACTAACACCACTTTCCTTCCCCTCTGATATCATCCTGATTGGCTATTTATTTAATAGAAACATTCTGGCATCATACTTGTGGGGAAAGGCATTCCTAGGCCTGGAAGACCAATGCTGACCAAAAGGTAGAAAGCAGTTTGCTTACTACTCCAACAGACAGCCGTTAATGCTAGTTCTGATCCACTGATAGGCAAATGGCTTTTTCACAGGCTAATTTTTATTTCTGGCAAATAAAGGTTTTCTAATCTGCCATTTAAAAACTAGCTAACCTGATTTTCAGAACTGGTATTTTAGATTGTTCATGATAATGTAAGTAGGAGGACCATTCAAAAGGTGAACAAGTTACTTTCAGAACAAGCACATTAATTTTAATTTCAAATCTCACACTGGCCTCAGGATTAAACAGCAGGGAGATATTTATTCTCAGTGCTCTCCCACTTATCTGTCTCTGCATAATTCAATGAGTTGTGGGAATCACTTACCTTCACAACAGTTACCAACCCATCATTACTATTTGGATCAGTCAGAATAGTAAATCGACCTGTAGGATCTCCACCAGTCATTCGGTACATTGCGTTCCAGGCAGGAGTGTGTGGCTGATCCTTATCAGTTACAGTTAGATTAGCTACTATGACATCCACTCTATTTTCAGGTACCTCACCATAGAACTACAACAAAAAAGCATATATTTTTACATATTTGACACTCTGTTTGCAGAAGTTCGGAATGGGCATCAGGGAACGGATCACTTGATGAATACCTATTCTATTCATTCCCTCTGGGGCATCTGGCATTGGCCACTGCCAGAACACAGGATCCTGGGTTAGATGGACCTTTGGTCTGACCCAGTATGGCCGTTCTTATGTTCTTATATATCAGTGAAAATAGCCCCATGAAATACTCATCAGAGCACAGAAACTGGTGTTCATCTTAGTTCAACTGTACACTAGGAGGCAGAGCCTCAGCTGGTGTCAATTGTCCTCAATGGAGCTATGACAATTTATACCACCTGAGGATTGAAAACCTATGAGGATTCCTGATGTCTTGCTTTAGCCAATTTAATCAAAATTCTCTGCGATCCATTTATTTGAAAGAAAAAAAAAATCTGACAAATACTTTAATAAAAGGAGACCACCACCTAGCAGTCTACCATTATCAAACAGTAATGTGAGCTAGCAAACTAAAACCTATCTGAAACCACCTAGAAAACTAGAGGGTTGATTCCTTAGCTAAATTCTGTGTTTTGGATTAAGTATGGTATATCCTAAGGGACAGATTCTCCTCTCAGTTAAATCATTGCAACACAGCAGGCTATTAGATAAGTAACAAATATTTTCAATTCATCTATCTATCTATCTATCTATATATAATGTGAAAAATTCCTTAATAATGGTCATAAACATTCATACCCTTCCTTTACTTCTGTACTGTACTTACAGTCATAGCAGTGAACTCTGGAGGATTGTCATTGACATCTGTCACTGTGATGACAGCAGTTGCTGTGTTTGAAAGACCATATGTTGGGTTTCCTTCCATGTCCGTAGCTTGAATTATTAATGTATACTGCTGTACTTTCTAAAACACAAAATGACACCAACATAAGTTATAGACAAAAACAACATTCCAGTAGGACAGCAGGTGTTCCATAAATTGTGCTTTATTACGCAAAGAGCCTATCATACTGTTTATTCCAGTTAACATCAGTTGAAATGACTGAAGCAAAGTTTACATCACCAGAAGTACAGCAGTGATTTGCATCTAAATATATTAGACTGCCTGCATTTTTCATTTTTCACTTGCGATTGGGGAGGCTTGCATGATATGCTCTTACTATGGATAATGAAAGAACTTTATACAAGTTACTGTTATTACCACAGAGGTGGAATTTTGACCAATCTTTTTGTTTCGTTTTTAAATGGAAAAAAAGTATAGTAGTTCTACCTAAATAAGTAGTAAATCCAAAAGGGTTTTACGAAATCTGAGCCAGGGAGTATTTCTGGCCAAACGACTACAACCGCCAAGGCTTTATTGTAGTGAAGCCTAAGTATTAGAATGTAGCTGCAACTTCTTGATATCACTATGGAAACTGGAGCTGTCAAGGCTAACAGAAACTAGTAAAGTGACTGGAACACCCCCTCCCCTCCATCCCTGATTATTTCTATAAATGTTAAACATTCCAAACAAGATAGTCCCTTCCTTCTCCCAATTTGCCAGTGCCAGTTGCTTTATGCATTGTTAAAAACAGCACACAGTACAGAGAATCTGTATTCTTAAATCATTGCTGGAAGTATGCCAGGTCTTTCTGAGGCTCAGTGTTAGGTCTATGAAAAAGAATTGCCTGACAGATTAGATCTCAAAACCAGCTAGATCTTACTACAATATTTATAAGATTTTAAAAAAATAATTATGAAGATTTTCTGTACATTTCTATTGTGAAATGTAAATAAAGTTTTGGGGTTTTTTTACACTTCGTTTACCAATTAAACTTCAGCTTTAGCACTCCCTAGCTTGGTGGGATGATACTATGAAACTCAGTTCTTCCTCCAGCAGAATTCTGGCAATGACACGAGCATTTGTTATTACTTTGAAATGTTACTTTCATGCGTGGTTTATTGAGACAGCTAAAGAAATTTTTTTCTGTCAAAATAAGGATACTTAAAGAAAAGCTCAGTTTTTTTATTTCCTATGAAACCACATCCTCTCCCCCACACATTCTGATTGCTTGTAAATTGGAGGTATGCAACTGATTATTTCACAAGATAAGTTACAAGACAGAAATCTTTGATTTAACCCCTCCCCCCAAAATAATTACTTTTAAGAAAACTAACATGGGTCCATTCAGTGAAAATTTCTCATTTGCTTTCAAATCTTGGATTGATATTATCATATACATATTGGCCTAAGTTTTTAAGAGCGTGTACACTTACAAATGTATGCACACGACTTTCACATGCAAAAGATCCAGGGTCCAAAATTCATGAAACCATCCCTATTTAGGGAAGCACAAAAGTGTATGTTTAAGTCCCTTAAGCATGTACTTCCATCCTTTTCTGTACTGGGATCTGGACAGTGGGGGCAAGTCATTCTTTATAAAACAATACTGTTTATATATAAAACTCATCGTGCTTCAAGAAGAAATCCTCTTAAGGGTTTGTTCATGACACATAAACAAGGCACGTAGTGATGAAAGAATCAAAGGAATACATTTGTTACATTTATGTTATGGAACAACTGTGCACTGCATATTGTAAAACAATAAATGTAACATAAAAATATCAGGCCAAATCCTGGGCCCCGATTCTTCTGTGGCAGAAAGATAGCAGGAGCTCTGTGACCCGTCTTGGCTCTGAAGTCACAAGTCCTGAAGCGCTAGAGAATTCTGCTAGGATTACATGGCTACCCAAGTCTTCCTTTTCCCCAGAATCATCATCTTATTTATTTTTGACGTGCACCCCACATATCAAGCAAACATATGGTCCCACCCCAATGAGCGTGCAATCTAAATATTCTGTGTAGTCTGACCCTCATGTATGAAAGATGAACTACTTGGAATGAGATTGTTGGGAGGCGTTGGGCATGCACAATAAAGGAACAGCCCAGCATGCTTCAGCCTCTATAGGAACTTCACAGCAACACCCCTGAAAATGAACTGTCAGGTAGGGAGAGAAGACATTCCCACTGGGTGAAATCTTTCCACTCCCACCCCAGGCAGGCGGTAAGAGAAAAGAGCACTCCACCTAGCTAACCTCAGTCGCAAGGCAAGAACAATTGGTTATGTCTACACTACAGTGGCACAACTCCGGTGTGACAGCAGTGCTGGTATAGTGCAAACAGTTCTCACACTGGGGTTTTTCCAATAATGTAGGTAATCCACCTCTCCGAGAGGCAGTAGTTAACTTTCACCTGGGAAGTGAGTGTGGGTTCCCTCATTTCTCCTTTTACACACCAGGCCCAACACTCCATACCATGAGTCAGCTGGTTAGTCAGCTTGATATTCAGCTGGTTCACCAAGCTACCTAGAGCTAACGTGCCCCTTACTACTCTGTAAACAGGGCTAAAGGATCTGGCCCATATAGTTTTAGATTTTTGCAAAGAACAGGTATATGTCCAATGTTCTACCCAAGCCAGGGTAGACATGAAATGATAAAACATTATCCAGGTGCTGCCTAGCACCTTCAGGATGCTCACTGGCAGCTTCTGTAACAGTGAAGTATGCACTTCCCCAATCCGGGTTAGAGCATCTGGCTAGCGAATGAGTACGGGGCCAAGGGATGTGCTGGCCGCCGCTAGTGAATGAGAACCGCGGCCAGTGGAAGCTGCGATCGGCCAAACCTGCAGACGCTGCAGGTAAACAAACCGGCCCGGCCCGCTAGCGGCTTTCCCTGACAGGCCGCGTGCCAAAGGTTACCAATTCCTGCTCTATATCCTCTCCACTCCAGGGCAGTTGTTTTAGAGCAGCCACAATTTGCTCCTAAATTTCCAAATGTGCATACCATTGGCTCCCATCAGCTGGAAATATACTGATGTTCTTTTAGTCTGTTATGGATTAAAAATGCCTTTATCTTATTTTTGTCTAGTTTAGTATTTTAAATGAAAATTTCTCAGGCACTTTAATACAACAACCTTTAACAAAGATGTCAAAAGATGACATGTTTTTCCAACATCTTTTACAAACAATTATTCACTAGGACATCAGTAAAGCGATCAGTGAGTAGAATTAATGGCAAACTACTGGGATGGAAGGCCTCTTTGACTGTTAGTTTGAGGGTCTACAGGGAAGTCCTGATGTGGCAGCTGATTTCTTCTGTGGTAAATCAGGCACTGCTAGTTGCTATGTAGCAGAAGACATATCTCATTCATACAGACTGTAAGTCCTTCTGAAAGTACACATGTCAAAGAAGATACCAGAGTTCCAAAACCAGGGATAGATGAAAACCCAAACCTTTCTTTTAGTTTAAAGGGGCAACATCAAGTGAATTTAAGTGACTTTTCCAACACCACATGGAGGAATTATTGTTAGAGCCAGAATTAGAAGAATTCAGAACTTCTTGGATACCAGTCCTGGGCTCAGAACTACTGACTAAGAATACCATTCCCCCTATTCATTATTAATCCTGATATACTCATTTTAATTATGCTTTCAAAATGTAAAAGTAGTAATATTTTTTCCATTTATTTTGCTAAAAAAGTTTAGATCAGATAACATTTATTAATTCTGCTACATCAGAGGTGGGCAAACTACGGCCCGCGGGCCACATCCGGCCCACGGGACCATCCTGCCCAGCCCTTGAGCTCCTGAACAGGGAGGCTAGCCCCCAGCTCCTCTCCTGCAGCCTCAGCTTGCCGTGCTGCCAGTGCTCTGGCGGCAGGCCTACGAGGTCCTGCTGGGCAGCGTGGCTCTGCCGGGGTGTAGTGTATTAAATTGCTCCCCGTAGGAATGTGCTACTTACGGAGCACCAGGACTGGTAGCTGTAAGTAGTACACCGTAAGTAGTACATTCCTACAGGAAACTATTTAATACACTACACCCCAGCCCTCCATACAGTTTCAGAACCCTGATGTGGCCCTCAGGCCCAAAAGTTTGCTCACCCCTATATTGTATGATGACATTAGCAATCCTCAACGAATCATCCATCAATCTGACTGCCAGAAGATTTATCCTACATGTCACTAGTGTGGTCCACAGATCGAAGGAAGGTTAGATCCTGATCACAAGCCAGAAGAATGGCTCTATTTCCCAACCCCCACTTCTCCGGAGGAGCTGTGGAGGAGGAGGATGGAGCTCTCTCCTGAGGAACTACTGCTACCCCTGAGTCATAGCTAGCTCCGGGTGTCCTTGTCAGCACTGTTTTACCACAGCATTCACTCTGTGTGATTTTTAATTCAACAAATGCAAGCTGGCAAGCGTGTCTGTGAAGGGTGAGCAATTATATCACGGTTGTGTAAATTAATTAACACTAAAATACAGGTCACAAGACAGTTCACAAAAAGTTTTGTGTTATGTGCAAAGAAATGTAAAATGAACTGTGTTAAATAAATATATATTAAATAATGTTAAAGAAGTAAATATATATTTTTATAAGAAAGTGCAAAAGGGAACTTTTATGCTTTCTGTATGTCTCTTATTGATACAGCTTTCAAAGGCTGTAAAAAAATAATCAGAAAGTCAGTTTTTGTCTCATTGACAGTGGATTCTTGGTCTGTGTAGATGACAGGGCAAACAATGACTAATTTATCAGCCAGGCCCTAATCCCCCTAGCAAGACAGACTAGGAAAAATAGATAATGACTGGACAGAACTAGCCAACCACTCCAAGGCTACAAGAAGCAGGTAAGTAATAAGACAACTGTTGTAAAAAATAATGAATACATAAAAGCAATGGTTTAAAAAATAAAATAAAATAAAAAATACAGCATGGATTAGAGTTGTAGCAGAATAAAGTAAAAATGTATTGGAAAATATATTTAGAATGGAATGTTTATAAATGAGACAAAGTATAAAAATGTGTGTTTAACAGAGGCGGGGTGTGTGTGTGTGAGAGAGTGAGTGAGAGTGAGTGAGTGACTGAGTGAGTGAGTGAAGCAACACAGGACATACACCAGATTGGACCAGCATGGATTTAATAAAGACAGAAAGAGCCTACCTGTGCCCAAGGACTGGGTAATTCATCACAACACTATCCTGCTCATCTGCTTTACTTATGTTTTATGCTTAATTAAGGTGGTAAAATATTGTCCTAAAATTTTCTTATTAAACCTTTAAACTAGTTAAGCTCAGTAAATGGTGTGGATAGTGCTTTTTATCCAACATACAGTAAGGACGTTTGCTGGAAACTGAAGGATGAGTCTGTTTCTAGACTGAAGTAACCTCCAGGCCATCTCATCCTCTCCCCCCAACCATACCCACGGCAGGACCCCCACCTTCCTTCCTCCTTCTCTCCAAGACTCCTTCCACTTTCTGAGCTAACTCCAATGAATGTCAGTGAGACCAGATGTTTTACATTCTATGCAAAACGAAGCTCGAAAATACTCTTTACCCCTAGGATATTTGCCAAAATCCAAGTTTTCAAATCTTGGGGCTGGCCAGCTCTAAGGGAGTACTGGTTAGGTAGTGCTCTGCAAGGGGAAAAAAATTACATTTGAAAAAAATGTGTAAATTACCTACAAGCTATTTTACATATGCACAAAAATGGACAGCATTTAAAACACAACCTATAAAATTCAGGCCCGCCTTACCTCTCTATCAAGTCCAGCTGCCACTGTGATAATGTCACCAGTCTCATTGTTGATTGTAAACATGTTCGGTGAGGGGGTGCTTGGGGCCTGTGACAAGATTCTGTATCTCAGCATCCCATTCAGTGCATTGGGATCATCGGCATCAATAGCAGTAACAGTCATCACATAGGTTCCTAAAAGCACAATACATAATTAGTGTTAAATAAACAGTTTACTTGAATTACACAAGGTCACTTACAAGCACAAAAAATGGTCAAAACATTTACTTCTTTTGATAAACATTACACATTCTTTCTCTTACCCAAAGGA
The DNA here is from genome assembly GCF_015237465.2 of Chelonia mydas. Taxonomy (NCBI): domain Eukaryota; kingdom Metazoa; phylum Chordata; order Testudines; family Cheloniidae; genus Chelonia; species Chelonia mydas. The sequence continues at coordinate 76,906,822 of NC_057850.1, read as the reverse complement.
AACTGAGTAGGCCTGAGTCCCAGGATTAATGAAGCAATTAAGATACATAACAGAAGATAACACTGGTGTTTATAAAGTATCAAACTTGCTTATTACTGAAAAAGCTCCACAGGCAATCAAACCCTGCAATTCTGCCATAAACACATTTAATTAACAATGAAGCTTCTAAAGTTTAAATAGCAGGCTCAATCGCTGGGCCACATGAAACATCTGATAATCAAAACATGGTTAATTTTAAAATGTGCCGCACGCGTTAATTGTGTATGCAAATCAACGCAAAAATCAAAACAAGGGCTTTTCTACATACTATTTCTTTCCCTTTGCAATCCTGACTGTTTAAGATCATGTTGGTTCTTGGCACTTGAACTTGGCATAATATGTCTTGAGAGAAACTGAAGGGACATGTCAGTTGTCCTAAAAATTCCTTGTTGCACTGCTAAGAAAATGGCTTCTGACACAAAATTTGCATCTAGATGTAAATCTGAACTTATTCCAACTTTGAGGGTGGTTCAGATACATAATTTTAGTTCTGGGGAAAGTCCTAAATTGTACAGTTTGATTCCAAATCCAAAGTTCCCCAGAATTACTGAGATTCACATCCAGGTCTATATATAGGCTCCAATCCTGCAATTAATGGCCTGGACTGGATTGTTGCACTTGTGCACTGTCAACTGCATGACGGCATCTGTATATAGATATAGATGCTAATTTTAGGCTCTCATTTTTGGTCAGTCTTGGCCTAAATAAATTGTATCATACAGATCACATAATCTATTATGTAATACATACTATATTAGGTGTATTTATTTTATATATAACACAGAGAATGGGCTTAAAATGTATATATATAATTATATAGACTCTCCAAGGATACTACATGGCATTTCCTTTCTATCAAGGAAGCTATTGTAAAACTTTTGTTTTTAAAATGTTGACATTGTCTTTTCTAGACATTGGATCACTCATTTCTTGCTTCATTTGAAAAGGACGGTCAAGTAGGCTGCTAGAGTGCAACACATACAAATCTTCAGAATGTACAAATACCCCAAATTGCCACAGGATAAGCACAGGAAAATGTGTTCCACAACCATATAAGGTATCATTATTGTAAATCTGTTCAACTTCTTTTAGTTTTCATTTTTAATCCCCTAGTGTTCTTTTTGTTCAAAACTAGTCAGGGGAGAGAGATATTTTATAGGAAGAGGTGTATTAAAAGGTCACTAATCAGTTGTCTAGCAACAAGCTAATCTTCAAAGTTACAAAACAGCTGTTTGGCCTCCCTTATTTTTCAGGTAAAGCCAATCTTTAATGGGTGCTGCCATAATATAAATATGTGGGTGCTGTCCAAATAAAGTAGTCCTTCCTCATTTTCCTTCTCTCAGCATTGTCCCTTACTCATTCCCTAACATGTGTAATGAAGTCTTTCTTTTAAATTAATTTTTAACTTGCAAAAACGTAAATTAAAAATCAAGGGTAGTGGCAATATAGTATCCTGAAATTTTTGTTGATTACTTCTTTCAAAAACGTTACGACTTCTAAAAGTATATTTCTCCAAAATTAAAAAACACACATCTATTTTCACACAGAAAACCTGCTATATTTTACCTGGCTTTGATCCTTCAGGGACTGTCCCATTCCAGACTTGGTGTAAGAACTCAGGCCTATTGTCATTCATATCAATAACATTAATGACAATGTCAATAGGATTCTCCACCTGGTTTCCATTTACATCCACTGCATGCGCTCTCAGCTGCAAAAGCCATTGGGAATTATGTGAGTTTGCAAGACATATGAACATACATGGACATTAGCACAGAGGAGAGGAAATTTTACAATAACCATTTTAGCCAGATCTATTTCAGTATCTTTTATTGCTCCCCTATCTTGATGACTTCAATTTTCAGTTTATTGAGGGAGCCTTTGTAGACTGAGTTCAATGGGCATAACACAAGTGTAACTCAGGGCAAAACTGAGCCCTTTATATTTAAGGACGGACACTGATTTTCTTGTTTTTTCCTTCTATTTTTGAAGGCCTTTTTTCTTCTGGAAATTTCTTGGGTTGAGAAAGAAAAAAAATCTGAATAGTTCACCCAGAGGGGACAGATTTCCGTGGGGCAGGTTTAAACTCCCCACGGCCTAATTTACAGACTCCAAATTACTTTTGGAATAATAATACTACCTTATGTTATATAGGCTTTTGTACTTCTTAACCCTGATTGCCAGTAGAAAGTCTCCAGGAATACCTAATCCTGCACTATTAGAAAATTTCTGTTGGTAATCCATCTGGAACGAATATTGCTTCGTTTCTGTAAAGTCTGAAATGGTATTATGGAAACTGTATTGTAAGAATATTTCAAAGGAAAGGTAGGACTTGAGATAATATTCTTAATTTAAAGCCTAAAAAAGAAAAAGACGAATTGTGTATATCTATTTTATTTTATTTTGCTGGCAGGGTATGGCAAAAATTGTTCTCACTACACAACTGAAAATTCAAGAGTCTAAAGTTTATGCGTAAATTTTCCAAAGTGATATTTGGGTGCCCTACTTGAGACACCTTAAAGAAGCTGATATAGACAGCGTTATGTCGGACACAGCTATCACCTCTCACAGAGGCAGGAGTTATTAATCCCACAGGAGAGCTCTCTCCTGTCGGCTTAGAGTGTCCCCACCATAAGCATTACAGCAGCATAGCTGCCTTGGTGCATCTGTGCTGCTGTAAATGTTGTAGTGTAGATGTATCCTAAATTTGAGACCTGGGAGGTAAAAACCTGTCAATGTAGCTCAGAAGTAGTTTTGACACATAGTTATAGGAGGCGGGGGGTGAGATTAATCTACCATGTTCTGGAAATGGTTTTAGGGATTGTTCGAAAATTCCTTAGTCGCTAATACTTAAACTGGAACTGAAAGGGAAAGAACTAAAACAAATTGTTTTGGTTAATCCAAATTCTTGGTAAAATCCCATGAATTCGAGAGCTGCTGCACCCTAGCATGGTCAAACTCCATCTGTGAATAGCAACTGCTAAATCCTATGTACAGAAAGCAGGATTAACACTTGCTCCTCAGATGGGCCAACAAATTGTGCACTAAAACTATGCTACTCTGGAAATTATCTCCAGGAACTGTATCTCTTCCCTATGGTTTCAAGTGAGGGCCATTTCAGGTCAAATCTTGGTTTCCTGCTTTGCAACCAAATATTTTTTTTCTACTAGTGCTGCAGAATATTTGGTTTACTTTGCAATTTTTCTAGAGCAAAGAACATAGCTTTCATAAACAGAGAGACCTAATTTACAATTATAATTCCCTTAAAATGCTTAGATTTGCCCTGAAAATGAAACCTGGTAGTTTTTCTTCCCATCCATTTCTCAAATTTTAGCTGCTGAAATTCCAGTACAATTATGCCCAAGTTAGGGTGTTATATTAAAAATAAACTTCTGTCAAACAAACAATAGGGGGGAATTTGTAATCAATGGTATAAATCAGAAAAATAAACTACAGCATTCACATTTCAGCCTTCTTTAATTATCTAAATATACTAACTCACATTTGTTAAGCTGTTTCAACATGCTAGGACTTCCCTGTATTATGTAATAATAAGTAGAATAAATATTAATTCCAATCCAGTATAAACTCTTTAATTCACATCTTGTAGAAAACTGTGCCAGATGCAGAAATCAAATTTGAAGCAGATGTTTATCTTTGATTTGATCATCTGGTTTATGGTAAATTAAAATCTTACATGAAATGAAGCTATCTGCTCCCGATCTAAAGGTTTCGTCACTGACAGTTGACCTGAGATGGGATTGATAATGAAGATTCCAGTTGGAGGTTGGTCAGCTCCTGGTCCAGTAACACTGTACCTCAGTGAAAGACTTTTATCACGATCAGACCTAATCTAAGTGTCGAGAAGATGAGGTTTATGTTAGTTAAACAGAACAAGAAATTGGAACTGAGAGTGAAGAACAGTAGCTTAGCATTCATTTTAATATTAATAATATTAAATATATTAATATATTTAGGCTGAAATTATATTTACAAGAAAACAATGGCAGAGGCATGAACACTAATACAATGTTTGGGCTTTTCAATATTATCATACATTGTCAGAAAATCAGTCATTGAATTTTTCAGAAAAATTTTCATGTAACGTGACCCTTCTTATAAATCTCTACTTTTTCCACAATAGGATGAATTATATTACTAAAAATAATTAAATACTTTTATCCTTAAATTTACTGCTTAGCTCCTAAAACAGTACACAAGATTTGTGAACATTAAAACATACTGTAAGACAGTCTCTTTCATTTACCTTTCAAGACCCGTGTTCAGCATTCTGCATTTCTTTTATAATACTTGTAGTATTGCAACCATTTAGGTGCTTGTGATTGCATGGTTACTGCAGGGGAAATACTGAACTTTGAACTGAGTTCTTGGCTAACAAATAAAGTAGAAATTGATTTTATAGTATGTTCACTGGTAGCCTTTGCTATACCTTTAAGAAAGTCACTTGCAAGTGCATAGACAGGGTAGAGCCATGTTCACATCTGTTACCCTGTCCACACCCCCCTCCCTCCCCCCACCTTTTGGTAAACTGACTGTGCAGGCAACACTCATGGAACACCTCCCCCCAGCCTCTTGTGCAGGAATGCCTGGTAATAGACACCTACTTGCTGTGCATTCTTGCACAGCAGGCACTGTGTAACCTCAATCAGCCACGTTCCTTCCCCTTGTTCCCCTCCTCTGAGAGGCCTATCTCTTCCCCCACCTCTCCCAACAAACACATACACAAACACACAAGTGGGGAGGTTCCAGTGCAGGATGCAGCAGAGTTGGCTGAGTCACAAATGCCACCTTTTGCACCAGCCGAAGTTCCCCCTACTTTAGGGCAGTTGCTGTCTGATTTAAATTCACTGTAATTCAATGTAAGAAAAACAAAGAGTGCTTGGCAGACCACAGAATTTGCCCCAGTATCTTATGTATAGATCTAACAGCTGAATTTGGTCCTTTAATCTTTGATAAGCAGAAAGACTATGCGAAGTTGACTTCCAAGGAATTCTGAAATCACACCTCTGCCTTCTTGGTGGTTAATTACCTTACCCTAACTAATTCCTGAGGAAAAGGCCCTCTGGAGTTTTCTGGTAAGTTGATTGGAGGGATGACCCAGTCTCTCTTTTGTCTCTGCAGATGACTGCTGTGCTTATATTGTTGCCGTGGAAATACTATTTCTTCAATTTTCTTTTCGTCCTTAAAACAGACATTAGAATGAGAATTGGTAAAAATGTGTATTTTGGAGAATGGTTTTCATACCATTACATGACTGCCTGAGACACACACTTCATTCCATGTTTATGAAGCTATTTATTGGGTTCACAGTACAAAATGGAAATAAGCAACATTCTTACATTTTTCCTATGAAATAGTAGCAATTCCTTCATTTTTCAGCATGCCACTTGGAGGTCAAATGGAGTTATAAGCAATTTATTACCCAGTACTGCTGTGTAAACTACTTTGCACTTTCTATATTCCAGTTGGATAGTAGTTAATATTGTGCAGAATTTTAATAGGATGCCTTTATATGTATATAATCTCATTAATTGGAACTACAGTTCAGGTAATGTGAAACTGTATATTAAATTTAGATCTGGGTGTGCTAAAATATAATTTGAGTTCCAAGAGAAGTTTAATACATACTGGTAAGGAATGTCTGAAATATTTATGACCTTATTAAATCCCATAGAATTAATGCTGTAATTATTTTAAACCTATGTCACCCATGATGGATGTTGTAGATGACCCACTTTGCACAGTGGGCATTAATCTCTGCTGGGTGTCAACACTGCCTTTCTATTCCTCTCTACATCTGCAGTTATTTCAGCCTTTAGCTCTTGATGCACATGTGCATACAGACATGTTACTCTGGTTAGGGAAAAAAGCCCAAAATACACTCTTTGGTTACTTTGCAGAAAAAAGTTATTTTGAATCAAGTAAATGTGTTGGAGGCTAAAAACCGCAGGTGCAAACTGAGGGCCAGTTTCTGCTACCCTCACTCCCTTTGAATAGTGCCTTACAAGTGAGTAGCCCCTGTCTAGTAAGGGTATGCCTACACTGCAAAGAAAAACCCCTGGTGCTGAGTCTCAAAGCCAGAGTCAACTGGCTTGTGCTTGAGGGGCTTGGGCTGTGGGGCTAAAAATAGCAGTTTAGACATTTTGGCTTGGGTTGGAGCCCCGGGTCTGAAACCCAGCGAGGGCGGAGGGTCTCAGAGCCCAGCTAATCTAACCCAAGCCTCAATGTCTACACTGCAATTTTTAGCCTCATTGGCCAAGCCCAAGTCAACTGACCTGGACTCGGATTTGGTGCAGTGGTTTTCTCTTTGCAGTGTAGACATACCCTCACACGTAAGGCACTACCTGAGTGTGACTGAGGGCACCAGAACTGGGCCCAAAGGGTTTGTCTTCACTGCAACTCTTAAATCAGGTTAGGTAACCTGGGTTAAAATAGCAGTGATGACACAGCAACTTGGCTTGTAACTCTGGCTAAGAGCTAGAATTTGACCGCAGGCTTTCTTAGAGCTTTAACTTGAGTTGCGAACTCAAGTTAAAAGCTGAGGTGTCACTGTTATTTTAACCTGAGTTTCTTAACTCATGTTAGCAAATCCAAGTTAAGGACACTACTTTCGTTGCAGAAAAGACGTTCTCTGAAAGGAACAGTTTCTTATGTGCCTCTTTAATGTGAGCCACCGCATGCCTCTTTATTAAGACTTGGTCTTAAATGTCTCCAAAACCCAGAACAATTGCTTATTCTTAGAAAAATATATAGCACAACTAAAAGCAATCTATTTTGAAACAGATACTTAAGTCTTTGATCTGTAAATATAATTTTAGTGTGGCTATCTCAATCTATGAAGAATATTTATTTTTTAAAAAGATGCTTTGCAAAAGGAAGTAAAAAAAGCAGGCAGTAGTATAAGGGGTGGGTGTAGCAGAAATATCACATAATATTTTACTACAGGGAGTATATTAGTATATTGGTAGGTTCAATTTTGTGTTACTTTGGCTTGGCTTATATTGGTTTCCACCAGAGTGAGACTATCTTCCCTAAAAGTAGTGCTGGAATCCTAAATAATTTTCAGTCCTCAATTTGATTATTAAGGGACAATACAAATACTCTGTGCCAGGAATGCCTTCCTGCTATTGCTGTAAATCTACAGTTCTAGTCTAATCTTGATTGATGGATTCTAGCAGAGATTTGTTTATTTTGTGGTTAAATTTAACTGCTTGAATAAATACTGTAATGCTCTCCAGCAATTTAAAATAAAGAAATGACCACTTCCAATTTAAATTCAGGTACAAATCTCAAACTGTACAAACAATATGTTCAAATACAAATGATTTCTGGATCTTTAAACAGATATGGGTTTGCATGACTTTAGCAGGGCTACAAAATAATAGATTATGGAACATTATTTTTAAAGACTACAGCTTTACTATTATTTATGCACTAGTTACCCACTAGCAGGAAGTCAGATGTGGAGGTGTGTGACAGATTTAGTCTAAAAACCTATTTTTCAGAGACATTTCCAAAGGCAAATGTTTTACCTTCTTTGAATGCTCTGCAAATGTTGGCTCGATGCTCAGCTTCACCACCACTTGCCACTGTTGCTGGGTTTCCTTGTCTTGAGCATATACGATGAATTCTGTGGGGTCTGTAGAAAGCTGAAAGCTTCTTGCTGCATATACCACACCATCTTCACCTACTCTAAAATCGGCTGGCTCGCTGCTTTCAAACTGTACTTTTATCTTTTCATCACAGCTTCTAAATCCCACTGTAAAACACAAAAAACATTGAGAATATAAGAACTGAAAGAGACAGAGCCTGCTTAAACTCAGTCATCAGCTGGTGTTAGGTCAAGAACAAAAACCTGTATCTTAAAAGCCTATTCTCCGCAGTTACAATAAACTCACTGTCATTTCATCATATTAAGTGCATGCATTCTTTAGGAATTAAAAATCGTACTTTATGGATCAGCCCACATAATAGCGACACCCTTCAGAGAGGGAAGACTAGGTTCTCCTTCCCAACCAGATTGCCTGTTTTCTACCACAGGGGCCTTGAGCTCCACAACAACCACCCGCTCTCTCTCGCAAAGGGGCAGAACTGATTGGTTCCAAATACAGGTCCAGCCTCTTTGACCTTGACTGCAATTACTATCACTAATAAGCATATGTGATAGATGAACCCAAGTGGTCAAAGGCCCTAGGGGATTAAAATGAAGAACACTTGGGGCTCTTCTAACCGACACAGAGGAGCGCCTGTCAAAGGGAGATTTTTCTATTCATAACTTTTTTTAAAAAGGATAGTTTTTTCATATCTAGAGTTAGATTTCACTATGACCTCATTAGACTTTCTGCAGAGAATGACAAAACAAGTGCACAAAAGAATATGCATTCTGAAAATTAAAAAGGTCTTTTCCTCTTTATGAACACCTAAAACCAGTGAGAAGGACTGAGTGGAGAGAAAGTAGTCAAACTGCTAGCATGGACTGGAAAAAAATATGCCCCGGACATTTTTAATATGCGGCAATCATCATCACAAACTTGGTTTAGATTCAGCACCTCCAGTGCTAACAGCAGTGAAGTAGCAGCCTAGAGGTCAGCGCACAACTCTGGGAGTTAGACCTACTTTCTATTCCTGTCTCTGTCACCGACATGCTGTATTACTGTGGACAGATCACATAACAGCTCCGGTCCTCAGTTTCCCCATTTGTAAAAGGGGAATTATAATATATGCTTACCTCATAGGAATGCTAGAAGTCTTAAAGGGATGCAATTCACTTGAAATCCAGTCAATTTCAAAAAGTAGATTAAGAGCAGTTACAGGTACTAGTCTTGCCTATAAGCTCCCTTTAACAATCACATTTTCCTACTTTAAAATATTTTCCTATTTACAAATGTTTTCCTCTCCTCTTTTGCTATGTGAAAGATCCACAGTGAAACAGATTTAGTGAAACCGAATATATACACAGTACTGTAAAATGCACAAAGTACAATAGATTTTTTTCTCTGTGATCCCCTTCATTTCTAGTTATCGTCAGTGTTACTTGTAACAACAGCAAGTAAAAAGTATCAGATGGAAATGTGGCTTTAAAATTGATTATCTCCCTTTAATGTTTTCAGAGCATTTTGAGACCTTCAGATTGTATGAACAACAGAAGTGCAAAGCATTATTATTAAAGGCTGGGCTGAAATGCAGATAGTGAAGATGAATCCTATCCTTGTGCCTCATTCCAGTTCTTGGACTTTTACACTGAAATGAATGATGCACAAACTATAACTCTCCAAAAATCTAAAGGTTCCCCTCAAGAGAAACCCTGCTAAAAGCTGCACATCTTATGCTTTCTTTTTTTTTTTTTTAAATACTATAGTTATAAGGAAGGTAGTGAGAAGAGAGATTATAATTTTTGGTACTTGAACTCCAAGGACTGGGACCGACGTTCAAATGACAGATAAAATTAGTTTCCTCACTAATCCTTTTGTGTTATGCTGGGTCTCCCACATCCCTTTGACCTCTGACGCAAACAAAGACGACGATGACTGGAAAATTATATATATAAAACTTTATTTCTTTTTTCAAAAATACAGCAAATTCAATAGAAATTTTAAAATGTTAGCTTTTTGAAGGAAGATTAAACAAGAATAGTCAGTTAGCTGTGATGGAATACAGGCCTTGATCACCCTTTCTGGCAGTAAAACCTGCTTGAGTTGTTCAGGGATGGGGGAGAATCTTTCTGAGGAATATTTCATGCAGTTCCCACCATATCATTCCATGAGGGACAAGGTTCATTTCCTCCAGGGAAAAAGGCACACGAATGGCCATCAAACCTGGGAGATCTCACCGAATATGGGGAAGGACAAGGCGATCCATGCAGAAGCTCTGAATCTCTGCACTAGGTCTGGCCCCTGTTATCTCTGCCTGGCTCCTTGGCAATACTGCAGCAGAGATCTCATGCTTTTTGGTGGAGCATCCCCACAAACATTTCATCCAAATTGGGACTCCACTATTTTTTTCTAGGTAAGTTCCCTGGGTCCGTAGCTCCCAAGTCCCACCTATTTCATAAGGTACAGCCAACCCCTTCTCCCACATGGATCCACAGATTTACAAAGAGGGTCGTGTGGGAGGAAGGGACAGTGACATGGGGCAATTCAACCCCAATTCCACATGGGAGGAAGGAAAGCCACATGTAGAAGATCCCCTTCCTAGATGTGAGCCAAGCGGTAACTTATCCCTTATTCCCTTATCCATACTACTTCATTATTTGACCCAATTTACCAAGGCGAGTTCATATTCTGAATTGCAACAGGTAGCCAAAGAAATACAAGTAAAATAACTGGTTACAGCAACTCTATCTTTATAAAGAAATCATAGTTCTAATTAGACATACTTCTGTGTTCTGACCTTCTAACCAGAATACAACCCCACACTAGACTATATTAATTATAGAAATGTAAGAATAGAAGTACCCAGAATGGGTCTTCTTAATTTTCCTGAAATCTACTATTGCAATATCCTCAAAACAGCATTCAAATAAACTAAGCTAACAATATTCCACATTCTCCTTTAGACAATGCATTTAAGAGCAGTTCTGAATCCTATTTACAAATAATCAGATCAGCTGTAGGGCTCTGTGGAGAGTTAAACTCTGTGAGGATCTTCTCAATGAGTTTTTAAATAATTTCAGAGAAGAAAGTGAGCAATCAGAATAGAATGGGACAGAAGCTAGGGTACCGAAGAGCATGTCTTCATGCTGGCTCTGCTCCCATGGAGATGCAGAACTCCCAGTAGAGAGGGAGCCCTCTAAGACACTTTTTAAAAACAGTTAGGTGTGAAAGGGTCAGCAAGGAGTCAAAACCATGCACATGACCCATGGGTCTTTGTCAGCCTTCCTCCACCAGTTGGGGATTCCTGCTTAACAGGGGATTCCCGTTGCAGGGGAAGGGACTAATGATATTTGTGTATGCAGGGGACATGATCTAACCCCTGACAAGTGTGTGTATGTGTGTTGGGGGGGGGGGGGGGGTAATACATGTAAATTGTAACTTGATTTCTTTTTTTCTCTTTTTCTTTTTTAGAGGTAAGACTTAAAAGGAACACTGCAATGAGCATGATTCAAAAGAACTATTAAGATATGATGATATGAAAAAATATAATTTTAAAAGTATTATTCAGTAATTTGATGCATCCAATTTTATATACTAAAATTCATGAGAAACTGAAAGATTTCCCAACCCCCCCACTTTCTCTCATATAGATCCTAATAACTCAAAAAATATATAATTTAATCCGCTATCCACTTCATTGATATTCTTCCTCTAGGCAACTATATGTTATGAGATTCAATGAAAACCTCTGTCTTTTGACAGCAACCTGCCTAAAATGTTTAAAATTGTCAATGCCCTGGCAGAATTATTCTCCTTCTGCAAAGAGCACACATTAACAAATTACAGAGAAGTATAACTGTTCATAATTAAATTACCTTGACAGAGTACAGGTTGAGTAGTAGCTACCTTTTCCCCAACTGCATGGCTATTAGTCTCAGAAATTTGATTCAGTTTAGTTTGCTTCATTTTCCCAGTGCTCAACTGGTATCAACAAAGATGGAATCCTAATTATTTGCTTTCAATGCTAATTATAGTGAGATTTTGTAGAAGTAGTAAGGAAACATTTTTCATTGAGAATAGACATTACTGGTACTAATCATATTCCAAACACCTTGAAAGGGATGCAGATTTCCAAAACAATGTTACTGTAAAAAAAAAAATTATAATGGGTATTTTTCACTTTAAAAAGATTTATCAGCTATATTTTTTACAGCACATTGTTGTGTCTGCGCCAACAAAAATGACAGATATTTACATAATCTTTTATTGTTCTTTATTATTGGTATCCACATAAATAATCAAATATAAATCTCTGCAAGTTAAAGGAAGCAGACTAATTATGAAAGGCTGAAATTTAGATTTTAAGAAGACTTAGACCACAATCCTACCAACACTTACGCACATACTTAACTTTAATTATGTGAATATTCCCATTGAAGTGAATGGGACTACTCATGAGTTTAAAGTTACTCCTGTGTGTAAGTATTTGCAGGATATGGGCTTTAATCCAGAAGCAAAATTTATATTTATGTTATTGTTATTTGTATTGTTATTGTTGTGCTGTTAAATATGGAGTATTTTGAAAGGTAATCCATTTGACAGTTTTGAATTTAGAGAGTAAATAAAATTTATTAATTGGAGATTGCTTTTTATTATATGCCAACCAAAACAAATACATATTTGTTGCCTAAAAGGGAAAAAAATTAATCTCTGCAACCACAAAAAGGTAAGTTAAACTCCCGCATCTCTGTGGTATTAAATAAAGCTCTCAAATTAAATTTTCTTGTATGCAATTAACAAAAACATATGTCTTAATGTGTAATGTACAAAACCTGAAGTACTACGAAACATGCAATTTCATTTAGTGTACACTAGAGAACTAAACCATTCACACACTAATGAAATGAATGATTCATAATATCTGTAAAATACATCTCTACTCTCATGTACTTTACTAGTAAGTTTCAATTAACTAGCATCATTTCTCATACAATTAAAATATACTTTCAGTTTCTCCATTAACAAGTTGGTTTGCAATTTGACAGCCCGCTCCTACAATCCTCTCTCAGGCAAAACTCCCAATGAAATCAAGGGGAGTTTTAACTAAGGACTCAGAAAAGAGTGTAAGGAATGGGCTGTCTTCGTATAATCAATAAAGATACTCTCATACAAAATATTTATATGCAACTTCATTTATTTGTGCTAATCCCAAGACAGTCAGGAGTAGTTTGCCATTTGGATTTTTCAGCTTTAAAATGTGAGTCCATGCTTGGAGGTTAAAGGCAGAAATATGGTTCAACATTGGTTGTATTTTATAGAAACAACATTACATATCTTAGCTTAATGTTGTCCTTAGAGCTAATGTCCACTTAGTAGATATTTTGGAGATTATACTGTAATTTCCAAGTGCTATTAAACACATATTTCCAAAAAACAGCAAACAAAATATGTCATAAAATGGAAAATCCAGATATATTTATCCCTGCAGGATAACTTCTCAGTGAATTAAACAAATAGCAACAAAAGTAACCGTGATACAATTACACATCAATTACCCAGTCTGCATGCTTCTAGTCATGTTTCTTTACTTCTGACAGTATCAGAAAGTATTTAGGGATGCTCTACCTTGATTTCTGACAGTCTAAAGATTTTTAACATCTGAACCACTGTACCGTTTCATGGATAGGGAAACCGGAAAAAATATTTTTACAAAATAAAATATACCGCTTTATAACATTGTATGTTTTTCAGACTGGTTACCCCCTTCTTTGCAAGGGGATCAGTTACTCCCAATTTAAACATCTGAACAGAACCACTCATATTTCAACTTGTGGTACTCCAGATTGACACAAGAAATGCTCATGAGACATCTTTCAACACAAATATAGGTAATCTTCAAGTAATATACAAAGTTAGATTTTTTTTTATAGTATCAGAACTGTAGGATTATTGTGGCTGTGAAGAAGTATATTCTAGCCTGCCTTATGCATCATCTGATTTCAGAGTCTTTATTACGGATGATGTACATAGAAGAAAAAACAAGTTTGGTTTCTGGACAACAGGATGATCTGCAGTAATTGCAATTAAAAATATCTTGCCTTCACTTGCAAGACAAGCAAATTTGAAAGGGAAATCATTAATTGGAGAATAAATATCAAATATTAGGTAATTTTTACATAGTCACTTTTCTGATTATAACCATGCTTAAATGTTATACTTAAACTTTTCATTGTATCTTTCACAGATGCTTCAATATCAGTATTCTTTTTAACATGTTATTTAATTCTTTTCTGTAGCACCTTTTGGTTCTGTCCTTACACACATGCACCACATTTTATAATTATTCCATGCTCTACCAAAAATAATTTTTTTAAAAGTCTAGTTACTTTTTGGGTGCTTCTGTTATTTGGGTGCCTAACTTGAGACACCTTAGTGGACTTTCCTAGGGAAGTTCCTTAGTGCTTTCAGAAAAGCAGGCATACTAGTCCACTAGTTCCTTTTAAATATCTTGGGCCTACATTCTTAGGGTCTCTCTACACAGACAACAAAGAAAACCCTGTGGCTGGCCCATGCAACTTGGGCTCACGGGGCTTGGGCTGTTCCATTGCTATGTTACTTCCAGGCTCAGGCTGGAGCCTGAAATCTGGGACCCTCCCACCGCATATGTCCAGAGGTCTATACAGCCATGAAACAGCCCCACAGCCTGAGTGCCGCGATCCCAAGTTGGTTAGCACAGGGCAGCCGTGGGTATCCCGCTGCTGTGTAGACATACTCTATGTGCTACATTCTGACATCCTTACTCATGTTGAGTAGTACCTAACTTCAATTAGTCTTATGCAGTACATATGATGCAATGGGAGTTCAGATGCTTATTAAGGGCCATATATAGCTCTTTGATTGCAAATCCTCTCCTCTCACAAAATGGTCTGCAAATTTGTACAGACTCAGGGCAAGATTGTGAAAGTGTTACTCACGATGATGTGGAGTTAATCACACAAGCAATACAATTGAAATCAGTGGGACTATTCGTCTGAGTTATTGCAGTATTAAGGGGTCCACAATCTGATCCTTAGTAGCTCAGCTTTCCACATCTCCATGTTGTAAGGCTCCCTTACTCAGTTCACTAATCCTTTAGTAAAAAAAATAATAATAAAAAATAGCCTCACTAAAGGGGAAAAAATATTTGCAGAGTTGAGACCTAAGTCACAGGGTTTGTTTATCTCATCAGTTGAAAACAGTACTAATATAATGGTTTAAAAACAAGTTTTGGTATGTATCTGTTTTAACCTACTCCTAGAATACATTATGCATCCGATGAAGTGAGCTGTAGCTCACGAAAGCTTATGCTCAAATAAATTGGTTAGTCTCTAAGGTGCCACAAGTCCTCCTTTTCTCTTTGTGAATACAGACTAACACGGCTGTTACTCTGAAACCTAGAATACAAGTGTTACTCTGTGAAATTTATGCACTTTTTACACTGTGAATGAGTTATTAGGACAATATCCTGGCAAAAACACTTTGTGCCAGTTTCTGCTATTTTTTTGCCATTCAATACAAGAGCTAATTTGTTTCCATGTAGCAACAACAGTATATGCAACAACATCATCAAACACACTGAGTATACTAAGCACTGTTGTGCCAGCCAGAGTGCCCACGGTTGATGGCATCACACCAGGTGTTGTGGTATTTACATTGTCCTAAAATATGGCACGTTCAAGACAATCTGGGTGGTTATGCCAGAGACACAGAGAGAGAGAGACAGACAGAAGTTTCACCTTTATTTTTCTTATTCTCTGTGTAGTTTTATAGTTTTTAATTTTAAAAAGTATACTTTCAGCTGTGATGAATATTTTTGTTGCAAAATGTAAATGAGAAATATTGAACCTAAAGCATTCAATGCTACTTGGTTTCCACTTAAGCTAGCTAAATTAATATAAGGGTCCTATATTTTTAAAGTTACCTGTGAACGAGAATACTATCACAAGACTGTTCAGTCCTTCAATTCACAGTGAAAGACTTGCACAGTTCTTTAATAAAACATGTCACCTACTTTCCATTTCCCATAATCCTCTTTGTTTGCTGAACAAAGTCATAATAGGCATGCCAGAATGAAAATAGGGATAAAGTTCTTTCTGTTTGATAGAAGTGCCTATGCAGCTTTTCAAAACAGGAATACTGGCCGTCAGCAAAACACAGATTTGGTATCTCAAACAGAGCCCAAATTACATCTGATTCACTGATCCTTTTCAGTTCTTTTCCGTACCGCTCACTAACACAAAGTCTTTCTGAGCTCCGACATCCCTTTTGTCTTTATTTCAGAAAAAATAAAATACAAGAGAAGAGAGCAAACATCTTGGGGTGATGAGGGAAAATGTTTATATTTAGACCACTACTTTAGTTTTAAAATATATACATATTAAGAGATTGCAGTCCTCCTTCACTTCACATTATTTAACACACTGTTGGTAAATATAAGGATATGCATCACTGCAGAGCTCTGCTGGAATTTTTTCAAACTGGTGCCAGTTGGAAGAAAACTCAGTAATAAGTATCATTTCTGTACTCTGGAGTGTGCAATACACCTGCAATACTTTCTCAAGTATACAATTCTAGATAGTAATAAAAAGCAGGATTAAACACTAATCTCATGTGCCCACAATGCATCAACTCACAACAACTGCTAAAATCCAATTTGGTAATTAAAGAATATCCATTGAACAGTCAGACCAGGAGTCTGAAGGGAAAGTGTAGCCTTACACATAGCCAGCAGAAAATAGACCAGCTTCACAGTTTAGGCTCTAAGCAGGGACATTTCTTTGTCTTCAATATATTTTAAAACAATGGCTTCTTTTCTTAGGCAATTTTTTGTGGTTTAAGAAACTGAGATGCTACTACTTGTCAGCACAATGTAGAATTTAGAAGGCTGTTTAACTACAATAAAAATAATTAAATATTACATTGTAAAAGGAAAACAACCAATGTTTTCTGTTTGTTTTAAGTCATCCCTAGAAAATGCAGGAGACAGCTCTTCCCCCACCTTAAATGCAAAAGCCCAGGGTGCAGAAGAGAGTAAGTGTCTGTGTCCCCTTTGCTATTTTCTCCCAGTCCCAGTTCCTGCACTGTACTTTTCACCATCTCTATATGTTCAGGCTCCAAGTTCTATTTTATTTTTTGCTCTTCCCTGTCTCCTACTTTCTCTTTCTGCCTGAGTTTTCTGTTTTCATATTTTTTATGATTTTGTCTATCACTTAGCCTCTCTTTGCCCCACCTTTCAATCTACAAAATCTCCAATATCCACTCTAAATGGAGGTGCTGTGGCTGTCCTGCCAGTAGGCTTGCAACCTTCAATCATGCCCAGTCAGAGTGAGTCCATCACTTCATGTGATCTGACTCTGAGTATGGGGCAGGGATGGCTGAGAAGTGGGGCTTTGTAGGCTTAACAGTATGAGAACAGGCCTGATGTATTGATCCTTGGTTGCTACACGTGCTTTCAGTCAACTTACTGTTCACACGTGGACGAGACAATGTTGTTCGGAGGATGAATTTAGGTTTGATAGGAACTGTGGAACATTTTGGGAAAGGGGGGAGCCAACAGAGGCAAATAAAATTTAAGGTCAGAGAGGAATTTTTAAACTAAGGGCTAGGGGAAAGCCAACAGGTACAGAGGAACAGGTACAGAGGCTAATGTAGTGCCAATCTTTAAAAAAGGGAAGGAGGAGGATCCTGGGAACTACAGGCCAGTCAGCCTCACCTCAGTCCCCGGAAAAATCATGGAGCAGGTCCTCAAGGAATCAATCCTGAAGCACTTACATGAGAGGAAAGTGATCAGGAACAGTCAGCATGGATTCACCAAGGGTAGGTCATGCCTGACTAATCTAATCGCCTTCTATGATGAGATTACTGATTCTGTGGATGAAGGGAAAGCAGTGGATGTATTGTTTCTTGACTTTAGCAAAGCTTTTGACACGGTCTCCCACAGTATTCTTGTCAGCAAGTTAAAGAAGTATGGGCTGGATGAATGCACTATAAGGTGGGTAGAAAGTTGGCTAGATTGTCGGGCTCAACGGGTAGTGATCAATGGCTCCATGTCTAGTTGGCAGCCGGTGTCAAGTGGAGTGCCCCAGGGGTCGGTCCTGGGGCCGGTTTTGTTCAATATCTTCATAAATGATCTGGAGGATGGTGTGGATTGCACTCTCAGCAAATTTGCAGATGATACTAAACTGGGAGGAGTGGTAGATACGCTGGAGGGCAGGGATAGGATACAGAGGGACCTAAACAAATTGGAGGATTGGGCCAAAAGAAACCTGATGCGGTTCAATAAGGATAAGTGCAGGGTCCTGCACTTAGGATGGAAGAACCCAATGCACAGCTACAGACTAGGGACCGAATGGCTAGGCAGCAGTTCTGCGGAAAAGGACCTAGGGGTTACAGTGGACGAGAAGCTGGATATGAGTCAGCAGTGTGCCCTTGTTGCCAAGAAGGCCAATGGCATTTTGGGATGTATAAGTAGGGGCATAGCGAGCAGATCAAGGGACGTGATCATTCCCCTCTATTCGACATTGGTGAGGCCTCATCTGGAGTACTGTGTCCAGTTTTGGGCCCCACACTACAAGAAGGACGTGGATAAATTGGAGAGAGTCCAGCGAAGAGCAACAGAAATGATTAGGGGTCTGGAACACATGACTTATGAGGAGAGGCTGAGGGAACTGGGATTGTTTAGTCTGCAGAAGAGAAGAATGAGGGGGGATTTGATCGCTGCTTTCAACTACCTGAGAGGTGGTTCCAGAGAAGATGGTTCTAGACTATTCTCAGTGGTAGAAGAGGACAGGACAAGGAGTAATGGTCTCAAGTTGCAGTGGGGGAGGTTTAGGTTGGATATTAGGAAAAACTTTTTCACTAAGAGGGTGGTGAAACACTGGAATGCGTTACCTAGGGAGGTGGTAGAATCTCCTTCCTTGGACGTTTTTAAGGTCAGGCTTGACAAAGACTTGGCTGGGATGATTTGATTGGGGATTGGTCCTGCTTTGAGCAGGGGGTTGGACTAGATGACCTCCTGAGGTCCCTTCCAACCCTGATATTCTATGATTCTATGAACACATGATTTGGACAGACACATCCCTTAGGGGAGGCTTTATTAAAGGGGATACTCTGTATCATAGTAGAGAGGAGAGGAGAGAAATTGATAAAGCATAGATAAGAGCTGAAGAGAAACAGTCAAATGAAAAAGAGTCCCATTCAATTACATCATATGAAAGCAAACAACTAAATATGGACAAATTTGATAAGTGACTGTATAAAAATATAAGCAGTTTAAATACTAAGATGGGTGAACCTGAGTGCCTGGTATTAAATGAGGATATTGATATAACAGGCAGTGGAACGATGATAATCCATGGGACATGGCAATACCATGGTACAAAATATATAGGAATGGCAGAGTAGACCACACTGGTGGGGGAGTGGCACTATATGCAAGAGAAAGCATGGAGCCAAATATAGTAAAAATCTTAAATGACTCAAACGATAAGAATATAGCAGTAGGAATATACTACTGACCACCTGATCAGGATGATGGTAGTGACTGTGAAATGCTCAGGGAGATTAGAGAGGCTACAAAAACAGAAAACCAAGTCATAATGAGGGATTTCAACTCTCATGATACTGACTGGGGACATGTCACCAAAGGATGGGATGTAGAGATAAAATTTCTAGACACTGCTTTAGCTAGTCTTGGAACCCACAAGGGGAGAGGCAATTCTTGATTTAGTACTTAGATATGGTCTAAGAGGTGAATATAGCTGAACTGCTCAGTAATAGCAATGATAATGTAATTAAATTTAACATCCTTGTAGAGGGAAAATACTAAAGAAACCCACCACAGAAGCATTTAACTTGAAATAGGGGAACTACACAAAAATGAGGAGGCTCGTTAAGTGGAAATTAAAAGAAACAGTCACAAGAATGAAATGCCTGAAAACTCAATGTAAACTTTTAAAAAAATCATAATAGAGGCTCTAACTATACATATTACCCTCCCCCCCCAGTAAAAATAATAAACAGTCAGGGGACAAAAAAAATGCCACCGTGGCTAAACAATAGAGTCAAGTTGGAACTTAGAGACAAAAATATATTCTTTTAAAAATTGGAAATCAAATCCTACGGAGGAAAAAAAAAGGAGCATAAACTCAGACAAATCAAATGAAAAAGTATAATGGGGCAGGCCAGTGTCAAATCTGAGGAACTGTCCCAGATTGAAGTGTCAATAGAGAAGGTTTGGGAACAAAATGATAAATTAAACAGTAGTAAGTCACCAGGACCACATGGTATGTACTCATGAGTTCTGAAGGAACTCAAATATGAAATTGCAAACTACTAAATGTGGTATGTAACCTATTGATTAAATCATCCTCTATACCAAATGACTGGAGGATAGCTAATGTAATGCTGACTTGTTAAAAGGCTCCAGAGGTGATGCTGGCAATTATAGGCCGGTAAGCCTAACGTCAGTACCATGCAGTTGAAACTACAGTAAAGAACAGAATTATCAGATACATATATGAACATGATATTCTGGGGAAGAGTCAACATGCCTTGTGTAAAGAGAAATCATGCTTCACCAATCTATCAGAATTGTTTGAGGGGGTCAACAAACAGATAGACATGGGTGATCCAGTAGATATAGTGTACTTGGACTTTCAGAAAGCCTTTGGGTCCCCCTTGGGTCTTAAGTATAGAATCATAGAATATCATGGTTGGAAGGGACCTCAGGAGGTCATCTAGTCCAACCCCCTGATCAAAGCAGGACCAATCCCCAACTAAATCATCCCAGCCAGGGCTTTGTCAAGCCTGACCTTAAAAACTTCAAAGGAAGGAGATTCGACCACCAAAGTAAGCAGTCATGGCGTAAGAAGTAAGGTCCTCTCATGGATCAGTAAGTAGTTAAAAGATAGGAAATGAAGGGAAGGAATAAATGGCCAATTTTTCACAGTGGAGAGAGGTAAACAGTGGGGTCCCCCAGGATCTGTACTAGGACCAGTGCTGTTCAACATATTCACACATGATCTGGATTAAAGGGTAAACAGTGAGGTGGCAAAACCTGCAGATGATACAAAATTATTCATAGTAGTTAAAGTTCAAAGCAGGCTGCAAAGAGTAACAAAGAGATCTCACAAAACTGGGTGACTGGCTAACAAAATGGTGGATAAATTCAATGTTGATAAATTCAAAGTAATGCTCACTGGAAAACATAATCCCAGCAATAGATACAAAATGATGGGTTCTAACTTAGCTGTTACCATTCAAGAAAGAGATCTTGGACTATTCGTGAATAGTTCCCTGAAAACATCTGTTCTATGTGCAGCAGCCATAGTCAAAAAAGCTAACAGAACGTTAGGAAGCATTAGGAAAGTGATAGGTAAGACAGAAAGTATAATGCCACTATATAAATCCATGCTACACTCACACCTGCCAGCTATTCCGGTCACCCCATCTCATAAAAGATATATTAGAATTGGAAAATGTCCGGAGAAGGGCAACAAAAATTATCAGGGGCATGGAACAGCTTCTATATGAGGAGAGGTTAAGAAGATAGACTGTTCAGCTTGGAAAAGAGATGACTAAGACGGGATACGATAGAGGTCTATAAAAATCATAAATGGTGTGGAGAAAGTGAATGAGATGGTGTTATTTACCCCTTCACATAACACAAGATCCAGGGGCCATCCAATGAAATTAATAGGCAGCAAGTTTAAAACAAACATAATAGGCAGCAAGTTTACAACAAACAAAAGGAAGTACTTCACAGAACGCATAGTCAACCTGTGGAACTCGTTGCCAGTGGATATTGTGAAGGCCAAACATGTAAGTGGGTTCAAAAAAAGAACTAGATAAATTCATGGAGGACAGGTCCTTCAATGGCTATTACCCAAGATGGTTAGGGACACAATCCCGTGCTTTTGATGTCCCTAAGCCTCTGACTGCCAGAAGCTGGGACTGGATCACGTGATAACTGCCCTGTTCTGGTCACTCCCTCTGAAGCATCTGGCACTGTCCAATGTCAGAAGATAAGATACTGGGCTAGATGGACCATTAGTCTGACACAGTATGACCATTCTTATGTTCTTATGGTTCTTATGTTAATCTCACCAGCACAGCTGGCTGGCAGCTCTCACAGATGGCGAGTCTGCAGGGGTTTAAAAAAAAAACAGGAAAAAAGAGTTGCTGTATAAAACCGACATAGGTGCTGAGACAGGCACTGAAATATGGACATTCTCTCTATAGTTTATGGACTACTAGACAATTAGGCTCTGTCTATACTATGGACCTTAAAGCGGCACAGCTGTACCGCTGCAGCTGCGTCACCGTAAGGTCTCCTGTGTAGCCGCTCTATGCCGGCAGGAGAGCGCTCTCCCACCGGCATAATTAAACCACCCCCAATGAGCCGTGGTAGCTATGTTGGTGGGAGACGCTTTCCACACCAGCACTTTTGTTGGTGAAACTTATGTTGGTCAGGGGTGTGTTTTTTCACACCCCTGCTCGACAAAAGTTCTAGTGTAGACAAAGTCTTAATCATTATCATCATACTTAGCTCTTATAGAGAAGTTTTCCATTCATAGATCTGAAAACAATTCACAAAGGAAGGTAGGTATCACCATCTTCATTATACCAGTAGGGATAGAGAAATGATTTGCCCCAAATGAAACACTGACTACGTGAGTCTTTCACCACTTTCTAGCCAACATTACTGCAATAAATAAAACAAGTCCTACAACCCAAGGCTGTATGAGCATTAAAATGTACATTTTAATTAAAGGCTGAAATTTTGGAGACTGCACTAAAATGTGCATGTCTCCAAAATGTCAGCCTTTAATTCATTACTTTGTAAGGGATTTTATATTTATAAGCACAGTCCCTCCCCAAACAGCCCAGCATGCAGAAGACATTTAGTTCTGCCAGTTGCTGTCTGAGCCTGTACCCTTATATATCTGAGTTGCTCCCTCAGCTGGCTGCTATGGGAGCGGTAAGGGAAGGCAGACATCTTTTCAGCAGTTGCCTGATTCTTTAACCTTTGAAAGAGGTGCATATTCGTGATGGAGGAATGCAATGAACCAGAGCTCATGCTGCTCTCTCCACCTGACTTGTGTTCTCTGTCAGCTGTCCTATGCCCAACCTCGCCTAGTCTGGCACAATCAAAAAGACCTGACTCTAGGATTCAAACACACCATGGTCAAAATTTTAGAAACTGTAAATATTTATGACAATGCAGTGGCTTCTATTAAGCTTTAATACAGAGCAACAGTGTTATGCAATATGTTCTGGTGATGCTTTCAATTTCCAGAAGACGTCTTGTTTTTAAATAGCAAACTAGTTCTTTAGAGAGTCTAGTGAAACTCCTGGAAAGTTTAATTAATGGGAAACACTGACACAGCTGTCTCATACATAAGTATTAAATACAATGTACTTGGTATTACGCATCAGTGTTTCCTGTCAAACTGTGAGTATGATGGAACTTAAGTAAAATAGAAATCTAGATCTAGAGATTCAATTTTAGTCTATATTTTACAAATCTTATTACCTTAAGAAAAAATCCTTAATTGTACAAAAATATCCTACTTGCTTTAACTTGGTGATTTTATATTCAGAAGGCAAGGAATTTGTAGTTACTGCAGAAGAAAAGCAGCGACAGCCTAGCCATATTTACACTGATGTATTAGAGAGACAGAGCAATAAAACTCATAAATAATAAGGTTTATATTATCAATGGATCATGTCCAGTCTACCTCTGGCAGAAAACTAGTTGTAGTGGTTGCTTAATGTTACCTAGACTATCCTCAGGATTTTTTTTGTAATAAACACTTATGTACTGTACATACTGATATGTACCCTTAAAAACCATGCAGTAAATTGGTACGCTAGTGCAGTACATTTCACATACAAAACTTCCCTGGAAGAGTTGTGAAATTTCAAACAAATTGTTCCTCTGGTATTTCATAGTACACTTGAAATAAACTAAAGATAAGAGAACTAGCAGTACTTAGACTGACAGTGAATTGCTTGTATTTGAGGAGTATCAATTACATTTTCATAGTCATTTGAATGCATTTTTTATATACTTTACACATATATATGAATGAAAACACAGCTATAGCCATTTCTAATAGTACACTGAAGGAGCGCGTGTCTGCAACATAGTGATTAAAGAAAACAAAAACGTATAAAGATACCAAGGGCATTGACAAGGTAATACATGTTTCTCATGCTGTTAGTATCTAGATTTTTCACCATTCTGATGGCTCAGTGCACCTGCTAGTATACATTCTTGTCCCCTACACAGGTTAAATAGCCTCAACTAGTTTCTTTATTCTTAGAAATAAACAAAGAAGGGTTAATATTAGGCCTCACATTCATTACAAATGAATAAAATTAACTGGAGGAATTCTTTGACATCACAAACCATGAAAACTCATCTATGTTTTATAAACTACAGCAGAATCACATGGATGAATACAGCCTTATGTTAATTTTAGAGTTAGGCAATACTGAATATGTGCTTTTTAATTTTGACCTTAGTTCTTTTAAACTAAAACATTAAGAAAAAGTATAAGCACTAGAAGGAATCTACTACCTAACACTCTGCAGTGACTGGCACTCTATGAATACCACGGATGACTGACTATCTATGAAAGAAAGGGAATCATGTCCTCATTGACATCAGGGGCAACCCTCCCACTTCTAGCTGGCCCAGTAAGCAGGAAAAAAGAGGAAGAAAAAATTGAGTTTCTGGTGTGTCAGCACAAACAGATACTACTAGGTTACTAGACCAGCTTTGTTACTCGTGTTAATGAAAGTTCTTTGAAGGCCATATTTTTGACAGAGTCTCACGTTAGTGTCACTTTTGCCTCAGACTCAGGTTTCTTTACAAAATACGTAAAATTACTGAATTCTTTTACATAAGGCTCGCCTGACAGTAAAGCAGATAGAAATACTGATTGTTGAAAGCCACTATAACTTCCCTTTCATTGCCATGCCTAACTACACCATAAAGTTCAAGCCCTTGAAAACGTAAAGAGCAGATAATTATGCTTTTGTATGAGAAAAGTCAATTTACAAGTAATAATTATTTTCTTTCAAAGACCACGACCCTCCCTCATATACTCAGTCTAGGACACTACAAAATTGCAAGGCTCAAAAACAACCCACTTCAATTAGTGTAAACCACCAAAATTAGAACAAAAAAGTGTAATGCTAATAAAATAACTGAGAGAATTGTTTTCTTGTTAAAATGCAGATGAGTGCAACAGCTATACAACATGAATACATATGATAATACAGGATGGGAGAAAGATCCTTGGATCTGAAATGCAGACAAATGAGAGGGGATGCAAATTTTACAGCATTCATCTAAGAAGCATCTTACGTTATTATACAGTCAACACAAATTAAAACATACTTTAAGAGCCAGTACCAAGACAACACTGCAAATGTATGCAATATATTCCAGGTAACATCTTATTAGGGAACAGACTGCCATAGACCTGGCTGAATATGCTTTCATTTAACCATCATGATTCCTTCCAGCCCCTGAAGAACAAAAAGGGAAATGAACAGACCTTTAGATATATTTGAAGATGTGCTTCCTGTGACAAATGAAGCAAATTTTTATCTGGACTTTCCAGTTGGCCTTGCTAAGTGCAAAATACAAGACACTGTAATTGAAATTCAACTTGTGTTGGATTGGCATACTGGGTGAAAATGGCAGGGGGGGTTGATGGATTAAAGTTCAACTAAAAGTCTACTTTTAGAAAACCATAGGGGCAGTGATTAAAGTAAAACTAGAAGTCTACTTTTAGAAACCGTAGGGGCAGGAGTAGAATATTACCTTTCTGAAATCTATTGCAGGGTGAACAAAATTACAAGAGTTTGGAGATTACCAATGACATGTACCACAACAAAAATCTTACTGAAATGTTGTTCCTAAAGGAATTTCATTAACACATTCAGAAACAATCCTTAACCTATTATTGCCTACAGCCAGGAATTCTCTTTGATAAGCAGCAATACATTTTGGCTTGTGAAATCCTGATTCATGAGGTTTCTAGGTCATGATACCGCAAAGTTTCACATTTCTCAGTAAAGACTACTGGGTTTGAAGAGAGATGTTACACATCAGAAACCTGTTTGCCTCCCACTACCTAGATTGAAAATTCGGAAGCTGCAATTGTTTTCTGTGCTCTATAGTGACTAGCACAATGGGGTCCTGATCTTTGATGGGGGTTCTTAGATACTACTAAAAATAAATAATATTAATAATTTCCAAAAAAAGAGAAGTTGTTCTCAAGCATGTACCAACATTTGGGTGATGGAAATGAGATTTTTGGTAATCTGCAAAGAAAATAAGATGTTTGTTTTCCCTAAAGGCTACTAGTTCTACTCCTGCTTCTACTTCTTCCCCTTTTCCCAGCTATCTGGGGTCAGGTTGCTGGATTAGTCTTTTTCCAGGCTTGCCGGTCCATTGCCCACTCCATATGCATTCCATCCTCCAGTACACAATCCACAGTTTTCTAGGCAATTCTCTTATTGTCAGCCTGCTAACTCTAGTCTCAAATGCCTCCCTAACAGGATTCCCTTCATTCATGCCCATACCATCTCAACCTCCTTTCTTGCAGCTTCTCTCTAATATCACAGACCTGGTCTCAATTCTGATGACATCATTCTGCATGTGGTCCAGCAATATCACCCCTCCCCCCCCCCCCACTGCCCTCAGCTATCTCTGGTCTTAACCATGGTTTTGCATAAGTGTTCCTTAAGTAGTCTGGGCCTCCGTTTATCATAAATAACTCCACTTATCACGAACCGGACTTCCCCCATACTCAGCAGCCTTGCTTGCAGTCATCTCTCTATTTCTCCATTTGTCACTAACCAGCCTCTAAGGTACTTAACCACAGACACCTGATTTAGGTGCTGGCCCTCGATGCTAATATTCATCTTTCTAGGTTATGGGTGAGTCACCCATATGACTTCAGTCTTTTCTTTACTCATTTTATAGCCACAGTTTGTTAGTACCCTGTTCCAGACATCAATCGCCTCGAGCAAATATTACTCACTGATGGCCATTGACACAATATCGTCTGCCTAGATCAACTTCGTACCACCTTCCATTTGAATATGTTTACTTACAAAGTCCATTACAATTAAGAATAGTAATGGACTAAGCACTGATCCCTGGTGGAGCCCAACCTTCATTTCACAACCCTCCGTTACACCAAAGGGCATCCACACTTTTGTCCTGGAACCACCATGAGCACCCATCACCATCTGGACAAGATCCTCTAATACTTCACAGACTCATAGCAGAGGCACCAGCAGTTGCCTGCATACTCTGTTGAATGCTTCCTCCAAATCCAGGAAAGCTCAACTGTGCGCAACATTTCCCTCCAGCTTCTTTTCCACCAGCTGTCTAGCTATAAACATGCCATCTGTCATCCCTGTTTCTTTTCGAAAATAAAACTGATCCTTTCCTACAATGGGCTTCACTATTCAACAAATGCTGCTATCTTTGATTCTCTGTAGCAGTGTTATGCAGTAAGACAACAGCTTCATTCTTCAGTACTTCAACCAGTCATGTATGACACCTTTTTCTTTGCATATCAGTAGCAGTATAGACTTTCTCTGGTCTCTTGGGATTTAATTCTCTTTCCAAACTGTGTTCAGGACTTGTGTGAGTCAACATACACCAACCTGTCCAAGGCTTTGATCATTTCTACAACGATGTCGTGTGGACCTGCTGCTTTTCCAGGTGCCATCTTCAGCAGTGCAGTCTTGATGTCTGCCTCTGACATCCATAATTATCGATTTGCATGATGGTAACATAGCATATAAAGGGTTCTCCTCATTAAGCAGACCCTCAGAGTATTAATTGCCATTAGTTACATACCGTGTCCTCTGTCACAAGCAGTCTACTCCTGGGGGACTTCTGGCTGAAAAATTAAAAATTCTGTGCACCATATTTTAAGCTTCTGCAAACTTCTGCATATTTTATTTGTCAAAATAACACAATATAATCATGTCAGTTTCAATTATTTTGGTAATTGATTTCAAAATACCTGTCAGCAAGTATGTTTGTAACAATACAGACAACAAAAAAGATTCAGGAAATGTTTTTTAACAAATAGATTCCTTGTTAGGAATATGAATACAGAACTTTGAGAAATAATTCATTTGAACTACAATACTGAAATGTACTTCCTACACCACTCAGAAGCAGTGCAAAGGCTTGGGGAAGTCAGGGATTATAAGAACCTTAGGGAGAGGGAAGTAGTTGTCGGGAAGGAGCCTGGGTGTGAACTTATGGGGGTATGGGTGGGAGAAGTATGGAACAGTTTTTTGAGGGGGTGCGGAGAGCAGGGATTGTTAGGGAGTTGAGGAGCCTCCCCCATACAGATCCTGGCTGACCTCTAGCCTCTCCCATTCAATCAGGCACATCTGCCCCGTCCCCATTTGCCCCTGCACCCCCACTCAGCCAGCCTGCTCTCCCCAGGTATCCCTGAGCCTCCTTCCCCCTTGTGTCCTGGCACTCCCACTCAGCCATCCCCTCCCCCGTCCCTGAACCCCACTCCCATTCAGTCCCCACCCCAGTCTCTCTTCCCCCCCACTAACCCTTCTGAACCCTAGTCTGTGAGCCCCCTCTCCAGCAGCCCCATGTGCCCTATGCTGTCTCTACCCCCATATCACATGTCTCCTGACTTGGCCCCACGGGCAGAGAACAGTGAGGAACGCAGCTTTTCTCTTCTCTATTCGAAGCGGGGGCAGCTCTCTGTTCTGGGGCCACAGTGGCCCCTGGTGGATGAAAGGCATAACTGTAGCACTAGCACTTCTCAGCAGAATGTATTTTCTGCTGAGAAAAAAAGTTCTGCACAGCGCATGAATTCTGCACATGCACAATGGTACAGAATTCCCCCAGCAGTAGCAGTCTGTCTTTGTGCTCTTCAGGAATGGTATGTTCACTCTGTCTTCCTTTCTTTTGTTTCTCATCCGCATGATCACATATATTTTCCTTTTGGCAAGTTGAAGATAGTTGTTAAACTCATTATACAGCTTCCCTAAAGCTACATTTATCGCCTGACTGCTTGCTTTGCTTCTTGCTTGGAGATGCTATCAGTGGCAATCACTTCTTCTGAAGGGTTATTTTCCATCACCTTTCTGGCATCTCTTTAATTTCTTACTGCTTTCTGAATCTCTTTTTTCCACTACCATTCTTCAACAGATTGCGGTCTACCCAGTTTAGCATGTCCACATAGCATCTCAGATTTTGGATCAATACGTTCTTGAAGAGACACCACTCCTCTTCTGCTGTTCTAATTTGTGTATCTCTTGACTCAAACTTTGTGAGTGTCTCAGTAAACTTGTCTACAGTCACACTGCACAGTTTAAACATTCTGATGCATGTTTCCTTGGAGCAAAGAGTAGACTAGGTTCATTTGCCAGTCTTGTCTTGGGGTGCAACAGTCTTGCTTGCAATCATTAACCATCTTCCTCTGGTTCTTTTAGAATAGCTAGAAATCTATTTGCACGCTTACTCCACCACTTCGGTATGTGTAAAGATGACTTTCTTTTTTCTTAAACCAAATGTTGGTAATCACCAACTGATTGCCATGTCAAGCAGTGCTACGCCCTCTGTGTTCTGCAATCCCAGTTCATACTGTCTCAGAATCTGCTCATAGCCTGATCAACCTGAGCTGGTCTGAGCACTGAAGTCTCCCAGAATGAACAGTAATTCCTCTGGTCTGGCCATTCCCACTAGGTTCTGCAAGCTCTTACTGACCTTTTCCCTCTCTTCCTCAGGGCAACCTTGTCATGGGGCCTATATTGATACCACACATAACTCATACTCCTTCACTTATATTTAGATAGCCATTAAACGGTCATTCACCCTGATGATTTCTTAAATAGTTATCCCAAAGGAATCTGAGATGAAAAGCCACATCTGTAACCAAAACCAAACATGATGGCTATTGGAACTGTGGTTTCTTTTCAGTTCTCATCATGTTGCACACATGGTGTCAACGGGAGGGCTTCAGCTTCCTCACCATGCAGTGCTGTCCCAGAAAAAATATGAAGCCCACCTGACCAAGAAGAGGAAGAGCATCTTTGCGCACCAACTCACCAATGTCATGAGGAGGGCTTTAAACTAGGATCAAAGGGGCCAGGTGACAAAAGCCCACAAATAAGCATAAAAAAGGTAACCTTAATGGAGGACTAAATGTTGCGGGGGGCAGGGGGGGAATGGAAAATTACAATAGGATCATGGGAGCAACAAAAAGGAAATTAGAGGGGGATTCTGCTCAACATCTTAGATGTATACACAAATGCAAAGAGTATGGGGAATGAACAGAAAAAACTGGAAGTATCAGTACATAAGCTAAATTATGATTTAGCTGGCATCACTAAGACTTGGTGGGATAAAGTCTAATGACTGAAATACTAGTATAGAGGGGTACATCTTTTTCAGGAAGGAGAGGCAGGATAAAAAGAAAAAGGGGTTGCATTATACATCAAAAACATATATACTTGTTCTGGGGTCCAGAAGGAGGTGAGAGGCAAACCAGTTGGAAGTGTCTGGGCAAAGAACAGAGGTGAAGTCATGGTAAGGGTCTACGATAGATAGGGCCCTACCAAATTCATGGCCATGAAAAATACATTACCGACCATGAAATCTGGTCTCCCCCCGTGAAATCTGATCTTTTGTGTGCTTTTACTCTATACTATAAAGATTTCACGGGGGTAGACCAGCTTTTCTCAAACTAGGGGTCCTGACCCAAAAGGGAGTTGCAGGGGAGTCACAAGGTTATTTTAAGGGGGGTCGCAGTATTGCCACCCATACTTCCCCACTGCCTTCAGAGCTGGGCGGCCAAAGAGCGGCAGCTATTAGCTGGGCTCCCAGCTCTAGAGATTGCGCCCCGCCAGCAGCAGCGCAGAAGTAAAGATGGCAATACCATACCATGCCACCCTTACTTCTGTGCTGCTGTCTTCAGAGCTGGGTGGCTGGAGAGTGGCAGCTCCTGACTGAGGGCCCAGCTCTGCAGGCAGCAGCGCAAAAGTAAGGGTAGCAATACCATACGATGCCATCCTTACTTCTGCGCTGCTGCTGGCAGTGGCTTCTGCCTTCTCCTGACCAGCAGACACTGCTCTCCAGCTGCCCAGCTCTGCAGGCAGCGCCGCCACCAGCAACAGCGCACAAGTAAGGATAGCAGTACCGCAAACCCACCCCCCCCCCCGCACACAACAACTTTGCGACCTCCCCACAACTCAATTTTAGGTCAGGATCCCTACAATTACAACTCTGTGAAATTTCAGATTTAAATAGCTGAAATCATGATATTTACAATTTTTAAAAGCCTATGACCGTGAAATTGACCAAAATGGACCATGAATTTGGTAATGTCCTAACTATAGATCACCAAATCAGGAAGAGATGTATGAGGTATTTCTATAATAAATAACAGAAATATCCAAAACAGAAAACCTGGTAGTAATGTGGGACTTTAACTACTCGGACATCTGTTCGAAAAATAATGTGTTAAAACAAAAAATTTCCAGTAAGTTCTTGGAATGTATTGGGACAACTTTTTGTTTCAGAAAGTGGAGGAAATAACTAGGAGGACAGCTTTTTTAGACTTGATTCTGACTAACAGGGAGTAATTGTTACCAAATCTGAAGGGGGAAGGCAATTTGGTGAATGGACAAACTGCTATGGGGGAGTACAAAAGAACAGCACAAGCTGTACAGAGAAAATCAGAAAGGCCTAAGGCACAAAATTAGTTATACCTAGCAAACAACATAGAAGACAATAAGAAGTTCTTTAAATAGATTAGGAGCAAGAGAAAGATGAAAGAAAGTGTAGGTCCTCTGCATAGGAAGGAAGTAGAACTAACAACTGATAATCAAGAAAGCTGTGGTGTTAACACCTATTTTGCTTCAGTTGTCACTATAAAGGTTAATGGTGACCAGATACTCAACACAATTAATATCAACAACAAGGAGGGTAAGAATACAAGCGAAATAAGAGAAAGAACAAATTAAAAATATTTAGATATGTCAGATGTATTCAAATCAGTAGGCCTGATGAAATTCATCTTAGAGTACTTAAGGAATTTGCTGAAGCAATCTTGGAACAGTTGGCAACTGTCTTCAGGAACTCATGAAGGACAGGTGAGGTCCCATAGAACTCGAGAAAGGCGAGAAACATAGTACTTATCTTTAAAAAGGGGAACAAAGAGGACCTAAGGATTAATAGATCATTCAGCCTGACTTCATTAGTTGTAAAGATACTGGAACAATTTGTAAGCATTAGAAGATAACAGGGTAATAAGTAATAGATAACACAGACTTGTCAAGAACAAATTATGCCAAACCAGCCTACCTTTTTTGATAGGGTTATTTTACTGGCTTAGTGGATTTGGGGGAAGTGGTAGGCATGATATATCTTGGTTTTAATAAGGCTTTTGACACAGTCCTATGTGATATTCTCATAAGCAAACTAGGGAAATGTGGTCTTAATGAAGTTATTACAAGGTGGGTGCATAATTGATTGAAAGACTGTTCTCAAACTGTAGTTAATAATGGTTTGCTGTCAAACTGGGAGAGTGTATCTCCCCGGTAGGGTCCTGCAGGGGTCAGTTCTAGGTCATGTACTATTCAATATATTCATAAATGTCTTGGATAATGGAGTGGAGAGTATGTTTATAACATTTGGAGATGACACCAGGCACTCTGGAAGACAGGATTAGTATTCAAAATGATCTTGACAAATTGGAGAATAGGTCTGAATTCAACAAGATGAAATTCAATAAAGATAAATGCTCTTGGGAAGGGGAAAAAACATAACTACAAAATGGGGAATAACTGGCTAGATTGTAGTGCTGCTGTAAAGGATCTCGAGGGTTATAGTGGATTACAAATTGAATATGAGTCAATGATGTGATGTAGCTGTGAAAAAGGCTAATATCCCTGTGAGGTATATTAACAGGAGTGTCCCATATGACACACAGGGGGAGGAAGAGGATCGGCAACTGTCCCGCTCGACTCAATACTGGTGAGGCCTGAGCAGTAGTACTGTGTTCAATTCTGGGTGCCAGGAAAGATGTGGACAAATTGGAGAGAGTACAGAGGACAGCAACAAAAATGATAAAAGGTTTAGAAAACCTGACCTATGATGAGAGGTTAATGAACTGGACATGTTTAGTTTTGAGAAAAGATGAGTGCAGGGGGAACTGATAGTCTTCAAATATATTACGGGCTTGATCTGCAGCAAGGGAAATTTAGATTAGATACTAGGGAAAACATTCCAGCTATAAGGATGGTGAAGCACTGGAGTAGGCTTCCAAGGGCGGTTCTGGAATCCTCATCACTGGCGGTTTTTAAGAAGAGGTTGGACAAACACCTGTCAGGTTTATTTGGTCCTGTCTCGGCACAAGGGTCTGGACTTTTTGACTTCTCAAGGTCCCTTTCAGACCTGTATTTCTATGTCTCTTGCCTCCTTTGCTTCAAGAGAAGATTGCCAGTTTTCAAATGGAATTTATGGCTAAACAGCTTGACTGCACTTCAGAAAGTACTTGCCCAGCATACCCTACTGGCATGACTACTTAATGAGCATGTTCTTTCTCTGCTGAGGTGTTTTTTCCCCAAACTTAGGACATTATTACGAACATCTTGTATAAAAATCACCTAAATGTGTCATCTTGAAAGCTAATAATGAAAGCTGATTCATGATCTATCTAAATGATTGTTACACAGTTATACATGAAAGACTACTTTTTTTTTCTTCCAGTGCATGAAGTGCAGTTCACCTCTAATAAATCTCAGACACTTACTACAACCACAATGTGTTTTTATATGCATATGAGAATCCTTCTGGTTCCACTATCTAGACTAGAGAAAGTTGTTCAGTGAAACAACGTACTGCATCTCTGTTGAAACAAAACTGCAAAGTGTGAAATAGCAACCTGTCATCAGACATTGGGAGCTTCATATTCATCAATCGCAGCTAAAACAATCCTCCACTCCCATCTATGTCTGAGCAAATTGACAAATACTATCTGCATGGCAGTAAGAGTACAAGTCTTGCCAATCTACTTACTGCACCCCAGGACTATAGTCCAGCTCTCGTTGCTATGTGGGGTCTATTTCACTCTCTGAACATGACTGTTTCTCCAGGTTGTGTGATTTAGAACAGAGAGAGAGATTAAAACAACCAAAGGCACACTTGCTTCTGCTTGTATCATATTGTTTAATGCAGAGGTTCTCCATTGTGATTGCTTTATTTGGGGACATCTTGAGGGAAAAGACAGGTTTGAAAATTAAGGTCCCAATTCAGCAAGGTTTTTAAGGTCATAACTTTAAGCATGTGAATAATACCATTAGAGTTACCCAGGTGCTTAAGTACCTTCTTGAATCAGGGCCTAATATGCTTAAGTGCCATCCTGAATAGGGATAGACTGGCATGAATCAGGGCCTCAGAGAGCTGAGAAGTCAATGTGACCAAGTCAGTCAACTGCATCATGTTACAGTGTGCTTACTGCATGTCCACACAGTAAAACTTACAATGACATGAGGTGCAGGCATGTAACACACAAATGAGATGGTTGCAGAGCTAAAATTATCTGTCCATACAGTGTCTGCATTGTATAATGGTGTAAGAGTTACGATTTTGGCATACAATAGATATGATAGCTGGGAGTGATTGATATTCTGTTCAGATTCTCTCCTCATGGCTTAAAATATGGTCTTTAAAGCTCACCTTCTGTGAGAGATGGATCTCTTTAAATCAAAAGCAGTCTCAGTAGGAGAAAGAAACAGCCCTAAAAACGTGAAATTGAGCTCGCTATGCCCCTGCATTAGGCATCTGAGCTAGATTTTAAAATACTGGCACCAAAAAACTGGTATTTTGCTTTGATATGCTGCCAAAGGAAGCCTGAATCCACAGAAAATTCAGTGCTATGCAAAACCAAGCATCCATTATTAAATAATCCTTGTAATTCTTTAAACATAAGTTGGTGATTTTACAAAAGAGAACAGACTATGATATCACAAAGTCATAATGTTAATGTGAAAGCCCCGATGGGTTCATTATCTCTCATCAGGAAACCTACAAAGGTACATCCAATAGGTGTCATAACTGAGCAAAGTACAGTACCCGGGACCTGGTGAAAGACATTTGGGTCAGCAGCCAGGCAGTCAAATTAACCATTTTCTTAGCCCACAAATACATGATATGGCTGCTGCTCTTCATTAGCAATGTTTGACAAAGTTCATGACATGTTTTTCATTTCAAATGGACAGATGTGTCTTTTAGTGTCCATGACTGGCAAAGGTTCATTATGAATGTAGTTAATCGATTTTCAAGAACTTATTGTGTGACTACATTTTCGTCTAACCTTTCAGTTGCTGCAGTGCATTTTTTTCAGCACTGCTCTTTCATTTGTACTGACAATACCAGAGAAACAGACTAAATAAGCTAAGAAGTTTGGATATACAAACCATGTATTTGTGCAGGACCACTAAATTCACTAGCCAATGCATGTACTGGCTGTCTACTTGTTTCCAAATCGCAGTCAGACTCCTGATCTTCAAGGTACTACACAGTTTTGCTTCTGCTACATCTCAGCTTCAGTTTGTCTATTCCCTTGCTCTTGCACTGTACTCTGCCAAATTAGCTTGCTTTGACACTCCACAAATGACTCCATATCCTGCCTCGAGCTGCCCCTGTGCATGACAGCACCTCACTCCTCATCTTTGGGTTTTAGAGCAAAAAAAATTCCCTCAAACAATATTTAATTAGCTTGAAAAATAGTAGTGCCCTTACCAGGAAGTCTAATATGCCAATGGTGAGAGGGGCAATGCTGGTGCTATATCAGCCGGTACCTGCTGGGAGCCAACCACCAGTTTTCCTCACCCATTGACAACTCCCTCAGCTATACCACTCCCATCTCTTTTCCATACGGTAGAGCTCTCCGGGCAGCAACCAGAGACATGAAAGGGCGAGCTGGCCAGCAGGAGAGAGGACAGCTCTGCTTAGGAAAACAGTCAGCTCTTCCTCATGAAGGCTGTAGGGGCATAATATGGAACATGAAAAAAAAAGGTCTGAAATACTATTCCCTTATAACATGGAATGATGAGCAATCTTAACTCATTCTATATACATAAAGGCTTCCCACAACAATTCTTCGATTATTTCTCTGCACCAGACCGAATGGGAGAGAACTGAATTCAAAATCCTTTCATAAAGGAATCAAAAAATAGTTCTAAGCTGGGCACGATTCCTCAGGAATAGGTGATCTTATGGCAGCTTCTGATCCTTATCTAATCAGCCAATGCATATTGAAATTTCGAGGACTTTCCAACAGAAAATAGAATAAACTAGGTTTTAGCTGCCATCCAATTAACTCCTATTTTTAGTGTACATTTACAAGGATTAAAGCTTTGTCTACACATAAAGGTGGTACCACTTTAACTGTACTAGTATAGCAGTACACAATCGCACTTGTGTGAACTCAGTTATACCAATATAAAAATGTTCATACCCATTTAGATATTCCCATGCAGAAAGGGGAGTAAGCTGTACTTCATTTACACTAATATATCATTTTTGTTAAAAAAAAATTACACCCATAAGTGAAATAGTTATACTGGTACAAAATCTGTGTGTAGAGCAAACCTAGGGGACATCTTCCTAGTCCCCTCTATTATACTGAGTACCATGTTTTGTGTTAAACACCATCTTCCCCCAAGCTCTTTTTTTGAAGTAGACTACTACTATAGTTCAAATAAAGCAATCTTCATTTGGTAGGAAAAAAATTATCTAATTTATTTAGAGTTTAAAACTAGTCAAGGGCTATATACAAAAAGAAGAAAGGAAAACTGAACCAGAATGAACAAGAAGCAAAGAAATTAATAAAATAACCTTCACAAAATGCAAACATTTCAGCTACTACAGTTATGTTGAATAATACACAACCACCATGTCCTTATCTAAAAAAAATTATTAAATAGGTTAATTTTACCCATATTCTCTCTCCTGATCAATGGAGATATACTCCCTCTTGCTAGCCTCAGCAGATCAAACCTGTAGTTGGACATGATAGTCATGCAAGAGAAATCTGAGCCTTTAAAGGAAAATACTCAGTTTAGCTCCCAGTGGTCCTCTCACCGGGTAAGTTTAGGATTTTGCTTCCCTTTCACGAAAAGCATGAATCTGCCCCCAAATGATTTTTCTGTCAGACAGTATTTTCAGCACTTATGATATTTACCTTCCAACCCCCCCCCCCCCGCCCCATAGACACACCTGACATTTTTTTTCAGGCTCATAGTTATATTCATAAATTGAGAAATGTTGAGACACTCTGGCCAACTCCATTTGATTGTATTTGGGAAGACTTTGATTGGGTACAGAGAATAGTTTGGAGGGTCATGGGAAAAAGTCTTTGACTTCAAAGTACAGCACTGACAAAACTAAATACAGTTTTGATTGCAGTTTAGTACTGGAGTCAAAAATATTTTCCTTTCTGATGTTAATATTTAAGATTCTGAAAGGTGCATCCGTGCTTCTTGCAGCTACTTGACTGTAATTTGGAGACCCATGAGCCAAGTCTACGTTACCCACTGAATTATGTACATTTGCATATATATATATGCCTTGCCTTTTGTCGTTCCCATCCCATTAACTTGTCTGACTTGGATTGTGAGCTCTTCAAAGCAGAGACCATCCCTCTTGAGTGTTTTGGAAACTCTCCAAAACAAAGTGTAAGCTACTGTAAAAAAATAATAATAATTCTCCAGTGGATAAGACACAGAACTAGATATACGTTCTATTCCTGCCTCTCTCATTGATTCACTGTGTGACCTTGAACGAGATACGCAACCTCACTGAGGTAGTTCAAGTAACCTCTGTACATAATTTTTCATATTTATACAAACTGGAAATAAATAATGTTTAGCAAACCTTTATAAAGTGTTTGGAGATGAGCTGATGAAAGATGGTATTAAAATGCTAAGTATTCATTATTATTACAATTATTGGAGCAGAGGATTATTCATATTATAGAACCCACAAATAAGTACACTCTGACCTGGGCAGAGAAGCTTGTTAGCACATAGGTATATATAGCCCTAAATATTTCTCTGATCTCAATGGTACACTATTTCTGCACTTCCTTTAAACGTCAAGAACTCCTCTCTCCTATCCAAACACAGAAATGAGCTTCTACTTTCTCTGGAATATGAATTCAAACTTGATCATATAAGCACTGAAAGACAACAATTTCAGTGGAAAATGTAAATACCAAAGAAACATTTCAACCAGTGAGTTTTCCATCTTTAAGCTGCTGCAGGGGCAACTCTACCAGATAGGGAGAACAAGAGGTCATCTAGGGCAACAAAATATCAGGGGCAGCAAATTGTTTAGTGACTATTTTGTTTACTGTGCCCCAGTGACTTTTGACTAGGAGGGGAAGTAATCTTTCTGGTTTGCCTGGGCAGTCAATACTATAAAAGCATTTGTGCTTTACTGGTGTCTGGGGAAATCAGAGATGGAGAGTTCTAGATTTGCTTCTTTATCAAATCTGCCAAGTCTTCTACTGCATGTAAAAGACTTTTATATTTTTCATTTTGCTCTCACTTTATTTCAAGTCATATGACCAGGAACATTACTAAAGGTCTAAATAAAGGGGTACGTATTTGACGAGTTTCCCTTTCCAAAGGTTTGCAGTTTAAACAAGTATTTTTGCCTTGTTTCTAAAAAAAACCAAAAACATGACATGTAGATTTTACACACAAAAATTTCAATACTGATAAGTGCAATGTAATGCACGTTGGAAAAAAATACTCCCAACTATATGTACAAAACAATGGGGTCTAAATTAGCTGTTAACACACAAGACAGATCTTGGAATCATCATGGATAGTTCTCTGAAAACATCCACTCAATGTGCAGCAGCAGTCAAAACAGCCAACAGAATGTTAGGAACCATTAGGAAACGGATAGATAATAGAAATAGAAAAATATCATTATGTCACTGTATAAATCCATGGCCAGGGCCGGCTCTAGGATTTTTGCCACCCCAAGCAAAAAATTTTTGACTGCTCCCGCTTTTTTTTCGTGCCCCCCCACTCCCAGCTCCGCCCCAACTCCGCCCCTTCCCAACCCCTTCCCCAAATCCTCGGCCCCGCCTCCTCCCCTGGGCGTGCCGCATTCCCCTCCCATTGCTTCCTGCGGCTCCCCCCCGCAACCTCCGCTCCCCCTGCTCCCCTGAAGACGCCACCGCTCCGCTTCTCCCCCCTCCCTCTCAGGCAAGGGAGAGGCAGTGCGTTCAGGGGAGCAGGCGGAGCGGAGGTGAGCGAGGGTGGCGGGGGGAGCGCAGGAATTAATGGGGGGGGGGGGTAGAAGAACCGCTCCCCGCCCCAGCTCGCCTCCGCTCCACCACCACCGCCTCCCCCGAGGCGCTGCCACTCGACTTCTCCTCCCTCCCTTGCCATGTGAAACAAGCCTGGGATGGAGGGGGGAGAAGCGGAGCGGTGGCGGCGCGCTCATGGGAGCAGGCGGAGGTGGAGCAGAGACGAGCTGGGGCACATTTCTAGGGGCGGCATGGCTGGCGCCAGAATGCCGCCCCTAGAATGTGCCACCCCAAGCACCTGCTTGTTTTGCTGGTGCCTAGAGCCAGCCCTGTCCATGGCATACCCACATCTTGAATACTGCTTGCAGTTCTGGTCACTCTATCTCAAAAAAAGATATATTAGAATTGCAAATGGAACAGTGAAGCGCAACAAAAAGATTAGGAATATGGAACAGCTTCCATATGAGGAGCGATCAAAGACTGGGTCTGTTCATCTTAGAAAAAAGTCAATTGAAGGGAGCTATGACAGAAATCAATAAAATCATGAATGGTGTGGAGAAAGTGAATGAAGTGGTGCTATTTACTCCTTCACATAACACAAGATCCAGGGATGATCCAATGAAATTAACGGGCAGCAGGTTTAAAACAAACAAAAGGAAGTACTTTTTCATAGAACGCACAGTCAACCTGTAGAACTCGTTGCCAGGGGATATTGTGTAGGTCAAAAGTGTAAGTGGGTTCAAAAAAGAGTTAGATTAAGTTCATGGAGGATAGATCCATCAATGGCTATTAGCCAAGGTGGCCAGGGATACAACCCCATGCTCCAGGTGTTCCTAACCCTCCAACTGCCAGAATAGGGCCTGGATGACAATGGGGCCAATGGGCCTGGACGACAGGGGATAGATCATTGAAATTGCTCGGTTTCTGTTCATTCCTTCTGAAGCATCTGGCACTGTCCACTGTGAGAAGTCAGGATATGGGGCTAGATGGATCATTGGTCTGACCCAGTATAACCAGTTCTCAAGGTTCTTACATTCCTAGGCTGAGAATTTGTATGGCAAGTTAAAAAGAAATTATAAATTGCTGAAAAATTATTTATTTGTAAACTGACAGAACTTTATAGCTATGCTATCAGGTACTGATTTAACAACAATAATAATAAAGATCGATTTCTTTATTATTTATTGGTAATTTATTTTAAATTACATTGCTTTCATGGTTTAAATATGAGAAATTATAACACAGCTGATGGCAAAGAGGACCTTTAATAATAACCTTGAATATCAATGTAACTCTCTTTTCCAAATCTTATCTAAGCAAAGGAGCTATTTGTACCAAAACTACTAAAATTACTGTATGAAATGAGACAAATGTAAAAACATTCAATTTCTTGAAGACTGAGAAGGTGACTTTGGTAAATATTGATCTAATATCCATTTACAGAAAGGAACAATCAACCTTTCCAAATGAAAATGTTAGTTATTTCTGTGTTTCATGTTAAACCAACAACAATTCAGAATCTGTTAAATTATTAAACTCAAATACCATCATCATCTGAGAAAAAGCCTTAGTTCTGTCTTTTTCATTATTTTGATACTGCACAGTGGATGAAATTATAGTTTTAAGGTCTTCATAATTATGTAAACTCTATGCTCACAACATCAGCACATACACATGAAACAAAATGATTTATTGAGCAACTGAACAGCTAATGCAGGGCAGCCACATTATTAGTGTGAAATTATACAAAGGCTGAAAAGCTTATTCTAAACAGAACCAACTAGCAATGTCCTGTTAATGCCTGAAAGGGAAGCAGACTGTAGTCCAATCAAATCAACCTTATATTCTCAAAAGTCTATACAAAATTTTGAAAACATCTAAAAGTTTATAAAACTTAAATTGAGAAAGCCAGATTCCAGACAAAATATCATTTCACTGTTCCATTAAAACTGTTGGACAGTATACTTTCAGTATCTTCTTGCTACTTAATGTAACTTCAGCTCATGAAAATCAAAATCTGAAACTGTTAGAGCGTTCTTTGTATTATGCTTGCTATAAATGCTACACAAGAGAAATAACTTACAAGAATACGGATATAAATAATAATTAAATTAATGCTAATTTTCATTTGTGACTTCATTATGAAAGTTACACCAAAGATATCTTTGGACTACAATCATAAAACACAACTTTGTGTTTAAAATCTAAATAAATAAATGCCAACAATCAACAGATTTCTGTGGAAATATATAGTCACTGCTGTAGAATAAAGTCACTGGATCTGCAAAGATGACACTAAAGGAAAGCAAGAGAATATTGCAAATACTCCAGTTGACTATACAACTCCAACTGACTCCAAAGAGAGTTTTGTGTGAATGAGGACTACAAGAATCGGCTCTTATTTGTCTATATTAGGGGAAAAGTCAATGGAGATATGACAGTTTACACAAGATGAGGCTCTGCCCCTAGGATTTTTCTCTCTAAAATTCCCCACCACTGTTACCCCAACGGTAGGAAAATGGGAGCGCTAGTATCGACAGGGCATCAAGCAGACGTTGGTGTTTCAAGCACTGTGCCATATAACAGAGATCGTGAACCTTTGGCCTGCGGCCCACCAGGGTAAGCCCCCTGTTTACCTGCCGCGTCCACAGGTTTGGCCTATCACGGCTCCCACTGGCCATGGTTCACCAATCCAGGCCAATGGGGGCTGCGGGAAGCGGTGCAGGCCGAGGGATGTGCTGGCCGCCGCTTCCCACAGCCCCCATCGGCCTGGACCAACGAATTGCGGCCAGTGGGAGCCGCGATCGGCCGAACCTGCAGACGCGGCAGGTAAACAAACCGGTCCGGCCCGCCAGGAGGCTTACCCTGGCAGGCCATGTGCCAAAGGTTGCCAATCCCTGCCATATAATCTTGCTCAGACCAAGTCTAGATGACAGTTCTTAAACTACCAGCTACCAAGGGTGCCTGGTCTATGCTAGAACTTCCACCATTGCTCCTGTGAGTACAGCGGAGCTACTGGTAGCATTGGTAGAAAAAATTTAGAAAAATCCTAATGTAGACAATGTTTAGGGAATATAAGAATTGGTCTCCATAACTGCAAGCAAAGAAGAATGGGAGATTTCTTTCAAGTTATTTATGGTAATGCTCTCACCCACAAATATGTTTTGCTCTCATCAATGGCACAGAGTACAAAAGCTTCATTAACACATGCTAACAAATGCCTTAGTGCTTCCATCTACATGCAAAGCTGAAAGTCAGTGGGAGCCAATTTACCTTGAAGATGCCAGTGTGTGAAGTTTGAATATATTAATTGTCTGCAACAGGGTTTAGACCAATTTAGTGATTTCAAACAGATGGGAATGTATATACTTATAGGCACATCTGGCAGCATCACATTTAGTTAAGGTTTCCTAAACCCTTCTATTATAAAAGACCCTCCTTTTTTCAATAGCTTATAAAACTTTGCTAAACTTCAACCATTCTGGCTGAAATTTTCCATGCTGCCCTGGATTAAATTTTTTAAAAAGTTTCGGCAAAATGGTTCAACTACTCCTGAGAATGAGGTTAGGGGAAAAAGTGTTAAAAAAATTCTTACAATTGTTGATCTAAGAGGCTCCTCTATGCTTGGACTCCACTATGCTTGGGAGCAGGGACTTGAAATCTAGTATAGCAATCACCCTGGTGTTGAAGGGGTGTCTTTTGCTTCCCAGAAAAAATCTGGTTGAATTATACACCTCGGTCTGAAAATAGCCATTTGCATATGCTCAGCAGAGGCTGGCAACAAAATTCAGCGAACATTCTATCTCCACTGAGAATGCTCCACTCCTACAGAGTTCCATGCTAAATGCTATGAGCTTGCTCCACCCCCACAAAGCTCACTGAGCATGTTCCCGCCTGGGGCTGCGATTCTTCTCCTGGCTGATGGTGCTGCACACCAGCACTGAAAGAAGGGAAACAGTCTCTCCTGTGTTCTCAATTCTCCTCTGGCAGGACCAAGGCAGTGAGGAGGAGAAGGAGGAAGCAGCCTGAGTTGAAGGGAGAAAGGTGAGGATTTGGGGAGGGAGAAAGAAGGGATAAGAGAAGGGGAAAACAGGGACCAAAGCAGAGGGGGCATTGTACAGAATAGGGGATGGGACAGCAACAAAGCGGGGGGGGGGGGGGGGAAGGGGGAGGGGAAGAATGCAATAGAGACAGATTCAAGGGGTTGCTAGAGGATAGGAGATGAAGGCCACAGGCTAGCGGGGACAGGAGCAGAAGTGTCTAACCACTAGAGAACACTCCCCTCCAGAACATGGGTTAGAACCCATGATGTCTGAGTCCAAATATTCCTCTGTTGCCCACTGGCAAGTGTTTATCTCACCCCTTCCAGTAGATAGCCGACACAGAGGACAATAGCCTACTATTACCACCTGTTACTCAGTTAGCTCAAATGACAGAACACTCAAAGGTTAAGAAATACCAAATTTATGGTTGTTCATGCAGCCTTAATTCAGTCCTCTTTTACATATGCATTATGATCTAATCTTTAATTTTATGATCACATACTGTTTTTCCACATCAAGTCTGCCTCAGTCACTGCACAAGATAGATAATAACAACACCTCAACTCAGGGGTGTGTGTGAAGATAAATTCATCAATGCTTGTGAAAAACTAAGATACTATAGCCATAAAAAAGCCTGTGACTGAATACGCTGCTACATTGATTTAATTGTTCATTATCATAGAATATCAGGGTTGGAAGGGACCTCAGGAGGTCATCTAGTCCAACCCCCTGCTCAAAGCAGGACCAATCCCCAACTAAATCATCCCAGCCAGGGCTTTGTCAAGCCTGACCTTAAAAACTTCTAAGGAAGGAGATTCCACCACCTCCCTAGGTAACGCATTCCAGTGTTTCACCACCCTCCTAGTGAAAAAGTTTTTCCTAATATCCAGCCTAAATCTCCCCCCCTGCAACTTACTCCTCGTTCTGTCATCTGCTACCACTGAGAACAGTCTAGATCCATCCTCTTTGGAACCCCCTTTCAGGTAGTTGAAAGCAGCTATCAAAT
Source organism: Chelonia mydas (assembly GCF_015237465.2). Taxonomy (NCBI): domain Eukaryota; kingdom Metazoa; phylum Chordata; order Testudines; family Cheloniidae; genus Chelonia; species Chelonia mydas. The sequence goes on along the minus strand of NC_057850.1, from coordinate 76,862,736 downwards.
CCCCCCTCATTCTTCTCTTCCGCAGACTAAACAATCCCAGTTCCCTCAGCTTCTCCTCAGAAGTCATGTGTTCCAGTTCCCTAATCATTTTTGTTGCCCTCCGCTGAACTCTTTCCAATTTTTCCACATCCTTCTTGTAGTGTGGGGCCCAAAACTGGACACAGTACTCCAGATGAGGCCTCACCAATGTCGAACAGAGGGGAATGATCACGTCCCTCGATCTGCTGGCAATGCCCCTACTTATACATCCCAAAATGCCACTGGCCTTCTTGGCAACAAGGGCACACTGTTGACCCATATCCAGCTTCTCGTCCACTGTAACCCCTAGGTCCTTTTCTGCAGAACTGCTGCCGAGCCATTCAGTCGCTAGTCTGTAGCAGTGCATGGGATTCTTCCGTCCTAAGTGCAGGACTCTGCACTTGTCCTTGTTGAACCTCATCAAATTTCTTTTGGCCCAATCCTCTAATTTGTCTAGGGCCCTCTGTATCCTCTCCTTACCCTCCAGTGTATCTACCACTCCTCCCAGTTTAGTGTCATCTGCAAACTTGCTGAGGGTGCAATCCACACCATCCTCCAGATCATTTATGAAGATATTGAACAAAACCGGCCCCAGGACCAACCCTTGGGGCACTCCACTTGATACCGGCTGCCAACTAGACATGGAGCCATTGATCACTACCCGTTGAGCCCGACAATCTAGCCAGCTTTCTATCCACCTTATAGTCCATTCATCCAGCCCATACTTCTTTAACTTGCTGGCAAGAATACTGTGGGAGACAGTGTCAAAAGCTTTGCTAAAGTCAAGGAACAACACGTCCACTGCTTTCCCCTCATCCACAGAGCCAGTTATCTCGTCATAGAAGGCAATTAGACTAGTCAGGCATGACTTGCCCTTGGTGAATCCATGCTGACTGTTCCTGATCACTTTCCTCTCCTCTAAGTACTTCAGAATTGATGCCTTGAGGACCTGCTCCATGATTTTTCCAGGGACCATTATACTTATTTCAGTGTCTATTTGTATGTGGTGTCTGCAATATACAATATTCTGTTAAACATTCTCCATAAAATTTGTGAACATGTATCTTTTCTGCATACTTAAAACATTAATGTATTATTAATGCATCATATGAGATATTGCTACTGATAATAAACAGAGATATTTATCTATCTGTAACTGTTGTTCCCTATCGCTATAACAGTCACCACTCTTGGGGTGACTAGCAGAAATCTCCATAGCTTAAAGTTTCAAAACCACTGACTTAACAGCTCCTGAAACGCAGCCACAGGAACCCTTAGCGCTCCCAACCATTAGCTCTTTCTGAGCAAAACGTGGTATAACCTGCCATTAGGAAGTTCTGAGGGCAGGTGAGCATGGACATGCAAAAGTATGTGTATGTTTTGACAGTCTAAGCTTAAATTTATGACTTGCAATGATGTAAGAAAAATACAAAGACATGTTAATGCAGCAAAGAGCAGGCAGAATAAATGGTAAAATGTGCCTCCCATCACCTGAAGAAGAGCTCTGGGTAAGCTCAAAAGCTTGTCTCCTGCCAACAGAAGATGGTCCAAGAAAAAAGATATTCCCTCACCCACATTGTCCCTTCATTCAGTGGCAGTAGAATGCTTAATTTTAAATTCACAATGGGCCAAAATGTTATACTGTTATAACAAACAGTTGGGACAGTCCAGCCACAAAATAATTAGGAGACAGAAGAGTTCGGATACCCAAAATTTCTTTAATACCGATAAACCAAACATTTTAAGTCTTGTGTTAAGCCTGATTCCAAGCTACACTGCTCTTGCAAGAGTATACAGGTACCGTACGCACTTATGTGGCTGTTCTAAACTCTCCTGTATAAAACATGACTGGAGGTTGGCTGCAGAAGCAGACCTACCAGCAAGCCTATTACAGAGCAGCAATGAGAGATGCAGTCAGACAACCTTTTACATGGTTGTCTTGGAGATAACAGAACCTAGTGTATTGCTTACAAAAGAAACAAAAAGCTGGGTGCACTTTCTAAAGCTTTTCGTCTACTCCTTTCATGTTGATTTTGCGGAGAAGGGCCTTGCTAAGATGGGTATGCAAAGAATGTTGGCAGGATGACTAACTGATTAAGGTTGAATTCTAGCACTAACTTTTAGAATGGGTTCACAGCACCACTTGATCCTTAGAGAATGTAGTATTTCTATTTGGTGGTCAATTGACAGAGATTGAAGATGGCTCACTTGGGGAGTTTAACACTGCAGAAGTGTTAAACCTTCCATGTAAGAAATTTAAGCTCACAAGCTGAAAAAGAAGTCCCATCAGCTTTGTAAAACCCATATTAGTATCCCATGACACAAGTTTTCTGAATGGGGGATTTCAATTGCAATTAGCATCCCATGAATCTGAGTGATTAGTAATTGCAGATAAATTGATAAACTTTCAAACATGATTATGAAAAGCCCAAATAACTGCAAAATGTACAGTTGGGGAAGAGGTCTGTGAACCAGATTGACAAATAAAAGAGACAGTGTCTAGCAGCTTGTCTAAAGGGATTCACACAGTGCTTTTGGAACCAAACTGTGAACTATTTCCACTTGATTGGAATGCCCTTCTGATACATTCCTTCAAACAGCTGGAAGCAATTCAGATATCCAACCTCTGGTCGAGTGTGTGTGTGTGTCTGTGTGTGTGTGTGTGTGTGCGTGTGAGAGAGAGAGAGAGATACAATGGCCACAATTACAAATTAGCTTTTGCCAACAAGTATCTAAGTGATCAGTTCCCCCCTAGGCATAGAATAGGAAAGAACTGTGGCATTTGTGTGTTAACTATTATTGGCAAATGGCAACCATTTTACTTCATTTCCTTATTTGCAATCTCTGATTTTTTTTTTTTTTAAAGTGGGCATTACGACTACCATGTCAGTAAAAATATCAAAGTATCAACTTTTACAAATGCCCCTCACTTTTGGATTAAGACGAAGCATGAAAAATTTCAGCTCCCGGGGAATTTTTAAATCAAATTACAGTGGAATGAAGATAGAATTCTGCAGCTCTAACTGTTGCGTTGCTACTACAAGTCCATCATCCAGTAACTTCTCTATTGAACTGTTCAATTAATTAGCATATCACACCTTTACATATCTGATCCATCCCATGCAAGTACCTGTTCTGCACCTTTCAATTGCTAGGAACAATTACAGCAATAAAGTAGCATTCAGTTTAAGAGGCTCCCTCCTGGGAGTTTCTACCAAGTGCATGCTGGATAAGGACTGTTTCTATTTTTTCCATCATTTTTCTTGATAATCTAATTCAAAACTAAGTCTCATTGAGTATAATTGCCTTACATTGAAAAAGTTCAAATTGAACTAAGGAACTGTTACCACCCATGTTATTACTTGTTTTAAACAAAGGGGCTAAAAAAATCACAGTACTACAATAGCAACTGTGGTGATTAATATCAGTATCTTCAGGTACACGCTGCCATCCTGCCTGTGGTGCTAGCACTAAGTGCTAATATTGTCGGGTGGTGGCTGGCTTCCACGACATCTGCCAGAAAACACGTGCTATAAAGGATCTTGATATGATGACTACCTACCCCCGTATCGGAACTTCTCGCAGGACGGACTTGCTATTGCTTAGCACTGCTGTAAAGAGATGCTATTAGAGTTGTACTCATTTCTGACAAAGAGGATCTGGATTCTACTCCTGTACTGGGTAATTTGTTTGTGTGTGTGTATTTGTAATTGTCATGATTTTAAGAGTTACTGGGTTTTTTGTACATTCATTTTAAAATTTTGTATCTACACTAAAAATTTGGCCCAGTACATCCACATTCAGTTCTGATTAATGTAGGGTGGGGGAACATGAGATGATCTAGACAAAACAATTGCTCACTGACAATACTCCTCATCAAAGTCTCTTTCTTCACGCTACTTCCCTCTTCATCTTACAGTAGATTGACTGAAGAGGAAGAGTCTAGCAATACACACATCATTAACTTTAGCGACTGTTTTTGTCTGCCTACTCCTTGTCTTCAGACTCATAGCCTTTAAGGCCAGAAGGGGCCTCTGTGATCATCTACATCACCTCCTGCACATTGCAAGACACAGAATTTCATCCACCCACTCCTGTAATAGACCCATAATATCTGCCTGAGTTACTTGAGTCTTTAAATCATGATTTGAGGACTTCAAGTTACAGAAAATCCACCATTACGCCAATTTAAACCTGTAAGTGACCCATGCTGCAGAGGAAGGCAACCCCCTTCCCCGCCAGGGTCTCTGCCAATCTGACCTGAGCCCTCCCCATCTAGTATCCCATCTCCAACTGTTGGGGATATTTACAACTAGCAGTTGCATATGGGCCACATACTGTTGTAGGCTGTCTCATCATACCATCTCCTCCATAAAAACTTATCAAGCTCCGTCTCGAAGCCAGTTAGTTTTTTTGTCTCCACCACTCCCCCAGGCTCTGGGAAGGCTGTTCTTGAACTTCACTCCTCTGATAGTTAGAAACCTTTATCTAATTTCAAACCTAATCTTGTTGATGGAACAGTTTATATTCATTTGGTCTTGTGTCAACACTGGCACAACTTTAACTCCTCTCCCTCTATGGTATTTATCCCTCTGATGTATTTATGGAGAGAGATCATATCTCCCCTCAGCTTTCGTTTGGTTAGGTTAAACAAGCCAAGCCCCTTGAGTCTGTTCTCATAAGGTAGGCTCGCTACTCCTCTGGGCAGCCTAGTAGCCCTTCTCCACACCTGGTCCAGTGTGAAGTCATCTTTCTTAAACGTAGGAGATCAGAATTGCACACAGTATTCCAGATGAGGTCCCACCAGTGCCTTGTATAATGGTACTAATACTTCCCTATCTCTACTGGAAATATGCATCCTAGAATTGCATTAGCTTTTTTCACAGTCACATCACATTGGCAACACAGTCTTCCTATGATCAATCAATACACTCAGGTCTTTCTCCTCCTCTGTCATTTCCAACTGATACATCCCCAGTTTAGAGCAAAAATGCTTGTTGTTTGCCCCTAGGTGCATGACCCTGCATTTTGCACTATTAAATTTCATCCTATTTCTATTATTCTAGTTTTCAAGGTTGTCCAGATCTTCTTGTATGATATTCTGGTCCTCCTTCATATAGGCAATACCTCCCAACTTCATGTCATCCACAAATTTTATTACCATACTCCCACTTTTTGTGCCAAGGTTATCAATGAAATATGAAATAAGATTGGTCCCAAGATCAATCCCTGAGGAAAGGTACTCCTGGGCGAATTGTGCACCAAAAAAATAAAAATTCTGCACACAGTATTTTAAAATTCTGCATATTTTGTGTGTTAAAATAATACAGTGTAATCACGCTAGTTTCAATTATTTTTGTAATTTATTTGAAAATACCTGTCAGAAAGTATATCTGTAACAATACAGACAGCAAAAAATATTCAGGAAATGTTTAATAAATAGATTCCTTATTAGGAACTCTGAGTAATAATTCATTTAAAATACAATACTGAAACATACTTCCCTCAGAAGCAGTGCAAAGGTTTGGGGGAGTCAGGGGTAATGGAGGAACTGAGGAAAAGGGAAATAATTGCTGTGAAGGAGCCTGGGTGTGAACTTGGAGAGTTCTTGGGTGTGGGTGGGAGAAGTATGAAATAGTTTTTTGGGGGGCGGGGATTGTTAGGGAGTTGGGGAGCAATCCCCATACAGACCCTGGCTGACCTGTATTCTCTCCCATTCAGTCAGGTACATTTGCCCTGCCCCCATGTGTCCATGCACCTCCCTCCCCAATCCCCATGTGTCCCTGCACCCCTTTTAGCCTCCCCTCTTTCCTGTCCCTATGTGGCTCTGTGCTCCCCCACTCCCTGTCCCCATGTGTCATTGCACCCTCACTCCCATTCAGCCCCGGCTCAGTACTGTCACTCCACTAGCTCTTGTGCCTCCACCTCAGTCTGCCCCCCCCACTAGCCCTTCTGAACCCCAGTCTATGTGACCCCCCCCCAGCAGCCCTGTGTGTCCATCTCCCCCATATCCCATGCCTCTTCACCTGGCCTCCCTCTGCACAGCTGGCTGAGCCGGCTGCCCTCTCTTCTGGTGCCACAGCAGCCCTGGTGGCCAAAAGGTGTAATTGCAGTGCCTCCCCAGAAGAATGTATTTTCTGACGGTGTGGGGAAAATCTGCGAGAGACATGAATTTTGCACGTGCACGGTGGCACAGAACTCTCCCATGAGTACCACTGGTACACTCCATCCTTTCAGCATGACCCATTGTAGTTTCCCCGTTAGCCAGTTCCTTATCCTCCTTTCAATTCTTATATTAATCCTCATCTTCTCCAATTTAACTAATAATTTCTCATGTGGAACTGTGTCAAATGCTTTATGAAATCTGAGTAGATTAGATCTATGCATTTCCTTTGTCTAAAAAAAATCAGTTATCTTTTCAAAGAAAGAGCTCAGGCTGGCCTGGCACGATTGACCTTTTGAAAAAACATGTCACATTTTATCCCAATTACCATTTACCTCTATGCCCTTAACTACTTTCTCTTTCAAAATTTGTTCCAATATCTTGCATACAATTGAGGTCAAACTAATGGGCCTGAAGTTTCTGGAATCACTTTTTTTCCTCTTTCTTAAAAATAGGTAATATATTAATAGGACTTAAATTCTCATTGAGTATTTCCCAGAGGCTCGGGGCTTCAGCCCCGTGGGAAGCTCTGGGGCTCCCACAGGCTTGGAAATATTTACTGGAGCTGTTCTCCGGACAGCTCTGCTGCATTTAAACCTTGTATATAAGCAATTTTCCAGTCATAAGATATGACTCCTGAGTTTACAGATTCATTACAAATCCTTGCTATTGGGCTTCCAACTTCCTTTAATATTCTTAGATGGAGACTTTCTGGGTCCTCTGATTTGGTCCCATTTAGCTGTTTGAATTCGACTTCTACCTCTGATGTGGTAATTTCTACTTCCATATCCTCATTTCCATTCGCCACCCTGCTGCTACCCCTATGATCTTCATTACCCTTATTAAACACTGACACAAAGTATTTGCTTAGGTGTTGGGCCATGCCTAGATCATCTTAAATCTTCACCTGATCCTCAGGGCTTAGCAGTCCTACTTCTTCACTCCTTGTTTTCTTGTTATTTGTGTGGCTATTGAATCTTTTACTGTTGGTTTTAATTTCCTTTGCAAGGTCCAACTCTGCTTGGCTTTTGGCAGCTCTCCCTTTTTCCCCTACACTTTCTGACCGCCAAGAGGTAGCTTTCCTTGCTGATCCATCCCATCTTCCATTCCTTATAAGCTTCCTGCTTTCTCTTAATAATCTGTTGGAGATGCTTGCTCATCCACTTTGGTCTGCAACCCTTCCATATTCTGTTCTGACTGGTTGTAGGATAGATAAAGAGGTGGCACTTGAATAAAGGATGTTTCAGTAAATTAATGAAGACTAGAATCTTTTATTATTTTCATTTACAGTGATATGCCCTTCAAGTGGATATATCTGAACCAGCTGAGAGATTTCAGAAGCAATAATGACAGGGACAGAAAGCCTAGGTCAGATTGTACCTGGTTGTGCGATCAGATGAGGTGAGATGCAGAGCTTCATGGGATCAGTTACTACCAGTCACCCAGGTTTAAAAATCAGATTTGCCTCAGCTGTAAGAAGCTGTTAAGACCATAGACGCTGTCTCTCTTCTGAGCTTGGTCAGGATTTTTGCTACCAAACAGAGCCAAGGAAAAGGCACACTGTGTTAGTTAAAGTAACTGGTGGCTGGCTGGATGCTCAATATCTTTGAAAAATCAGGTCACTTAGACACCTACATATGAATTTAGGAACCTCACTTTAGGCAGCTAGTTTTTTAAATCTTGGTCCAAATTTCTCGATTGTGGGCTCCCTCTCCGGGATGGGTGCATCTGCAATTACTATACTACTACAGATCTGGAAATCCATTCCTCAGTGTAAAGCGTACCTAGACTGTGAGTCTTGGAAGGAGTCTATTACTCAGAGGGGGTGGTTACTTAAATGTGCTTTTCCACCTCTAAGTCCTCAAAATCCAGTGAGGGGTGCTTTTATGTGGAGGTATGTTATAGATATCACAAATACTACTGTAGCCAGATAGCCTGGCATCTACAGCCTGATTCTTATTTAAACAGGTTAACTCTGACAAATCCTATTTGTGGATTTCCAATGTCACGGATCTGGTCTTGAGTCAAACCAAGTCTACGAGGATCCCAGTTGTCTCTTGGGTTCTAGCCAAGTACCTGGGAAGTTTAGAATGAACACTTGTGACTCCAGCCCTCTGATGATCGTACAGATTGATGCTTGGATTCCTTCTAAAGTGCAGTCCTTGATCAGCCAGTCATCCGGGTAAGGGGAAAATATTCACTCCCATTCTGTGTTGTTTTGGTATCCCAGTATGAGTGCAGTATCTCAGTATATCACCTTCCTTTAGCAGAAGTAGAATTGCACTTGCATACCTTATTTTGAATTCTTTTTGCAATGAGCAAGTTGATGAACTCTGAAATAAAGATGGGACAAATGTGTCTTTGTACCTTACAGCATACTTGAGATGGCAATGTGGGAGGATCAGGCCACATCAGTGGTAGATGACTCTGATCTTGCTCCCACAAAGAGATCCTCTAAGATGGATATAGGGGCATTTCACAGGAACTTAACGTCCAGACTCTTGCTGTGAAGTTTAGGAGAACTAAATAATCAAGTTGTGCCCTCCCTTTTTCATGTATCAACACCAACAATAAAGACTGAACTCAGAAAACAGATGACCATTTTGTTGATGATTCGTGAGGCAGAACAAAATATAAAATACTGTTCCTCAGTTCTATTGAATTTGCAGAAATAAAAACTAAATAAATATTTGAAATACATACAGAGAGCAGTAATATACATATTACAATGTGTGATGGGGCAAGGCCGGATGGCTATAGAAAACTAGTGAGAGATAGATATATTAGCTCCAGGCTAAACAAATCCCTGGTACCAGGTTAAGTGAAATGGAAGCTGCTCCCGGTCAATTAAGACACCTGGGGCCAATTAAGAACTTTCCAGAAGGAAGGGAGAATGCTAGGTTGATTGGGACACCTGAAGCCAATCAGGGGCTGGCTGAAACTAGTTAAAAGCCTCCCAGTCAGTCAGGTGGGTGTGCATGTCAGGAGCTGTGGGAGGAAGTTGTGCTGTTGGAGAGGCTGAGTAGTACACACCATATCAGGCACAAGGAAGGAGTCCCTGAGGTAAGGGTGAAGTGGAGCTTGATGAAGTGAGGGCTGCTGTGGGGAAAGTAGCCCAGGGAATTGTACATGTCATGTTTCTAAAAGGTTAGCTACCATAGCTGATACTATTAGGGTCCCTGGGCTGGAGCCCGGAGTAGAGGGTGGGCCTGGGCTCCCCCTCCCCCCCCCACACATTTGCCCCCTGATTAATCACTGAGACTGGGAGACAACAGAGACTGTGCAAGGAAGGATAACTTCTCCTCACCTCCTTCACTGGCTTACGATGAAAATGGCTCAGTAGACTGTGACCCTTGTCTCTAGAGAAAGAAGGGTTACGTGGAGGGTCACAGTGAGCCTCTGAGGCTAGCGAAATCCGCCAGGAAATGCAGGACCCATGAAAGCAAGGACAGTGCTTTGTCACAAATGATATTTTTATAGTCACTTTTCAGATCCACTGCACACTTTAAGGAGCAGGAGCAGCAGATGTAGGATTTAAAATACACATACTCTTTCAGATGAAAATTCTTCCTTTAACGCAGTGGTTTTCAAACTTTTTTTCTGACGACCCAGTTGAAGAAAATTGTTGATGCCTGTGACCCAACAGAGCTGGGCAGGAGGGGTTTGGGGTGTTGGAGCGGCTCAGGGCTGGGACAGAGGCTTGGGGTGAGGGCTGTGGGGTGGAGCCAGGAATGAGGGGTTCAGGGTGTAGGAGGGGGCTCAAGGCTGTGGCAGGGGTTTGAGGTGCGGGACGGGGTCAGGGTCTGGGCTGGGGATGCAGGTTCTAGGGTGGGGCCGGGGATGAGGGGTTTGGGGTGCAGGAATGGGCTCCGGGTTTGTGGGGGGTATCAGGGCTGGGGCAGGGGATTGGGGCGCAGGCTTACCTTGGGTGGCTCCTGGTCAGCAGCACAGCGGGGATGCAGAGGCAGGCTTCCTGCCTGTCCTGGCACCACAGACCGTGCCTTACCCTGGAAGCAGCCAGCAGCAGGTCTGGCTCCTAGGCGGAGACGTGCATTGGTTCCCGGCCAGTGGGAGTGTGGAGCCAGTGCTCGGGGCAGGGACAGCACGCGGAGCCCTGTGGGCCCCCTGCCTAGGAGCTGGACCTGCTGCTGGCCGCTTCCGGGGCGCAGCGTGGTATCAGAACAGGTAGAGACTAGCCTGCCTTAGCCGGGCAGGACTGCTGGTGGGACTTTTAATGGCCCAGTAGGCAGTGCTGACCAGAGCTGCCGCAACCCAGTCCCTTCCATTCCATGACCCAGTTCTGGGTCGCGACCCACAGTTTGAAAACCACTGCTTTAATGTATGCTTGCTATGCACAGTTTATCCCTTTTTTGGAGAATATCTTCAAATAATTGCTCAAAATTAGCTCATGTGAAATTGCAACATAATGTCAGATCAATCCATGAAAATTTGGTTAAACAAGTAGAGATTATAATATTTAATTTTGCTTATTACATTATTGCCATATTTCAATGCAAACTCTCTTCAAGATGTGGAGAATTTTAAAACCCTCTTCTCTTGTTCCTTCTACCCATGCCAAAATAATTAAAAAAAAAAAATTCTGATCCTTCCTCATGCTTCCAGAAAAGCCAAAATTTTAATTCTGAGTTTTCGTACAGTCCATCAAGGACATTATTAGAATTTCTACTATCTCTATTTATAGAGTAGTTGGTATTCATCTAGTGTTTGCTAAATTGTGCCACTGTGCTCATGGCATACCAGAGAGAGTCTATAAAAACTAATTTCATCATAGCAAAGCAGGGAAACAGTGATCTTCAAGTTACCTAAATATTTATCATTTCTTTCTTCGCAGTTTGAAATCTATAATGTTGGTTTTTTTTTAGAATTTACAGGAATGCTCAATTTCCAAAGGCCTTTACCTGCACAATTCTTTGCTACGTGTGGCAGAGCTACATGGAATGCCTAATTCTAAAGTTATTAGCCCACCTAACAGGCTTCAGTAAAACCGAAACAAGCTCATTTAAGAAAAACAAAAACAAAACGTGACATAATTATAATAACTAGAACCAAGAAGGTTCCCCCGCCCTACTTTCTCTTTTCACAGAACAGAATGAAACGCTACGAATGTATTAACATTTAGATTAGCACACTCTGCGTGCTCTCCATAACAACAGTAATTGGTTAGCCAATTTGCAGAATCTTATCAAAACCAGTGAGTAAAATAAATATTTGCAAACTTACATCTTGAGGCTTTTATTACACTAAATGGAACAGGCCTTCCTCTTTTTTTTTTTTTTTTTTTTTTTTTTTTTAACAGAAGCCACTAGTTTCCATTCAAATATTTTATGGGAATTCCAATCCTTTGTCAGTCTGCAGTGAGGCTTTATATAGTCTATGGATAAAACTCAAAAGCCAGCTAGCATTTATCCTGCCAAAATTATCTTGGGGCATTTGAGGTTCAAAGTTCAGCTCCAACACCCCTCTGACATATTTTTTCATGACATCTGAAATTTTCAGACTAAAGCCAAACCTCCAAAATGTTTTCAAAATCAAGAGATACCCAACAGATCAAGCTGAAATTGCTAGAATAAAGGGAGAGGGAAGAGGATGAAGAAAAGAAATGGGTTGGTACAGGTGAGAGTATATAATATTAAAAAATGTATGCAAAAACAATAATGGCCTGATCCTTCAACACTTACTCATGTGTTGAAGTCTTGTATGACTAAAGCCTGGAGGATTGGACAGTCAGCCCTGACAAACTGCTTCAGTATGTCCTCACTTCAAGACGTGAGCAATCTCCAGTGAAGTCAAAAGAACCACGCATATGCTTCAAATTAGGTATATGCTTAAAAATTAGGGTTATAATTACCTCTGTATCCTGATGTTAATTGAAGCAGCCAGATTTTACTCCACTCTTAAAAATGTCTACAATGAGAGAGTATATGTTGTCTGTCTTCTGCTGCTAGGAGAGAGACAGGAACCCAGCAGGTCAGGGGTTGATGGGAGATAAGAGTTTTCAGTAACTGATCTTATTCAGGTATCAGAGGGGTAGCTGTGTTAGTCTGGATCTGTAAAAGCGGCAAAGAGTCCTGTGGCACCTTACAGACTAACAGACATATCGGAGCATAAGCTTTTGTGGGTGAATACCCACTTCCTCGGATGCACCCACAAAAGCTTATACTCCAATACGTCTGTTAGTCTATAAGGTGCCACAGGACTCTTTGACCTTATTCAGTGCATCCACATCTTGATATTAAATCCAAGATGGCAATGCTGTTATGCAGTTCATTTTTACCTTACGCTTATAGCTCAGTTCCACATAGCCTTTCCTTATTTCTCTCCCTTTCTCCTCAACCCTCTGTATTCTGTCCTTCTTCCCCCTGCTTCAGACAATTATTCCACTGTGCAGAAGCAGAGAAAGGCCAGAAAGTGCAAAGGAGCCTGTATCCCAGCTCTGGGATTCTGTTTCAGCAAAAGCACAGGGACGCTAACTAGGCTCATACAGTGTCAGATTCACTCTATTTCCACTGACACCACTGGGAAGGCTTTATTGTGGAGAAGAATAGACACTGCAATGCTTCAATGAGATTTTTGCAAAGTTCTTGTCAATGAGTATGGGGCAGTATGTAGGGAGGTGGGGGTGCCAGGCACAATGGGACTCCTGGGATTCAGCCATTTAAAATGTAAACTGGCTTCATACAATTTTTTTTAAATTGCTGTATAAGACAACATCAGAAAAGCACTTAAAACTGGACATGGCTGTTTGTTGTCACCTCATTACATTCTCTGGGGCATAATAAAAATAGCTACAAACCACATTGTCCCATGCAAAATTATTGTTAGTTAAACCATATTCACATGAACAGAAGCGAGGACTGTGATTCCTGTAACCAACACTCACGTATTTTAAACATCTATAATTTTGATATTCTTATCTCATATTATTAATCACGGTTCAAAGCTAATAAATTCAAATAAAACCACACATTTACACGGAAATACTTGTTTCCCTAATACAGTGTTTACACATCAATTTTGGTAACAGCTTTTTTTCATGTAGAGACAAAGATAAGTACACTTCACATAAAAGAGATCTGGTTGCCAGAGCTGTTATTAAATAGACTCACAACCATCTGAGTTTGCACAGCAGAAACATTTAAAAGTTTCTGACAGAGATGAGTCCTTCATTTTGTAATCCATTCTTAGATCTTTAAAATCTGTACACTACTGTTAAGCTAATACTTATTCCAAGTTGAGTACAATTTCTACACAAAATAAAATTTGAGAATATCGAGGCTCCTGAAGAATTGTGATTACAAAAGATTGCATCTGTAATTGAAACTGCATATTTAACTTTCCTTTTGGAGGGTGCAGTAGGAGACTGCAATAGTGATTTTTCACACAAATATATACCTCTAAATGTGGACGTTTTCTTTGGCCCTGATCCTGCAAAGGGTTATACTCATGCTTAACTTTACAGGCATTGAGCTCCACATGACTACTCATATGTGTCAATATTTTCAGAATTGGGGCCTTAGATTGTAAACTGTTTGGGGTAGAGAGGAAGCTCTTGTTGTCACTGCAACAGTTAGCTAAAATTGGTTATTCCATTACAGTCCAACTACTTAGGCCTTGTCTATACTTGAAATGCTACAGCGGCATAGCTGCACCACTTCAGTGTACAGGGGTGCTAATAAGCGATGGTCACATAAACACCACCCTATACCGGAAACCTACTGACCGCTATGCCTACCTACATGCCTCCAGCTTTCATCCAGACCACACCACACGATCCATTGTCTACAACCAAGCTCTACAATACAACGCTTTTGCTCCAACCCCTCAGACAGAGACAAACACCTACAAGATCTCTATCAAGCATTCTTACAACTACAATACCCACCTGCTGAAGTGAAGAAACAGACTGACAGAGCCAGAAGAGTACCCAGAAGTCACCTACTACAGGACAGGCCCAACAAAGAAAATAATAGAATGCCACTAGCCATCACCTTCAGCCCCCAACTAAATCCTCTCCAACGCATCATCAAGGAACTACAACCTATCCTGAAGGATGACCCATCACTCTCACAGATCTTGGGAGACAGGCCAGTCCTTGCTTACAGACAGCCCCCCAACCTGAAGCAAATACTCACCGGCAACCACACAACAGAACCACTAACCCAGGAACCTATCCTTGCAACAAAGCCTGTTGCCAACTCTGTCCACATACCTATTCAGGGGACACCATCATAGGGCCTAATCACATCAGCCACACTATCAGAGACTCATTCACCTGCACATCTACCAATGTGATATATGCCATCATGTGCCAGCAATGCCCCTCTGCCATGTACATTGGGCAAACTGTACAGTCTCTACGTAAAAGAATAAAAGGACGCAAATGAGATGTCAAGAATTATAACATTCAAAAACCAGTCAGAGAACACTTCAATCTCTTTGCTCACTCGATTACAGACCTAAAAGTGGCAATTCTTCAACAAAAAAACTTCAAAACCAGACTCCAACGAGAGACTGCTGAATTGGAATTAATTTGCAAACTGGATAAAATTAACTTAGGCTTGAATAGAGACTGGGAGTGGATGGGTCATTACACAAAGTAAAACTATTTCCGCATGTTTATTCCCCACCCCCGCACCCCCTCCCCCCCCGCTGTTCCTCACATGTTCTTGTCAACTGCTGGAAATGGCCCACCTTGATTGTCACTACAAAAGGTTTCTGCCCCCTCCCCCCGGCTCTCCTGCTGGTAACAGCTCACCTTACCATACAACGAGAGTGATCAGGTAACACCCATTGTTTCGTGTTCTCTGTGTATATAAATCTCCCCACTGTATTTTCCACTGAATGCATCCGATGAAGTGAGCTGTAGTTCACGAAAGCTTATGCTCAAATAAATTTGTTAGTCCCTAAGGTGCCACAAGTACTCCTTCACTTCAGCGTAGACACTACCTACACAGATGGGAGGGGTTCTTCTGTTGGCATATGCACTCCACCTCCACAAGAAGCAGTGGTTAGGTTGATGGAACCACTGTCTCCACTGGGGGTTGGGGTCATCTTAACTATGTCACTCAGGGACAGGGGTGAAAGTAAGTTAGAAGACTTACCGGTACGCCGGAGTCCTGAGCAGAGGTCGTGGCCTCAACCGGAAGAGGCGTGGCCTCAACCGGAAGAGGCAGGGCCTTAAATCCCCAGGCCCTTTAAATCTTGATTTAAAGGGCCAGGGCTCCAGCTGCGGTAGTGGCGTCTGGGATCCCGGGGCCCTTTAAATCACCCCTGAGCTACCAGCTGCAGAGGCGGCTGGGAGCCCCGGGGCTTGGGGGCGATTTAAAGGGCCCAGGGCTCCAGCTGCTGCTACCGCAGCGGAGCCCTAGGCCCTTTAAATCACGGAGGAGCCCTGGGGCCTCCCGGCTGCCATCGCTACCCCAGGGCTCTGGCACAGCTTTAAAGGACCTGGGGCTCCGCTGTGGTAGCAGCTGCTGGAGCCCCGAGCCCTTTAAATCCCCGCCTGAGCCCTGCTGCCCGAGCCCTGGGGTAGCGGTGGCCGGGCTCCATCGGGGATTTAAAAGGCCTCGGGGCTCCAGCCACCGCTACCGCCCCGGCCCTTTAGATGCCCGCCGGAGTCCCACCGCCGCTACCCCAGGGCTCAGGCAGCAGGGCTCAGGTTGGGATTTAAAGGGCTTGGGGCTCCAGCCACCGCTACCGCCCCGGCCCTTTAAATCCCCTCCGGAGCGCCGCCGCTACCCCAGGGCTTTGGCAGCAGGGCTCAGGTGGGGATTTAAAGGGCCCCGGGAGGGTAGCGGGGGCTGGAGCTCCGGGGCCCTTTAAATCCCCGACAGAGCCCCGCCACTGCTGCTACCCCAGGGTTCAGGCAGCAGGGCTCAGGCGGGGATTTAAAGGGCTTGGGGCTCCAGCCGCCGCTACCACCCCGGCCCTTTAAATCCCCGCCGGAGCCCCACTGCCGCTACCCCAGGGCTTCGGCAGCAGGGCTCAGGCCGGGATTTAAAGGGACCCGGGGAGGGTGGGGGGGCGGGGAGGTAGCAGCGGCTGGAGCTCCGGGGCCCTTTAAATCCCTGCCGCAGCCACCCCAGGGCTTTAAACTGCTCTCTCAGAAAGCCGGTCCTGGTACGCCGTACCGGCTCTTACCGGTACGCCATACCGGGGCGTACTGGCTTACTTTCACCTCTGCTCAGGGATGTGGATTCTTCACTCCCCTGAGTGATGTAGTTAAACCGACTTAATTTCCTAGAGTAGACAGGCCTCAGTGTGGCAACACTCTTAGTAGCAACACCATTCCAGCTACTCAGAGTGGTTAGATTAGAAAACCGATTGGATTAGCCGTTAAGGAATTGTTGTAACTTGTGTTTCTGCATCCCCACAGCATTACTAACTATTAGAGCTTCAGCAGCATTCCAATTTCAACCCATCCCCTCTGAGGGGTCACCTAGTTCCAGCTACAGATTTGTGTGTGTGGACAGGAATTGGGATAAGGGAAAAACTTGAGTTATAGCTCGAGCTAACAATGAGCAAAGACAAGCCCCAAGTCTGAACATGTGTACAGCACATAGGACACTGATCTTGACTGATGATCCTGTGAACTTCTGCAGCATAAATATATTAAATAATAATGAAGTAATTATGAAAATATAAAATGAGTAATATTTTTCAAAGGATGTTTACAATTTAGCCTCTTAATGTGTGCCTCTATAACTTCCATAGTGCAACTAGGTGGGGGAATATAAGCAAAAATAATAATACATAATCAACCAGATAAAAATCCAAGTGTTCAGTTTATCCTATCTCCATATTTTATCAAAGCCTTCATCTAAAATAAGGTAAATTTGATCACATTTAATTCAACAGATAAACACATCAGAGATGAGATGCAGTTTACTTAGAAAAATATTAGAAAGACAGGATGGGTAAGGTCCAATAACTTTTATTGGACCTTTTGCTGAGAGAGAAGCATTCAAGCTCTTCTTCAGCTCTGTGTAGCTCAAAAGCTTGTCTCTTTCACCAACATACATTGGTCCAATAAAGAATATTACCTCACCCACCTTGTCTCTCTGATATCTTGGGCCAACATGGCTATACCACCACTACAGACAAAAATATGTTACATACAACATCTGCATAAAGTGACTCACTGAAGTATTTCAATGTACAAGAACGAGTAAACAGATTCTAAAATTTATGGAGTTGCATTTTCATATTAGAAAGTGCATCTTAGGGTTGTTTTTCCTCTCTTTTGTGAAAACAAAGATTTAGAAGTTCCTTAGAATTCTCAAAGATCAACAAAAAATCCTCACTTTTTTCAATAGAAAAATATATTGCATATGTTTTTTCCTGATAACCCAATCAAAGTATTTGGTATTGTTTTCATACTTTAGGCCTTAATAGGAGGTCAGGCCACTTTTCACAAACACAGACTCCAAAACATATCAGTCATTCCACAAATGAACATCTGTGATCTTTTTAAAGCAAGTATACAAACGCATATGGGTTATAAATTATTTGCTTTTCAAAGCACACAGTTTTTTTACATTGCAATACATTTAGTTTCAGAGTAAAAAGTAAAACTTCACATAAGCAAAGAGATAAGTCAGTGGTTACTTAAATAACTTAATTCATGTCCATTTATTTATTGAAGGAGATTGTGCATTTAAGTATGTATCCCCCAAGGAGATTAGCTAGATTCCTGTGACGCTGTCTGCTGGCAGCTCAGGGAGAGGCACACTGTCCCTGGTCGGGAGGGGGAGCCAAGGCAGACACAGAGTCCGCCCAGGAACCAATAGGAAGTGAAAGGTTCTCCAAGGGAGAAGCCATTTTGTAGACAGTCTGGAGCCAGCGAGGGAAAGTGCAGGGGTGGCTGTGTGGGGAGCTGGTGAGCCCTAGGCCTGCATGCAGGGTTCCCCCTGAGAACTGGCCTCTAGGGATCTGCACCAGATCCCTCAGCTGGGTTTTTCCTTCCCCACTGATGATTCCCAATTTGTAGCATTTGCTGGGAAACTTCCCAGCCAGGCTGAGTTCACCCTCCAGCTCCCTAGGTGAGACCCGTCACCACATGGTCAGCTCTGCTCTGTCTGCTAGTCCGGGGAAGCTGCCTGCTGAGTGTGTGACTGGAGGCTGGGCTAGGAGGCTACAGTTTCGATGTTAGTGTAGTTGTGTAACCTACACCTTCAGCCCTGCACCCGTTTGTGATGAGGGGAAATCGGAAATCCTGGGACCGACACAGCCTGATTCCTGCCTCAGGAGGATCCCTGCCAGCAGAGAACAGCCCCTCTGCAGTGACTGAGGAGTCCAGAGTCATCTTCGAATCTGAGGATCATTCATGGAGTATTTGCGTGCACCATCTTTTAGTTAGTCAGGGAATTTGTTTTGGGGACCCCCTACTCCCTGAACTGTGTCCTCAAGCCAGGGAGTAAGGGTTTGAGGATTTTACAACCTGCTGCATATTACATCTGTGGAGGGATTTACCACCTTCTCCCACTTGTGAGTCCTTTGGGCTGTACTGAACCTAGTCAGCCACACTGCTAAACCACTACAGAGAACAATTTTGTGGTCACAGGTCATCAAGGGCCACAGCCAAGTACGCGTACCAATGGGACACTAATTTTACATATGCTACATCAAGTCATGGGTATTTGCCGTGTGGGCACCAGTGACCCTAAAAATAGTGTTTTACCGTCTTATGTTGTATGTGTCTCTTGTTTAATATAATTATTGTGTTGAATATATTTTTGTGTTTGTTTTATTTCTTAGAAGTCTCCAACTATCTGGCAAGTAAGTGGGGATTACTCTGTAGTTAGAATTTTCCGCCCAGGCTGCCCTGGTGACCCTGCCAGGAAGGAGCGAGGGGGGTGGAGGCACCGCCAAATAATTTCAGAGGAAAAAAAGAAAGAAGATACACCCCTGAGTGGGTGGCGGGATCCAAAAGAACCCAGACCTGTCCATCAAAACCTGTAAGCGGATTGGCATTAAAGGAGGTAACCAGGTGGAGTACATACAGTATTCTCTCGACATCATGGGTGTTTGTGGGCAAGAGAGATTTTCAAACTGCACCTATGCCCTTGACACACATCCCAGAATGCATATGATATTTCTTCAACTTACCCAAATAAACATAAGCCATAATGTGTGAATATTGCAACATTATTTGTCTCTCCAAATCAACCATTTCAAATACAACAGTAAGGGTCAGTCTGTATTAAGCAGATGGTGTTTGCTGCTGTAAGAATAAGAGCTATCATATCCAATGTTCATCTGTTGCATAAGACCTTGGTTTCTCCTTTGTCATTAATAAGGAGTACATACAAGGTTCAGAGATTCAGATTCTCCTTGGAAGCAGAATTCAAGAGGCAAACAAAAAACAGTTCTCAAAACCTCTATCCCAAAGCGTGCTAGCAGAGTGATTTAGATACTGACATCCTTGATTCTCCCACGTAGCACAAGAATCAATGGCAAAAAAAAATCAAAGAGGGGATAACTTCCCTCCAGGTTCCAATTCAGGGGGCATTTTTGGCTGTCACTGGATAGCAATCCTCCCATCTAGTGCAGAAACAAGGATAGAGGAGCACAGACTAAGTAATAATTAAAAAACAAAACCCTATTTAACTATCTTAGTCAATGAATGACAAGCACCACCTCTTTGTCAGGCAAAAGTTCTTAACACTGTGCAGCTGCACATTTCCATGTACACGGCTAGCCAAAAAGAAAATGCAAAGAATCTCTTTCTAGAGAGACAAGGTGGATGAAGTAATATCTTTTATTGGGCCAATTTCTCTTTCTAGCTGATCATCCAAAAACTGGACTTCCAGAGTTTATCGGCTAAACCCATATTTTTCTCAGAAACTACTGCAGTTTTACTGTTATAATAGATCTTCACATAAGTAAGAACATCTTTAAAGGTTGCAAGAGATAGACAGATAGCTAACAATGTTTAGCGCTGACTACAGATAGCATTTTACATCTCCAAAGAATCATACAACCCCCACAATGGCACTTTGAGGTAGGTAAGTATTCTCATTTTACAAATGGAGAAAGCGACACAAAACTTAAATGTCTTGCCTAATGCCACACACAGCAAGCTGATGGTAAAGCAGACATTAGAGCTTAGGAGTTCTTGATGTATACTTCTGTGCTCATTCCTCTAGACTACACTTCCTCTCCACTCCCCTAATGCTGTGCTTGCTATACATAAGAACACAGACTTTGAAACTAGGTTTGCCTAAAGTGAGTTTCTCTGCCCATCATTCTGGCACTGGTCATAACCAATCTTTATGGGTGTGGGAAGTACGCTCTTTTGTAGGCCAGAATTTAAGTCACCAGTGGAAGGATTGATACAATCCACAACACAAATAGCTAGGCATATCAAATCACATTGACACAAGCCACAAAACACACTAAAAACTGCACAAATGAATAGATGTACTAACTCATTTAAACAGAGGTACTTCAAGTTCAGTGGACAGTCTTCTGCAAGGGAGTATTAATATTTTTTCTGTTTGAACCCAATACTGAATGTGATTTGTTCTTACTAAGGAAAACAGGGGAAAAGAGGAAGTCTGTTTGCAGCCAGTGACTCTGATAAAGTCAGTACAGATTACAAGAGGTTTATATACACTGCTACCCAGAGGGGAAAAAATTACAGATACATTTGTTTACAATTCTGAGGTTGAGGACTGCCTGACGTTAGAATCAACGTCTAAGGGAAACCAGTCTTCCAAAAATCTGTGCTCTCACACAACCCTTCCAGTGAACTGTAGCTAGATTTTAAAAACAGAACTTCAGTGCAGTTGTCCTTAGGGACTCATAGGCTAACCTGACCTTGGATGGATAGAGGCTGACCTGGCAAAGGCTGCTAGCAAGGGATCCAAAACAGCCTTTACAATATGGCCAATTTGGGTTGCAATTAACACTGCTGCTTGGGGAGGAGCAATGCCCTCATCTGGCTCGAAATGGAGTTGACAGGCACAAACAAAAAGCCTCCCATAAATTGCTGAACTGTGCCCAGCTGAGCAGGAAGAACCCAGAGGGAAGCTTTAAATCAGCCATTGAAGAAAAACTGGATGAGCGAAGTATGCAACTGGTAGACTACAGCGGCGGCAAGATGTAAGCCAATTGTATCCAATGGTGCAAGGCCTAAATCCATGGAATGATAATGCCACTGTCAGAAGCAGGCAGGAGTTAGTGTGGGGGAAGGGCAGAAATGAGCGCTCACAAAGCAACTGTTGGAGTGGTAAGTCACATCAGAACGTGCATGCCTAGTTTACAGGTGCATGCCGACCGTGTATTTGGCCTCACTGCCTAATGCTTTATTATTAAGCGTTAATGCTTAATGGTTTATTGTTATTAAATCATGGCTTTTTAAATAAAATGTTAGGTGTTTTTAAAAATTCATTTGTTTCCTGTCTCAGTTAAGAGAGACATGAAAGTGCCCAAAGCACCACAAATTGCTGCTTGAAAGGGCAGCATAATTCAGACAGACACAGGCAGTTTAAAAGTGTCAATTTCCCACCTTTCCCCACTTTGTAAACTTTACAGCTCAGGAAGCTGATTTGTGACCCTCAAACCAGCTCCCTGTTCAGCTTCTCAACAACATTCTTTAAACTGAAACCTATCACGCTGCTGAGCACTGCAACCAGGCTGAGAAGCATCCATTTTCCCTTGAAGGACCTCTGCATAAAGAACACGAACAGTGTGCTTCAAAGGGACTCTGCTTCACTCTCAGCACAGCCTTGTGGTGCGCAGCAGTGCTACAGAGGCTTTAAGAGTGCTTTTAAGATAAAAGTATATTGAACAAACCTGAATTAGAAAGTGATTTAAGGCTCCCAATTTAGTTTCTGAAGATGCAAAGTTCAACAGATGTGGGAAAAGAAGGGATCTTGTGGGTACAAAGGAAAAAACCATAGGTTTAAGGGTGGGGAAGTATACTAGCAAACATTTATTTTAAAAAAAATTCTGTTTAACCTAATGGATGTCTGAACTTCCTTACCTTGTCTTGATGAGGTCCTAGCTTTGCACTTTTGAGTTCACCCAAAGTCCCAACTGAGCAATCAGAACATAGCTGTGACAATCAGCATCCACAGACAGTCTCCAACACACTATTAATTTATTATTAATTATTATTATTTTTAAGAGAACTAGTTGAAGAATACCAGGGCCTTGGGCCAATAGAGAGATACAGTTGGGTGCACTTGAAAACTCCAAATCTAGTTCTAACTCTAAAGAAGCCAGTGCACTTATGTGGATAGATATTGCCTTCTTAAATGAAGAGACTTTTACTTCCTCTTAGGCTTGCTAAGATTCTGAAGTAGGGTGAGTCACAGGGAATAACTGATCAGCAGCCTTCATAGAAGTCTGCATCTATGGCCACAGAAGTAGGAAACAAACAGACACACACACACAC
Organism: Chelonia mydas; assembly: GCF_015237465.2. Lineage (NCBI taxonomy): Eukaryota > Metazoa > Chordata > Testudines > Cheloniidae > Chelonia > Chelonia mydas. Next base: position 76,840,132 of record NC_057850.1, on the reverse strand, counting down.
ACACACACCAAAGACTCACAACTGTAAATGAAGTGCTCCTAAGTTATATGTTTCAGATAATTAGCACCATTTCTATTCTAACAAAATGAGAAAAATAGAAATAAAAATAAATATTTGCTAATAACCGCAATTTCTTTAATTGATTTGGTAGTGCATGGCTTGAACAAAACCTCTTTACATTCATTCCTCAGTTGACTAACAGATGGGAAAGAAACACACATGCACACCAGGATGCTGAGGGAAGCAATTTACTGGTCCTGCCACTGGCACAAGTCTGATGAGTATTTAGGTTCTTGTACTTTGTCCACTACTGCGGTATGTAATTGCCTGATATTGATAGAAGAAAAGAACATTACTTCCTACAGTTGGGTTTCTAGGTTTGCTCCAGGACCTGCTTCCTGCATGACTCATATAGCTTATAATGTTATTTAATAAGCACTTCACTCCTACCGAACATTTTTTGACAAGGAAGAATCTTTGGGTCAAATTCTGCTCTGTTATACCAGTCTAAAGCTGGGGTAACCTTACTAACATCCATGAAGTCATTCCAAATTTACAGCACTGTAATGGTGTAAATGGGTGCAGAATTTGTGCCTGGTGTCTGTACAGCATGTATTGTTATAAACTGGATGCATATGACATGAAAATATGGTTAATAAAATGAATATCTGCTAACTCCTTTTGTGTTCTGATCTGATTTGGGGTTATATCACTTGAACCCTGTACCTGCATGGGTAAAAGCAATATTTTCCATCTACAACTAATACATTAAATTAAATCCCTACTTGTGATGATTTACAGAACGTACTTTTAACAAATGGGGATGTACAATAAAAATTGGTGTTTTCCCACCACCTTTCTGAAGTAATGGTTAACACAAAATCCACAAACCAAATAGTTCAATACAGGAGGACAAAAGAAATCAATTTGTGAATAAAAAAAAAAAAGACACACATGAGGACAAGTTAAAATTCCATAATTCTTCAATAGCATAAAAGCAGAGTAGCTGCTTTAACATTCTAGATCAGCATTTTCAGTGACAAATTCTGCCAACAGTTACACGTGCCATAATTTATCTTTTAGTGTGTAAGGGTTTGAGACATTTTTATTTTTGTACTTTTATAGGTTGTTATTTAAGAAAGTACTTTCAATAAAACAGTTTCAAAATTAGTGCTGATTAATTTAAAATAATTCAAAATCATTAAACCTACTAAATTCACATATATGTTATCTGAAGAAGACAAAAAAGCTTGCTTATGTGTCAGCTAACTTTTGAAAACAGTGATATTTCTGGTTCTTGTTTTTTAAACTATTGTGCTATCCCAAGAGCCATATTTTCCTTGTCTAGAATCCTGTTGAGGTGTCAGTAGTCTGAATTTAAAAAATGACTCATTTTATAGGCTTTATGTTCTTTTCACTCACCCTTTAAGTTTTCCTTTTATTCATATTTACTTGGACATTTTTATGGGTTTTAATTTTTTTTAGTGCTTTATGTTGTGTGCTATACACTAATGGCATGATTCTGAAAGTGACTGAAGCTCCTATTTCTTCTTTCAGACTTCCTTTAAACCTGTTTATTTTTTCCTACTATTTGCTGAACTGACCAAAAAAAAAACACCAAACAAAAACCACCACCATAAGTCCATGGCCTAGGACCTCCTTACTCACTTCTGGAGGCACAAAGGGGTTGGAGAGCCATCCTAACGGAGCAGCTGAGGATTCCTTTGGCTCGGGGAGTCCCAAGATGTCATAGAGCTGAGGCTAGCCAGCTCTACACCACTGAGGGTGTCCTCCCTTTCTCCCGCTCTTGCAACTCAGATGCTCAACAACTCTGAGAACCAAGCCTCTAAGCCTTCTTCTGTTCATGCTGCAGCGCTGGCCTTCTCTTTTAGATTCAGTTAAACCAAAGTAACTGAGTATGTAGGTAAAGAAGGCAACAAGATATTATGTGGTGGAGGACATCATATTGACAAATAGAAACCATACCTTAAAAGAATAACAGAAAACCAAGCTCCAAAAATATGCTGGCTTTCATTTTTGCAAATAAAAATATTTATTAACTGAACAGAGACAAATAACTTCACAACAATGTAGAAAGTAACAGTCACTTGGCCTTTATCAATCTAACACAAAGGAAAAAATGAAATCAATTTCTTAAAAATAATTTGCCCACATCACCTATCTCATTTCTACATAACTAAGTTATTCTTTATTAGATGCTTACATAAAAAAAAAAAAAACGTTAATCTGAAATGCTTTAATTTCTTTTAGTCTCCCAGTAAGCATTATTCCATTTTCTTGCCTTTGATTGTTTAAACATTCCTTCACATTTAATTTTCTATTTCTGAATTTAATTTGGAGGACAAGTCTGTGAAAGATTATTTAGTGCACAAAGTAGAGATTTATTAGAAGTCACTGCTTCATAAAATCCCAAGAGAGGAAGATGAAAACTTCATGTGTATGAATTTAATTGATCTATTTTTTAGTAGGCTCTAATCTGTGCAAATAATGTTTTAAACATACAATTATTTTCCTATTAATTTTGCAAGAAAGGTAAGAACAAATGTACAGTGCAATATGCAGGATATTTAAGTTAATATAACAATAATCATTACCAATATTACAACATCAAGCTGCCTACACGTACATATTTACTTCTTTAGGCTTTCAGTTTTTTTGTTTTGTCTAAAGACGCACAGGATCCTAAAATCAGTGTATGTTAGCTTCAATGCAATCTGTATTCTGTTAGTTTTTAGGCCCAAAGCCATACAATTAATAAGGACAATCAGTCATCCTAACATAATCCCAAGATTATGAAAAGTTAAGAACTCTTTTAGTTTCTTCTCAAACCTAGTTATGACTCTTGTCTAAAAGAATGATCTCTCACTTTTTTTAGACTGAACATAATTGTTTCATGCCATGATGTAGTGCACACAGTCTCTACTGGGAAGAAGTGCATCTGTTCACCACACTATTTACAGTCAATCCAAACATGAGTGTATAATCAAGGAAAAAAGTTTAAGTAGTAATTATTTTAAATACCGTACTTACACACACACACACACACACACACACACATATATATGTGATGAGGGTTTTGCTCAAGTTCAATAGGGCCTTGTATTCAGTTACAGTTTCCTAGCCTATGCTCTCATCTAATTAGAATTTCTGTATCCTTTGGTCTTGCAGAATTCCCGCTACCTTCTTTTGTGTTAAGGCACTAAAGATGGCAATTTACGTCTAATTAACGGAACTGAGTCATAATGAGCTCTTTTCTTTTAGACATGATTTGAATGTTAAATGTCCAAAATAACCACTGAGATTGGGCTTTTAGTCCTGCTTCATTTTAAGTATTTGCAACACAATGCTCTCATTCAGGCTTCCTCCTTTGCATACAGTCAGAGGGCTGGAGGTTATCCACATTGAGAAATTCTTAAGATGGTATGCACAAAGGGATTTAACAGCATGCCACCAGCTGTAATATTTTAGCTATGCAGCCATGTTGAAGCAGGCAAACTCACTGTCTCATCCTTCAGAATCTGTCGATCTCCAGTCTACCTTTGAAATGGTATCCTTTTACCAGTTCCTGAATTTGATAGCATTCTTTATGAGGGATCAATTTCCATGCAAAAGAGACAAAAGGCAGGATGAAAGACAAGTTAGAAGCAAAGCACACAAAGAGCTGTGCATCTGTGTAAAGAAAAGCATGATAAAGCAGTTCTCCCACTGATCTGTGATGATGAACGAAGATGTAATGATGAAAATACAAGATTGCAAAGAAACCAAAAGCTAAAGCCAGAACAAGCACAAACCACTATATTTTAAGCGAAACAGTAGCAGAACTTCAGTCTCAAAAAGGAGAAAAATATTACTGATTCAGCATATCTTGATTTTAACTGCTGATACAGAATGAATAAAAAATTTAACACCCCCATCATTCATACCAAAATGCAACTCAAGATTATATTTTGCACTGCTGTATTTTTGCCATCATGTGCTCCAAAATATATTTATAGTAGCACATACAGAAATAAAAAAGTAGTATATGCATAGGGGCAATTATTCAACCAGGCCAACAACCCAGCCTGGATATTTTGCACATACAGTGAACAATGGATGGAAATAGTCATTGAAAAGATATACTGTCAAATTTAAATCCAGTAATTCAAAAAACAATATCAGAGCAGTTCATATTATATCCATCCCACATCAAGAACAATTACTGTGGTGCTTCAATCACATCTTTTATCTGTTTTTAAAAAAAATTGTTTCTCTCTCTTCCGTTGTGCAAAAGAACAAAAAACCATGAAAACTGAAGAAGGCCCTCATATTGCAGAATGATTTATGACAGACCCTTACAGCTGCACAGATGCTTGACGACTTCGATATGGGTTTGAATGGGCGTAGCAGAGCTCAAAAGTACACAGGTCACTTTGCAGGAATGGGGCCCTATCAAACTGACTCTACAGGGAAAACAGGGAAACTGACTATATACAAACTAAAAAAATAAAGAAAATATTTCTTTCTGATCACTTTTTTGGTTTTATTAACTGTACTTGTAACAATAAGTTAAAAAGATTTTCTACATTAAGTGTGGTTTTAAACTGACAAAATCCTTTTAATGTTTAGCTACATTATTTCATTTCTGAAGATGTGTAAGTAATTATATATCAATCTGCTAATATTTTTGTCTGCATTTCACTGCAAGTGCAAAGTTGTGCCTGTAAAAATATTAGGATTACAGATTATAAAAACTTTTGGAACTCAGTTTTTTAATAATTAAATGTGTAAGTAGTCCAATAAAAAGGATCTCATTATTCACGCCCAAATATTTCTAGATTGTAGTCTGTAATACTAAAAGCCAAATATTTTTCATAGAGTAACAATGCATGTATACAATAGCTATGCTATTTAATTCACAGTTGCCTTCTGTATTTTTTCCCCACATAATCTTTGTATGAGAACCAAACTTTGCTTGTAAAAGCACTGGAAAAAAGGAATGACAGCTTTGATGGTATGAGCTGAACACAGGGCAGTGCTTGCCTACAAAGTTTAGTTTTTCTTTTGCAAGGATAGATTGTGTAAATTACACATGAAAAAAAAAAATCCTCTGGTGCTGAGATTCTAGATTTGTCAAAAGAATTGATGCCCTATTAGCTAAAATATTAAAACTGACAGCATTTCAGAACAAAATCCATACTTATTCGACTCGGTTAAAAGCACCATTTAAAAAAAATGTAGAGATGCAAAGTTGTGGTTTTAAGAACTCTTTCCGTTAATTCACTATTCTGTTTTCTATCTCTCTGTGATAGTAATGGTTTAGTACCCACTGTTCCCATTGAAATATACAAAAGAAAGAAATCAACCACAAACTATAGCAAACAGTGCATAAACTGTTCTTCATTTTGTAAATACACTCAAAAAGACTAATTTCTCAACTCAAGGCTTGTGAAACAGTAAAACATCAATCACAAAAGTTCACCTGCAGACATTACATGTTAACAAATATTTAAATAAATCAGTATCCTAGTCAACTCTAACCCTAAATGTCCATTTAAAGGTGCTAATCTCTAGGCCTTTACTTCACATGGTGAAGAAAACTGGTATGTCCATTAATGTCTGACTTCTGCTAGGATTCCTGCAATTTAGTTCAGGAAGAAACATTTGAAATACAGTAATAGAGAGGAATTTGAAGACACACATGATTTTAACACTTTCTGACTTGAACAGTAGATAGGTTGCATTTTTTGTTCACTTTTCACCTTTGAAAGAAAACAGAGACAGGTAAAGCAGCTTTTCACAGATTCATAGATTCCAAGGCCAGAAAAAAGGACCACTGTGATTATCTAGTCTAACCTCCTGTATAATCCAGAACATATTTAACATCATATGACTTGATTAACTGCAAAAATCAACTCAGTGCACAAATAATTGTCATAATTATGATTTTTTTAGAAATAAAAGACTAGGAGCAAAACCCCCTGTGACACTTTTTTCAGTGTTCCAGATGAGGGCATCTAAATCTTAGCTTAGGGCACAACTAAAAATGTTTGGTGGTCTCACCCCTTCTTCCTAGTAGATAAAAATCAACACATGGCCTGCTATAGTATAGCACAAAGTCGGTATTTGCGCGAGAGGGCCCTAGGACAGGAATATCATACATGTTATGGATAAGACTGATGTTTTGTGACAGAGCTACGAGGGAAAGATTGCACATATCACCTATTTGCACTATACTTGGCCCAAACAAAATTACCACAAAAATACCTACAGATCTGTGAGAAGAAATAAATTTACCTTTGAATACCTGAGACTAAACATAGGACTTCTGTTCTTGTGAAAATGGTAACAGACTGCAATCCCATATTTACTGTAGAATCGTCTCATTACTACAGGTAGCTTTGACAAGATTCCAGAAAGTCCATTCCTGCCCTGTCCCATTTCTGAGTCAAGTCTTTGAAGATCTCAGGGGGAAGCACCATCCCTATTGGGTAAGCCAAACATCTAATATGTTTGCCTTTCTAATTAGTTGACCAGTTGGGTACATGGGAGTTGGGTCTTTGAAACTGAGAGAATAGTCTGTGGGCTTCTGTTGCAAGGTTTCTGCTCTTGATGCTTCCTCAGTTCCCTATGTAGGATACTGTGTCAGTGTTGTCAGACCTGATTAAGACTGATATGCCCTCGGTTATATGTTCAAACCTTAACCAGGAGAGAAACACAACTATGGTCTCAAAAAATATTACTCAGAAGCTGAGCTCTTCTGCTTGATCACAAGCCTCCAAACAAACAATAACCCCGGAGAAACTGTAGCTATCCATGCAGACCAGCATCTCTCAGAATGTCTGTCAACAATTTCTGCTGTAGTTCATAGATTTTTCCACCTAATTTTTGAGGGTCAATGCACATGAACTTTCAAAAGTTTTACAGTAGCCAAAACCTGTGGCAAAATGACTTTGGACCTAGCCAGCAAGCCTACAGTACTCCTTTGAGATTTGCCACCATCCCATATCCAGTAGTCACAAAATTAGGAAAAATGAATAAGGAATCTTTCAGTCCCAGTTTCCATCAAAAAGTGCTCTCTGTATAAGGACAATATATGAGAACTTGTAAATATTTCCCTGTGGATTTAAATATTCTTTGTAAGGCAATACCTAAGCAGTTATAATTAAAAATAAATAAATATTCAGCATTTGCAAGCAGCTACCAAACAACACCTGATTTATCACAATTTTTCCCAATACTTAAACCAGGAAATAGCTGCGGTAACTGTGTTCAAGTTGCCAAAGGAAGCCTACATATCCACCTCTACACCCCTCCAAAAACAGCTATTGGATGGGGAACTGGGTGTTTGGGAAAAGGTACTAATCTCAGGAGGGAAGTTGATAGAGTAAAACCAACATTTCAACTCCTTCAACCTGCAACAGGTATAGTGATCAGTCTTTCTGTCCTCGTCATAAGTAGAGCCCCAAGAGGATACAAATTTATATCTGCCGATACGGGTATCCACAGAACCGCAGAGCTCTCCCGGGAACCACAGCAGTGAATACAGCAGAACGTTGGGCCACTCCTCCGGCGCAGCTGTACTGTTCCCAGCCCTGCCCTTGTCCCTTCCATGCAGCATCGCAAGAGCACGACCAGGGACAGCTGCTGGAGCCTGGTGCCCACCCCAGTGGGGTGGGTGGGGGTTGGGGGGGTGAAAGGGTTGAAGTGGTACAGCTGTGCCTGAGGAGCTGCCAGCGAGGGGCGCTGGCTCCTGGGAGCGGTGGCCCCACATTCTGCTCCTTTTGCCACTGGGTTTCCGTGGATACCAATTTATATTTGCAGGTATAAATTTGTTTCCGTGCAGGACTCTACATAGCATGTTTCTTAGGAACAGCTGATAAGTTTTCGACAACAATTCTAACAGAGGACACCATATATTAGTCCACAAATGACCTCATTGCCCATAAAGATCTTTTGAAAACAACTGCCCGATGGGACTAATTTTACAGTTCCTTCTGAATATGTTTCACTGACAGACACCTCTTCTTTGCCTTCACCTGGTCCCATCAATAAGAGTCTTGTTCTTCATCTCCAAGTGTCCTTGTCCAGTGCATCTTTCAAGCTGAAATTAACCTTCTTCATGTGCCCCATCAATACCTCAAAGCACCTTTTTCTAGGTCTTCCTTGTGATCTTGTCCCACGAAATATTCACTCATGCACCATCTGCCCAACATATTCCATATCTCTTTGTCTCACATGACCCAGCCATTCCAGTCAACACTCCCTCAGCTTTTCTGTGACGGGGAGGTATTATTCAGACCCATTTCACAGCATAGCCAATCAGCTCTCATCTTATCCAGTGTCCACCCGAATATTCCCATTTCGGCAGTGAGTACTAGTAGTTCTTTTCTCTAACTCTTAAAATCGATTTCCTTACTCCACCCCCGACAAGGGGATTAGCACTGAAATCGGCCTTGCCGAGTCGAATTAGAGGTACTGTGGACACAATTAGACGGTATTGGCCTCTGTGAGCTATCCCAGAGTGCTCCAGTGTGACCGCTCTGGACAGCGCTCTCAACTCAGATGCACTGGCCAGGTAGACAGGAAAAGGCCCGCGAACTTTTGAATTTCAATTTCCTGTTTGGCCAGCGTGGCAAGCTGCAGGTGACCATGCAGAGCTCACCAGCAGAGGTGACCATGCAGAGCTCACCAGCAGAGGTGACCATGATGGAGAAATTGCAAAAGAGCTCCAGCATGGACCGAACGGGAGGTACGGGATCTGATCGCTGTATGGGGAGAGGAATCCGTGCTATCAGAACTACGTTCCAGTTTTCGAAATGCCAAAACTTTTCTCAAAATCTCCCAGGGCATGAAGGACAGAGGCCATAACAGGGACCCGAAGCAGTGCCGCGTGAAACGTAAGGAGCTGAGGCAAGCCTACCAGAAAACCAGAGAGGCAAACGGCCGCTCTGGGTCAGAGCCCCAAACATGCCACTTCTATGATGAGCTGCATACCATTTCAGGGGGTTCAGCCACCACTACCCCAGCCATGTTGCTTGACTCCTTCAATGGAGATGGAGGCAACATGGAAGCAGGTTTTGGGGACGAGGAAGATGATGATGATGAGATTGTAGATAGCTCAGAGCAAGCAAGCGGAGAAACCGGTTTTCCCGACAGCCAAGAACTGTTTCTCACCCTGGACCTCGAGCCAGTACCCCCCGAACCCACCCAAGGCTGCCTCCGGGACCTGCCAGGCGAAGAAGGGACCTCTGGTGAGTGTACCTTTTCAAATACTATACATGGTTTAAAAGCAAGCATGTTTAATGATTAATTTGCCCTGGCATTCGCGGTTCTCCTGGATGTACTCCCAAAGCCTTTACAAAAGGTTTCCGAGGAGGGCAGCCTTATTCCATCCACCATGGTAGGCACTTTACCACTCCAGGCCAGTAGCATGTACTCGGGAATCATTGTAGAACAAAGCACTGCAGTGTATGTTTGCTGGCGTTCAGACAACATCCGTTCTTTATTTCTCTGTGTTATCCTCAGGAGAGTGATATCATTCATGGTCACCTGGTTGAAATACGGTGCTTTTCTTAAGGGGACATTCAGAGGTGCCCGTTCCTGCTGGGCTGTTTGCCTGTGGCTGAACAGAAATGTTTCCCACTGTTAGCCATGGGGAGAGGGGAGGGTGGAGGCACTAGCCACGTGGTGGGGGGAGGCAAAATGCAACCTTGGAATGAAAGCACATCTGCTATGTATGTAATGTTAACAGCAAGGTTACCGTGAAAGAGTGTACCCATTGTTCTATAAAATGTGTCTTTTTAAATACCACTGTCCCTTTTTTTTTCTCCACCAGCTGCATGTGTTTCAAGGATCACAGGATCTTCTCCTTCCCAGAGGCTAGCAAGATTAGAAGACGAAAAAAACGCACTCGTGATGAAATGTTCTCTGAGCTCATGCTGTCCTCCCACACTGACAGAGCACAGACGAATGCGTGGAGGCAGACAATGTCAGAGTGCAGGAAAGCACAATATGACCGGGAGGAGAGGTGGCGGGCTGAAGAGAGGGCTGAAGCTGAATGGTGGCGGCAGCATGATGAGAGGAGGCAGGATTCAATGCTGAGGCTGCTGGAGGATCAAACCAGTATGCTCCAGGGTATGGTTAAGCTGCAGGAAAGGCAGCAGGAGCACAGACCACCACTACAGCCCCTGTGTAACCAACTGCCTTCCTCCCCAAGTTCCATAGCCTCCTCACCCAGACGCCCAAGAACACGGTGCATTGAATAAGTTTTAAAGTTTTAAACTTTTAAAGTGCTGTGTGGCCTTGTCCTTCCCTCCTCCACCACCCCTCCCGGGCTACCTTGGCAGTTATCCCCCTATTTGTGTGATGAATTAATAAAGAATGCATGAATGTGAAGCAACAATGACTTTAGTGCCTCTGCAAGCAGTGATCGAAGCGGGGAGGGAGGGTGGTTAGCTTACAGGGAAGTAGAGTGAACCAAGGGGCGGGGGGTTTCATCAAGGAGAAACAAACAGAACTTTCACACCGTAGCCTGGCCAGGAATGAAACTGGTTTTCAAAGCTTCTCTGATGTGCACCGCCCTCTCCTGTGCTCTTCTAACTGCCTTGGTGTCTTGCTGTGCGTAACCAGCAGCCAGGCGATTTGCCTCAACCTCCCACCCCGCCATAAACCTCTCCCCCTTACTCTCATAGATATTGTGGAGCGCACAGCAAGCAGTAATAACAGTGGGAATATTGGTTTCGCTGAGGTCTAAACGACCCAGTAAACTGCGCCAGTGCGCTTTTAAACGTCCAAATGCACATTCTACCACCATTCTGCACTTGCTCAGCCTGTAGTTGAACAGCTCCTGACTACTGTCCAGGCTGCCTGTGTATGGCTTCATAAGCCATGGCATTAAGGGATAGGCTGGGTCCCCAAGGATAACTATAGGCATTTCAACATCCCTAACGGTTATTTTCTGGTCTGGGAAGAAAGTCCCTTCCTGCAGCTTTTGAAACAGACCAGAGTTCCTGAAGATACGAGCGTCATGTACCTTTCCCAGCCATCCCACGTTGATGTTGGTGAAACGTCCCTTGTGATCCACCAGTGCTTGCAGCACTATTGAAAAGTACCCTTTGAAGTTTATGTACTCTCCGGCTTGGTGCTCCGGTGCCAAGATAGGGATATGGGTTCCGTCTATGGCCCCACCACAGTTAGGGAATCTCATTGCAGCAAAGCCATCCACTATGACCTGCACATTTCCCGGGGTCACTACCCTTGATATCAGCAAATCTTTGATTGCGTTGGCTACTTGCATCACAGCAGCCCCCACAGTAGATTTGCCCACTCCAAATTGATTCCTGACTGACCGGTAGCTGTCTGGCGTTGCAAGCTTCCACAGGGCTATTGCCACTCGCTTCTCAACTGTGAGGGCTGCTCTCATCTTGGTATTCTTGCACCTCAGGGCGGGGTAAAGCAAGTCACAAAGTTCCATGAAAGTGCCCTTACTCATGCGAAAGTTTCGCAGCCACTGGGAATCATCCCAGACCTGCAACACTATGCGATCCCACCAGTCTGTGCTTGTTTCCCGAGCCCAGAATCGGCGTTCCACTGCATGAACCTGCCCCATTAGCACCATGATGCCCACATTGGCAGGGCCTGTGCTTTGAGAGAAGTCTGTGTCCATGTCCTCATCACTCTCGTCACCGCGCTGATGTCGCCTACTCGCCTGGTTTCGCTTTGCCAGGTTCTGGTGCTGCATATACTGCTGGATACTGCGTGTGGTGTTTAATGTGCTCCTAATTGCCAAAGTGATCTGAGCGGGCTCCATGCTTGCCGTGGTATGGCGTCTGCACAGAAAAAAGGCGCGGAACGATTGTCTGCCATTGCTCTGACGGAGGGAGGGGCGACTAATGACATGGCTTACAGGGTTGGCTTACAAGGAATTAAAATCAACAAAGGGGGTGGCTTTGCGAGAAACTGAATTGCCCCCTCAAGGATAGAACTCAAAACCTCAAGGATAGAACTCAAAATTGGGTTTAGCAGGCCATTGATTTCACGGAGGGAGGGAGGAGAAAATGAATACAAAACAAATCTGGTCTATTTCTTGTTTTGAGCCACTTCATCTATCTTTATACATCTTGCTAGCAGCAGACTGTGCAGTATGACCGTTAGCCATCGTCATCTCCTGGGTGCTCGGCAGAAGATGGTGCAGTATGACTGCTGGCCATCGTCTTCTGCTAGCACTGCCGGTAGGACTCAATCGCCATGAGACGAAACTTAATAGGGAAATGACCTGGCTGAGTCACTCCCATGTTTGCCCTGGCGCCCCTGACCTCATTGAGGTCGGTTAAAAGAGCGCCCAGGACTATGTCAATGATGGCTACCAGTCATTCCGCACTGTCTGCTGCCAAAAGGCAATGAGCTGCTGCTGTGTAGCAATGCAGTACCGCGTCTGCCAGCACCCAGGACACATACGGTGACAGTTAGCTGAGCGGGCTCCATGCTTGCCGTGGCATGGTGTCTGCACAGGTAACTCAAGAAAAAAGGCGCAAAACGATTGTCTGCCCTTGCTTTCACGGAAGGAGGGAGGGAAGGGGGGCCTGACGATATGTACCCAGAACCACCCACGACAATGTTTTAGCCCCATCAGGCACTGGGATTTCTACCCAGAATTCAAATGGGCGGCGGAGACTGTGGGAACTGTGGGATAGCTACCCACAGTGCAGCGCTCCAGAAGTCGACGGTTGCCTCGGTACTGTGAACACACTCCGCCGACTACATGCACTTAGAGCATTTGTGTGGGGACACACAGAATAGACTGTATAAAAACGCTTTCTGCAAAACCGACTTCTATAAATTCGACCTAATTTCATAGTGTAGACATACCCTAAGTGAGTGCAGCTCTCAGTCTGGTGTCCTTGCGACGCAGGTCTGGGGAAAGCTCAGCACACAGATCCATGAAGGTAGCTTTCCGCATCCGAAAGTTTTAAAGCAACTGGTTGTCATCCCAGACATGCATAACGATACGACCCCACCACATTGAGCTAGTTTCCCTAGCCCAAAAATGCCATTCCACAGTGCTCAGCTGCTCAGTTAATGCCAAAAGCAATCAAATGTTACTGCTTTCCATTTCAGGCAGCTCATCAGGCATCTCTGACTGCAGTTCTCTTTGACAGTTATCAGAGTAATGGACAGCAGTGCAGGATCCATTCCTGCTTGTAGATGTGGTGGTGAAAACAGCCAGACAGCAGGGGTGTTAAAAAATGCCACGAAAGAAACAAAGTAGTAATGTGGCTGCTGGGACATGAGGCAGTACATCACGGGGCACTGAGCAGGGACGCAGAATGCCTTGCGCTCACCCCCCCATCCACAAAATGGAGAGAGCTGTACTGCGGGATAGTTGCCCTAGTGCACTGCTCTCATCGGCGATGGAAGTGCTGCAAACTATCTGACACCTGCGGAAGTGAGTACACAAACCAGCGCTTTTCTTTCACCGGTGAATCTGACAGGGCAAAAACTCTGCAAGTGTAGACATACGCTAAATAGTCTTAACTGTCTGCATTAAAATGTCTGGAGGTAAAAGAGATCTTTTCTTTTACAGTGCTATAGAATCTCAACAAGCTTCCACCAGAATGGTAGGCCTTTTAGCAGCTTGACATTTAAATGCACAGCAATGTTCTATGCTCATTGTTAATTACTCCTTTGTCACTCATGTCTCTTCATGGGTCTGAAGATATGGGGATCATCACTTCCAAACCAAATGACTGTTAGTGACCAGATCAAGGAAACAAAGCTATGTAGCTATTTGAAGTCACAGTGTTTCAAGAACTGCTAGGGTCCTGAAGCTGCTGCAAATTCATTCACTCTGAACAAGAAAATTCTCATTTTGAGTATTATTTCCTTTTTGAACCCAATCCTCTCTCTCTCTCTCCATTGCTAATGCAATTTAAGGATTGGCTTGTCTCCCTCTTCTTCTTCTCCTAAAAAAGGATAAGGACCATAGTGCAAGAGGACCAGAAAGCTTACCTAACGTGGCAAATGGAGATTCTGTCGTGTGAGGGAATCCCAGGAAGGCATACAGCCAGCACAGCTGGGTCTATGCCACCTGTTTTCAGTTCCCTGGCATAAGGAATAGTGGCATGGCCACAGCACCTTACATTTTGGCCGTTTTCAGCTGCATAATCTAGATTATCAAATGATATTCTTCACTACATTCCTGTAGTAGGGAACCCTAGAGCTTCTAGCTACTGCAACCTAGAATTTAATTAGCTGGTACTTGATGAAGTGAGCTGTAGCTCATGAAAGCTTATGCTCAAATAAATTGGTTAGTCTCTAAGGTGCCACAAGTACTCCTTTTCTTTTTTCGTTTGATTTTGTTTCTGAACCCTTTGCACGGTGTGGCTACCACTCAACAGGAATCTTACGTTGTTGGCAGCACCACTGGCCAATGGAATCAAATTCAGACACACTTAGTGGTTTAAAAGTCCTGTTGTAAACCTCTGAAGATGCAGGAGAGCAAGATGCATGGCTGCCTGACACCAGTCACAGTCCACTTTGCCTTCAACCTCTCAGTAGCCTCTGCCTGCAAGCCCCTCAGATGGTCCCAGCATTCTGTGGCTAACCATCCACCTACAGTTTGTTCCACTATCTAGAGGATTCATCAAGGCTTTCTTGCAAATTCATTATGGCTAATGAAAAACAAAGGAGAACTAATACACCAATTTGTAAATAGCTGTATCATTTAGTACATTTATAACTGTAAAATTAGGATGAAAGCGCAAGAGAGGAATTTAGATGACAAATCTCCTTTCTTGGCTATTCATCTTAGAGGCAGGAAAAAGAAATCAGTATCTCTGAACCCCAGATATATGTTAAAAAATATACTGGATACTTTTTTTTCCATGCTACTTCCCTCCAAGAGCAAAGAGTATTAAAAAATGTTCCATACTCTTTTTGACACTTTATTTTTCACTCAATGTTACTTCCAAGGTTAAAATAGAGAAAGGAGGAGGAAAAGAGATCATGGGAAAAAACGAAGCGTAATACCAAAGTATTTTTCACGGATGTAAAAAATTTGAACATATTTAAAATAATCCAAAACGAAAAAAGTGGTCATGCTTTTAGACTTGCATATCAAGAAACTTAAGATGACAGATTCTGAAAGTAACAAACATTAAAGCATGGAACTTGCCTTTCAAATCTGAATCTCATTTTCAGTGGCAAATTATCTTAACAAAAAAAAGGAAAAACTGATTGGTAGGAGTACCTATTGTGTTTTTGGTCATATGCATGAGATGCAATTTTTCTTTCAGTGTGTTAGGAAGCAGGCTTCATGTAAATTTCTAGCTATTGGCTGCACACAAGGATCAAGCAAATAATAGGAAAAGTGCTATGAATATACATGTGTGCATTAATTTATTATTATAGGGTCCCAAAATTGCTCACTGTCTATATACTTTCACCCAACACCACAAAAGTAAGGAAACAAAGTTTTTGCAAATGAAGCAACTGGAAAATATTTTTCCTTGAAAAGGATAAGTGAAACTTTCCTCATGCATTTTAATAAGCCAGCTTGCAAAAAAGGAAGCAGGTGAAGACTACCAATTAACACCTTCTGTAGCTAGCACTTTGTTGTCTGGCAAAAGAAAAGCCCTCCCACTCCTGGCCATAAAAGACTATGCTTTCTTTAGCATCCTTCCTGAAGCTACTGACAGGATTTATCTTAAAAAGAACTGATTGTTTACAATACAAATATTCTCTTGTTGCAAATTAAACCCAATTACCCTACAATTTCCATTAAACACACACCCTACCCCACCCCCCTTGAGAGGCAAACAAAGCTGGAGCCTATCAATTGTTTTTTCTGCATCTGAAAGGCTGCGAATTTTGAGAAGTGAGAACTACTCACTTATGTGTTAAAAGCATAGGTGTTCAATGAGCATAAACTGTAAAAAATGTAAATAGATTCATTTCCTAATATTGGCATTTGACCAAAGTGTCCTTTCCTGCAATGAAATAAAGTATTGCAAACTACCAGTCGCTAACACATCTAGAAATATAAACTTCTTTAGCACATTTACTCCTTATTAGCATATGCCCTCATTAACTTTTTTCTTTTAATTGCAACTGGAATTTTCAGCCCACTACTGCAGGACAAACCACAAGTATCCAGCTAAACAGGTCCAGCTGTCGAGATACCAAACAGATTAAATGCAATCACACACACTTGGGACCCTGCCGAGTCTAACACATCCTGATAGGCCGGTGCTCAGTCTTTAATCACACAGCTGCTACAGGACTCTTTTGAGCCCATTATAAGAGTCAACTTCAGCAGTAAAGCCAAAGGCAGGGTTATCAGAATCAATTTTGTTTTAAACATTTAAGGATTTCTTGCAATTCACAAAACTTGTGTATGCACTGCATAGCTACATTTCAACTAAAAACAGTACACTTTGACATCTCTCCGCAGGACAATAAATTTTGATAAAACAAACTCTCCTTCTCCCTCCCAAGTTTCCAGGTGCCATTTCTGAAGGACCAAATTCCTCTGGTAAGCATTCAAAAATCCTATTTAAAGGGGCAGGCGCTACATCCAGCAATTCTTTTTTCCCCTCTACATATGTGCCTTCTATTTCTCTTAAAGCAACACATGCATTAAATGTTAACAGTTTGGTAGATTAGGCACCTTGCTCCTTCCTGGAAGTCTAAGCTAAAATTTGAAAAAAAAAATAGAGGGTTCAGATGAGAGCTAGAGTTAATGCAGTGGTTCGGGGGAGAAAGAGTTGTATTTTGAACCAAATGGCTTGTATTTACAGGTGGTATATCCAGCGTTCCAATGAAAGAGAGGATCCAGGCAGAATTATTTTCCTGTCTCCACTGAAGTTTGCACTGCAACTCCTGGCCATGATCAGCATCGACCAAAGGAGGGCACTGATGTGAGCAAACAATACTTTATATTTAGCATGTATGCAGGTAAGGTGATCATCACAATTCTGAAGATTAGTTTATACTGTGTCTCTTCATTCCTCAAAACAAAAAGTCCTACATAGAGTCAGAACATTGGTATAGTTGTAATCTATTAAATTTATTTATTTAGGTTTGATTAAAAGCTTGTAATCTCCTAAACATCTCCAAAAGGCTACATAAATACAAGTCATGCTGTCCCCTCTTAACTTGCTCTGAGACAACATATGTGGATGTAAAAATGCAGGCTAACATGAATACACAGTCTAATTTTAACGTTACCACGTAGAAAATCAGAAAGGATAAAAAAAGCTGACAACACCTCCCTCCACCCTGCAATCTTACTTTGAGGATGAATATAACTCTGAGTTATGTATCTTCTGGAAGGCTTCCTCCAAAATTATACCCACAATCATCTAAGTAACAAATTATGGGGTTTATATGACAAAATAAGCAAATTTGGATTCTGTACCAAATCCTTAGACAGCAAATGACGTCTGCAAGAGAACTTCTTTTCAGTTCCCTTAGAACCATTTATGCCTCTTTATCATGTAATCTCAGAATTTCTCTTATTTTATCAACCAGGATGTCTACATGAAGTTACTCACCTTATTTCTTGTTAAGCAGTAACTATTTCAATAATTAAATTATCTCACTAAATACATAATCGATATAGCACCTAAATACACGTAACACTTTACAAAATAGCGTGAGATAGTCCCTGCTCCAAAACAGAATAAGGCAGTTCTTGCTCCAGTTTATAGTATCAAAAAAATCTCAGTTTTTGGCAGCACAAGGCTAGGTTTTGACTAATCCTAATGCAACTATGCAGAAGAGTAAAGGTCCCCTGCAACCCTCCACATGACTCTGTTAGAGCTGCCTCACACTGTGGTTTGGGGGTCCCGGGGAGGGAGAGAACTGTGCATCCATGATCACCTCTGGAGCACATGAATAGGGAAGAAGCGAGGAGTTTGAGAGAAGCCATGGATCGAAGCACTGACCAAAATACTTGACTAGGTACCAGAGGGGAAGTAAGCTGCCCCCTGAAAAGGGGTAAAGTAACTTTTCTCCCTCCTACCACTCCCTGCAGAAGACGAGCTGAGACTGAGCCATTATTCCTTCTCAGAACTCGTCCATAGCTAAGTGGCGCCCCATACTGAGGACTGAGCCTAAAGGATCAATCTAGTTACAGTCAGTAGCTGTGCAGAGGATTATGATGCCTAAACTATTGGACCTTCATTGTTACATTATCACGAGGAGATGCATATAGAAAGAGGGAAGGGAACTACAGAAAACAAGGGAAAGAACAAAAAACTCTACAGACAATGTCTTCTAAAATTTTCCATGAAGCAACATCAGCTCTTTAAAGAGAATCTGGCTGACTAGTGGAATGGCTGTAAAACACTTAGTGGAATTTCACCAGCATTCCCTGGCCAGAAGATAACAGACATCACAAGATGTGTTTACTACGCACCAGACAGACTAAAGATAGAAGTAATAGTACTCAGCACTTCTATACTGTTTTTTGTCTTCTGTGTGCTTTGCAAACAAAAATCATCCTCACTAAATCCCTTTGAGGTATTTTGCCCAGAAAGATCTGTAAGCTCCTTCCATGCCCGGACAGCTTCCTCCCAACTGTTTCTGCTCCTCCTCCCTGTCCAGTATTGATAGGCTCAGTTTCTGTTCCCCTTAAGAACAATTCTCACTCCAGTGCTATCTAAATGTCTCAAACGAAGCCTCTGAAACTCCACGTTTACTCCCATAAAGGATAAATCAAGACCGACAATTATCCGCATTATATATAATTCCATATGAGCCAAGGGTTTCAAAGGACTGGTAATGGGAAATTGAGGACTTGATTCTCCATTCACTGAAACAAGGGTAAATCAGGAAGACCACAGACTTGCAGTGTGGCTGGTCTGAGAAGGAAACTGAGCCTGAATCTTTCTCCTTCAAATCTTTGGTTCAGCTCCAACCTGTGTCAGTAGAGACCTAGTTACCAATTGCTAAATGGCCTGTCTGAAGTGAATGTATGGTCGCAGTCCAGCTATTAGTGAATATTCACATTGCAAAAACACGTTTGGGAGCCCTGTTATCCAATCTCAGCAGAAAGATCAAGGGATTGAAAGGGCATAAAGAATGACCTGCCCTCTCACGCCTTTGGAGGTTTCTCCACAGCAGATCTGAGGCAAAACAAGCATGGGGAAACGTGCAATACCACTGTTCATAAAGTATTTGTTACAAGGTACAGAAATCAACTTCCAGTACACATAAACCAGCAGCAGACATGAGTACTACATTCATTAAAAAAAACCCAACAACCTAAAATCCAGAGCCTAAAAATGAACCAAGCAAAGCATTTCTAAATTTTATTTTTTAAACTTTTGTATGGGCAAGCGTTAATCTTTAGATGAAAAAAGCACTTGTTAATAGCACAGTCAACAATTTAAATTTTTAAAGAAAGTACACTAGCTGAAAATTAAAATTGAGAGTGAGGTTTTCTACAATATCAAATGTGCTGAACTGCAGTATAATATTCTCCACCCCTTAAATATTTCTTTGGTCATTTTAATGGCAGGGCTCATTGATCAGGCAATAGGTAGAGAAATGCCTTATCTAGCTTCACCTAACATTAAATAGAAATTACTTGAAATTCTTTCAAAATAATAATCTTACTATTCTACTTATTTTTCCAAGTTAATGGATCTATATTGTAGCTTTATCCATGTGCACTGACAAAAGAAATGGGAGCATATTATACATGTTCTTGTTGTAGAGATTTTCTCTGTATGTTATGGCATTTTCTTAAACTGTATTTTATTCTATTAGACCTGATTTTGTCACCCTTACTCACAATGAGTACTCCAAAAAAGGTCTCATGGACCTCAAGGGAACTAGTGGCAAAGTCAGTAATAACTCAAGTAAGGGTGGCAGGATCTGGGCCTGATTCTTCATCTTGCAGTTGTACACATGTGATGTTCACAAAAATAAATCAATCAAAAATATCAAACATTTAAAGTCTATTTTTTCTAATGTACATTAATACTCATGCCAAATTTTTTAAAAGTCTTTTGAGTTTGATTTGGTCTTTGCTTTTGCTTTAGGTCATACGTTAGGTTGGAAGTTTTTCATCTCTTTACCATTTAACTTTAACTGATGTTATAGCATGTGTGAAACTATTAGCTGTTAGCAGCTAGTGACAGATTTCATAGAAATGACATTCAGTATCTATACATTGATGTATTTAGAAAGCCTTGTCACCCGTAGATAACTTCTTAAATCACACCCACTATGGGTTCCTTGAAGTATGCAGGCCTGCTTATTTCATATTTCTGCTATGTGGCCATAAACTCATTGAACCAAAATAAACCACAGCCACTTTCTGCCTTTATTGTCCTGCAAGCTAGTTAGTGATATTTGAAGAATTCCACATGGTGTGCTAATGACCTCAGCATAGCTGAAGCAGAGTGACTGTTAGAAATGCTGTATGTACGTACACACACCCTCTCACTCTCTCTCCCACCCCCCCATCCTGGATCTGCTATCAAGGTGATGGCTAGACCTAAAGACCGCTCTGTTGATGTTTTATTACTGCTCTTTTTAGATAATTTGTTTTAAACAGTATTAATGTCTGTAATAATCAAAGAGCAATTTTATATATTCTCTCTTTTTACTTGTGCTGTACTCCCTCAAATATTATAGATCTGCGATCGAGCAATTGAAGGCTCAATGTTATATTTAAAAATAAATCAAATGATATTAAAGACTATAGAACCACTTACACCTTGCTCCTGTCTGTGTGTTTATTCAGACATTTACTGATATCAGTCACCCCACAAACTCTACCCCAAAACTGACTGTTAGAGGTCTGATTTAAGCCTACCAAAGTCAGAAAAGTCCAGCTAAAGATTGAAAGGTTATCCTCAACTTTTTGCATATAAATTGGCTGTTAGGGAAAAAAAAATCAAAATCAGTAATAGTCTGGTTATAAATCTAGCAGCTGTACTTTGAACCTCTTGTTTTTCATGATATTTTCTTCTCTTCTCCCTCGATGCAATGCTTCGGTTGAATTTGTATCTGGGTTTTGTTTTGGGTTTTTTTGTGGGGACTCTCTGTTGTGGTGTTCTATCCTGTTATGGGAGGAAAGCTTTCTCAAAGAGGCTATTGTGCCCTAATGGTGATTATACTACAGGTCAGTCAAGTTCCTCCAAGAGCTTAGTGCATAACCGGACCCCTTTGAATAACAACACTATCGTCTATGGCTTTTGTGAGCTGCATTGTCCCAAAAGGGCACAGCCTAAGGTGGCTTAAGGATGGTGGTGTGGTTACACAATCAAGGCCTTGAACTGATACCAGAAGCAGACTGGAAACCAGTGCATAGGTGCCGACTCCGTGGGTGCTCCGGGGCTAGATCACCCATGGGGAAAAATTAGTGGGTGCTGTGCACTCACTGGCAGCCAAGCTCCCCTCACCCCCCTCACCTCCCTCCACTCCCTCCCCCCGAGCGCACCACGTTCTCGCTCCTCCACCTACCTCCCAGCGCTTCCCGCCAGGCCGCCACCAAACAGCTGTTTGGTGGCATTAGTATGCTCTAGTAGGGAGGGGGAGGAGGCGGGGAAGAGGCGGTGCTGGAGCGGGGATTTGGGGAAGGAGTTGGAATGGGGGCGGGGAAGGGGTGGGAAGAGGTGGGGCAGGGGCCGGGGGGTCGAGCACCCAGGGGAAAGCGGGGAAGTCGGCGCCTATGAACCAGTGCAGGAAATGGTGGATGGGAGTGAAAGGTTCATGGCGTCCTGCCCCTTTTGCATTAACTGGGGTCTCCACATTATTTCCACAATCAGCCCCAATTACAGAAAATTACAATAATCCAGTCAGGACATGACAGATGTGTGGATTGCTGTGGCCAAATCCTCATCGTGGTGGAAGGGGCAGTTTCCTAGCAGAATGAAAGCTGTTTTTACCACCAATACTACACCTGGTTGTTTACACTTAATGATGATTTCATCCTGAGGCTTCGTACCATCTTGACAAATGGAGCATGGGAGGGGAAATTACCTCCATGTAAGGAGGAAACAGTGTCATTGTTAGTTCCTCTGTTTTCCCCTTCCAACCAGCATCATGCCAGTCTTTTACATGCGGAGTTTGAGCCAGCTGCCTTTCATCCGTGTGCTGACCTCCTGTATGTATTGTGGCATCTTTGTAAAGAATAGTATCAGTTCCATCTATGGAAAATGAGATAGACAGCTGGGTGTCAAAGACAAACTGCTTCACCCTGTTTTATGGAGAACTGGATGTTATTGTATAACACTGTGCCAACACAAAGCACAATAAGCACCCTTTGGAGCTACTGCACATATGGAATATTTATCACTTAAAAACACAAGTGGGTTACTCAGAAAATATTAAAAAGTGAAGTTATTTAAAAGAATAACTACGTTGCCCCACAAATAGTGGATAAAAGGCCAAAATTTTCAAAAGGGGCCACTAATGTTAGGTGTCTCAAGTTTTGGGTACCCAACCTGAAACACCCTGAGCCTGGCTTTCAGAAGTTTAGAGCACCAACAAACACTATTCAAGTCAAATAGAGCTACAGGTTCTCAGCACTTCTGCAGCATCTCTGAAAATCAAGCTCTAGGTATCTTGAGTCGGGCACCCAAAACCAGACACAACCAGACTGAGTGGCCACTTGAAAATTTGCCTGTGAGTTTGTAAGCTTTCTTCTAACAGCTAAAGAACATTATTTATTTTTTTAAAAATAGTATGACTATTCATAGGACTTCCCAAAAAGTCATACTTCCCTTCTTTTGAAATATAGACAAGGTGTAATTTAAACCCACACACAAATTTAAAGAAAGATATCAATATTAATAACCATGTTGGATATGAGGGGTGGAGGGAAAAAGTCTGAATGTTTTTGCTAATTTAATTTTTTTCTATTATGCAATTATGAATGACACAAATTTGACAGTAAAATGATCTCTTAAAAGAGAAGGCAGCATCAGACTTGCACACATCATGTGGAGCCTGCAACATTTTCCTCATCGGTTAATTTTGCACAAGGGGACCCAGACGCTGTCACACTGCAGGGCCCATTCTCTCACTTTTACACGAGTGCTCCCACTCAGCTAGGCAGATTATGAGAGAAGGCATTCCATGGACCTCCTTTATTTCAGGATGGAGAAGCCCTTGGGAAACTCCCTTTGAGGGGCAGGGTGGTTGAAGAAAGAAATGAGAAGTTCCATCTGCCTGCTGGGAGGGCAGAGGAGTGGATACTCTACCAGCAGCCTTCCCTCAACCAATCCATCCTGCATCAAATGTAACAAGTACTTTGATCATTCCTCCAAATGAGAAGCAACCCCTTGAGATTCTTCAGACACAAAAAGGGCTATGGGCCTTTTTTTGCTGTGACGTAGAATGCCAGACATTTCTTCCTAGGAGGTGAAGGGGGATTGGCTGCTAGTGGGATACTGCTCTCTGTGAACGAGGGTTTCATATGGGTCTTTCTTCTCTCCTTGGGAGGGACATGGCAGCTCCCACAGGAGCTAGGTCTATTCTGCCCCACCATGCTCTGCTCAGCGGGAAGCACACTTGTCAATTGGAAAGAGCGGTGAAGCCTGAGACTTAGAACAGATGTAGTTGCAGCCCGCAGGCCAACTTGCCACTGTGGCAACTGATACCACAAGTTTCATCATAATTTCTTTACTGTGGGTGGGTGGATGGATGAAAGAAAGAACTTATTTGAGAACCAAAGGGATGGACAAAGACCAAGGCAAGTGACATGTTCCACTATTCCAATCCCCAAGAGAAGGGATACAGTGTTGTGTATGGAACAAACCTTCAGCGTTAAGTTTGAATCTCTACAAAATACAATGCATTTTAAGCTCTGATTACATTTTTTGTGCTGACTGCAGGTTACAGTCAATAACAACCTCTTACCTTTTGCTGCTATGTCAATGATTTTAGAAAGAAAAACACAAATCCTAGTGATAGTAAAGCCAATATCACTTAACTGTTATTGACATATTGCATAATTATGCAACAAAATCAGCCTCAATTTTACTCAAGTTTATTGCAGCTTGCAAGAAAGATGACAAAAACATCAAACTGATTTATAACTATCAGACTCCTAACAATCAGTAATGAAAGGTAACTGGGGAATAACAAACTTTTATATTTGGTCTTTTTGAAAAATATATTTTAGAGCTTGTAACTGCATTTAAAAAGATACCCATGGTAAAGCCAACCACATAAGGTTTTCTTATGGGAATCACAAGGAGCTACTAAGTCTTTTCTTCTTCATGGCACCCTCCCTCACCTCCAAAAGATGGCATTTTAATGTTCACACTTTCTTTACACAACACCTTTTATTAAAGACTCTCAAAGTGCTATACAAAATCAATCCCTGCAAAGCATGTGAGGGATATATACTTGGCCTCTTTTTATAGGTGCAGAAATTAAGGTAGACAGTGAGATTAAAGGCTAAATTTTAAAAGGTGACCTCTGATTTTGGGTATCACCATTTCTGAGTGCCCAAATTTAATCACCTGATTTCAAAAGGTCCTGGACACCAACAACTTCTGTACAGTTCAAAAGCCAGCAGCTCTGAAAATCAAGCCCTGTGTGTCCAAAGTTGGACACCCAAAATAAGAGACCACTTTTAAGAATTTGGCCCCTACTAACTTCTCCAAGGTCAAAGCACCAGTGACTAAATTCAGATGAGAAACCATTCTTTAATACATGTCAAAAGATGATTGATTTATGTTTTAGTTGCAATGTTAAAGTGTATACTTCTAGATTTTAAACACATTTCAAAACCATATCACTGTAAATAAAAAGGAAATAAGAGTTAGAAAGAAATGTTACTTTCATTAAGTTTTGGTCCCATCAATGAAAACCAATTAAAAAAAAAAAGTCTGTTCAGGAAATTGGAATTATTGGCAACAGCAACAGTGTATTTCACAATAAAGGCCCCTCTGGCCACAGCTGTCAGCTTTTACTTTTGGAATCAGGATCTGCCCACTGGCATTGAGATAGGTTGTAGATAATAGGCTCATTACAAGTCAAGGACAAATTAAAAAATCCATGGAAACCACTAGGAAACCCTAATGTTACTTATCATGTTCACATTATGCAGTTGCATATCAGTGCTCCAAGACTAACAATGCTATGTTATTACATATCTAGCTTTCAATTAACTAAAAACCAACCTAAAAAGATTTCAGCCTGTCACGGATAAAAAAAGAAAAAGGAATAAATAGTTCCCTTGACCGTAGGGGTAATGATCCAGATTAAAATAAAACAGAGACAAAAATCGGTATATTAGGAGAAAAATATGTATAATATCAGATGTACATCCATTATATTTCAAATTCTAACACACACACACACAAGTGCAGTAATCAACATATGTAGCTCATCCTTCCCCAAACCAAAAAACAGTATCAGTATTCTTTACACAATACAATATTGACATATGTGTGGTTTAGATGAGATAGTAAAACCATCTACATTATCTTTTTCAGAATATCTTTTCTATGCAAGTTATTGTTTCCTTTTTGTGCAATTTTCTTAATAAATAAAAAACTAAGCACAAGAAACCCACTGAATGTGTGTCTAATTTTGGTCCATACCAAATTAGTTATAATTTGCTTTTAGTTATAAGAATCTTTTTAAAACATATGGGCCTAATTCTTCTTACACTTACACAAGTTTTATACTTCAACAGTTACCTCTTATAAAGACTACTGATGTGAAAGAAGAATCAGGCCCTGCTGGGTAAAGATATGTACAGTAAATAATTAAGCAAGATTTGGGGGGGGGCTTAATACTTTTTTTTTTAAGTTGTACTAGGAATTTCCAAGTATTTTTAAAGACTATAACTTAACCCTATGATTCTATGAAAAAGAAAAACTGAAGCGTTCTAGCAGTTGCTCTAAACTTCAGACAACCCATGAACTGATTATAAATCATGTCACCCCCTAAAATACAGTCATTCTTTTCTCAGTTACCTCAAGCACTCATCTTCCCATCTCAGTTGCCATTCATTACATACAAAACACTCTGGGTGCCTGCACCGGTCTACTTGTGCCTTAAAAACTCCCTACTCCCCCAGCACAGAACAGCAGAAAGACTCCCTTCCAAAGCCCTGCTGTAGAAGGAGCGTTGAGGCAGGGATGTGGCACTGCAGCTGACACAGCAGCCAAGAAAGCAGCCATAAATTAGACAGAGCCCCAAAATTACCTAAATGATACTGAGGACCTCTCTAGCCTCTGGAACAGCCCAGGATTGGGAGGGCGCAGAGGTGGCTTAAAGCCATCATAGCCCGCACCAGCTCCCCAGTGGGTTGCAAGTTCTGTGCTTCACCTTTTAGAGGCACGGCACAGAATCTCACCCTCTGAATAGACTGCAGATTTGTCTGCAGTGCAAATCCAGGCAAGCTCACACTTTGGAAAAAAAGAAACATCAAAGAGATTAAAATGGAACACTCGGTTCTCATATTTCATATGAGAGTGTTCACTAATTGTCAAATAACTGTGATTTACACATTCATTAAAATGTAATGGTAGAGGAAAGGTCATCCTGTTTGCATATGAGGTACTGAGTCATTCACTATAATTTTGCAGATCTACTGCACCTAAAATGACAACAAATCAACGCTCTTCCCCAATAAGAGGCAGCTAAACCATTATCTTATAAATCTTTACATCTCAGGCAGTCAGTCAGTGTTGGCCATTTTCCAAGTGTTCTGAAGCACTCTATCCTTACGTGTCATCACCCAATGCACTGAACTTTGGGAGGGAAGAGCAGGGCCCCATACATTTGGTGTTTCCACAGTCATGACACTGCTGCACAACTGTATTAAGAGAATCTAAGCTTTCTTTTTTGTTACATTTCTATCCCTTAATGCTGGAAAGAAAATCTTCCAGATATGGAGAGTGAACCAATTCAGAGCTGAATTCCTGATTCTGCAAATGGCTTGAAGCAACAGCTCAAAGGTATGAGCTACCACATATCTGAATGTGTATTAACTCTGAATGCTAATGATGGCACATTAAATATGAACACTATTGACTAGCCAACTTCTGATAATTTTAGTAAAACTATTCAGCTACCAGTTATCCAACAATACAAAATTACCTCTCAAGCAGTCTCTCATGTGCCTAACACCCCAACAATCCTCTACTGCTTCTCTTGACAACTTGTACACTGCAATTGTTTTGTTAATACAAAATGTCTATTGTATTGTACTGAAAACTGCAAGAAAAATAAACCAAGTTTGAGATAAATATAAACACTACAATGAATACTTTGCTGATTGTGCTGTTCATTTTATATTTACTTCAACTGTTTTAATTTGCTGCAGTGGAGTATCACTGAATTTAGATTCAGCTTGCCATGGAGGGCACTGGGTCTTGGCCCATAAAGATGTCACCAAAGAAAATTTTAAAATGAAAGACTTCCACATTCTTACAAGAATAATGATATCAAAAGGTCTTTTGATATCAAACTTTTTATTATGAATTTATACTATAAAAAACAGCAATAAATCCCAAACCCAATAACCCAATTTTTACCTCTCATGTAACTACAACATTACATACAACTCACATACTATTCTCCATTTCACAAATGAATACAAATGGCTAACGATGCACCTTGTTGAGAGGGTTGCATAACAGCTACCACAACCACTCCACTACACCACACCATCATCACACCTATTCTATTAACAAGACAGTACTTTTATATAAGATGTGCCCACTAGTGTAAGTGCAGGATTGTATTAAAACCTTCAGACAACATTCTTCTGCTATGCCCACAACCATGCATTTTAATTTTAAAAAAAAGTTATTTTGTAAAATGCTATCCACTCTGACCCAGGCAAAACAAAATAGCCCAACAGAATCCCACGAAATAAGGATTCCATTAAGTTGGGTTTTTATTTTGTTTTTTTAATAAGACTCGGATGGCGATCAGTTTAGCTCACAGCATGGTCATTTTAAACAAAACCAAAACAATCTAATGGAAAAACTTTGGAGTTCATTTTCAGGAAACAAAGATTATATATTGAGGATTTTCAGAATTTGTGTGGAGGAAAATAAGAAGTGTAGTTCAATCCTTGCATGATAGGAAAAAAACTTCAAACATAATTTTCATTGTGCTTTATAACAGAAAAACAGACACCTTCATATCCCCTGCAGTGATCCTTAGCAGGGAATTGGAGCACAGACTTCATTACAGAGTATTGATCTTATTAAACAACAGGCTCTGAATTTATTGATCAATTCTAACTAAACCCCTTACTGTTTGCTAGGCCATGCATGATGTGCAGTTCTGGATTACTAAACAAATGAGCAACACAACACTGTTTTCCCCCTTGGTCAAACAGTATTTTTTTTTTACAGTACATAAGAAAAGTTACATGACTGACCTACTAGCAAACAGCACACGTCAGCCCCATGTCAAAAGCTTGTCTCTCTCACCAACAAAAGTTGGTCCAATAAAAGATACTACCTCACCCACCTTGTCTTTCTAGCAAATACTAGCAAACAGCATACAGTATTAAAACTAGAGTTATTCTGCACTCTGCCTCTGTTACTATACAAAATGTACAGTAATATCTGAAAGTTCATACTAACCTTAAAGGGGTACTAACATTAAATATTCAAAGCCCATATAGTTTTTGCTACTTGAAATCTTATTTTAAAATGGGGTTCCAAGATTAAGATATCATTTTGTCCATTTTCATTTTTATTTGAGGGAAACAAGAATTTCTATCCTGATAGTCCATACACTTGGCTTTAATTTAAAAATAAACTGGAACAAAATGCAGATTCACATTACAGTGGGTGATGGGACGCCTGCCCCACACTGCGCTCTAAGGGGTTAATAGCGTCCTTGGGAGGCTGCGCAGAAGGAGCCAGAGAGGGGCAGCCAATCATGGTCGGGCTGGCCCATTAAGAAGGGCTGCAGAGCAAAGCAGTTTCAGTCACTCTCTGGAGCTTGAGGAGGGAGGAGGACTGGCTGTCTTGCAGGCTGAAGGTAGCAAGCACCCCAGACAGAGCAGTGCTGCAGGCAGAGACCTGGGGAGCTAAAGGCAGCTTCTGGTGGGCTGCAGGGATCTGCTGGCTAAGGTCCTGAGGCAAGGACAAAGAGGGTGCTGGGGCCATGGGGAAGTGGGCCAGGGAAAGGTATTGAGAGGTTGGAAGGGACACAGCATGTGGCTGCTATCTACAGGGTCCCTGGACTGGGACCCGGAGTAGTGGGTGGGCCAGGTTCCGCCCCTCCCCTGCCATGCCACTGAGGAAGCGGCCAGACAATTGGCTGCAGAAGACACTGAAGGAAGTGGCTGGACAGCGGACTCTTACACTGTCCCCTGGAAGAGGAGAGCACAGAGTGCAGCAGAGCCGGAGGGCCATGTCACGAAGAGGAAGCCATGGTCCTGGGAATGATGTGAGTCCCCAGAGCAGAAGTGACAGCAGTGAGGCACCATTAGAAGAGGGCACACTGGTGAGAAGAACTAACCCCCATGACAGCCTGCAGGAGGTGCTGCAGTGGTGAGTCGCACCCCGTCACACATTGCAAAGCCCTGATCCTGCATAGCAAGGCCCACATAAAGCATTGTGATTTGTGTGGTTGCACCACACCACCAAATGGAGCCCTGCTGACTTCAACACCTGTCTGGATCACAATGTAGGCTATCAAGACATAAGGGTCTGTCCACAAAGATCCTGTTGCAGAACTCTGTTCTAAAAATCACATCCATTGTTTGTAGTTTTGTCACAATTGTAATTTGCTTATAAGTAAAAGTCTCTTCAAAACCAGGAATCTCTAGTTTTACTTTTTTGGGGGGGGGGGGGGGCGGGGGAAGGCTGTGTAACATATCTAAGGCATGGGGTTTGTTTTTGTTTTAAAAATCAAAAGAATACTTCTAAAGAATACCCCCTTAAGCAGTTAAACATGATCTTTGACTCTGTAGCTATTTAAGAAGAACAAAATAGAGAAAAAGAGAATTTGGAAACCAAATATATTGTCATATGAAAATAACTTTTTAATTAAAGGAAAATAATGCATTTTATTAACATAAGATATATGCAGAGGTCCTGGAACAATCTGTATAGTGGGGGGTGCTGAGAGCCATTAAACCAAACTTTACATATGATGGAAAGCCAGGGGGTGTGGCAGCAGTCCCAGCTCCCTTAGTTCCAGAACCTATGGCTATATGCATGAAATATTTGATTAAGGTAAATAAGTAAACAAGGTTTGAATAAAATAGACTTAATATAGTTGGAAATGGTGGTAAAGTAGCATTATAAACTTGTCTGAGTCAATGTATAAATAAGGATGTGAGTCGTTGACTTTCAATGTTACTTCTTTATATGAATGCGGGGCTCATGAAAAAAGTGCTGAACTGATAGTCCTGGAGATTGATAAAACAGAAAATTTTGGAAACACTTTTTCCAAGCTACTCCATGTACCTTAACTCTGACTTGGATGGAGTCCTTCCAGTTGAGAACAATTATTTGTGACTCCCTTTTACTTGTTTTCTGCTCTAGCAAGTTTAACAATTAGTGCTGCAGCCTTTACTCCAGTGTTTTTCAAAGTCTGGGTCACGACCCAGTACTGGGTCGCCTTGCTCAGCACCCAGGGACCCTAGCAGCTCTGGTCAAAGCACCACCGACCAGGACATTAAGAGTCCCATCAGCGGTGCTGCCCAGCTAAGGCAGGCTAGTGCCTACCTGTTCCGACACCGTGCTGCACCCCGGAAGTGGCCAGCAGTGGGTCCAGCTTCTAGGCAGGGGGGCCACGGGGCTCTGTGCACTGCCCCCACCCTGAGCACCGGCTCCGCACTCCCATTGGCCGAGGGTGCTGCCTGCGTGCGAGAGCCGCGCAGAGCCACTTGCACACCTCCACCTAGGAGCCAGACCTGCTGCTGGCCGCTTCCAGGGTACAGCGCGGTCCGGGGTGCCAGGACAGGTGGGAAGCCTGCCTCTGCACCCCGGCTGCGCCGCTGACCGGGAACCGCCAGAGTTAGCCTGTGCCCCAACCCCATGCCCCAATCCCCTGCCCCAGCCCTGAGCCCCCCAAACCCGGAACCTCTTCCTGCACCGCAAACCCCTCATCCCTGGCCCCACCTCAGAGCCTGCACCCCCAGCCCAGAGCCCTGCCCCCCTCCCGCACCCAGAGCCTCCTCCCGTACCCTGAACCCCTCATTCCCGGCCCCACCCCATAGCCCTCACCTCCGCATCCCAACCCTCTAACCCCAGCCCTGCCCCCCTTTCACACCCCAAACCTCTCGTCCCCAGCTCCGCTGGGTCATGGGCATCAACAATTTTCTTCAGCTGGGTCCCCAGAAAAAAGTTTGAAAAGCACTGCTTTACTCTATCCTGAAACCCTTAGTTGTGTGAGTGAGCCTTACTCACATATGTGATCCCACTTCCCACCCAACTCAGTTATACTACTAAATGTAAGGGTTAGTCATCTAATTCATGGATGGTGGCTTGTGTGACATGGACACATATCTACCAGAAACTGGATTGAGACCAGCACATTTTTTTCACAATAGGCTACTGAGGAGTCATCAGTTAGTAAGTCCTTTCATATACAACTGACAGACTGAATTTGAACTAGTGACCTAGAAGTGAAAGGCTGTATTCCCCATTACCAATCTCTTGAGAACTGAATTAATCAATTTTATAAAAGCAAGTGTGTGCACTACAGCACTGTATTATTAAGTAAGAAAGGAAAGTGTTGTTCTTTGAGTATAAGGGCATATGCTCCGTAAGAGAACTACAGATTTTGGTTGGCATTATTATTTCTACAGTGCCAAAAAGCGTGCTTGTTGCTTTGCAGTCTATAGACACACTATCCCCTTTTTGAAGAGCTTGGAAGTCTAAAAAATAAGCATAACATTGCATGTTAATTCTAACAATAATAAGCAAACAATAATAAATGGGTTTGACAAAGA
Organism: Chelonia mydas; assembly: GCF_015237465.2. Lineage (NCBI taxonomy): Eukaryota > Metazoa > Chordata > Testudines > Cheloniidae > Chelonia > Chelonia mydas. The sequence continues at coordinate 76,808,220 of NC_057850.1, read as the reverse complement.
CACTTTATAAGAATTGTTTATAAAAATATGTTCCAAATAGCTTACTACTTGGAAAGCTGTGTTGAATGACAAATGCAATGGGCTTCAAATCAAAGCGGGAGGGGGACATGATTAATGATTAGTTGCTATGCTCATGCACTCACACTTTTATCTGTCCAACAAACATAATGTGCATATGAATAAGGAAAGATTGAAGATAGTTACTAAACTACCAACATGCCAATGACTCTCTCAGAGCAGAGTAGGACTGAGCAGGGATTTTTTTAACTGAAATCCAAATTTTAGTTGGAAGAGCTTTATTTATCTTTTGCACAACAGTTTCCCCTTACTCTATTTATTCTGAGGGTGTTTTGTGGAAAACAACTATACATTAAATTGTAAGATTCAAAAGCAGTGTTCCTTCTGCCATGCAAAACCTCAGACCAAATATCAGATGACATTTCAAGTGTCACGTTTCTTTTTGTGTTATGTCTACAGTTATTGTAGTAATTACTCCATATGCAGGCTATACAACATCATTAGATAGTAAAATTTGCATTCTATTTTATTTTTATTCTATTTTTATTCCCATTGATTTTGGTGGGGCTTTGGATCAAACCCTATTGGGCAGAACCAGTAGATAAGCTCTGGGGAAGCAAACAAAAAAAACCCAAACAAACCCCGATCTCTATATTTGATTTTTTAGTGATGCTTAACAACCACCCATTAGTCAAAGACAGGTTTTGTAACCTTTTCATTAGCCCATTTTAAAGCAACAACTTGATTTAGATCCAATGCTATTATTAACAGACACCTCACTGAAAATGACCAAGAATTATATTTTTCAATTTTGACAGAGGTATGCTAAAGGCATAAACCAAAAATGTATTTGGATGTTTTGCCTCCATTGGATTGCTAGTTTACTTGTATTTGAATATCAGTTTTCCAGCTAATTAGAGAACATCACTGATCCCATTATAGAAAAAGTAGTGTTTCACTATTAACTGCAGTGCCAATGCCTTTACAGACAGGCTTCAAATATTATCTGCATCTGCCCTGAAATAAAATTAGTATATATATTTCAGATTTTAAACTGCACAGAATCCAATTTTTAAACACTTTTGTATTAAACACATCCCATTGCTACTGTCAGCTTTTCTGTGACAAATTATGCCTTTCAAAGATTTTTGTCCTTTTAAAACCACACTAAACTTAAAACACACACACAGCTTGAAAATGCTGCCTGTCTGTGGCAAGTAGGAATCTTTCATAGGCTAGTATCATTAACGTCTTCATTTAAGAACAAAAAAGAAAATGTAGTCCTTATGGTTACAAGGTAATACTGCACACAAGGAACAACTTTCTTATGCAAATAAGGCTTAAGTTTGCAGGTGGACAGCTCCAGAATCTGTGTCACTGCTCAGAGCTTTTCCAAACCGCTGCAAATGGAAAACTGAAGTTACTGTTCCTACTCAGAACCTTGTGGGCAACAGAGAAACTGACAAGAATCAGGTCAATTTCATTCTGCTGACCCTCTACTAAGAGCTAGATCTCTCCCCTCTCACTAGCCATGCCACCAGAGAAAGTGATCCCAGCCCAGTGATGGACTAGGTGTCTTGGTTCTCAGAGATTACCAGCAGCCAGACTCAGGAAGTAATGGAATTGGTTACTGCCATTTGCAACAGAGTTGAGAACTACGGGCTTAATCCTCCACATAATGTCGTGTAGAGCTGAGAACTGACAGGGAGCAAATCGTGTCTTCCAAATCCTCAAATACCCAGGCCTGGCATAAATTGTAGCTGCAGGAGGACAGCTTTAAATGATAGTGCTGGCAGAAGACCTCCCACCAACAGAGAATCCGCCATAGTGGAGTCTCCCTCTGCCATGCCCTCTTCCCCTCTTCTCTTCCCTCACCTCCCTCTTTTCCCCAGTAAGATGACTCCCCTTTTGCTGCGCGGTACACCTCTAGCAGAGGCAGCAGCAGTGAGAGAGGAAGAGGCCACAGGAGACAGAACAGCTGCCTCTGTCAGCTTTACACTGGCTGAAGCGTCCCTTGACAGAGGGGAAGTTCTCCAACGGAAATCTCTAGCTGGTGTAATTTCACTTTGTGCTGTATAAGGGCTGGATCCTCTTTCTGTTCCTATTAGCCAGCAAGGGACCATTAAGATGATCCAAACTTTGGATCGCGTGAACTTGGTTAGGACCCTCACTACCAGAAGTTCTGGCAAGAAGATGAAACATCGAGTTTTCCTTCACAGGGGACAGAAAAGATGGCCTTCACCAACTCTGATCTCTTTTCAGCATTAGAGGCAGATGACGGGTGGCATTTTGTTCAGGGGTATGACAGAGTGCTAGCTGTAGCACCCTGGTCACTAAGATTGCTACACCATGGAGATGACTACAGGCTCAGCTGAAAGCAGTTAATCTTCTGTTGGGGGGATTACAAGCACGGACTGGTCATTACTAGGCTATTGACACAATTGGCAGTGACTGGGAGGTGGGAGGAACAGGTAGCAGGTGAGAGGAGCTCAGTGAGTGAGCTGTGTGGAAAGCTTCTGATGCAGTATGCCTGTGTCATGTTCTGCTTGCAAAAGAACTGTGGAATAAAAGGTACATGTGGTGAAAGGGAAACAGCCTGTGTATGTTTATGACCACCAGGCAATGGGAACAAGGCAAGGCAGTGTGGCACAGAGGGTAGCTGAAGAAGGCCCTGTGACAAGGTGACTGATGAAGAGCTGAACTTTTGGGATCTCCCTTTGGAAGAAGATCTGTTGTAGCACTCCTTGGTCTGGGGACTATTTCTGACAGTCCATCACAGTCCATTGCTTAGCCTGTCTGCAATAGTTCTTTTCCCTTCCTGCCACATGAATGGCAGATATACATGCCTGTAGTGTCCCGTGTTGCTGCCGAACGTATTGCAGCATTCTGTACCAGTTGTAGTTTTATCAGCGTTGATGTTTTCACGCAGAGGTAGATTGCACTACTGTCATAAATATAAAGGGAAGGGTAAACACCTTTAAATCCCTCCTGGCCAGAGGAAAAACCCTTTCACCTGTAAAGGGTTAAGAAGCTAAGACAACCTTGCTGGCACCTGACCAAAATGACCAACAAGGAGACCAGACACTTTCGAAGCTATGGGCGGGGGGGCGGGGACAAAGGTTCTCTCTGTCTGTGTTGCTTTTGCCGGGACCAGAGCAGGAATGCAGGTCAGAACTCCTGTAAAAAGTCAGTAAGCAATCTAGTTAGGTATGCGTTAGATTCTGTTTTGTTTAAATGGCTGATAAAATGAGTTGTGCTGAATGGAATGTATATTCCTGTTTTTGTGTCTTTTTGTAACTTAAGGTTTAGCCTAGAAGGAGTCTCTATGTTTTGAATCTGATTACCCTGTAAGTTATTTACCATCCTGATTTTACACAGGTGATTCTTTTACTTTAATTAAAATTCTTCCTTTAAGAACCTGATTGCTTTTTCATTGTTCTTAAGATCCAAGGGTTTGGGTCTGTGTTCATCTATGCAAATTGGTGTGGATTTTTAATCAAGCCTTCCCCAGGAAAGGGAGTGTAGGGCTTGGGGGGATTTTGTGGAGAAAGAAGTTTCCAAGTGGGCTCTTTCCCGTTATATTTGTTAGATGCTTTGTGGTGGCAGCAATAAAGTCCAAGGGCAAAAGGTAAAATAGTTTGTACCTTGGAGAAGTTTTAACCTAAGCTGGTAAAAATAAGCTTAGGGGGGTTTTCATGCAGGTCCCCCCATCTGTACCCTAGAGTTCAGAGTGAGGAAGGAACCTTGACAACTACTATGATCTAGATGAGAAGTGCTGAAAGTATGTATTACTGAAGCCAGGTCATCAGCAGCAGTGACAAGCAGCAGTTTTCTATCTAGTTCTTACAGACACTACTATGTGAAAGCTTAGCTTCAGTGCAGAGTTCAGAACTGCAGACTGACAATGATTAATCAGTGGAGGCCACACTATGGCAGTAAGTTCTTCAAACTATTTCTCTTCTATTTACAAGTAAACTTCCATCTTGTTAGGGTTCAGCTTCAACCAGCTATTCTTTATGCAGTTGCTGATCTTAGCCAGATACTGGGATAATGAGGTCTCCACGCAGTTATTATAGGTTGAAAAAAATGGGACAGGTAAGTGCATATTATCATCATATGAATCCGTGAAGTCCCCCCAGGTTCTCCTAGTGGATATATGTAAATATTAAATAGGTCTGGGAAGACACTTGAGCCTTGTGAGTCTCTACAAGCGAGGGGTGGTGCAATTCTCATCATTACCTTCTTAGTGCCTCTTTCCCAGAAAGAGTTAACTCATTGTAGTGAGTTTCCTTGGAGCCCTGCTACTTCGTGCAGAATGGATAACAATAGCTTCTGAGTGACTGTACTGAATGCTGGGAAGAAGTCCAGGAATATTAAGGACAATTCCCTCTTTAAATGGGGTGTGAACAACCTCAGTCTAAAGAGGACTCAACCGATCAGGGCTCTTCTTTTGCCTCCCTGCCTAAGCTACTTGGCCATGGGTCTTCAAGCTCACTCTCTGAAGGTCACTCACCTAAGTCAATGGCAAATCTCCCATTGACTTACAAGATACAGGATCAAGGTGTAAGTCATTAAAACTGAGCACATTCATAGTTAAAGCTACCATTCTGCTTTTTACTCTGCTAGCAGTACTCTAGTTGCCTTTGTAATACACACTTCTTTATGCTCTATCCACTATATAAAAAGACACATTAAAATCATTTTAAAAGGCCACAATCTACTTAAACACAAGTCATTATCTGAACAGTACCACTATCTAAACATTCTGTAACTAAGATACTAAAGAAAGTGTCTTTCCTCCGTTTGTTTACTTTTACATTTGACAACATTTTGTCTAGTCAGTTTCCCTGTATTGTCAGTCAGTCTTCCCTGTTTGTGCTGTCCAAAAAACCCATACAAGGGAGAGAAAAACATTTTAAAAATAAGAGTGTGATTGTAAAACCCCAAGAACTGGCGGGGGGGGGCTCAGCCAAGTGTCCTACCTGAAACTACTTTTTACATTTTTTTAAAAATAACTAAAATGTCAAGTTGTCCGTATCTCTTCTAAGGTTGCCTATGCGATCTTTACTCTGTCGCAGACAGCGTATGCATTACAACGTATTCTTTAATTACATGGTTATATAAATATATTTCCATAGGAAATAAACTGGATAGTGATCTGTGACTGAAGCAGCTGAATTATATATTTTACTTTCATTGATCAATGAATGGCCCCCAGTCTCATTCATTACACCAAGTCCATTCAATATAAGTGACAAAATACGGCCTCCGTTATAGCAGTGTAAATTCAAAGTCTCCAGCTTTCAAAAGATTTACTCCATATTTACATTTTGGAATCTGCACTCGCATCTTGGCCCAAAAATCAGACACTGAGCTAGGCAACCTGTTTCATTCAGTACGTATTGTCTGTGTATTGACATCCTGAGCCCTAATCATGATAGTAAGTTAAGCACATGCATACGTGTTTGCAGGATCAGGCACTGTCTGAGGTAGGATCCTGTGGAAACTGTGTGTGAAACTGCATCACAAGGCATACGTAAAAGGAAATCATCAAAACATGTGCAACCGCAATATTAACACTGCTCTACATATGCATGCTTTTCTCTTCAACCTTACTTTTTTGTTAACATTGCTTTTTGTATGGAGTTTCCTAGTTTTTCTTTTTAAGGAAAACTTGTAAAACAAAAATTTCACAATGTGAAACTATTTGATAGATAGCAACAGAATATGGTGGCCTGTACAACATGTGCATTTCTACAGAATCCTTGCCTCTAATCTGTGAATTAGGCATAGTAACACAAATTCATCTCTGGTATAACTCCATAGAAGACACTGGAATGACACCAAGAATGAATTTGGCTCACTGCATAGAGTTGAAGTCAGAGTGGCTCAAAATAACTTTGTATTTGTTGATTGATGTCAAGAACTTTAACACAGTATTATTTAATTTAGTCATCAAGTATTTAGCTACTACTGGAAATCAGTTATATTTAGTATGTTAATATGTTCTACAATACAGGATATTTCCCTATAATATCAGTTCAATAGGAAGCTTTTGTAAGTTTGTCTCCTGGGTTGTTAGAAAGATGACAAGTCAACAAAAGATGCCATTGTAGTTCTAAATGATAGAACGGAATGTATAATTACACACACAATGTGAAAATCAACAGGGTTTCACGTAGGAATTATGTGAATACATACTCACTTGCATTTTTGTTCTGCAATTTCCAATACAATGGCCCTTTCTAATTTATTTTTAAAGTTTGTTTGTTTTTTAATTGGAGGCCTCCATAACTAAATTCCCCCCTTTTAGGGCCAAATCCTCAGCTTTGTGTGCTCTGGCCCCTGTGCAAAACTCTGGCATAGCCATAGCCTTCCCATATAGAGAGATGATAGCTGAAGAATGCTGCATTCCAGTGATCCCAGGAGGTGTAATGGTCCTTTGAGAGCTATTACCAGATGGCATAGTTTAGAGCAGCCCTAAGGCTGCTCTAAATGACATTGGAAATGGTGTAAAACTGGCCTTAAGATCACAGTCACAAGCAACTCCCTTCCAGCTCCCTGTTGAGCTATGCCCAGGGCTTACTGGGCACAGCCAAGGATTCAGCCCTTATACTTAATATTTTCTTACATATGAAGAACACTGTATTTTAGATCTTTATAAGCATTTGTTCATACAGTTAAAGAGGAAATGAAATAATGTGAATGAAGTATTTCTCCCCACAAATAACTTTACCATAAGCAAAAACTCACTCTTACCTAGAATAAGAATTTACACATTCTAACAATACAGGATTTATATTTATTTCTCTATAAATGGATTTTCACCATATCAAAATGCATTATAAGCCACTGTACGGAAATTCAGGAACAGAAGTGTGATTTTGTTTTGTTTTGTTTTTGGGGCGGGGGGGGGGGGTTGTTTAACAGAGTTAAACAAATACTTCTGTCTTTAGCCTCAGGTACTCCACAAGAGAAAACGAAAACAAAGAAGTTCTGATGGACATGACAATTGAAAACTCATTTGAAAACAGTATTTCATCTTTTCATATCCTCTCTTTATTTTCAGTATTTGCTTTTCTCCGTCAAGTAAATGTAACAAAATGAAACTGGAATATAGGGTTTAGAAAAGCTAAATGTTCAATATTTAAGCTTAAATTCAAATGGCAAAAAATATTTATTCAGAATTCAAGCTAGTAAGGGCTACTACATTACGGACATGAGCACTCCCTTGACAGTTTGGATGTATACACAGGACCAAATTTTAACCTTCATTACAACTAAAAGCCCCAGTGAAGACAATGGAATTTCATGAATTTAAGTGAGGACTTAATTTTGACCCACTATATATATATATCAAAATTGTTGTATTTAATGACTATTATGTATCACATTTTATCTATATATTATTATTTTGATCAGTTATTAGAAGACAAAAATATGAATGAACAGTTTAACTAGAAATTTAAAGAAATTAAAATTGGACACCCTAACTTTAAATCAGATGTAAAAGTTTACAAAAACTGAAAAGCCAAAAAAAGATGCCGAGTTAATATAGATATTTTACAGCTGTTCAATAAGGTGAACAAATATTTTATACATACTCTAGGATATATTCTATATTTAACTGGGGTGCGGGGTGTGTGTAAGAAACCACATTATAATGGACAAGAAGGAAGTTCTGGCTTCAGAAAGGGAATATTTTGTTTTCTAGAGGTCAAGTGTTTGAGAATAAGTTAAAAGCTTTGAGAGGCTGCAGAAGGAGCGAGGGCACTCAGTCTCTCCAGCATTTGGGCTGCAGGGCAGGCAGAGAACCATGGTGCTCTGCTGTTCGACCTCCCTCAGAAGCCTGTCTGCAGCTCCCAGCTGCCAGTATGGAAGGCTCTTGTCAATTTCATTTGCCGCCTGCAGGGTGAAAGCAAAATTGACAAGAGCCTACCAGGCAGGCAGCCTCATTTTGATTTTCCTAATGGAAAATAGACATTTTTTGACAAAATTAAAATTCTCCCATGGACAATTTGGATTTTACAAAAAGGGAATTTCCTGTTGCAAAATTATTCTAACAGAAAACTCCTGATGAGCTCTAATGTTAAGGTCTGATGGAACACAAAGAAACATAGTACATGCTACTGGCACAAGAGAATAATTGTTTACAGAAGGAAAAAGAAGCCGTAATAGAAGGGTTATTGGCTCTAATTTTAAGCACAGTATGAGGTGTTCTCTCTTCTAAAGTTACTGATGAGCAGTTTTGTTCACAGCATAAAAGACAATGCATATACACTTGCACCAAAAACAGCCAAGTAATCCCATTATCAAGAAGATTACTGTAATCTCCGGCCCTTCGTGGGGAGCAGGAGGACACCAGGTCCTTCTAGAAGACGCGTGACGCCGTACACTAGATGTCAGAGGCTCTAAATCATGGAGCAGGTCCTCAAGGAATCAATTCTGAAGCACTTAGAGGAGAGGAAAGTGATCAGGAATAGTCAGCATGGATTCACCAAGGGCAAGTCATGCCTGACTAATCTAATTGCTTTCTATGACGAGATAACTGGTTCTGTGGATGGAGGGAAAGCAGTGGACGTGTTGTTCCTTGACTTTAGCAAAGCTTTTGACACGGTCTCCCTCAGTATTCTTGCCAGCAAGTTAAAGAAGTATGGGCTGGATGAATGGACTATAAGGTGGATAAAAAGCTGGCTAGATTGTTGGGCTCAACGGGTAGTGATCAATGGCTCCATGTCTAGTTGGCAGCCGGTATCAAGTGGAGTGCCCCAAGGGTTGGTCCTGGGGCCGGTTTTGTTCAATATCTTCATAAATGATCTGGAGGATGGTGTGGATTGCACCCTCAGCAAGTTTGCAGATGACACTAAACTGGGAGGAGAGGTAGATACACTGGAGAGTAGGGATAGGATACAGAGAGACCTAGACAAATTAGAGGATTGGGCCAAAAGAAATCTGATGAGGTTCAACAAGGACAAGCGCAGAGTCCTGCATTTAGGACGGAAGAATCCCATGCACCGCTACAGACTAGGGACCGAATGGCTTGGCAGCAGTTCTGCAGAAAAGGACCTAGGGGTTACAGTGGACGAGAAGCGGGATATGAGTCAACAGTGTGCCCTTGTTGCCAAGAAGGCCAATGGCATTTTGGGATGTATAAGTAGGGGCACTGCCAGCAGATCGAGGGACGTGATCGTTCCCCTCTATTTGACACTGGTGAGGCCTCATCTGGAGTACTGTGTCCAGTTTTGGGCCCCACACTACAAGAAGGATGTGGAAAAATTGGAAAGAATTCAGCGGAGGGCAACAAAAATAATTAGGGGACTGGAACACATGAGTTATGAGGAGAGGCTGAGAGAACTGGGGATGTTTAGTCTACGGAAGAGAAGAATGAGGGGGGATTTGATAGTTGCTTTCAACTACCTGAAAGGGGGTTCCAAAGAGGATGGCTCTAGACTGTTCTCAGTGGTAGCAGATGACAGAACAAGGAGTAATGGTCTCAAGTTGCAGTGAGGGAGATTTAGGTTGGATATTAGGAAAAACTTTTTCACTAGGAGGGTGGTGAAACACTGGAATGCGTTACCTAGGGAGGTGGTGGAATCTCCTTCCTTCGAAGTTTTTAAGGTCAGGCTTGACAAAGCCCTGGCTGGGATGATTTAATTGGGGATCGGTCCTGCTTTGAGCAGGGGGTTGGACTAGATGACCTCCTGAGGTCCCTTCCAACCCTGATATTCTATGATTCTATGATTCAAATACTAGACACAGGGTCTAGCACCTAGTGAAACCCAACATACTCTACCAGCTGTCTCCAACTGTCATGCTCCTTTCAAGGTACCCAGACACCCTGCATCCCTGCCCTATTGTTGAATATGACCGAATGCCACAGACCCTTTCTCCTCTTCGCAGCCTATATCCTTCCAATCAGAAGCAAGAAGAGCACCAGGAGATTTGCTATTAACAGTTCATGACACAGCCCCTCTGCTGACCTGTGACTGTTCAGCAAATTCATCATACTGCATTAGTGTTTGGTGGGGGAAAAATAAGTATAGGGCTGTTTATTTGCACTCCAGTCCTTTACCTGATTGGTATACCTCCCCCTCATCCCGTTTGATATTTTTCATGGAGCGCCTAACAGTTGGGTTCCTTAAAATAGCAAGAGGATCCTCTGCAGGCACCTTAGGAGAATGTGGCTTTTCTTTCTCTGCCCGAGAGTCAGGTCAGGAAGAATGAAGGCTTGGGGGGTCTCACAGGACATGTGATCATGTCACCTGGTACTGGAATCCATCTTAAACCTGGTGCTTTTCCATTTAGAAGGAGGGGTGGGGACTCAGAGAGACAAAAGATTCCTGCCTTGTGCCAAAGCTATATAAGGGGGTGGAACAGAACAAAGGAGGTTCCAGTCATGAGAAATCCCCTACTTACCACCTGAGCTGGAGCTAACAAGAACTATACCGGGGAAAGGATTGGGCCCAGACTAGGAAAGAGTCCAGTCTGTGAAAGAAGCTTATTGGAACATCTCTGAGGGTAAGATTTTTATTTATTTTATCTGTCATCTGTTTCTTAATGTTTTAGGCTTAGATTTGCGTGTTTTTGTTTTATTTTGCTTGGTAACTTACTTTGTTCTGTCTGTTATTATTTGGAACCACTTAAATCCTACTTTTTATACTTAATAAAATCACTTTTGTTTATTATTGAACCCAGAGTAAATAATTAGTACGTGGGGGAGCAAACAACTGTGCATCTCTCTCTATCAGTGTTATAGAGCACGGTAAATTTATGCGTTTACCCTGTATAAGCTTTATAGAGAGTGAAACGGATTTATTTGGGGTCTGGATCCCATTGGGAGCTGGGTGTCTGGATGCTAGAGACAGGAGCACTTCTTAAGCTATTTTCAGTTACGTCTGCAGCTTTGGGGCACGTGGTTCAGACCCTGGATCTGTGTTAGAGCAGACTAGTGTGTCTGGCTCAACAAGGCAGGGTGCTGGAGGTCCAAACGGGCTCAGAGATAATCTCAGCACATCAGGTGACAGTCCCAAGGAGGTATCTGTGACTGAACCCGTCACAGTAGGGTTCCTTAAAATAGCAAGAGGATCCTCTTCAGGCACCTTGGGAGAATGTGCCTTCTGTTTCTCTGCCTGAGATGGGAAGGCTGAGGAAGCAGAAGTAGAAAAATATACCAGTTGGTGTTCCTTCAGCATCCAGGGGACTAAAGAAATGGCGTTAAGGAGTTCACTCCAACCCCAGTCTGAAAAGGAATGTATGACTGGCTGTTGAAATTCCAGGGGATCTCCAATTGGTTCATTTCTCAAGTTGCTAGAGTGATGGGAGCAGACCACATGGCCAGCAACCAACTGTCTTTGTATTCATGCTACCTCCATCTCCTACGTTTCCATTTCCAGCCTCCATAACATGGACCTCATAAAGAGTCTGAGATAATGAGAGACATCAACAACAGAGGAGGAATTAGAAAGCCTGCCATCAGGCCCCAAGTAACAGGATTCTCCCAAAAAGAAAAGCCTCTTTCATGCCGCTGATCTACCATTCTCCAACCAGTTTTTTTTTTTTAAATCAACATTTATATTTTGAGTAGTTCATTACAACTATGAAAAAAAATCATGGAAATGCCAAAACAAAAAAGTCTTGTTAGTAACAGTTAAGGCTGTGAAGTGTTTGTACAAACAATATTTACCATTACACACATTTAAAAAACAGAACACTAAATCCCAGAATAATCATTACCTATAGTTAACTATACAATTCAGAACCCTACTTTAAAAGACCATTAATTAACATATACCTATAAACAAAGCTTTTCTGTGTAACACAGGCCTAAAAGTATAATTGGGTTCAAAAAAAGATTTAGTTAAGTTAATGGAGGAGAGGTCCATCAGTGGCTATTAGCCACGATGGTCAGGGATGCAACCCCATGCTCTGGGTGTCCCTAAACTTCTGAATGCCAGAAGTTCGGACTGGATGACAGGAGACAGATCACTGGATACATTGCCCTGTTCTATTCATTCCCTCTGAAACATCTGGCACCCGCCACTGTTGGAAGAAAGGATACTGGTCTAGATGAACCATTGGTCTGACTCAGTATGGCTATTCTTATGATCTTAAAACAATCTTAACTCTGCCTTGTAATGATGTCCTGAAGAAGAAAGAAGAAAGTGAGATAACCTTACCCATCCGTAATCATTGTTTCATCTCGGTGACCGACACTAAGATATCTTCTTCTTAACCATTCTGTAACTGTGCCAGCTCTGAACATTATTATAAATAAACAATCCACATAAAAAATCTTGATTAGAAAAAGAACCCTCTTAGCACAAAACTTAGAGCACATGTGCAATAACAAGACTGACAAAAAATAAAATATCTTCATAAGCCCTACCACAGACTAATAGATCAAGCATCTGTAAATGTAGGGTCTGATTTTGCAAACATGACCCCAAATAATTTTACTCAGATGAATGACTTCAGTGGGAATGCAACTTTACTCACCTGTGTAATTGTTTGCAGGATAGACTCCTAAAGATTTAGCTAAACAAGCTAGAAATATATTTGTAATAAACAAGATCCTAATTCTTTTTCTCACGCTAAACTAAAAAAAAAAAGTTAATGTGACAAATCAGCATAAGAAAGGACATTAATATTTAAAATCAAACTCCCTCCTTAACTTACCCTCTTTTACCCCAAGAATTCCAAGGCATATGTTATGTCACCTAAATCACTGATTATACATCCTTGATAGCATGCAGGAACGGAGGGTCAAGACAAGGACAGAGTTGGCAGTAAATTAAAGGTAGAGTTTTATCTCTCTCTGCTTTTTGCTTTCATTTGTGTATATCAAACTTTTCAAGCTATTTTAACCTTTAACTTCCAAATTGGAATTGCTTCTAGGTTTTACTCTACTACCCCACTTTTGTCCTCCAGTAAAGAAGTCCTATTAGCCAATAGATCACACAGACTCAAAAGAATCAATTTTTGAGTCTAGCCCCTGAAAGCCAGAGAATTGTCTTTAGAGAAGCTCTAGGGTGAATCTCTATCAAGAAAGCACACAGCTTTGTCTGCAGCTAAATCATAATAGGGATTAGGAGCGGAGTGAGGGGCTCTTTATACCATTTTGTTGTCACAGAGATTTCTAATTTTCTGCAAACATAGTAAGTTTGATTCTGAGCTAATTTACACTTATGTAAAGCCAGAGTAACTCCATTAAAATGATTGGAATAATAATGGTGTAAAACATTTGAGAGTGAGCACAAAATCAGCCCCCATATCTTCTGTTTACATTTAGGAGCCATTATGAATTAGGGCATAGTAGCATGACTGTACTGCATCTTGATCATAGGAATAAAGTAATTCTAAGATAAAATGACAGCTAAGATTCTTTAATCCTGCTGTGAACTTTAACTTGCAAATGAAAGAATGTTTACCCCCCCGCCCCAAGGGGTATGAACTCAGACAGCTGACACAAGTGAAATGGAAATAAACAAGAGATGCTTGAGCCCATGAGCTAAGCTTATCGGAGCCTGCACCCCTAAACCCATGAGTTCCCATTGCTGCTGGCTCTAGGAGCTGCTGTAGAAACAGGGAAGGAAGACAGGTAACATTCAAGGAGCTAACTACCTACTCCTCTACCTTTAGAAAAAGGAGAGTGCCGTGTGAGGACAAACACAAGAGCTATGCTTTAAGCAGCAATTAGAAAACTCCCTGACCAAGAAGTTCCTATCTTTATTAAGCTCCCCACTGCAACACATCCTCTTGGGATTGTTTCTACTGCTCTTGGTGATCTGCATGCTTTTTGCAAAATATCCCATTGTGAGGCATCTATTACATTCTGCCTCTTTTCCTGGACATGGTTGCCATCTGTGGCTTGGTGTCTTGCCACAGAAAGCATATGCAGTGAAAGCATGGAGTGGGTGCAGAGCTATGCAGCCATCTCTGCCTGTACTGTTCCTCTCTTCTCTTCTCCTCTCCCCAGGCTATTCCCCGTGGTCCCCACACATCCCAGACTAGTCTGAGGTTTGTGACAACCCTACAAAGTTAGGAAACTCTGTATTAGAGGCACATCTGCTAGAAAATGTAAATATTTTTAAATATGAAACAAAAATTCAATATTTGCAAATATCTCCCCACCACCTCTTTAGTACAGACTACAGGTGAAGGAACCTAGAAATGGGCGGAGGGGAGGGGGGAAAACATACAGAAAATACAAGACCCAGTGTGGTTCATTAGTTGTGGAACATCACCCAACGTCCTGTACAGTAAATGTCCATATATAATATTTTAAAACAGATTCCCTGTATCTGTTGTATCTTACTGAGTGTGCAACTGAAAGATCTCTCAGGCATGGCTCCCTATACAACATTCACATAAGTCTGACTTTTATTTAAATTTTGGGAGGGAGGGGAACATAATATTCTAAAAATAGAAACCTTAAAGATGTTGGCTGTCTAACCATTAAGACAAAAGGGAAATAATGAAAAAAGTGTTAATTGTTTGGTCATTTTCTGAGTCAACATTTTTTATGAAAGAAAACAAGGACAGTGAGTGGCCATTGTCTATTTTACTTCTGGCAAAGAGGATAATAAAGCCTCTGTGAATGTGACATCAAAGTGCATAACCAAAAAAATCTTTAGTGCTCTCATTTCTGCAACCCTACAGGAAACCTATCATTACAGAGTGAATCTGAAGTAACTCCACTGATTTCAAAGGAGTTAGAGATATGAGACTATTTACTCATGAGATCAGAATCAGATCCATAATTTTTCTTTAGACGCAAATGTCATGCAACTATACTTAACTTCAATTGTCATCTCCATCTAGCTTAATAATCAGAAAATGGGCTTTTCACAACAATCATATTTCAAAATGAAAGTATAATTACATTTAAGTCAAAGCCACGCAATGATGGACTGTATGTTTGTGTGTAACGGCAAATTATATGCTTTTTAAGCATGTCAAAATTTTCAAAAGAATTAACCATTACAATGATTCTGCTGAGGAAGTTGTGGTAGGAAGACAAACTCCCCCAGGTCATTTTTCAACTAGTTCACGTTATCTCACATATGTGATACATATTGTATGCATTGTACATTTTTTCCAATTCCTACTTCCCTAAAACGTCATACATTTTAATATCTTTCAAGGGAAGATTGGCTATATTGCTTCACACACTTAGTTAAAAAGTAAAAATCAGCAGCGTACTGACTGGCTCATGGAGCTGGTAATGAATGGGAAAGTCTTTCATTTGTATGGCACTGTCTCAAATCCCACTTAGATTAGTAGTGACAAAGTCATTACCATCAGATGGTTGATATGAAATGAGTTCAATATCTCAGTTCAATTCTTAATAGGACAGGTATCCAAACCATTTAAAAAAAATATCAAAGGAAAAAGCTTTGTCAGAAGTTTCCAAGGAGGGCAAAGACCAAATGGCCAAGGAGACTGACCAGGGCAACGTAGGGAAGATTTTACTGTCTATGTGGTGTCTGTTTTATGCTTAACTAGAAGCATTCTGTCTTCAGTGCTTCTCAACTGGAACCTGCCACAAGCACCTGTCTTCTTAAGTAGTAGGTTCTTCAGGGCAGGGACAATGCCGTCTGTTGTGTTTGTACAGCACCTAGCACAGTGAGAACTGTGGGTGCTAATGTAAAATAAGCATTAAGTAATAAATAAAAATGTAAACAATTCCCAGATGGGGGGAATAAAAAAAATCCCCACGTTTACTCAAACCAGACTACCTCAATTTGGCAAAATATTGACTTCAATTTATTACATTAATTTCTAAGCTACCCTTTTAACAAAATAAAGTCTGCAATGGAGAGTGTTTAGTTGCTTGAAATAAAGCAGAAGAATACTTGAATAACTCAGTTTCTAATACATTAAAGTTAATCAATTATTTCTGCATTCAAATTTCCATTATAGTTATAAAAAACACAGAACAGGTCCGTAAAATATAATTATGGGGAGATACTGCTACATACAGTTTGCTAAATCAAGACTAATGCTTTTGTTTCAAGGATCCGTTTGTGTTTTAGCTTCCTTTAAGAAAGATCTTTTCATTTAAATGTCTTGATCTGTGAAGCCATATTCATATGGGAGAGAAACAATGAATGGAATTAAATTAGTCCTTATTTAAGATGTATTTGAAACTGCCTGAAACTAATCCTGTTGATCAGCTCCACAATTTCTAAATTAGCTAGAAAGCAATTTCTTTGATATTCACAAATTATAAAACAGCAAAATTAATGTGTATTTCTTACATTTTAGACCATCTGCTAACCATTACTATTCCACTTAAATGTAACTATTGAGGTGCAATTTTATACACTAATAAATACTTAGGAAATATGCCACTTTGCATTCTAGAAAGAGAAACAACATCTATATCTCCCCCCAAAAAATAGACATACAGAACTGCATATTAAAACTCCAGTCCAGGAGATACCTGGGCCCATGGGGAATCCCACTAAGTTCAGTTAAATTCCTCATAGGCACCGGAGTCTGCACTTGCAGAGCTCATTGTGAGTTTAGGACTTTGTTAGCTTCATTCTGGGCTTTGTGCCATTTAGACATAGATCTGCGTTGGGGCGATGAAGAGCCACACTGCCCAACACGTAGCACTGGAGATACTCTGCCAGTGCACAGGGGGAGCAGGTACACTGCTACACCTCTTAAAGGGGTACAGCATACCCCCCTACATCCATGTGACTGGTAAACTCCACTGGCCAACGCATGGAACAGCGGAGCCATGACTCTGCCTTCTCTGTGCCTCTTCCCACCCACTTTGGAGCAAGGTGGGCCTTCAAAGGAATAGTAAGAGAACAGCCCCAGTGCTACGCTGATCACAAGGACTGCAGTTATTTATGACCCCTTTGTGGGTCAGGTAAAGTGGAAGGCTCTTATTCCCCATTCCCCCCATTGACCATTCATGTAAGGGGCCTTTCTAGTAACACAGTGGGGACATATGCTAATAGTGCAATTACTGGGAGGTAATATATAAGAAATACAGTTCAGTATGAAGTCTTTGCTGAGGAGTACATTAGGAGAGAGTCAAGGGAATATTTGCCAGAACTCACATATCTCCAAACTATTGTCAGTGGGAGGTTCACAAGTTACTGTTAAGGTCAACAAACTTTCCCTCAAGTCTCATTACAATAAGTTGAGGAAAAAAATCAAGTAATATAGCTGAAATAAAAAAGGTCTTATTTAAGAAGCTTAAAAGAAGCCCTTGAGTCCAATTTATGTTCAAGATTATAGATAATAAGAAAACAGAATGTCTCTTCTAACAATACCATTGAGAAGAGGCTGTCCTTCGTTTAAACCCCTCGATATGACTGCATTGTAAACATCTTCGGGAAATCCAGTCTTGCATAATATGCCTTCACAAGTTGCTTTTATTGGTGCCTGAAATGCAAGACAAAATGTATGTAATACTTGCAGTCCCATTCAGCTGAGAAACATTCCACTTGGCGTAAACCCCGTTTTGTTACCACATCGTCTTTGTATCTAAATAGCTGCAATTAGAACTCTGAGGGCAAAGGGTTAATCTTTTTGATAAGTGGAATGGAGGGAACAAATCTCATTTGTCTCATAAGATCTAAATAATACACAATCTTGATTCCTCTAACAACTGAACATTTCAACTAAAACAGCCATTGAGACTGAAGTGGAATCACAGAGGGGACAAAAACATTCCTGGAAATAAACATTGCACAAAACTGATCACCAACTTTTTCAGACATGGATATGTTACTTTTGAGAGGAGAGATTTAACCATCAGTTTAAAACGTTTGGTTGTGGGTACTTTTCTGTGTCTGCATTCGCTCAATGGGTAAATAGCTGAGAGAAAAAAATCACAAGTGCAACATTTTAATTAGTTGAACCTATACTTAAACAGAGATCATAGAAAGGCCACATACTTCTACTACAATCACCTTCTATGTGAAAGAGAGAAGGAGCTATTACTAAATCAGCATAACACGGCAATATATTAGCCACTGAAACTGAGTTTACTATCTCACTTCTAAAAATAAAGCCTTTTCCAAATCACATATCGTTTTCACAGTTTGAGAAAAATAACTTCCACAAAAGACATTTAAAATGGGTATTTTCACCTTTCTCCTTTATTTCCAAGCAGGTTTTAAAGTTAAAGAGTTAACCTATCAACTATGCATAGTCATCAGTAACTACATGACTACATGAGGCAAAGAACTAATAAGGTTTTCTATTTGGTTCATTTTTTATATTAGTGGCACACATAGCAAAATTCTAGTTTACATGTGGCCAAATAACAGTGTATGGTTACAAACAGTCCTGCTGTTTAAGCCACAGTGGCCATCTTTTGTATGATCCTAGTACTTACTTTGTTTAAAATAATGTATCAAACAAAAGAAGAAGTGTTTGTGATCATAATGGAACACCACATTGGACTCCCCTTAGATGGTCTTGTGGGACTCAAACATATTCATACATTTTATGGCTCACAGGTCTTTTCACTCATTAGTAGGGATAAATGTACCAAAGTCTTTTTTTCCATTGGCACATATTGGTAGTCAGCTTTCGAACTCCCATTACAAGAATTTTATCACTTGGAGAAATTCTTGAAGTGTTCAGCTGAGCCCACATCCAGCTGATCCTGGTTCATTTCAAGAGTTGTATCAGAACAGCAAATCTGTCAGCATACTGCAATTTTAGTTTTAATTAACCTACCATCCATTTGTGAGGTAGTACATTTTATCAGAGTAAGCACCTGAACAGGGCTCCTAGTTGTCAAGTGTGTCTGTGTCCAATTAACTTTAAACTGTGGACTGCATTTAATTGTGACTTAAAGTGCACCACAGATCTCTCAGCTATGTCAATTACTTACATGCTTTTTACACTTTATAGACAAAAATGCTTAAAACAAAATGTAAATGACAAAAGCATATATATAATTTAAGACTGCAAACAAAGTTATAACTCTGAGTTATGAGGGACCTGTACTGAACACTCAGCTAAGTATCAGATTTATAAATGACAAAGATGTTTAGAGTTTTTTTCAATACTGAAAAACTACTAAATCAAAAATAATGACTGAATCTTCCTTTTTTCCCAGCTTTATAACACAACTAATGGTTTCATATAGCTTCCATAATTTAAAGAAAGAACTGTTTAAACTACTGTGCAAAGGTGATCTCAAAGCAAACGTGATAGGGAAAAAGGGGAAAAAATAGTCTTTTATGGTATCCGTGAAACAAATAAATCCAGGGTGGGCAATTGAGTAGATAACGGGATTTTTAAAAGTCTGCACTGATGTGCCTGGGAATCCTTCAGCCTTTCCAACAAGCTAGATGTACTGAACAACTCTTATAAAGTGAAACAATGCCCAATGAAACAAAGACTTCGGGACATGAATAAAGAGGCCTCTTTATTCCTTCATTTGCAAGCCCTCAATTTTATACAGAAACAAAAGACAGTACGCTGTTCCCAAAAACAATTCATTGTAAACATTCTTTGGGAATAAAACCCCAAGGGGAGGCAGAATTCTAATGTTTAACAAAACCTGTGTTATGCATTTTCAATTAAATAAAGTCATAGCTTGAGCCATGGCAAGATCTGGGTCATTTCAAGTTCAGCCCAGGAGTATTAAAAATCGTTGCTGGGTTTACAAGATAATGTCTCTCAGAAAAACAATCTGAACTAAAAGTATGAAATCTTATGATCAAGAAAATATTGAAATTTGTTTTCCTTCCCTTACTGTCTGGCCCAAAAGCAAGAAAGAAAGGGAGATTATAAAACAAATTGTTGTAATTTACAGGGTTTTTTCTGTGACTAGCACAGTCCAGAAGACCACCTCAAGCAGAATATAATATTAACTGTACATTCATCCACAAGAGAAGATTACTGAAAAATTTACCTTTTAATAGCAATTGTACGCAATGTTACCAGTACAAAACCTTCTGACTTTAAGGGGAGTTTTAAAGCCTAGAATAGGGGCAACACTTTGAAAATTTGCATCTAAGGCTATATCTTCACTGCCGCATTAACCCAGCCTCTTATCTGGGCTTTAGCCCAGCCCCCTCTACCATTCCCCCTCCCCCACAGAAGCTTTTTACCAGGGTTTGGAGGTGCTTTAAGCCCTGGCTAGCTTATTCAGATGGGAGTATAGGTTAGAGCCCGGGTTACACTTTAACTCAGACTAGAACCCAACCACTTTGCACTGAGGGTGCAGGCTAAGTCACTCAAATGCTGACAGTCTGACTCCGTTTCCCATTCCTGCCCCAAAGATAGACAAGTTCTCCCACAATTGAACAAAGCATGGAACATCTCAGCGCAAAGAACAACAGGATATGCTTCCAGACACACATAGGTGAGGGAAGAAACAGTGAGGACACAGTAATGCAGGTATTGCTTTACACCCAAGCTAAGCTAACCTCGGTTATATTAGTTACCCTAACTATATAGTTCATTTCTAATAAAAGTCTATTTTCTGGTTTCCATGCATTATGGAAAGTTGCAATGTAAAACCCAGCGAATAGCTGGGTAGTTCAGCTCTTTCTTCTTAATAATTACACATTAATTTGCAATTGTGGCCAGACATAATGTTACATTTGGGCCCCAGTCCTGCAAACACTTATGTATGTGCTTACCTTCAAACAAGTGTACAGTCCCATTAAAGTAAGTGAGTGAAATCCTGGCCCCACTGAAGTAAATGAGAGTTTTGCCACTACCTTTAATGCCGGCCAAGATTTCACCCTCTGGCACTACTCATACATTTAAATCTCAACTTATGTGTAATTTTTTGCAACATCGGGACATTGTTTTCCAGTGTTGGCTTGAATTGGTGGAAGAAATGTTCCTTTCATTCAAGTTTCTATTTTGTAAGCTCAAGGCTTCCAAGTTCAGGTTCAGAGCTTCATGGTCTGTATTTGAAATGCTTCTGATTTGGTTTTCATTAAAAGTTCATCAGATCTAATCTGGTGTTGTACCTCATTAAGTCAGGGGATTTCAAATGAGAAATTGTTGATTCTTAAACCAACAGTTAAGTTTTCTTTAAAATACTTACTTTATCCCAAATTACAAAAAAATCTGTTTTTCCACCCATTCCTATTGTAAAATGAATTGCAAAGCAAAAAGAAAGTTGTTGTAATTGACTACTGCTTTACAGTTCATAAAGAACTCCAAACACCATTTTCCTGATGTAACATGAGGCTGTTGGAGTTGCAGCTCTCCTTTTGCATAACTGAGAGCAGGGGTTAGTTAAACATCTAAAATATTTGATCCACCAAAGAGGTCATGGGTCTCCATCAAACATAGAGAACGAAGATCCCAATAGTCCAGTTTTAAGAGAAAGAAAGATCTAAAATCTACTTTCAGGGCCATCCTTAGGCATATGCACCACACACGGCTGCGTAGGGCACCCGAAAATTTGGGGCACCACCCTCACTGGCTGCAGACTTCTTTCTGGCCCTTCCCCCACGCTAGGCCAGCAGGCTTCTTCCAGACCCCCTGGTCCATCCCCTCCACCCACTCACTACTCAGCTGAGGGCTCCAGCTTCGGTGGGGCCAGGAGCAAAAGTTTGAATGTGAGTGAGCAGGGGGAGCCAGGCCAGGTGGTGGGGGGCTGGACAAGGCTGGGAACAGAGCGGGGGAATACCCGGAGGCTGGGAAGAGATGGGGGGAAGGCGAGCTCGGGGGGGTAGAGCCAGGCACAGGACTACAGTGAGCGTGGCGGGGCGGAACTGGGCTGGGGATGGCTTGGGGGGAACCAGACTGGGAAGGGAAAAGAGCAAAAGAACAGGGGAGGCTCTTTGTCTGGCTCAGTGAGCGAGCAGCGAATGTGCTAGTGCTAGGGCCTCCTCGGGAGCAGGCTGGCGGCCCCAGGGGAGAGCAGCTGTTCCGAGCAGACCCACCCTGTACCTCTCCCCTCTTCTGCCCATGTGCCCTTCCCCGCCAGCAACTCCCTGCAATCTCTCTCCTAGTCTCCTTTTCACTCCGCCTCCCTCTGCTCTGAAGTTTAATCCCAGATGCTGAGGATCCCCTTTGGACCGTCACCTTTTCCTCTCCTTCCTCCCTCAGCTGGGATTAGCAGCAGACAGGGGCTGGGAGGAGAGGCAGACACAAGGAAAATAAAGAAGATGGCGTTTGCTTTTCCTGCCCATTCACAATATTACGGTGTCAACAGGAGGAAACTGACACTAAAACAAAGGGAGGAGGGGGATTACCTAGAGCAGAAAAGCAGCAATCAGGGCTGCAGAATACAAGGAGGGAGCAACCACTTAGCTGGGAAAGAAGATGGACTCACACTTGACAAGGCTGGAATAGCTGAAAACTTCTATTTAGAGAAAAGGGACATGATTTTTTT
Source organism: Chelonia mydas (assembly GCF_015237465.2). Classification (NCBI taxonomy): domain Eukaryota; kingdom Metazoa; phylum Chordata; order Testudines; family Cheloniidae; genus Chelonia; species Chelonia mydas. Next base: position 76,785,860 of record NC_057850.1, on the reverse strand, counting down.
TCTTGTGGATCCAAGTATCTCCAGGGCTGTCTCTCAAGCTGGTAGCATTTTGAATGAGGGAGAGTTCTGAACAGTGCAGAGTTGATTTTAAAGATCCCTTTAAGAATGCAGCACCTTCTTCCTCACCCATGGCAAAGACCTTTAAAAACTGCCTTAAATAATCCAAAACAAGAGCCACTGTTCAAATGAGACTTGGCTGGTTATGGCTCCAGCCCCACTGCTGAAGTACTGTTGAAACTGTGTGCTGAGTTATACCCAGTACAATCCCACTGAGTCATGTGTGGCAACCAGGTGTGTAAATCAGGGCAGAAAAAGAGACTGGTGCCTGAATATAATTCCTTTTCTTTTTAAACTGCACATCCTAAGCACCTCTTTACTTTTCAGGATTAGAGGGAAATGCTCTATTTTAGGGAGAATGAAAGGCCATTTGGGAGTTGATGGCCCACAGCCATGGCTGACAAGGACCTGGATGAGGGCTTGACTCAGCCATTGGTGTCAGCTATTTCTTTTTTGTCATCCAAATGGATTTTGGGTCATGGCTCACATCCCAGCCATCATGCAAAATGCTTTCCTGTGGCCTTTTGAGGTGCACACAGAGGTAACTCACTGCCAAGTCCCTATGCTAGGAGAGGAGGGGAGGGGACGAGAGGGGCAGGGAGGAAGAAAGCTGCAGGGTGATCTCCCCGTGCAGCCAGTGGCCTATGCTTGCCACTTCCATGCTAGAGCTTCACATTTATTTATTGACAAAATTTGCAGAATTTTAAAATATTGTGCACAGAATTTTTTGGTGCTGAATTCCCTCAGGAATATGGGGTGCTGGGCAGTTGGGGAGGGTCTGTGAGGGGGAGCTCGCTGGGCATAGGGATCTGTGGTGGAGATCTCTGGGTGAGGGGCCACTGGGCATGGGGGCTGCTGGGCATAAGGAGGTGTGGGGTACTGGGCAGGGAGGTGGTGTGGCAGGGCATGCTGACAGGTGGTGTGGCAGGGCTGGGGTTGGGGGCGCAGGTGGGAGGGAAGTGCAGGGGTTAGCGGTGAAGGCGGCACAATTAAACTATTTTTAATAAAGTGCATGTGGCAAGTTTTCCAATACTGTAAGCTTGTTTGTGTTGCAAAGAACAAGTCGGGCATAGGAACACCAGTTTAATAATACTGTGTAGGGCCCCATAAATCCTAAGGACAGCCCTGTCTATTTTATTGACCTTCAGGGCACTTGCAAGGCCTACTTGTTTTCCCTAGCTGCCAGGGATTGGTGGGATATCATAAGATTTGAACTATGTTAAGCTGCTGGGTGATGATTATATATTATTGAGAAAAAGTGGAGTCCCTGGAGGAGTTTGTACACAAGTATTTTTTAAATATGTCAAGTCGCACATAGAAAAAAGGATAAACATTGCTTTTATGAGTGTGTTTATAAATCAAATCCATAAATATTGACTGAAACAAAACAATAATTTGAGCAAAATGTTCAAAAGACTTGGCAGTGATGGACCTGCCATTTTGGAACCTGCAAACCCTGTTCTCATAAATCATTTATGACAATTGAAAGCCTACATTTTCTCTCTTCACTCAGGCCAAACCAAACTCCCATGGACTTGAGTAAAAATGGCAGGATCAGACCCAACTGTTAATCATACAGATTAGGGTATTGTCTTGTGAACTGGTAAAAGAATTGCAAAGTGAAGTTGAGTAATCCTGATACCCAGACCAAAACTTTGATCCCTCTCAAATCAGTAACAAACTAAAAACTCTTTCAGTAGCTGGTTGTGATACAACAAGCTTTCCTTGAATTGATCCATTAGAAGGAAGGGGTAGCATCCTTCAATCATTCCCTCAAGACCAACCCTCTAAGGAGGCCAATATTTAATCAGTCAATTAACAAGGGCTACGCTGAGGCAGAGGAGGATAGTTGAAATTTAGTTTATCTAATTATAATAATAATTTTAAAGCAAAAAAGGTATCCCTTTCACACACACCTCCTTTCATCTGTGACTTATCTTCTTGCGTCCTACACTTATACATACATGAGTAATCTCACCGAGTTCAATGGGACTACATGCGTATAAGTAAGATTATTATCTTTTCCTCCTAAAATTAAGTTAAAGACATCTTTGCAGGATTGGGGCACACAGGCTGGGGAAAGGACCATAATTTTTATATGTTTGTTGAGAACAATGACACCTCCTCTATCCTAATCAGGTGCCCTGTGCACTTTTGAAATTGTCATAATGAGTTTTTAAATGGATATAATATTGGGTTTCTTTAGTAAAGGGTTCCTTTTTTAAAAAGGAACTGTAACTAAAAACATGTTACTTTAAGGCATGTCAGAGAAGTTATTTAACACCCCTGCCCTCCACTCCCTCACCTCCCAAAAAAGGGAAATGAATCTAAGGCTGAACTCTAGGCTGATTAACTAGCCTTACAGGGACAAATTGATATGCAGTACTTTGGGCGTTGTCCAATATGACAGTACCACTTTTAGGCTCCAATCCTGCAAACTTCTATGCACATACTTATCTTTGTGTATGTGAGTAGTCCCACTGGGACTACTCACATACATACACAAAGATAAGTATGTGTAAAAGTCTTTATTGAATTGGGGACTTCAGTATTCAATCAATATATATTTTAATGTTTAACATAAAGGAGAAGGACAAAGACATACCAGTAGGAAAATATGCAATCCATGATATTTCTCAAAATTATAAATAAATGAACAAAACATGAAAATATAGCATTATTCAGCAAAATGTATAAAAAAAAGCCTTTGATGCTGTACTTTTGTAGAGTTAACTGATAGGTCAATAGCAAAACTGGGAGGTGATTTTAAACCATTCAGTTATCCAAAATACTGTTGTATGTAGACATTCTACTGCACTCCTCATTATATAAACTGGGAAAAAATCATATGGTACTTAAAAGACTATACCACACATGGGGGAATAATTCATTTTCACAAATGAGGACTGAGTACAGACAATCACAAGATGAGAAAAGAAGCAGAGCATGAGTCACTGATGCATGATAATCTCTACTGAGTAAAAATAACTTTACTCCCAACTTCCTCAAGCTATTCTTACATTTATACAGTACGTTTTTACAGCTTGCATACTTTTTAAATAATTTTTAAATAATTAAAGAACGCTGTAAGTTTCACTTGCTCTGGAAAAATCACCTGTATTAAGACGGGGCGTGATGGGAGTTTGCCATTGACTTGAGTAGTAGCCAGATGAAACCAATGAAGAGGAGAAGCTAAATTTTTGGATTTGCGTATGTTGTGCCAAATTAATTGCAGTTTTAAAATAAGGCCACTTCACTAGGTTCCCAAACGTATTTTATATTATTTATTCTGACATCTTAAGCTGAATTTATTTATTGGCTTGTATTTCAAAATTGCAGCAGAGCAAGTTGCGTGTATGTTTGGGGGAGTGGCGATGGGGGCTGAAGGGAAAGAAGAGGGAGGCTTTATAAACAAACAGATTAAAAATGTATGGTTTATTTATATAAGCTTACTTTAACTTCTTGAACATATATAATATAAACATAATATACAATGCTAATGTAACTCTATCATCTTAACAGCAAAACAAAATGAACTGGGTTCATAAAGTACAAAGTAATTTGTGTGTGTCAAAACCCAGTTATTTTATCTCAAAGAAGTCAGTTTAAGACTTAAAGATGATCTGATATATCCTAAAATAAATTTTAAAAGCTGCAAAAGATCCCAAATCATTTCACACAACACATCTTTTAATGGTATCTGCCAGTTTAATAATAGGAGTAAGACAATGTAAAAAGAAAAGAATTCCTTCTTTTACTTTTCTGCATTTTCCCAGGAAGTGTGGATGACATCACTAACACCTAGCCGATACCATGACTGTAGCTCCTTTGGTTATTATAAGTTTTAGTGATGCGGAGAAAATAAAATCTTGAAATCAGATCTTACCAGGTTAAAAGTTTTCCACATACCCTTTAAAAGTGGATGTACTTGAAACAGTAATAATAATGTTTGGGAGCTACATAGAACCGTCCACTGAAAATCTTGAAAGTCTACACAAGGCAAGTATTCTACTAAGGATTCAGGATCGCCATAAGTTTTTAAATAATATTTTAAAAATGCTTTCTGTTCACTTTCAAGGGAACATGGTGAAGTTGAAGTCTAGTCAGTTTTAAAAAAATGAGTTAAAAGCAGTGACTGGTATTCCTCCTGCCCCTGAATCCTCAACTCTGTGTCTGTGGTTATACAATCACATTTTGACCATGTTCTTTTAATATATTTTAGTGAAATAATACTTGTGAAATATACCAGCCATACCATTGGAGAGTGAAGCCCTTCACACACACACGAAACCACCACCACCAAAAACACAACACACACAACAGCAATAGCCGCTTCGCCTTAAACCCGACCTAAAGAGACCACTACTAGAGGAAACAGGGTAGTTCAGTCCACACAGAAATTCAATCATTTGATTCTCGCAGCGAGCAGGGATGTTACTTAGGGTGCTGGTTTTGCCACATGGATAAATTTACTAGGAAATGTAATAAAACCAATACAGTCTTCAAACAGTATTAACTTTCATTCTGTCATTCTAGGCTAAGTTCAAACCAGCAACTACAGAGTGAAAGGCTCCATAGCACATTATTACTTATCTATTTTTTCTAACGGCCATCACCATACTGTCTGAACACCATCCCCACAGCCATCCAATCATCTTTCATATTTTAAAAAATACTGTCCCCCTTCTGAGTACTTATTTGCTATTCCCCTTCTCAACAAATGTTTGAAGGTCAGAAACATTTCTGTCAACAGCGCCACCCCCTCACTTTATTTCTTCAATTCTACGTCCAACTTTCCTGTTTCTATTTCAATTTTGTCCTTATCCCCAGTTAAAGCACCAATGGTAGTAGTTGATGTTTTCACAGATTCCAAGGCCAGAGAAGGGAGCACTGTGATCATCTAGTCTGCCCTCTTGTATTAGCCATAGAACTTCCCTAAAATAATAGAGCACATCTTTTATAACAACAGCCAATCTTTATTTTAAAACAGTCACTAATGGAGACTTCACCACAGCCCTTGACAAAGGTTAATTTCTCTTACTGTTAAAAATGTACGCCTTATTTCCAGTCTTAATTTGTCTAGCTTCAACTTCCAACCACTATATCATGTTATCGGATAGACAGAAGTGCCCATTTTTAAATATTTGTTTCCTGTGTAGATCCTTATAGACAATAATCAAGTCACCCCTTAACCTTCTCTTTGTTAAGCCAAATAGATTGAGCACTTTGAGTCTATCACTATAAGGCATGCTTTCTAATCCTTTAATAATTCTCATGGCTCTTCTCTGAATCCGCTCCAATTTATCAACATCCTTCTTGAACTGCGGACACCAGAACTGGACACAGTATTCCAGCAGCAGTCACACCTGTGCCAAATATAGAGGTAAAATAATTTCTCTACTCCTACTCGAGATTCCCCTGTTTATGCATGGAAGGATCACATTCGCTCTTTTGTTCACAGCATCGTACTAAGAGCTCATGTTCAGCTGATTATCTACCAAAACCCCCAATTTTTTTTTCCAGAGTCTCTGCTTCCCAGAATAGAGTTCCCCATTGTGTGAATATGTCCTACATTCCTTGTTCCTAAATGTATATATTTACATTTAGCCATATGAAAACATAAATTGTTTGTGCCCAGTTTACCAAGCCATCCAGATTGCTCTGTATCAATGACCTGTCCTCTTCATTATTTACCACTCCCCCAACAATTCTGATAGTTAAGCAAATCTCTCCTTTTGCCGTCTCTTCTCCCCCTCCCCCTTTGATGTTAAGATTTTGCATAGCAGCTACAGAATCATGTTAAAATAGATCACCACCACAGACTAGGCCAGTTTCTAATCTCAAATGTTCTGCATATGTTGCTGAAAACCTGAGTTTAGTATCTGCTTTCAAATCCCACCTTTCTCAAACATAAACTGAAGTTACAAAGGTCTGACTCCTGATATTTTTCCAGTTCTAATGATCTTTCAAATAACTCAGTTGTGACGGTTTCACTACACCACTGACAAATGATGAAGTCATCAATAACTCATGGAAATAATTTATGCGTCTTCAATACAACAAAGATTTGAAATGACAAAATAAACAAATTAACAGCAAATAGGAAGCTTGGACATTTTAGAACAATCTCTCACTAATTAACTTCTATTTACCAAAAGCAGTCAATATAGAAAGAAGTTATAATGCATGTCTGAATTGTAAGTTTTTTTCGTAGCAGTACATAAGAAAAAAAATCTGCTAAAATAAAAGACTGCTTTCCAGACACAGAGTTATTAAACTGATTTCATACCTAAGTTCCAACTTTGTTACACCCTATTAAAACCAGCCCTAACCTGAATTAGCAGATACCCAAACAAGGGGGAAATTGGATTTCCCAACCGTAACTGACGCTGAGCGATACACAAAAGCAATTAGGCTAGTTCCTGTCCTTAATTCATAGTTTGTGTTTTAATTTAAAAATCAGTCCTGCGTGAAAAGATGGTGGAATAATAGCCCACTGCAGAATTCATGATTTAAAGATTTACTAAGTGATATGGTGTATAAACAGAAGCAGAAAGGCACTTACAAGAAAGGCCACACAAAAACACCCATAAAGAAGCTGCAGGTAGACTCTGCCAAGTTAATAACACAGAAACAACTGCCATCCAGACTCCCCCACTCCACAAAAACTCAGATAACAAAACCAACCTTTTTAGTGACAGATCAAAACAAGTTTCTGAGAAGGGCAGCAGTTTCATATGGAAGGAACCTTGGCGCCCAGTCAGACACTTCTCTGTCACGAGAGAAACTAACATCCTCTTAAGCTAGAAAGAAAATCCCCCAGCTGTTTAGAATCAATGTTTCAGCACCTCCCATGTAGGGTGCAGCCATCAAACCCTGGTAAATGTGGGGGGAGAAGGCAGAAAAAAGTGACTGGAAACGGGGGAGGGGGGCAGAGAGGGGAGCTATCTGAAAAACAAGGAGGGATTTTAGCTCACTTCAGTGTCACGAAGGGAGAGAGAGAAGGTGTAATCCAGGCTCTGCACCATGGACAGTGACTCTGCTGCTGCTGCTACCGCCTCCGCCTCCTTCTACCCAGCCACCAGCCCCAGCAGGACCAGGGGGAGGCCAGCCACAGCTACCAGCCTGATCCACTCAGCATACACACACTGTCCTACTAGTGATACCTCCTTCTCCTCGTACCCACACACTGCGCTCCCCTCCCCCAGAGATCCAGAAATGCCCCAATCAGAAATACCATTAAGGGGGATGATCTGCACCATCTGTCCCTCAGATTTACTGCCCTCTCTGCCCCTTGCACCCAGCTTCACACTCAACTCATAGCAACGCCAACAATCCAGATAATGACATTCATTCCACACACCCCACCCAGGAGCACTCTCAATCTCCTACCCTAGAAAAGGCAAGTGAATTGGGTAACCCCACCCCACAAACCCCCATTCCTAACTCTGACGCGCACCCCGCCACCAGAAATACAATGTCCTACCCCTAGCCAGCAGCACCCAAAACCCTTATCGAGGAGGACATACAGTGGGGATACCCAGCCTAGAACGTAGGGACCTAGCCACCCACACTGATCACCCTATCCCACGTACACACTGCTCCCTCGACCTCCAAAGGATATTCCCCCCCCTCCAACTCAACACACACACACACACACACACACACAGAGAGAGAGAGAGAGAGAGAGAGGATTTCCATTCAAAGACACTCACCCACTCTAGGGACACCTAAACTCATTTCCCGCCCCCCCCCCCAACACAGGCTGCACAGGACCCCAATCCCAAAGGCATCCGCCCCCCCTAAGGATACTCAACCCTTGCTCCAGAGCCACTCCCCCGCACAGTGAAGGGGACCCCTATCCCAGGGACACCCTGCCAGGCGCCAGACACTCCCTGTCCTCCCAGGCGCTAGGGTCCCCTCCCGGGAGAGGGGGCAGGGCGGTAATATACATTCAGACTGAGGAGTTGTCCCAATGGAAATTCCCCGTTAGTAGCAGCGGGGGCAGGCGAGGCTGCCAGGCGGAGGAGGCGGCTGATTAAATTCTTCCCGGGAAAGGATTAGCGGGCACATGGCTGGGGGAGGCGGCGGCGGCTCTGCCTGCTCCTCCTTAGCGGAGCGCTGGGGGCGACCCCCGGAGACCCCTCCCCAAAGCCGGAGCTCCGGCAGACGGGCTGCGGGGCGCAGTGACCCCTACCGATAGCACCTCGGGGGTGGCGCCCCGAGACGGGCTGGGGTCCCCACCCGAAGTCCGCCCCTGCCTCCCTACTAGCCGGTCCACCAAGCAAAAGGCGCACCAGCTCCTAGCCCAGCCCAAGTACAATGAGACCCCCCACTGTTGCCCTCCCAACCCCAGCGCCCCCAACCCCAGGGGACCCCCACTATTGCCCGCCCCCCCAGCCCTACCAACCCCAGGGGACCCCGCTATTGCCCCCAGCCCTACCACCAAGCACAATGGGACCCCCCGCTATTGCCCTCCCTCCCCCCAGCTCCCAGGCACAGCGGACCCCCTCTCCCAAGCTGCGAGGCACCAGCTCCCATCCCTTCCTCGTGGGGGGGTCCTCGCTCCGGCCCCAGCCGTTCAAAGCAGCCACCTGCTCCCTGCAGCCCCCTGCCGGGTCAGAGAAGACAGACCGAGCCTGCGGGGCAGCGCAGCAGAGACACCCTCCGTCTCCCCCCCCCAGTCCCCTGCTCCCCTTCCCCGGCATCGCCGCGAGCAGGGGAACAAAGAGCCACAACCCCGACCCCCCTCCGCCGTTACCTGCAGCAGGGCCGCCAGCACCAGCAGCAGCGGCTGCAGCAGGCTGCGCGGCGGCGCTCCCGCTATCCGGCACATGGAGGCGGGGTGGGTGGCGGGAGGGAGCGGCGGCCACCAGCGGTCTCGGGATGCGGATCAAGTGCGGGGATCGGCGGAGCAAGGGCGGCTGCCGGCGCTGTCTGCCCCCCCCTTGGGCTGGCACCGAGCCCGTGGCGCTACTGCGGGGGCTGCTCGAGCTGGCTCCTGGGCAGGGTGCAGCGACGGAGAACGGGTTAAACTCAGCACCGGGTCAGGCGGCTGCTCCTCCGCTTCCCCCCGTCCTTGGTGCAGGGAGAGAAGGGGATGGGCTGGTGGAGGAGGATGGGCAAACAAAAGGCAGGGGGGCGAGTAGTGCCGCTGCCGGGTCTGGCTCCTCAGCGGCTCCTTTGCTGCCTTCCCTGCTCCTGGAGCGCGTCCTCAGCGGCTGACTTCAGGGCAGGCAGGTCTCCTCGCAGCGGGCAGCCCACTGTGCACCGGCCGCCGCGCCGCTGCCCCCGCTCTGCTGCATGCTCCGCTCCCGAGTCTCTCTCCCCGTCACTTTCTCACTCCTCCCCTCCCCCGAGCAGCCCCGCGCACAAACCCCTCCGCTCCGCTCGCACAATGATAACAATGCCAGCCGGAGCAGCCGCTGCCTCTCTCTCGGCGTGCGTGTGTGTGTGTATACGCCTTCCCTGCGCCTGGCCGCTTCTCCTCCCTGGCTCTCCCTGCCGGCCGCACGGCCAATGGGAACCCAACTACCCGCAGCAGCTCAGCCCTGCCCCGCCAGGCATCATCCGCCCACAGGGTGGGCAGCAGCTGCCGCCCAAGAGAAGAGGTTGGCTGCAGCCAGAGGGGAGACACTGGGGGTGTCTGTGAATTGTTTGCAAATGTAGGTTGAGCTCTTGTAAGCCGGGGGAGGGGGAAATGCCCCGGCCCCTTGCGGATACCGCGACCAGACAACAAACAAATACTAAAAATGAGCCCGGAACTTTGCCTGTAATCGGGACAAAAACCAGAGTGAGGCAAGGGCTGGGGGCGGAGGAGAGCAATCGCCCCCTCTCCCGCCTCGCCAGGGAAACGAACGTGCAAAAGAAACAAACAAACTCCCGGCGCCGGTAGGAAGCGCCGAGCGCGTCCATTGTCTGATGCAAGGCGCTCGCGACGAGCCACCTGCTGGGGCGGGGAAATTAGCGCTTGGCTGCCCTGGCTTCACACCTCTCCCGCCATCGCCGAGCCCTGCTTGGGGCAGCCCGTTCGGAAGTTGCGGTCACGGGTTGTTACTTGGTTAGCGGGTGCCGTTTATCTAGCGGCCTAATTTATCAGCAAATGTTTCCAAAGGCTGGAGCCAGGGTGACCAGATAGCAAGGGTGAAAAATGGGGGAGGTTATAGGCACCTATATCAGACAAAGCCCCTAATATCGGGACCAGGGGTGAGCACCGCCCTGTTGTGCAAGGGATACTTGACAAAATTACCGTACTTCGTGAGGGACATGGGGGGGGGGGTTAATGTCATTCAGTCATTTATTTTTTTGAAAAATTACCAGGGACCTCAACATTCTTACCACAAAATAATTTTGTTAGTCTCCAAGGTGCCACAAGTCCTCCTTTTCTTTTTGCAAATACAGACTAACACGGCTGCTACTCTGAAACCTGTCATTCTTACCACAGACACTTGTGTCCCTGTATGGACACGTTGCTGACCTCTGATGCGGACATCTGATCCCTCTCCTTTCATGTCACACCTTGTCCCAGCCTAGGTGGGGTCCAAAAAAAGTCAGCATAACGGAAACGAGGAGGGTTGCTGAGTGAACAGCTAAAGCAGCAAGTATCAGTGCTGGGTCATTTGCTGCGCTCGCAAGGATTCCCCCTCACCCACAGGTCACTGAGCAAAGTTGTTTTGTGTCCATGCATCAGAGCTCCCATCCGGGGACATAGGAAGGAAAGATTTATAGTGTTAGCCCCCTAGACACTCTCACAAGCAGCAGATACAAAATGGTGAGTTCCTTATTTTAAAGCATCTCATTTTAAATTTGAACTTGCAAGGAAAAAAGCATCTTTGTTTTGCTTGTTGATTTGGAAATAATAATGTGAACTGCCATACAGAGATGTTGAGAGGAAGGCTTGTATGTATCTTTATATTTAGTTAGTGATGGGGAGGGGAGCATCTACAAACTAGTGCAATGTTGATTTCATTAGCTTCAGCCTTCAAAATACCAATCATTTATGAGTTATCATGCAGCTCTTTACCCAGCCCAGAGAGAGAAAGAAGCCCTCTCCCCCTTGCAACAAAGATGGGAGAGCTGTCCTCTCCTCACCTTAAACCCTGCCTGTATGGGCCATGGGAAACCACACTCCTTTTTCTCCCTCTCCTTGCATGCCACACCTTGTCCCAGCCCCACACCCTATTTCAAAAGCTGGGATGAAGAGGCATACTGTTGTGCTAAGCAGTTCCTTGCCACAGGGGGAGCCTTCTTAGGATATATCTATACATTCAGGGCTGCAGCAGCGCAGCTGTACTATACAGCTGCACCACTGCAGCGGGGCTGGTGAAGATACTCAATGCTGATGGGAAAGAGCCCTCCCGTTGGCATTACAAAACCATCTCAGTGAGTGGCTTAAGCTATGTTGGCGGGAGAAGCTCTCCCACTGATGTAGCGCTGTGCATACAAACACTTATGTCGCTGTAATTTATGTCACTCTGGATGGAATATTCACCCCCCTGAGCGACATAAATTTTGCCAACATAGGCTGTAGTATAGACATAGCCTTAGGCTACAAGTATATCTTTACTACCAAAAAAGTATGTTTACAGTGAGATATCAGGCATGAGTTCACAGACGTGCAGATTTTAAGGCCAGAAGGGACCATCATAACCATCTAGTCTGACCTTCTGCACATCACAGGCCACAGAAACTCACCCACCCATTCCTGTAATTGACCCATAATGTATCTCTTAATCAGCTGTCTTGCTGTAAAATCCTAGTGGCTTATTTATTGGAGCTCTTTATGTCACCAGAGTAGTATTAAGGGGTCTTAGCAGAAAGGAGAATCAGCTCCAATGTTTTGCAAAACAACTTTGTGACTTTTTAAAAGGCTGTAGTCCACGAGCCCATAACGTTGTATGTTGTCACAAACAGTTGGTATTAATTTCTTTAAAGAACTATAAATAATAGAAATTGCAAAGGCCAGTAATGAAGATTTGCATAGAAATTCAGCCCAGGACTCATTGAAAGTAACCCTGAGCTGCACTGCTGCTGATTGGAACATGGGATAGGGGTAGAAGGATGAGTTTACCGAGTTTGCACTTGAGCGAGCATGGTGTTGGATGCAGGTAGCAATATCAATTTTTATCTTTCCCCCAAGCTTCCTTGGTCTAAGGATATTTCTGTCTTATCTATATTTCATTTGTTAAATAATATAGCGAGGCTAAAGTGTGACTTTTTATGGGTAATAGATTTATATTTGTACTTTCTATGCAAATAGACGTGATTATTAACAGTTGCCTATTTATTTTATTTATTGAGAATTGTTTTCATTTACCTAAAACTTTAGATGTTTTAAAAAAAATGCAAAATGTACAATATAAACAATCTATAGATATGTAAAATAAACAGAATGTCCACTAACATAATAAAGTAGTAATTACCCAGCATCTAATCAGCCCTGGCCCCTCATAGCTCTCAGCACATCCATTTCCAAAATGTTTGGGAAAATAATAGCTGTGCCCCTGGAAGGTTACCTCATGCAGGGGCTGGCTGACACTTTTCATGGTGCTGTTGCTGCCATGAAATTACTGAACAGAAAAAGTCATACCATGAAACAAAAATTGCTTTCACAAGACCTTTCTATTCAGTCCTTCAGCCTTCAACAAGCTGCTGGCAAAGGATTGGATTCTTCCCTCATTGACACCATTGCAACTAAGATCAGTATCTGGCCCACGGCATTTTCCCACTGCTGGAGATGCTCCTACAGCAAGGCAGCTCATGCTTTTCCAAACCCACCGACTGAAGAACACATTTTAATCTAGCTATTTTAAGGTGAATCTCATGCTTATGAAAGGTGCCAGGATCACCATCACCGCTGGTGACTTTTGTCCTCTATCCACAGAACATGCAGTGCTGGAGCAAGCTTTCCTACATCACTCTGCCAGTGCAGTCGAGCTCAACTTTGATCTGAGGAGGCACCTGTATCATTGAAAAACTAGTTCAGTCTATGTTAAATCTGCAACAAAGGTTCTAGCCATTTGTCAACCAGAGTTTCTGTGAAATGGGCACTGGGAACTGGACTAAGACCACCAAACTTTTTCATGTAGGTCACCCAACAGTCAGCAGATGGTGGCAGAGGTGATGTGCGGTGGGCGGAGGGGGGAGTATGCAGGGTCATGTCCCCCTCCTCCCCCGATTTCTGCTAGGGTGGGAATCGGGCTGAACGTGGGTGAGAGGGACATGCCTGGGAAAGGCACAGGCACCTAGCACTCCCACTAGGCCCCTTAGGAGGTGCTTGGAACAGGGAAGAGAGACCGGGCTGGTAGCAAAGCTCTGCCAGAGTGGTCGCAGGGAAGCCCGCTGAGTCCTGTCCCTTCCTTGCCCACAGTTACCAATGCTCGGCAGTACAGTGTCCGGAGCCCGCTCCAGCATGTGCCGTGCCCAACGGGGAATCGATGGGAGAAGTAAGTGGGGAAGGAGCTATGAGGGGGTTGGGCAAGGTGGTGCCGTCTTGGATTGGGTGTGGGAGGTGCGGTGGGGAATGGGAAGCAGCTCTATAAATCAAAACTCCTTTGTCTCTTGTGTGCCTGATTTAAATCACTGATTTTAATAATTATTTAAATCACCAAGCAGGAAACCTGGATTTAAATTATTGATTTTAATCTTGTTTTGCATCTGTACTTTTTAGTTATTTCTTAAAGAAAAGTTGATTCTCATTTGCTGATAACCATTAAAATGTTGATTTGAACTAAATACAGCCTTTGTACTAAATTTGATATTTTCCTTAGCTAACCAGGAGGATACATTATATTTAGACACATTTAAGTAATAGCTTACCACACATTTATTCAGATTCTTAGTCTTTATTGTTTTTATTATGTTAGCAAATGGTGAATGACTCATTTCTTATTTATTAGATGATTTTTTTTTTTTACTCATGATTTTTATTCATAGAATGGAAGAGGAAAACAGGCTTTTTTCCTTTTTCAGTTCTTAGCTGGTTTCTCAGCTTTGAATGAGTTGGTCACTGGAATGAAGAAAATATTCTCTCTCTCTACCTGCAGAAGAAGCTACTGCTATCAAAAGCGGATTAGGTACCTTACCCCAGATCTTCAAAGGGAAGTCAATGGGAATTAAGCACCTAAATAACTTGGAGGATCTGGTCCTTCAACAACAAACGCTGGTTTCAGGTGCTTAGCCAGTGACTTCCTCCAGTTCAGTGGTTGGACTTTCTTTAAAACTTTGGCCGCAAGCAGGTACTGCTTAATATTTTTATTTAATTTAAATTATTTTAATAAATTATAGTAAGTTTAGGTCTTAATATAGGTAGTCAATTTCAAATGTAATGTTAAATAGGTTTATTTTTAAAAATAAAAATGTATGTGCTTTACATTAAAATATTTAAATATAAAAGAACAATTTTAATTACATTGTTGATTTTAATTCACCCTGGTAACTTCCAGTTTACATTTGAACTGGTGACCTAATACTAAAAAGCTTCATGCCATAACCAATTCACTGTTTACATTTACTATATATTTTTTAAGTCGCATAAGGATAATGGACATAATTTAGTTCAACCTAGAAAAACTCAAGGGTTTCAGAAAACCCACATTAAAATCCCACAGGAAAACTAATTAGTAGATTCCCCAATCCCTCACCGCTTCGCTTTGTGAGCACACACAACTCTAGTTATTGAGGTTATCACAGTCCAAGTGGAAAAACATGGTAGTGGTAGTTCCTTGCTAGGTTATGGACAGGCAGTACAGCATAGGGAACTACCTGGCTTCCAAGGGTTATAACTTAAATAATATAAAGAATATTAACAAAACAAACTTTCTGGGAAGTAAAGAATCATGCAATAGAACCTGGCCAGGAAAGATGCTTATAGCATCTATTGGACTTCTCTTTCCCCGGTGGCAGTGTGCTTTCACTTTCGGCAAGTGCCCAGAGTATGTGGAGAAGGAGGTAGCCTGAGTGGAACACAGAGGGGCGAAGTGGGAGGTGGGATGGACTCAGTAGTCCTTTTGGATGTAATACTGAAAATAAATTTGTACTTTAATATTTCTCAGACATGAAGTGTTAGAAGCATTCACAGACCTTCAGTCCAAAGACCACTATCAATACAAACAGTAGTTCTACTCTCTAGATACTTTATAAACTCATAGACTAAGGCCAGAAGGATCATCTAGTCCAACCTCCTGCACATTGCAGGCCACAGAACCTCACTCACCCAGTCCTGCAATAGGCCCATAGTCTCTGGCTGAGTTATTGAAGTCCTTCAAATCTTGATGTATAGACTTCAAGTTACAGAGAATCCACCATTTACTCTAGTTAAAACCAGCAAGTGACCTGTGCCCTATGATGCCTTCTTTTGTAATGGTGATAATTGTATTTTCTATAGAGGAAACTGGGAGATGAAGAGTACAAAGCTGCCCAGCATCATGAAATTATTTATATTCTGTTTCTATTCTATTCTATGTTTATATTCTATGTCCTCCAATATTTCAAAGAAAGAAAGCACAGTTACGTAAGTTCTAGATCATAGACTGTGTACCCAAAATTGCAGATTTAAAAAAAGAGACCGGGGCAGTTTCAAGGTTCTGGTCCAGTGGTGCTAGAAGTTTAGAGCCTTCAGAAATGTTGTAAGATGTGGATTCACGATTCACAGGAATTGCTTTTATTGACAACTAAGGTTAATTATAGTAGTGCTCCTCTTCAAAGCCTTGCAATTTGGCTGTAAAAATTCACTCCAGGTTAAAATTTGATACACTGTGGAAAATCTATCGCAGCAATAGTCTCCATACTTTCAGAAAAATCTGTTTGATGATTAAAAAAGATTTTTTCCTGGTGTTGACTGCTTTTTATATTTGTAGGACTTCAAAATGGCTTTGTTCTTTGAAATGACATTTTGGAGACTTTTTCGTTGTGTTGTGCAAATAATGCAAGTTTAAAATATCCCTAAATGCTGTATGCATTTACATGAGCAGGTCAGCACTCTGCATTTCATTAAATCTGTAAAGCCTTATTTAGTGTGGAGGCATATTCCTGTGGTTAAATAAGACATTTGGGAGCTTGGGGATAGGGGTTTCATCCTGGCTGTGCCACAGACTTCCTGTTTAAAACTGGGCAACACGCTTAGGTATAATGGTGTACTGGCCTATGTACCTAGGCAGGGATGTAACTGGGATTACAGCTGATCCCCATCCCTTCACCCCCTCACACACACCCCTGTATGGCCCCTCCACATGTTAAGATAATTTAGGAACCTTACTATGGATTTAGGTGCTTAATTTTAGGCTCTGATTTTTTAAAAACTTGACTCTGTATTTGCTTCTTGTTTTCCTTTTGTTTAGGAGTCTGAACTCTAGTGAGATATGCTTGAATAGCTTCTGAAATGATGCTAGGGATTTTAATTCCTTAACACTTATTTTAAGGTTCTTTCTAATTAGGGCCCATGTGCTAAAAAAAAAAATCCCATTTCTAAAGTGTCACGTTGAAGTTTTTCATAGATTTTTAAGCCCAGAAGGGATCATTATAATCATCTAGTATGACCTCCTGAAGAACACAGGCCATCAAATTGCACTCAGTAATTCCTGTATTAAGCCCAATAACTTGTGGTTTAGCTAGAGCATATTTTAAGAAAGATGTCCAAGCTTGATTTAAAGTGATGGAGAATCCACCACAACTCTTGTTTAGTTGTTCCAATGCTTTAGTTATTTTCATGGTCAAAAAAACCCTGGGCCTTTTTACTTGATTGCTTCCCATGAAGATATTGAATTTGGTTATTGTGTGGTCATTATTACTTCACGGGTCAATTACAGTCACATCTTGAACAAAATCCTGTGTCAAGACTAAATCGAGAGTAGTTTATGAAAAATGGTGAGAGTACTTCACGGGTTGTTGCGAGGCATTAGTTATTAATGAATGTAAATCGCCTTGTGCTCACAGGACAGAAGATGTTATATAGAATAGTAAATGTAAAGTATTATTATTTATCTAATAACTGAACGTTAGACTGAGACTTGGGCGACACATCATGCAAGGGCAAGTAAGAACCACAACTTCCTGAAATTCTTCAGTGACGTATCTGGACCTTATGTTTCACCACACAGGGATAAATAAGTCCTGCACACATACATATTGCTGAGTGATGGGGAGTGAACAGGGAATGGATGGAGCACTTGCTTCACGTAGCCATGCTGCCCTGAAATACTACCCAGCACAATTGAACTGATGTAGGGAGTGTCAATTTGCTGTTCATTTAGGACTACAGCAAATTACTATTCCACCTGGTCAAGGGGGAAGGAGGGAGAGTACTGAGTCTCAGAGAGGTGTCTTACCTTACCTTACTTACCACCCCTTGCTGAGGGCTGTGCCTAAAGCAAACAATCCGTATTTTAATATGGCTAAATGTAAATGTTTACATCTAAGAACAAAGACCGTAGGCCATACTTACAGGATGAGAGACTGTATTGTGGAAAGCAGAGACTCTGAAAAATATTTGGGAGTCAGGGTGGATAATCATCTGATAATCCATGAGCTCACAGTGTGATGCTTTGGCAAAAGGGCTACTCTGATCCTGGGATGTATAAAGAGGGGAATCTCAAGTTGGACTAGAGACATTATTTTACCTCCATATTTGGCACAGGTGTGAATGCTGCTGGAAAACTGTGTCCAGTTCTGGTGTCCACAATTCAAGAAGGATGTTGATAAATTGGAGCGGGTTCAGAGAAGAGCCATGAGAGTGATTAAAGGATTCAAAAACATGTGGTATAGTGATAAACTCAAAGAGCTCAATCTATTTCATTTAACAGAGAGAAAATTAAGGGGAGAGCTGAGTGCATTCTGTAAGTACCTACACGGGGATAATGGGCTCATCAATCTAGCAGAGAAAGGTATAATACAATCCAATGTCTGGAAGTTGAAGCTAGACAAATTCAGACTGGAAATAAAGCATATATTTTTGAAAGTGCGGGTAAGTAACCGTTGAAACAATTTACCAAAGGTCGTAGTGGAGTCTCCATCACTGACAATTTTAAAATCAAGACTGGATGTTTCCCCCAAAAATATGCTCTAGGAATTATTTTGGGGAAAGTGCTACAGCCTGTGTTATACAGGAGGTCACATTAGATGATCACAGTGGTCCCTTCTGGCCTTGGAATCTATGAAAGAAAAGCATAATCTATTCTCAAATAAGTACGTAAGGAATCTGTTTTATTAAGTATTATGGGCCTTTCCCTCCACTCTTTTTTCGTACTTTTAAATTTCACAGCAAAATTGTGAAAAACTCACAAGCACATGGAAACTGGGCTGATTGGGGACCTGGGGCGGGGGGGGGGAGTCAATTGTACTGGGCTCTGAGTTCAGTTACCCCCCACCCCCCAAAATGTCCGTAACAAAGTGATATGGGGGGGGGTAGGGCCTGAATGATCATGATGTAACGTCCGCAGATTTATTTCAATGGGCCTGAATGGAAATACAGAATTAAGCCTGAAACTAACCTGAATACACCTTAGGACTCCTGCAATATTCCTCCTCAGCATGATTCTACATCATAGGAATATGAGCTGTATAATAATCTTATAATGCAAAATCCCATCAAATGAAATTATGTCAGTGTTTACTACTAAGTAATACACATTATTCTAACTATGTGAAATCATGATAAATAGAATACTTTGCCGATGCATCTTCAGCTATGTAAAATCATGCTATGTAAAATCTGAGCAAAAGTTTGACTCTGCCAATGTCAACTGAAGGACAGCATTACATTTGTTTGTATCAAACTGAGTCTGAAAAAAATCAATATGATATCAATGTAAAGTTTTGTTAATTTGAAACTAAGAGGACATAAAATAATAAAAACATTTTAACCATAGGGCTCTCCAAACAGCCACTGATTCATCTGGATCCACATTTTCTTTGGAAAAAAAAAGTCTGTTAAAATAAATACACTATTAAAAAATGAAGCAGCACTCGTTATTCTGTTTCTGTGACACAGCATGCTTTGCTGGAAAATCTAAGGTATAGCCCTTACATTAAAAAAAAAGAGAGAGAGAGATCTTTTGTACAGGCCTAACCACCCAAACATCACATATGAAGAATAATTTGGATAGTTTCCCTCTCTATGAAGAAATGGATGAGAAAAGTATAGGAAAATTCATTGTACTTTTTATTGAACAAAACCACTGTAAATAAAGGCCGTGAACAAACAAAGCAATTCAGTGCCTTTTTTAACTTTAAGCACTTGAGTCCCACTGACTTTAATTGAGTTACTCACAAGTTAGGCACCTGAGTAAGGATAAACTAGGTTAAAAATGCTGCTAAATCGTTAGCTAACACAGTCTACCTAACACTTCTAAAAGTTTAGTATAAATAAGGCAGCGTACTTTAAACATATGCTAGTTGGTCAATGGACAGTTCCACTGACTTCAATGGGCTTTGAATCAGGCCTTTTAGAGATACTGAGCACCTGTATCCTATTGAAGCAAATGTACAACAGCTCCACACACTGGCCTATGTTGAAGTGGGGTGGATTTCATTTCCCTATCTCCTCCATACTCAACATGCGTAGAGTCTGAATATTTAAAATTTATGTAGGTGGAGGATTGAATTTCACTCTAGAAATAACTTCTGTATAATCTTTTTAAAATTCTATAGACTCCTACTGGTGTCATCTCTATCGAATTCTGTAGGACTGTTTCATAAGACTCTGGATAATACATATTTAAACGAACACTGCCAAGTTTCTTACACCATGACAATTGACCTATATTGTAATTCATGTATTGAGGATTTCTGCATATATATATATATATATATATATATATATTTAAATCCATCTATATCCAGCACACATCATACTTTCTGTGATAGGTGATGGCTCATATACAGTTTTTAGTTGGAGATGCAGTAAGTCTTCTTAATGTTATTATTCAGCAAAGATATATCCACATGTGTGTGTATAAATTATTTACTGTACTCCTGGAGATAAAAACACACAATGTGGGGTAACCTTCAAAGACTAATAGTGGTTTACAAAATGTGTCCTTTTAACAGACCTCTTTTTCTCTTCAGGTCTCTTTAGTGAGAAGATAACGTCTTTAAAATAACAGAGTTAACTGTAGCTAACACTGAAATGATAAATAAAAGATTTGACTCTCTAGAGGAGGCTATTTCTTCAAGAGATAAAGGAGTAGCAATGTCTTTCACAGAATAATGAGATTAATTTTAAAAACAGGCTCAGTTTTGGACATTATGTCCAAAGGCAATGACATGATTTTTGGTTATTGTCTTGAAAGAAAATAAAAAGTCTTATTTTATGGAAAACAAAATTCATATCAGGAACATTAGGCAGTAGGCAATCCTGTGACTTTGGGGACTTAGCAAATGAAAGTTACTTTTAAAGTTGATGACTGAACTGCTACAGGGTACATTTTAAAAGGGTTTAGCTACATGCGTCCTATTGATTTTATTGGGATTCATGCAGATAAAAACCTTGCACAAGAAGTCCAGGATTTTCTTGAGTTGATTGCTTTGGAAACTGTTTCACAGGCAAAGCTAAAACAAGATGAAGGACAAGGAGTACTTAACACAATTTTAGTTTTATGTACTACCTTGTAGTTAAGAAGAAACTGTGTTCTTAACGCTGCTGAGATTTCCTTTGCAGTGAGTTCTTCCCTATCTTTTAATATATTTATGTTTATACATTATAATAGGATGTTCTATCACATGATCACACAGTTTTTCAGTGAAAGACATTTGCCGTACACACAATGGAGCAGAGTTAAGGATGCTATGGGAAGCTTAATTTTGAGTTTACTGACTTTAGCACAACTGAAGTTTAAACTTTAACCGGTGTTAACATAGGTTTCCCACCATGTAATATAGTTTTATTTGAATATTGTACAGTATGTTGTAAAGTCCCAGCAAATGCAAGTGGCAAGCCTCCAAAACCTGACGGTGCTAAGAAAAGAGAGATAATTTATCTTTCCTGAAGACATGAGCAATTGCTTTATGTTTAGAATTTCTCTCCTATAAGAAATGTAGAGCAAATACTAGGTTTTACACCACAAGCTCAATCCAATGTCCTCTGGTGCAAATGAAAAGAATCCCATAGACCTCAGTTGAATCAGATCCCATTTAAGGTGAGCTCTGTGTCACATTCAGAAATTATTGTCAAAAGGTATTTTGGAGAAGTGTATATGTACCAATTAATATGGACTACAGCTACTGATATATTCCTGGTTTTCTTCTTTTAAGCAAAAGAAGTGACCTTCTGAATGGTATTTAGTGTACTCTATACTGTATGAACATTTTAGATTAACAGACATTTTAGATTAATATTAATATCATAAACTCTAAAACAGATAGCTTCTAAAATGTTATAAATGAATAAAGTATCTTCTGAGAAGTACTCTTTTCAGATCAGAGATATAGTTGTCCAATATATAAAAGCAGAACACTACCACTGGGCATATATATACAGATGGGATATAATGACATTTAATCCTTGACTGAAATAGTAAAGAGTGCAAATTCCTTACCATTAGTAAAATTTAAGTCTTCATTGCCTTATGTGTCAGACAAAATGAACTACTTTATAACTGCAGGTACTATTTTCTCTGATTCCTTTGTTTTCCCCTCCAAGACTTCTTAATGCTATTTTAATGATAACATTACATGTTATGTTCTTTTCTGCTGCAGTTTGCTGACATGAAGTTTTATCATATGTGATATAGAGAAAAACCACAAGAAAGCTATTTGAAATACCAATTTAAGACATCAATAGGCTCATTCACTAACTACTATTTATTTCATACCAGCTTTTGCCATTTTAGCCCTGATTACTGCTCATCTTTATCTCTCATCTATTCTCCATTCTTATTTTTCCTCTCTCTTCCACAGCTATGGCTTCCTTTGGTTGCCACATATTTTGGAACTTAGTATACTTCAGTTATATTTTTCTCCCTGTTAATATTTAGAGAGGAAACTATACAGGGTTGCATGACCTGCTCATCAGTATAGTGGGCTCTTAAAAAGATTTGGGAATGTAGCCTAGTAATATATTAAAACTAAGTTTTAGCAGCATTAGAGCTTAGGTGTAGATTTGGGCTGCCAAAGCCAGGGCAATAAGCCCTTTTCACAAGATCATCTTCCCCAGTCAGGCACCAGTTCTCAATGATGTACAATGATCTCATCACCAAAAAAAAATCCTTATACTCATTATGTTAAATGGATTAAAATATGTGAATAAATGGTAAAAGGATAATTTTCACCCCAAGGGAAAAAAATCAGATATAACTGGTATAATAGGGATCACCTCCTCCTTATATTATAGGCTTTAAATACAAAGGCAGCCAAAGCATTTAACTCCCCTACCTTCCTGCTTGTCTTTCACCTCCCCACAGGGGTGAAAGTAACTTAAGGGACTTATCAGTATGCAGGCCGGGGTCCTGAGCAGTGGGGGGGCGTAGGGGAGTGCTTGGGCAGAAGGGGCGGGGCCTCAGGAGGAAGGGGCGGGGCCTTTGAATCCCTGGGTCCTTTAAATCGCCACCACTACCCCAGGGCTCAAGCAGCGATTTAAAGGGCCCGGGGCTCTGGCTGCGGTAGCGGCGGCCGGGAGCCCTGGGCCCTTTAAATCACCACCGTAGCTCCATGGTAGCTGTAGCTGTGGCGGCAGCTGGGAGCCCTGGGGCTCTGGCGGTGATTTAAAGGGCCAGGGGCTCCAGCCACTGCCGGGAGCCCAGTGCCCTTTTAAATTGCCAGCCTGGGGAAGGTGCCCCCTACCGTTAAGGTCAGCTGTATACCGGCTCTTGCCGGTATGCCGGACCGGGCCGGCTTACTTTCACCTCTGCCTCCCCATCCCTTCTCTCCCCTCATCTTCTGCTTTGGCCCTGCAGCTCCAAAGTAAACGTAGCCTCTTAGCTCAAGAAACTGAACTTGAGGCTTTAATTCAGCTCCTAGTTCTACTCCCCACAGCTGGTGGCCTTTCAAGCACTGCTCAGTGCTGTTAGGGAAAGAGGCAGCTTTCCTGGAGTCCTTCTGCAGCAGAAGTGCTACCGATAGCACTTTAGACTGTACATGTTTTAGGCCAAGGGCTGTCTCTTGTACAGCACCCAACACAGTGAGGACCTGATCCTTGACTGGGGCATCTGGGTGTTACTGTAATATAAACAAACAATATACAAGGAGGGCACTCCTTCCGGGCTCACCTCATGTTCTCGTCATTCTGTATGGCTATTCGCTTCCCTGTGCCTCCTTCCTCAAATACTTACCCTCTTTATTTCTTATGCAGCCACATTGAATGATACATTTGGGCATTGAGCTTCCCATGGACCTCAATGCATTTAAACCCAAATATTTCAGTATTTGGACAAACCCAAATAGCATGGATAAGTTTGTGTTTTCATGGCCTTTTTCCCTTGGAGAAGAATTAATGGGACTAATATAATAAAACCTGGACATTAAGAATTTCAGAGGATGGTGACCACATCCCCTATGAAATTAGTGAGCTCCCTATTATTATTATTAAATATCTATATTGTGGTAGTAACCAAGAGGCCCCACTTGGGTTTTTGGCCTCATTGTGATGGATACTGTACAAACATAGACAAGAGATAATTCCTTCCCCAAAGGGTTTACCTCTTGATCCTAGCCAAGGCTTGTGGGACACTGGACATAGAATTCTTGAAGAGTGGGTGAGCAGGTTTTACACACATTCCAACTAGTCTAGTTCTGAGAAAAGGCAGCTGAAACCCACAGATGAGTCAGATTATGAACAGATGCCATAGATTACTTTAATGAGTCCATTTAGAAAACCAAGAAAAGGGGTCTGTGTGGGCTGAGAAGGTTCTGTCCTGACTAAGAACAAAAGTAATGTACCAAATGTTATTAGGATGTGAGAAAAGACAGGAATTAGAAAGGATTTTTCAGCAACAATGAGATATTTCATAATAACTTAAACTTAATAAACATTGACTCACACTGCTGCAGTTCTGATAAGTACCTACATTATAGCTATTGTTTAAAAACTCTGCTAAGGTTTTGTAAAAATTGACAACTAGAAACTGGCAAAAAGGTTTTACTTAAAAAATGACAACCAGATGCTTTTAAAAAACATGTAGTTATACCTGAATAAAACAGAACATGAGATTTCATAAAGAAATTTGAAATGCCCTGCTATAATTTTGTACTAATCTATTGGAGCAACATTTGCCCTCTTGTTTTATAACTCCACAGATTAAAGTCAACTCCAGTTTGCAAGACCAGATTCAATTCCTCCTCCTTCCTCATCCCACATTACCAGATAATGTCTAAAATATTTGCTGCTTCTTCCCACACAAGATTTCTAAAATCCAAACTTTTATCTGTTCATATAGCTAAAACTCTTATCCAGTCTCTTATAAGGTGAACGAAAAGAGCCTCCTAAATGACACAACAGATTAAATTCACCAGCATGACCAATCATTGAAAACTTTTGAACTTTGCCCAATTCCAAAGTGTATTCATAAAACCCAACCTAATGAAGAGGTCAAGAAGTAGCTGTACTAGGAAAGCACTATAGCCCCTTCCTGAATCCTTCCCACCCCAACACCCACACATTGCCATGGTATTTGGATAAACTGAGATAGAAAAAGTGGGAAGAAAGACTATGTGGGTAGGAGTGTGGAAAGTGTGGGCTGATATGAACAGCCTTGGATGGAAGGAATTTCTGCTAGTTGATGTCACTGCTGGTTATGTGAAGAGGTTCCATTTCTTCTGGATCAGAGATAGCAAAGTCATATTGCCTCCACTCAACCACAGAACCTAGCACCTCTTGTTGTCGGGAGTTATCTTGTTGTGCAAGATGGCCTTATGAACAATCAGGAGCAACAAGCCAAGCATAGAACCTGAAACATAGGACCTCTCCTTCCAACAATTTGTCCTATTCACAGAAGAAGTTGTATTGGGAGCATGGACAGCAATCAGGAGCAACATCTGCAACTCTGACTCTTGCCTCTCCTGGCTAGTAAAAGATAGTAGGGAACATCTGGAACCTAATAGCAACTATCAACACATCTGAGAGGAGTCTAGCACCCACCCTAAAACATGTCATATCCTGAACAATATTAAAGAAAACTTCAGTTGTTCTGTAGACAGGGGAAACACAGCCATGTTCATCCTGCTGATCTTCTGTGCACTCTCTGATACCACTGATCCCAAATATTCTGGCCTTACCTCCAAGAGGTTGCAGAGGTGAGCAGGAATACTCTGAAATGGCTCAGGCAGAGCCTAGAGGGGATTCTCCCTCCTTGCCACTATTAAAATCCTCTCTCTGGCTCTGGAGTTCAGCAGAGTTGCAAACACTGTAATCTGAAGATTTCCCTACTCTACAAGTCCAAAAGCGCCATAGAGTTTAAATTCACAACTCAGTGTTTAAACCCTAAAAACAATCAGACCATCTTCTTAATAAGTATTAATGGTTCCAGAGATTTCCCTTGCCTTGTGGCACATCTGTAATATTTACTCCCCTCCCCCACGCCCCCAGCTGATTCTCTAATGTTTTGGCTGAATGTAATATGGTATAGGGTGACATGTCTGATAAGAGTTTTCTTTATCACCATAATTTCTGCAACTATTTTTGCTGTGACTGCTGCTGTATGTGTTAACATGCTTCTCTGACACATGGTGTTGGCAGCAAAAAGGGTTGGGTTCAATTTTCTAGAGGTTTTCTTAAAGATTTAACTAGCACCAGCTCAACTCCCCACCTGGGGAACAATGTAACCACCCTGGGTCCCACTCACAAGCCATGAATCCAGGGGTTTCAACAAAAATAACTAAATTGGGGTGCAGGGGAGGAGAAGGAAGATGACAGAATGAATTTGGAAAAGCCAGCAATTAACATATTCTATGATTTAATACCACCAGAACAGTAGGTGTCAATCCTCCTTTGGCCATTTCATCTGGCTGATGTTTTTGGGCCACGTCCCTCACCCCCAGCTCCCCAGTCATGGTTAGCTGTCCTGGGTTGGAGAAGTCCAAGGATTCTATCAGGTCAGTGCTGCCTGGGCTGCTCTGGGGGCTATACTAGCTAACCCAGCTGGAGTGATTTCAGCTGCCCACACCAGAGTCCCTTTGGTAGGCTGCTGCTTCCTCACGTTGCCTAGCTCTGCTGCCACTCTGCATCATCTATCCCATTGAATGTGCCGCTGCTTTCACCTGTTTGTTTCTTCAGAGAGACTAGCAACCTTCTCATTTTTTAATTCCAACTTACCTTTGAAAAAAAGTAGTTTGTGTGGAGATATCGTTGGCCAATGCGCTTTGCAATATACTTTTAATTTTTGGTTTCTATTTTCTTTGCCACTAAACTTTAGAATTCAGTTCACTATTCTCCCTTTCAAACTTATTCTGGAGTAAAAAAGAACGTGGTCAGATTCTCATTCTCACTGCTGGATCATGAACATATTTAGGCAATAGAATATTGCTTGAATTTTTTTTGCTGCTCCATACCGGGTGCCATTCCCCTCTTGTATTTTAACTTCTTCTTGAGCTAGTGGCAAACTCCACTGCAGAAACAGTCTCAGGCCAAGAGGATTAGATCAAGCAGCACTTGCAGCTGTTCGTCATTGTATTTCATCCAGACTTTGAAATTCACTCCAGAGAGATGTGTGTTTGTCTGCAAATGCTGTCTCTGAGACTTAGAAAGAAGTAGGAAACAAGTTAAGATTCTCAAATAGCAGCCACATGGGATAAAGTTTAGAGTCATTCCCAGGATTCTGATCCGGAACTTTTAAAATCAATGTGAATTTGCCATTGACAGCAGTGTTACGGGTCCACTTCCATGTGGAACTATTTTTCAAGCAATATGGCAAGCAAATATCTTAATTAAAATAATGATAATATTGCACCTACTTTGATGTGTAAGAAAAGTGTCTCGTGCTTTTGAATGAAAAGACGTAGGAATGATTGATTCCTTTCAGTATATCACCAGGCTTGGAAGGATTAGATTTTTAGCAGTAAATGTCGATTTTACTGTACACATAAACTGACAAAAATATATTTCCATCATATCAAAATTTAGTTAGGCAAAGAAAAATGCTGCTTGAGAACTTACTAGAGAGTTTGATTTAAGGATATTTACTTCGTAAATTTTGACATGTGACGTTGATAATTTGTGTTTTAATTGTTATAAATCTTTAACTTTTTGAATCTCAACATCTACAGTCATTAAATAATTATTGTCTGGCCCCAACATAATTTCTACAATATGTAAATAGATAAAAATAGAAAAAATGCTTACACCAATAATTTTGTGCAACTGTGAATATTTAAATGGATAAAAATGGGGGGAAATGCTTACAAATTATCAATATCATTTGAGATTGTTCAAAAAATAAAAATCAAATTCTGCCAAGCCTATATATAGCCTGCAATTTTGGTAAAATGAATACTCAAACTCTTTTCTTCAAACTTGACTTGTTTTGCAGATCTGATCTAGTTTAGGTAAAAAACAAAACAAGTCCAAAGACTGTATACTGTATTGTAATTTACTATTTGGAAGGTTGTACAAAAATTCCAATGTCCATTATATATTATGTTATGGAGGCATCAGCTCAGCTCCTTAGATGAGGTTCAGGTGAGTTTTGCATTTAAAGCAGGGATTCAACTTAAGTGGCATTACAATCCCATGCACCAAATCACAATGCCACTCACTCATGTGAGTGAAGTTCTTTCAGGTCATGCACACATCTCCACCAGTAGGTGAGTGAGCAGAGACATTCCTCACACAGCTAAGACTCATTTTTCAATTCCCAACAGAGCCAAGGAGAGGAGGGCACCAGGTAAAGAAACCTCTTCCTTCTCCAGCAGCAGTAAGCAAACAGGCTG
This sequence comes from Chelonia mydas, assembly GCF_015237465.2. NCBI lineage: Eukaryota > Metazoa > Chordata > Testudines > Cheloniidae > Chelonia > Chelonia mydas. Next base: position 76,757,951 of record NC_057850.1, on the reverse strand, counting down.
GGGTGGGAATTTACTTCAGTGGCATGTATGCAAGGGATCATCACTGAGTGTATTTTCCCCTTCTTTCCATTTATTGCCTATTTGTCGTTGTTCATGTCAGAAGGTAGGGGCCCAGAAGTGTATGTTTGCTCAGAGCCCAGCGGTGGCTTAATCTGGCTCTGCAGATGAGCTTTACCCTTATGGTAGAAAGTAGAAATGGATGAAATTTTTTCAGCAAATACTTTGTTTGCCAAAGGACCTCCCTTATAACCTTTCACCCAATGATTGGGGTACTCTCCTGGGATGTGAGAAATCCAGGTTCAATTCCACCCCTGTCTGAGGGAGAGAAGGGATTTGAATCTTCCACATTGCAGGAAATGGCCCTAGCCACTGGGCTAGGGGACAGTGTGATATGAGTCTTTCTCAGTCTCTTCTGTTGAAGCTGTTCCATTTTGTATAAAATACTATAATCATTGGAGCAGGGACTTGAATTTGGATCTCTCTCATCCTAGGTGAGTACTCTAACCCTCAGGCTATAGAGGCATTCTTACTTTTTCCCTGCTCCAATGATTATCCATTTTCATCATGAATGGCTAGGAATTGCCACTATGTGAATGACATTTTCATAAGACCAATTTTTGTCTGAAATTGTTTTGTCATAAAAAATACCTGCCAGTGAAGCATGGCAGTTCTGTGATGCAGAACTTCATGGCTTCCCTCCTCCTGAACCCAGGTGAACAAGATGGGCTGGACTGGTTTATGGTATGGCAATTTGTATGTACTCTTATTCCTGTATATTGTTTTTGGGCATCCATAGCATACTCCCCCTGCAGTCCATACTGTGAACAAATATCAAGAATCTGCACAACTGGCTTGTAATGTAGTGTACAAACCCCACACTGGAGAACAAGGGGTTAAAGAGCAGCTCTGGGCCCAGGCAAACCTGCCCAGCCACACCTGCAAAGCCTGCATAAGCTAGAGGCAGGGCTTAGAGGGGGGCACACAGTGGAAGGGAGCAGACCTGTGCTCTGAGCTCTTGGGAAGGAGCATCCCAGGAACTCTTGCAGCCTGAGACTTGGAGATACTGTCCTAACAAGCCTATAAAGAAAGGACTGGTGACTGTTGAAGGCCAGGAACTCTAATTTTATGTTCGGTTTTTTAATTTACCATACAGGAAGAGGGAAGAGTGGTAGGAAGCGGTCAAGGAGGCATCTGCATAGAGCCCCAAGGTGCCGATCTCAGTTTCTTGTCATTGAGTCCTGGATTGGAGCTCAGTGGAGATGGTGGGCCCAGGCTCCCCTACCAACTCCTGAAGAGGGGACAGCAACCAAAGTCCATCCCTTGGTGGAGAACTTAACTGGGGAAGATCCTGAAGGTGTAAGGGTCCAGACCCTAAAACCCCAACCCAAGGGGTAAGTCCTGACTCCTGAAGCCCTTGCTGACATCTGAAGATTTCCACATAATTGGACTCTTTATGTGTATCCTGAAGGGGTTGGACCCAAACAAGTGACCCGGCCGGAGGGATGAGTCACTAAAAGGACAGACTCCCACATGGCAGATCCGTATTGAGAAAGAGGAATGACAACCTGCCATGACCAGCGTGAACACTGGGCATCACTGCCCATGCATGTTCCCCTTCACATGGCTAAATATATTTCATATTGTAAATGAAAAAAAGACATTGTGAGGTCTAAGCAGGTCCAAGATTTAGGGTTTTGTTTTTTTAAAAAGCAAATCTTCTACAAAAACCATAAAAATCAGTCGAAATGTTTCATTTTTTTTAAATCCCAACTTTTTTTTTTTAAAGACATGAATGTCTCCCTGAAATTTGAACCCAAACACTGGTACCTTAAACTGTGCACATGAAACTGCTATGCAACTAACTAGAAATCAAAGTAAAATAATAATTGTCCAAGTTCAGAGACAAAGTAGACCATATGAATAATAAATTCAGTCTTTAAAATTTTAATATTAATAATCTACATCATAGTAACATGTATTATCATAGGTATTATTTATATTTATGATGTCTATAGATCAAATGGTCTTACACTTCATTATTATTTTTGTAATTTTAGCACCTTGGAGCCCTAGTCATGAACCATGGCCCATTGTGCTAGGTGGTGTACAATCACAGAACATAAAGATGGTCCGTGCCCCCAAAGAATTTACAATCTTAAGTAAAAAGAAAAGGAGTACTTGTGGCACCTTAGAGACTAACCAATTTATTTGAGCATAAGCTTTCGTGAGCTACAGCTCACTTCATCGGATGCATGTAGCTGTAGCTCACGAAAGCTTATGCTCAAATAAATTGGTTAGTCTCTAAGGTGCCACAAGTACTCCTTTTCTTTTTGCGAATACAGACTAACACGGCTGCTACTCTGAAAACAATCTTAAGTGTAAGAGAAGTGACAACAGATGGACACAAGCAGACAGAAGCTGGTGGGGACAGGAAACAAATGAGACAGTATAGAGTATCATGATAGGCTGCGATTTCAACACACCAGCAGCCAACCCTTGTCAAGTGTTTTGGAGGCATCACAGAAAAAGAGAGTTTTCAGGAAGGTTTTGAAGCATAAGTAACTCCCAAGCATGAGGGGCAGCATGGGAGAAAGCACAAAGGCAGTTCTTTGAAAATTTAACGAGTGGGTGATGGAGGCGGACATCATGGGCTGATCAGAGGTGGGAGTCAACCTCTCAAAAGCAAATGAAAGATGCATGTCGCTTATGTTCTGATGCAATGGAGAAGGGGAAGCCAGTGGAAGGATGCAAAGAGAGGGGTGCTAAGCAACGGGCTAGGAAAATGATCTTTGCTGTAGCATTCTGAATGGGATAAGATTGCATTTGTCAAGGCCAGAGAAACAGACATTGCAGTAACTGAGACACTAGTTGACAGCCTTGATGAGAATTTAAGTTGTATGGATGGATAGTAAAGGCCATATCTTAGAGATGTTATGTACTAAGAATCTGCTGGATTGAAACATAGCCTGGCTGTGAGGATCTGGAGAGAGAAGACCAAGTCAAAGATGATACCCAGGCTGTGGTCCTGAATGACAGGTAGGGTGATGGTGTTGTTCACGGTGATCGAGGAAGGAGGTAGCAGGGAAGAGGTGGCTGAAGAGGTGGCAGGGGGACAATTGAGAGCACTGTTTTAGCCATGCTGAGTTTGACCTGACAGCTATACATCCACAAGGAGATGTCAGAGAGACAGGCCAGAGATTTTAATTTGGTGGAGTACTGGTTCTGAGCTTTAGCTAGGACAAGGTCATTAGAGACTTTGGCAAGAGGAGTTTCAGTTGAGTGCAAGGGGCAAAAGCCAGAGTGAAGAGGATCTAGGATGAAATTGGAGGAGAGGACCTCAAGACAGCATTTGTAAACAATCCATCAGTTGCAGGGGTTCTCAACCTGGGGGGTCAGGACCCTGCAGAGAGGGTCACGAGGTTATTACATGGGGGGGCTGGCGAGCTGTCAGCCTCCACCTGAAACCCCACGTTGCATTCAGCATTTATAATGGTGTTAAATTAAAAACACGTTTTTATATATTTATAAGGGGGGTCACACTCAGAGGCTTGCTATGTGAAAGGAGTCACTGGTACAAAAGTTTGAGAAACACTGAAATAGAGCCAAGTGGAGTCAAGGGTGAGACTAAAGAATGCTTGTGTTGTGAGAGGAAAGAGCCAGAGGAGAATGAGGAGTTAAGAAGAGTATGGGACCTGAGTGTGGGAGGTCAGGTGCTGGGATGGGATCACTGGTTGGAGAGGTTAAAGGAGAAACTTTTGGATCTCTAATAGGGAAGATGAAGGGGGTTCTAGGAGTGGAATGGGAAGGTCACATCATTTTTTGTCAATTTTCTCTTGGAAGAAATCAGTGAGATCCCATACATAGAGAAGTGGAGGAAGGAGGAGGGGAGGTTTTGAGGTGGGAGTCAAAGCTGATGAATAGGCAGCTGGGATTGCAGGAGTGGGTTTCAGTTAAATTGAAGTTGAGTTGTTTGGTAAGGAAGATAGCAGAACTGAAAGGAGAGAATGAATTTGTAGAGGAGGAAGTCAGGCTGGTCACAGGGTTTCCACAGCAAGATAAGGAGCACTGGAAGCAGTTGTTGGGATTGAGCTAGAGGTGGGGACTGGCTGGTGGACCGGCAGGGTGGAGCTTGTGATGGGAGAGAAGGGAAAATGAGTTTCTGCACAAACAGTTTTTCCATTTCTGAGAAGGAAACCAGTGAAAAATAAAAGGAGTACTTGTGGCACCTTAGAGACTAACCAATTTATTTGAGCATAAGCTTTCGTGAGCTACAGCTCACTTCATCGGATGTATACTGTGGAAAGTATAGAAGATCTTTTTATACACACAAAGCATGAAAAAATGGGTGTTTACCACTACAAAGGTTTTCTCTCCCCCCACCCCACTCTCCTGCTGGTAATAGCTTATCTAAAGTGATCACTCTCCTTACCATGTGTATGATAATCAAGTTGGGCCATTTCCAGCACAAATCCAGGTTTTCTCCCCCCCCCCCCCCGGTAGGAAAGGTGTAGGGAATGGGTAGAGCTTCAATGCCAACTCTCCCAACATGCTGAAAGGGTGGGAGTCATAGTTTACTGCTAATATACTCCAGCAGGAAATTATTACTGTCCCCTTCTCAACTTTCCTTAGGGAGAAGGGAGAAGCAGAGAGGAAACTGTTTCTCAGATAAGTGTCTGAGGCATAATGCTTCCTGGGTCTAGAGCTGGGATAGTGCAATTCAGGCATAATCCTGATCAAGAGAATGGTGCCTAAAGACTGTATAAGACCACAGAATATTTGTTTGGAATATATAATGTATTACACATACATATATTTAACCTGATAGTGTCCCCTTTAATAACATAGGATGTGTTCTATTGCTAAAGTAGCTTATTGGGAAAAAACTATTTTTAATCTTACCATCATGCTGAGTGAGCTGTAGTTTGTTCTGGTTTATGCATCATCAATAGAAATGTAAAGTACATTTTAATTGAAGAATCCTCATCGTAAGTGGTGGATGGCAAGTGATGTGTGAAACAGAAAGAACCCAACTAGTCTGAACTTGCTGTGTAGACTGTTAGATAAAAGGCAGTTAAATAAAGTCTCTGCTTCACTTGTAAACTGAGCAGATTTAATCTGGAAGTCACAGAGGGAAAATAAATGTGGTACATGATGGATGTCATTTTTATAGTGTCATTTTCTCTGACCAGAGTTACACTATAACAGTTCCCCTGATGAGATATGGGCACCACAGGAGCCTCATGTCTTATAGAATGTTAACTGCACACCCCCTATCCTTAAAAACCCCCAAACCCAACAGCAATAACACACGCTACAATCAACATGAACATAATTTACACCCACATCAACAAGAAACTAAAAAGCTACAGCCAGCATTGCTACGTTAATAAATTCCTTTGTTTCTAAGAATTTCCAGGTGGTCTGAATTCAGTTTGAGTTATTAGAAAGTAAAAGTATTTATAAAATGCACTGGTACCCACAAAGTGGTATTATTATCCACTTCATGTTATTCCAGTATCAGGTATAATTATCTCCCCTTTAATGAGACGAAAGGAAGAATGCTGGAATCTGAAATGTTGAGTGTAGGGAATGGCAACTGGAGACAGTATGTTTGCCACAGAAAGACTACCTTAATGAGATAAAGGACAAGTGAGTGAGGAAATGGTTCCAGGAGGCAGAGTAGAGCATGAGGCAAGAAAAACAGAAAAAGGAAAGTAAAAAATGAGTTGAAGAAGGGAAAGAGCAAAAAAAAAGAACACTAGAAACAGAAACCAAGTGACAGCAAAGAATGTGGCAGGGAAAAAACAAAGAAATCCAGCTGAAGAGAGGCAGTATGTGAGCACCTAGATACCACTGAGTGCACCACGGGTAAATTTAAAATTTATTACAAGCATTTGTGTGGCCCCAACCACCACAGTACCTGGAACCATGCTAAGATGTTTTCTTCCATTCATTTACTACATCCAAAAAAGTGTCAGTAGTACCTCACGACTGAAGGTTTTGAAAGCCATAGTTCTGAATGCCTCTTCCATCTACTGCAACATCAAGAACTGAGCATTCCTAGTTACTGAGATCTAAAGCACTAGAAGACTTCTGATGTGCGAATTGGCCTTATCACTTCCCTTTTCTGGAAAAGATCATCGAAATGTGATGAGGACATTCATATCAAGAGATTAATTCTAAAACAAGAGCTGGGTGTTCAAGGTCTGCAGGCAGCTTGGACTTGCTTTGGAAGGCATTTATAGTTCCCCCTGCCCTAGTAGTGGATCTAAGCATTTCCCTGATATTCACAAGGGTGTGGATCCATCTGGAAGATAATTGAGTGGCTGTAATGTAGCAAGTCTAGAATTTTTGACCAGGACACTGGATGAAATTCAGGGAGGGAAGATGGCGCAGTTAGTCTCTCCTGCATTGTCAGAACTACAGTGGCTTCAGAGAAACACTCTTGGCTCAGACTGATCTTTGCTGATGAGCAAATTGAGATTTCCTCATAACAAGAAACAGTTGGTTTTGAAGTCAGTTGGAGTAAATGTGTTAATCCAATCCTCTACCAGGAACAGTTCTGTGCAGAGAAGTAGCTTTTTTAAAAGGTTAGAGAAGAAGGTGAGTTTATTGTACAATATTTTCCTACTCTTCTGGCATTTGCTGTGTTAGCAATATGAGGTGCTGTCTTCTTGCCTCTAACTGTTCCTTATGCCTCTGGAGAAATTCTGTATAGCACTTCGCAGAGGAAATGTAGTTATGTAACAGAATGTCACCTTAAAGAACATTATCATAGAAGAAATATTGGAGAACTTTTATACTGTATGAAAAGAAGTTTGGGATTCTGTATCCAAGATTCTACTAGGTGTAGCATGTGTGCTGAGGGGTTGCATGGGAGCCAGTTGTGGCTGTGAGATCCTAGGGCCAATTTTATGCAGGTTGACAGTCACCCCCACAGAGTTATCTACTAGCCAGGAATTGCTGGAGTTCATCATGCTCTGGTGACAGTTCCTCCTCACCCCATCTCATCCATGCCAGGGAGCATCAGGATGGGACATACCAGGGCTAGCTGCACTGGCTCCACACCTCAGCTAGGAAGATCTGGTTATCTTCAGGCTTCTTTGCACTATCAGGTTAGACAAGAGATTCTGGCCCTTTGAATTCACATAATCTAAACAGTATTTTTCCCTCTAAGGATGTTATTACTGGTGAAATTGAAAACACAGCATGAATTACAAACTTATTGTACCTGTGGAGTGTACTTCATTTTGTAAACATATTGGCGTACAAGGATGAGAAACAGTTCAAGCAGAGTCAGCTCTTAGTTTATTGTGGCCTTCATAAAGGAATTTGGACTCTGAATACACAACAGAGACCAGCAACCTATGCTTCCCACTGCTTGCTTGGCTGAGCCCTACCTGACTTTGAACAGCATCTGGGTCACTAACCTACTTTTCAATTCTTGTAATGGAAATAGAACAATACTCATGATGAAAAATCTTAACTCTAATGAAGTTATTTTATATTATTATTTTGAGTGATGCCCAAGGTAGTGCTAGGTTCATTCCAATAAAGAAAGATCATTGTGGGGTTTTATTAAAAAAATAAAATTAAAGGAAATTTCAAAATGAAAAGTCACTTTGAATTGAAACTTTTCATTTTGAAAATCTCCAACTGAATCACTGATTTATTTTTAAGGGTTTTTTTTTCCCCCCCAACTGAAACAATTTGGTGAAATTGATACACATTCACAAAGTGTTTAGTTACCACTGAATCTTGATTTTTCTCTGGAAAAAAAAAAGTCAAAAATTTTTGCTGAGCTCTACATTGGATATTGAACTCTGTCATGCCTTTAGGCAGAAGAGTAGGAGAACTTGAATGCACAGCTGTGTTATATCAAGGGACAGCTTAGTCAAAATTTCAGAGCTAGTTTATCTCTACTCAACAACATTTTTGCCCTCTTTTCCAGAGCCAAGTTCCATGAAAGCCCTTTATTCCCAACACATGGGAGCTCTGCATGGGCCAGGTTAATCCCACAGAAGGACAAAGTGGCTGCTCAGGACCCTAGAAGCTCAGAAGTGGATGGAGGACACATGCATCGGAGTTCCCCACACATCTGTTGGACTTCACATGTCCTTACTTCTGCCTCTCTCATACAGCAGCCCAGAAACTTGTACTGCCTGGAGGAAACAGTAGTGTCCATGATGCTGCATGCATTGAGGAGAAGGAGGCAGACAGAATATACCTGAAACTATCTGCCAGAGCAGGTGCTTGTCGGGGGTGGAGATAGGAGTGGTTGGATGGATGTTCCAGAGGCTCTGCTGCCCCTCTGCTAACTTTTCCCTGTATTTTTGGCTTAATTGGCCTTTTTGCCATCTAAGAGATCCTGCTTGACAGGAGGTAGCAGGCAGAAGTTATTTGCTCCTCCCAGAAGGCCGTCAGCTGATGATGCCCCAGCCCTCAGGGAGGATGTCAGGTGCAGCACTGCCTCTTTCCACACTTCACTCTTCTGTATCTCCCTTTCTCGTGTATGGGTGGGAGCACCAGAAAAAGATACACTTTTGGTTCTCTCCTCTAATAGGCAACTGTAATTGGAACCATTTAGATACTCTCCTTTTTGTCATTTTCAACTCTAGCTACTTAAATTAAAAAAGTAAAGCAGTGGCCTCACCATTTATACCCTTAATCACGCTTTGCAAATACAACTGTTTGCTTATATTTTATAAATAAAGCCCCACGTTCATTTTAAAATGTTACTCTAATAGATTTTTTTAAAAACCCTGATGAAGCGGGTATGGGTTGCTTTCAGATAATGTTGTGGGGAACAGAGCAGAGAAAATGAGCAGTAAGCCGGCAGTTATGCTAGTCCATTGTACAGGTAATTTGCCCTCACTTGTCTCCTTCACTAAGGCCTAGAGGACTGAACTGTTCCTGACTAATTTCAGCACAATGGTTCAATATATCCACACTAGTCATGTTGACTCATGTTCTGAACCATTGACGTTTTGCCCCACGTCCATACTAACTCTGCTCTAAATCATTGCAATTGCAAAGCTTTGTGGGTAGCTAACCCACAGCCCCCAGCATAGATTTCAAAAGCAATGAATTGTGGTGGTGTTCAGGAGGACAGTGGTGCACACTGGACGAGTAGGAGGAGGACTGTCTGAACAGTTTCAGTCTGAACTATCTTAGTATTGGCTGCACTAGCACAAAAGCAAGTTCAGCCTAAACTGGTATTTAGTCCTGCTGAAAGCAAATGTAATCCCAGTGATATCTGACAGGAGCGCAAACCACTTGGAGCACTTGGGTGTGAGGATGTGAGTTGTTTTACAAGCACTTTAAGAGGTCTGCGTGGTTCTGAGCTTGGTAAATTTCTCTAGTGTAGACAAGGTCTGAGAGTGGAGATGGGGAGGAGCAAACTGACAGAGTTATTACCAATTTTGGGGAGATGAGTGCTAAAAGTGGAGGGAGCAGAGAGCCCAGAGGGAGGAGAGGTAGCTGCTGAAACACATGTAATTTCTAGACTGCATAGGAGGAAGCCAGGTGATGATCCCCTTTGATCCCCTTCAGCAGCAGTGGTGGCAGCATGCTAAGAGCCCAGTTGCAGAACTGTTACTCCTGTTCACCAAACAGCTTAACACTGCCAGAAAATTGGATTGAAAGAACAATTGAGTAGACAGAGGAAAAAAGTACACTAAAATAGACAGGCAAAGAAAAAAGGAAAAGAGGAGTAGGGGAAAGTAGAGTGGATTGAAAAAAAACCTGAAAAAAAACCCAAGGGAGATGTACCAAGGAAATTTTTTAAATATTGAAAATCTAATACCAAGACACCTGTGGATAATATGAATACATGTGATTCTTGCAGAGGAATCAGCTTTTGAGGGGAGCTCCCAGCTCCCTAGTCGGACACTGTTCCATCACTCTCAATCCCTGCATCATATTCTCCTTCCAGCCTGTGACCCACTGCTCCTGATTTGCTGTATTCCTCGTTATACCCCTCTCTTAAGCTAAAGACTGGGCCCGAATATCACCTGTCCTGCCGTTTGTTTGTCCACTGTACCCTAATCCTTAAATCCATTCCTACAGGAAAGAGATTAGGTCACCTAGTCCTTTCCTCTACTAGTACATGTAATATGTATTCTCTATAATGCATTATACAGAATTATCACTAGGGCTTTATCCAGTCTATTTTAAAAATACATTAAAATGCCCCCCCCCCCATCAGATTTATTTAGGTGGCAAAGTCAAGCACCTGAAAGTTAGGAAATGGCACTTTTACAGTTGTCTAGGCTCTTTAATTCTGCTGCCTTGTGCAGCCAACCTGTTCACTGAATGAGGCAGATGGTGGTCCAGTGGGAAAAAAAACCCAGTATGTCATTATGTAATTGAAGACTATGATAATGGATATACACAAGGGAGATGAATGAAGCTTGCATGGGCAACCATAAATCTGGCATTTTAAAAAGTTTTGAGTACTTATCTTTGCAACCAAAACAACATTTTTTGCATGTAATTTCTTAGGGTTCCCCCTCCCACCCAGAAAAACAAATTTCTTATGTACAATTGTAACAAACCCAGATTTTATGCATCACCAGCAGTGTTAGGACACTGAACCTTCAACACTGTAGCACAGACACCTACCATGTGAGCTTTAGGCGTAACTATGACAGCTCGCAGCCAGCAAAGACTTATCCCCAAGGTGGAGGAGGAAAGAGATGGGCCACTCACACCACATGCTGGGACTGTAGAGTTTATGGAAGGTGCCTGGCCCAGCTCTCTCCCGCTACTCTCTGGGATTTTGAGACTCTCCTGTCCCAGATGGGGCTTCCAAAATGGGGATGGGCTTCTGGGGCCATGTACCAGATATGGTGATAAAGTCGCATGTTGGGGTGGGGATCCCAGCCTGGATTGGCTATCTTCACCTCCTACTGCTACAGTTGCTCTGGAAGCTCCTATGGCAGAGGCAAGAGCCTAGCTTGAGGACTTTCCCCTGCTGAATTTTAAAGACTATCTGCAAATAACAGAGGTGTTAATAGTGTCTCTTAAAAAAAAAAGACAATTTTTTTCTATAATGGAAGGTGTTAGACAATCTAATTAGAAAGGTCTCTATAAGCTCCTAGACTTTCTTAGGACCACTATTTCATACTCACAGTAAGTTTTCTAGACCTGGTTGAAATTTTTCTGTTTGAACGTTTTTCCATCTCAGAATGCCTTTTTGACAAAATTGAAACTGTCTGCAATAATGGGTTGATTTTGACAAAATTTCATTTTCGAAAAAAAAAATCAAAATGAAGCATTTCAATAAGATCTGTTTTGGCCTATCAGAATGGAATGATTCCTTTTTTCATTTTGAAATGACTTTCAACATTTTATATTATCAGTGATTACAGTATAAAATAAACTATGGAAATTAGAACAAATACATTTCATGTTCACTGAAATGGAACATTTCAATTTACATAAAATTCTCAAATTTTGTTTTGTGGAAAATATCAATTTTTTGCTGTTATTCGAAGTTGGAATGAAAAATTTTGCAATCATTAAATTTTCCATGAAATAAAAATTCTAGTCCCCACACAGCTAGTTTTCCCTATTTTTTTGGTACAGATTAAATTTTCCTTTTCTTAAATTTCATCCCATTACCCCACTTCCCTTTCAGGGCTCAAAGTGAACAAGCAGGGAGCCACTTTGAACGTAGGAAGGGGGCAGTCACCTGGGAAAGGAGTACACCAAATGGGTTGTGAGTAGAGTTTCACTATTATTCCCTCTTTCCCATTTCATTTGGTGGGGAAAGTAAGTCTTCAGCAGGGAGTTTACTGTATTTCTGCCTGCACAAAGGCTCTGGCCTCTGTTGCAGTACCAGGAATGCTAATGTTTAAACTAGAGCCTTCTGCATGTATTTCTAAATTTTTATTACTCAATTGATGTCCTAGATGCAGACCACAATTTAATGTACTTTCATCAGTAAAGTGTTGACAGTTGTTCTTTTGGTAAAACTGAAGGATGCTATCAGAATATCTATCATGTGTAGCATGCAGAAGTACAGCAACAATTTATTCCTCTTAACACTTAACAGAGGAGGAGAGAGAAATGTTAAAAATGTTTCTGCATTGGAAGCACCAAAGCAAATAAACAAAGCCTTCCACCCCCAAAAAACCAAACCAAACAAATAGGGTCAAATTCTGCTCTGAGTTACACTACTTTAAATAATACTGGAATAACCCTTGGAGTCACATGGTCCTTTTCAACCCTCTTCCCCACGCCCCCATTTACAACTTTTGCTTGGTATATTTGGCTAAGTTTTAGTAGCTTTGCTTGTCCGGCAGGGGCTGAGAGAACAATTTGGTCCCATTTGTCTATCTACAGGAATGAGAAGGAAACTGAAATGGGAAGAAAATAGTCAAGATCAATGGAGAGGCCAAGAAATATGCAAAGGGAACTAAATAGATAGCCCTAAACCAAGAAGGAGATGGCTTCTCACTTTTAGGCACAGTGAGCACAGGGTGGCATTCTGTCTCAGAAGGCAGAAATTTTTCTTGTACTCTCCAGATGTAGGGAAGAGCATACAAACTATTACACTTCTTGATGGTGTTGGGTGGCAGAACTGAGCAATACTCCACCTGCTCACACAAACCCCTTTGGGTTGTAGTGTGCTCCCAAGGAAGTAGAGATGCAGCCGTCCCTCTACCAGGACAACAGCTCTACCTGGCCGTTATCAGGGCCACACAAAGGACAGGGAGGTCTTGTTGTGCCCTCCCTTTGCCCACAAACTGTGCACCCACATAAAGGCCAGACAGAATATAGTCCTAGGACTTTATCCCTGGTCAGAAGGATGAAGTTGCAAGGGGAAGAAATTAGATGTGGAACAAAATCAGACAAAATAGAAGCTTAATTTTCTTTTCCCAGGATGGAAGGAGAATCTTCCTTGGTGAAAGATATGGATCTTTTTTTTCAAGCATGAAATTTGACATCCTCCTCCCAGTTCTGCATTAGGAAATATGCTGGAAAAGTTTAAAGGAAAAAGTGGGATACTTCAAGGTCCTGGCGAGAGTCCAGACGAGTTGGAGAGGTGCTTTGTACCAATGAGAATGGTATTAGGAAATTAAGCACTAGAAAATTACAACTAAAACAGCACTATAGCTTACTAGGATACCGTTTCTAAATGTGGGTGAGAAAGTGAATGGATACAGTTCTCTAGAGAGCTATTTTTACTGAGATTATGCAGCACTTATGCACCCCTTTTGGGAAAAAATCATTTTGATATATTTAAGAGCAGCGAAGCATAAGATCCTGACTGTAGCACTGGCTTGTACAGCAGATCAACAAAATGTCGAGTTTTTTTTCATTGCCTCACTCTGAACACAAATCTAAAAGCAAACCAGACAATAGTAAGGTAAAAGGGGTCTTTCCTCAAATGGTGAGCTAAATATTGATCAACAACTAAAGATGAAAAGTAATTGTCAGATCTACCTGTGTTGCTTAGATATAGACCAGTAAGAAGAAATTATTTCAGGCATTAGTTATTCATTAAACAACATTACACTTAATATGCTGTGCACACTTATTACGTAGTTTTGAAATTCATCTAAAAAAATAAAGAAAATTTAAGTTTTATTTGTAGAAAATATTATAAAAAGTGACCAACAAAGAGGTCTGAGAGAAAACTATTATTCAGTAGAGGTACTGAAGGTTGTGTCAACAACAGTGATGGTGAAATCTTGCCAGACAAGTCAAACAGCCAACCAAAGAAGACCTTTTGAGAGATGGCATGACTGAGGCTTGATCTACACTACAGATTTATGCCAATATAACTGTGTCACTCAGGGGTGTGGAAAAAATTCCACATCCCTGAGTGATGCAGGTGTACTGACCTTACCCTTGGTGTAGACAGCACTATGTCGACAGCAGGGCTTCTCCTGTCGACATAGCTACCGCCTCTTGGGCAGGTGGAATACCTATGCCGATGGGAGAAGCTCTCCCATTGGCGTAGGCAGAGTCATCACTAAGCACTACAGCAGCACAGCTGCATTGTAAATCAGCATAGTAAATGTAGACAAGCCCTAAGCAGAACTTCTCTCCTCTCCCACTAGGATTCTAGAAGCGGTTTACATTGCTCACTCAGAAAGCACCAAATTGAAGGCTCAACCGATGCCCTCAACTTGTTTCTTCCTTAATGATGTTCTAGCTTTGAATTTAGTTTATTTTTAGAAAATGATTATCAAGTAAATATGGCAAGGTAGGTCTCATTAAAATCACTGTTAAAATATTAAACTATAAAGCCTGCACAAAACTAAGTTAAAGATGCTAATCTGTGTTAAGGAAAAGTTAGCTAAAGTTGACTAGCCACAGTTTGAAAAAAATTGAGGTAGAAAATTGACACATTATCACTTTTCAATTCCAATGATCTCCTTTGGTAACCTGGTGTTTCTTTCATTATGCATTGTGTTGGCAGAGTAAGGCATTGAAATAACTCTGAATCTGGTTCCATTCTGCTCTTTCAACTATGAAACATGGAAGCATAAAAATGCAGCCTGTTTATCAGGGATGATTTAATTGGGGATCGGTCCTGCTTTGAGCAGGGGGTGGGACTAGATGACCTCCTGAGGTCCCTTCCAGCCCTGATATTCTAGGATTCTATGATCAGTTTCATATTCTGAGTAGCTTTGCATAATGATGGGTTTCAGAGTAGCAGCTGTGTTAGTCTGTATCCACAAGTACTCCTGTTCTATATGCTTAGTAGGAAACCATCACTGATGTCTATTTAAATCTAATTACACTAGTGGAATGTTCTCATTTCAAGCTTTATTTCAGCTAATGCCATGGTTTCAGAAGTCTTCTTATTTGCCACAGGGCAAGGGAAAACTCAAACGTAGCTTTAAGGAACCCTGGTCTTAACGTCTACTGTAGCCGCAAGCAGGCAGTAATTTCTCTGTTCCTAGGAGATTATTGTACTAAACGTGTTTTATATAAATGTCTTCCAGTTACGGTGGAACATTTTGGTTGAATGGCCTTAAACTGAAGCATGGGGAGATGTAATATCTCAAACAGGGTCTTGGTGAAGGAAATTCACTAGGATGCAGTGGAAGGCCTTTCAACACTCTTAACTCCAGTGATAGAGTGATCCAGGAGCATATGTCTCTACACTGCTGTGTAGCGTGAGGATGGGATCTGTGAAAGCCCCAACTAGACTGGAATGGGGGTGATGGTCTTCGGGGGTAGAATGGGGAAGAGGCAAGTGGATCTAAGACTATGCAGATCCAGTGCTTGGGAACAAACCAGAAAAGAAACTGCAAAGGGGTAATGTTACATCACTGTGACAGCTGGGCAAATTGTTTTTGGCCAATAGCTGGTTAGCTAAAAAACTGCATTTGGGGCACCAAAACTATTTGTGGATTCAACTAATAGTTTTGGCTGGTGGGAGGGGAGAACCTGGAAACAAAAATTTCAGAAATGTCAAGATAAACAGTTTTGAAATGTCATATTTGAAACATTTCATTTGACCTGAATGAAATTAATTTGGTTTGATGAGAAAAACTGAAGAAAAAAAGTTTTTGTTGGAAATGACTGAAATTTTGGAGGGATTTTTTTTAGGTCAGCCACCAAACTGAAGATAGTCACAAATTGGAGAAAGTCCAGAGAAGAGCAACAAAATGATTAAAGGTCTAGTAAACATGACCCATGAAGGAAAATTGAAAAAAATGGGTTTGTTTAGTATGGAGAAGAGAAGACTGAGGGGGGATATGATAACAGTTTTCAAATACATAAAAGGTACACAAGGAGGAAGGAGAAAAATTATTCTCTTTAACCTCTGAGGATAAGACAAGAAGCAATGGGCTTAAATTACAACAAAGGTGATTTAGGTTGGACATTAGGAAAAACTTCCTGCCAGGATGGTTAAGCACTGGAATAAGTTGCCCAGGGAGGTAGTGGAATTTCTATCATTGGAGATTTTTAAGAGCAAGTTAGACAAACACCTGTCAGAGATGGTCTAGATCGGGGCAGGCAAACTTTTTGGCCTGAGAGCCACATCGGGTTTACGAAATTGTATGGAGGGCCAGTTAGGGGAGGCTGTGCCTCCCCAAACAGCCAGGTGTGGCTTGGCCCCCGCCCCCTATCTGACCCCCCCTGCTTCTCTCCCTGACGGTCCCCCTGGACTCCTGCCCCATCCAACCCACCCTATTTCCTGTCCCCTGACTACCCCCTGAGACCCTTGCCCCCATTCAAACCCTCTGTTCCCTGCCCTTTGACCGCCCCAACCCCTATCCACACCCCCGCCCCTTGACCACCACCCCGAACTCCCCTGCCCTCTATCCAACCCCCTCTGCTCCCTGCCCCTCACTGCGCTGCCTGGAGCACTGGTGGCTGGCGGCGCTACAGCCGCACCGCCCAGAGCACCAGGACAGGCAGCCGCGCCACCCGGCTGGAGCCAGCCACGCCACTGCACAGCACAGAGCACCGGGTCAGGCCGTGGGCAAGCTTGCAGCCCCATCGCCCAGAGCATTGCACTGGTGGCACACTGAGCTGAGGCTGCGGCGGAGGGGGAACAGCAGGGGAGGGGCCGGAGGTAGCCTCCCGGGCCAGGAGCTCAGGGGCTGGACAGGAGGGTCCCGTGAGCCGGATGTGGCTTGCGGGCCGTAGTTTTCCCACCTCTGGTCTAGATAATACTTAATCCTGCTCTGAGTGCAGGAGACTGGACTAGATGACATCTTAAGGTCCCTTCCAGTCCTATGATTCTATGAAAAAAAATCAATTATTCACTCAGCCTTAATCCCTGTGATATACTCCTGATTTAGAAGGTGGTGGAATATTTTATTCCCTCAAGATCTCTGAATTACTCCAGCATTATGTGGCCACAAATGAGGCCTGGTCTTCGGCACAAGCCACCAGTGGCTCTCATGGTTCAGCACAAGCTGTGCAACTCATGGGGCTGCCCTGTCTTCACCTCTGATCTCATTGCTGAAGGGAGAGAAGATGTTTGCTGCATCCACTGGATACTGTCCTTCCACTGATGAATATGAAGAGGAGAAAGGCTGATAGAGGAAATTATAGTCCTATTAGTCTGATGTGGGCCAATATGTCATTATTACAACAGTCTCCAGGGGCCTCATTTCATATGGGGGCCCATCACATCAAATGCCTTAGAAACACATGGGAAGAGATGGTTCTGGCCCAAAGACCACACAATTTAACTAAAACAACAAGAGAGGGAAGGTGGCAGGGGAGAATGAAGGAAACAGGAAAAGAAGCACTGCTTACATAGAACAGCTATGTACAGAATTAGATTGAGAGAGTTATTTTTGGTTATATGTAAAATATAAACAGAAAAATATTGATTTCAGTAATCCCCAGTGGCCTAATCTTTAATAGGGGAGTAGATGTGAATATTTTGAGAGAAAGCTGTCTGATAAGAGACAAATCACATACGTTTATAGAAATAGGTCATGACAGACCAAATAGACTTCTTTAATATAATTGCCAATTTAATAGTCAGAAGGGACATGATGGCTTTATTACAGTATATTTGAATTTCAGTAAGATGCTGAGGAGCACTGTCTAAAAATCTTATCAAGAAATTGGATAAAGGTCAAATAAAAAAAAAATACAATGACAGAATAAAAACTGGCTAACAGGGACACCTGTGGGCTTTAATAGTAAGATCTCCAAGGGGGAACAGTGACAATATCAATTTAGGTGCCATATGGATTATTATTTAGACTATTCATATGCAGTGTGTATGTATATTGCATTTTACATCATGAACAATAATAGATTATGCTACTCTACATATTTAGCACCAGATTTTGGCTCCTTTTGTGGGGGTGTTCAAGTAGGAGGACAACACTGGCAACCAACTCTATTGATTCCTTTTTGGCATGCAAAGAATCCTGCGTGTTGTTCTGTGAGCCAGAGAGAACTGGGGAGGGGTGTTTGTTACAGGCTGCAGAGCTAGTAACCAGAAAGAGGATGGAACAAGGGCAACAGTCAAGACTCTCTTGTACACTAGCTGAAGGTCTAGGGCACTGGAGGAAGCATACATTGCACCTCATTAAGGGGTGTAGCAGTTGCCACTTTTCCATGCACTCCTTCTGCAAGCTGCATTCTATGGGGTTTAGCAGGTGGTGTTGCTGAAGTCATACTCTGTCGTTTTGCGATTTTAAACTGTGCAATCTTAATGTTCCATTAAACCTAGAGTTTGATGTTTTGTGACGTTTTCTTTAAAACAAAAAGATTTTAGAAGTTAGGACTTAAATGGGCCCAACTAAGCCCAAAGTTCACACTTCAGGAGACTCATTGTCAACACTAGATTCTTTTGTTGGAGGTAGCAACTGCAGGAGCACTAGTGTAGACAGACCCCTAGGAACTACCAAGGTTTTAATGAGCATGTTGTCTACACAGAGGTTACAATCAGACATGCCAAACCCGTGAAAAAAAATGCAGAAATTGGGCTTGTTTTTGGTGTAATTGGCTTGTGAGTTGCTTGTAGGCTAGTTTTTGGCTTGTAGCTTCTTTTTTTTTTTGATTGGCTCCCGGCAAGCAGGGGCAAGGGGGGAGCAAGCAGGGGCCAAGGGAGAGAGAGTCAGGGGTACACAGCGGGTCCACCACAGTCCCAGACTAAACACCGAGGAGATCTAGTCACATAGAGTGTTGGGGTTCTTAGGAACTGGCTTGCTTTGGCCTGGTTTTGAAATGGGATTAGCTTGATTTTTGGCTTATTGTGAAAGTTGGGGTGCTTATTTACTGTGTGAAAGTTGGCAACTGTGGTTACAACGCAATAATCTGTCTACATTAGTGCTCCCACCAGTGGAACTGCACTGATTGTAGCAATGATGGGTAATTTAAAGAAAATACTCTAGCGTGGACAGCTAGTCAGATGAATGTTTTGGGTGAGTGGAGGGAGGGGGAGGGAAGGTGACATGGAACAGAATTCCAGCTTATGTTGTCGATAGTATTAGGATTCAGATAATAATCAAAAGGTCCAAATGTTGAAGTCTCACAAATAAATATAAATTTATGCACGCATCATTAAATGCAAGCCACAGTGCATCCAAGGCCCTAAAATATACCCCAGCACACCCAGGACCCTACAATTATTACTGGTGTGGCTACTTCAATGTAGTTACATCCATGTCTACAAGTAGGGGTTTGTACTGGTAGAACTACATTGCTATAGTTACACTGCTGTGAATTTTTGAAAGTTTTCCTATTGGGGCTGGCTCCAAGTTGAGCTGACTCTGGCTAACAAATGCATACCACTTAGTGTGTTATTGCTTACAGGAAGAATGGCACTTTCCTTAGCCAGCTCCAGCTGGCATCTTGCCTCACCATAGAGCTCCTCTTTCCAACTGTAAGGAGTTCCATAATTAGGAGATAGTAAGTTCATGACTCTTTAAAGTACAAAACTTAATGCTTATATTGGATTGATAAGAGGAAACTGCTGAGATCAGCAAGCCGATCGTGGACCCTCTACCACTTTGGGCTCTTCTGTTTTATCATCTGACAAAAGAGACTGCCCTAGAAATGCTACTCTTCTGCTAGCTGTTTCTAAGTTCAGCATCAATAAGATTTGATACAGTTTTTCATAATGACATGGTGAAGGAAGAATTTTTCACTTGTAGACATGCTGGGAAACTATTTTCTGAGTAAAATATTGTCAGAGTAAAAAGGCTCAGCCAAAAGAACACAACTGGAAGGCTTAAAGCTTTTCCTCTTAAAACTGAAGATTGAAGCAATTTTTCATGAAAAATGAAGGATTAATACAGTGATGCCTTGGGTTTTTTTTTTTTTTACTATGGGACCCGATTCCTGAAGTTTGGTTTCAGTAGTACTCATGCAGGAAAAGCATGAATCCTGAATTTACAAAAGTAGTAAGTCAAATCTCTCCCTCACACAATATTAAACATTCAAAATATGCCAAAAGACAACAGTCTAACCAACTATGTTTTTCTTTCCCAAGGATGTGATAATACCACTTACACCCCTGTTATATTTTCTGAGTTAGTGGCTGCCCTCCATAACACCAGAAGTATGTTAGAAGTAACAGTGTTGAATCTAGGAAGAACATAAGCATTAAAAAAGTAAAGATTTACAGATATGGACATTATGTGCTTCCACAAAATTCTATTACTGGAAGCTGAATTGAAGTTAAAGTACTTTCAAAAGGAATTGGAATAGGATGGGAGAAGCATTAGACTTCAAAGTCTGTGAAGTTTAGTATGTATGTATGTGTGTTGTTAGAGCCTTATTATATTTTAATATAATTTCAAGACATAAGTAGGGGAATTTAAAATGATTAACTAACATCCCACTGAGCTGGGGTGGGAGAGACCCCATCCTGTGCAGGGTTAGTTCACTCTGTCATTCAAGCTGCCCTCGGTCTCCAGGCCATGAGACCTAAGGGAAGAAGTCTGTAGAGACGCCCTGATCCACGGAGCTTTACGGCCCACTGGCTGGAGTCTGTGGAATCACCTTGCTCCACTGGGTAATAGGGCCATGTGACCCACATCCAGGGGCTAGCTCTTCTCTGCCGCGCAGTAAGGCCTAGTGGCCAGAGTCCATAGGGTACCCCGTGGTTTGCAAGGCAGTAAGGTCCATTGGCCAAAGTCATTAATGATCCACTGGATTCGCCAGCAGCCAGGTCTAGCAGCCTGAGTTGATGGAGATACCCTCCAAGCATAGCTGTATGGCCGAGCAGCCAGAGTCCATAAAGTTGCCCTCTGGGTGGGGCTGTATGGCATAGTGGCTGGAGCCCATAGGGTCACCTTCTGGGCATGGCTGTATGGCCTAGCTGCCAGTGTCAATGGAGATATGCCTCCAGGCATGCCTGTATGGCCTAGCGGCCAGAGTCAATAAAGTCACCCTCTGGACGGGGCTGTATGGCCTAGCAACTGGAGCCAATAGGGGACCTTCTGGGTGTGGCTGTATGGTCTAGCGGCCAGAGTCAATAGGGTAGCCCTCTAGGTGGGGCTGTAGGGTCTAGCTGCCGAAGTCAATAAAGTCATCCTCTAGGCGGGATTGCACAGCCTAGTGGCAAGAATCAATAAAGTTGCCCTCTGGGCAGGGTTCTATGGCCTAGCTGCCGGAGTCAATAAAGTTGTCCTCCGAGCAGGGCTGTATGGTCAAGCGTCCGCCTCGCCGGGGGGGGGAGGGGGGGCGGTGGCGGCCAAATAGGGGGACCTGGGCCTTCCCTGCTCCATCGGGTCCCAGCCCAGGGCTCTTGCCATGGTGAGTGAGTCTGCCACTGGGTCGGTGGGGATCCGCCCGCAACACGCTGATCGGCCTCGGGCCAATGGCTTATCCCCTCCTGGGCTGCTTCCTACCCTGTCACTCCAGTTTGTGACCTGTGCATCTTCGGGGTCTCTGGGTTCTTCAGCTGGTGCAACTCCCTGTAGCTCAGACCTCCCTGGGGTGTCCGTGTGGGTCTCGGCATCTCTGGCTTCCACGGTCCAGGGCGCCAGTGGTTCCTGGGCAGGAGCCAGCAAGAAGCGTCCTCCCTCTCTGGCGATCTGCCCCAACTGAGCCGGGCTGCTCCCTCTTCTGCTACACCTGGAGCATGCCCAGTAGGGACGTGGGGGCATGGCTTCCTCTACCCACAGTGAGGAGTTAACCCTTCCCCGTCCAGTGCGGGGTGAGTTCACCCCATCACACCCACACTGAAGTTTTTGTATTGGTGCTGGATCAACTTTAATAGAAATCTGCAAGCACTTCTCAGCACTTCTTAAACCATAGCCATGTGACACCATGCATGCCCTTGTATTAAAGGACTGTAGTACAATTTTTGTTTCTATAAGTACTCCCAACAATATCGAATAGGATTTTGGACTACTTGTGTACTCTAAGTCTGCAGATAGGACAGTGGAACTCATGGACGCATCTCACTGAGCCAGTTAAAAAACTGGTTTCAGAGTAGCAGCCGTGTTAGCCTGTATCCGTAAAAAGAAAAGGAGGACTTGTGGCACCTTAGAGACTAACAAATTTATTAGAGCATAAGCTTTCGTGAGCTACAGCTCACTTCATCGGATGCATACAGTGGAAAATAGAATGGGGAGATTTTATATACACAGAGAACATGAAGCAATGTGTATATAAAATCTCCCCACTCTATTTTCCACTGTATGCATCCGATGAAGTGAGCTGTAGCTCACGAAAGCTTATGCTCTAATAAATTTGTTAGCCTCTAAGGTGCCACAAGTCCTCCTTTTCTTTTTACAGTTAAAAAGCTGACACTCTCTAGTAAAACTGTGAGCACTGAAAAAGATACTATTGGTATGTAAGTGGTCATGATTAGACTTAAGAGTTGACATTCTATTAACACAGAGGAAATTTGCACCCCTTTCGGTGCTATGGTTTCATTCTGGTGGCCTTGCCTACACTAGTCTATTTAGCAAGCATTTCTAATGGTTTTTCAAGCACTAGTTCAGTTTCACTAGCAACAGTGGGAGCTTTAGGGGGCAACAAGGAATTAGTGTCTGCTGGTGTTTTAACCCCAGCAATGGGTTTTACAATACCTGCTACTACTGACTGCTTTCTCTCCCATCCAGACTGTTGGTGCTGGCTGCCCCAGTGGTTGAGCTCTGAGGGAGAATGGCAGGTTTTCTCCAATGAAGGACACTTGACTATGGAATTTATTCCCTCTTGCAGTCTAATGGAACCTCACATTGATTTGTTTTTTGATATGTGTAACATGCATGTACTCCCTGGTTTTTCCATAATTTGAGGGTGTAGTAGAGTGGGGTTGGGAACTGTGAAGTGAAAGAGTCAGAGCTGAGTGTCATATGCACCCATTGTTGGCAAAAGTTTGTTTAAATTTTTTGTAATACACCCAGATACGATGGGAACAATATTTATATTTACATAAAAAGAATAAGACCCAGTGGGGCTGGAAATAACATTTTTAAATGAAAGCTTACATTCTGCAGAACACAATAAAAGTCTATGGGAAATAGGCTGGGAGATGCTGCATCCTCTGAATTTGTGGATTGTTCTCACAAGAATTTGTCCTTCTAGCCCATGATCTGCACGTGATGTTGTCCCATTCCTATGCCTCTCAGGAAGGAGTTAAGCAAAAACAAAGCCGAGTTGTTTAGAAACAGGTCCTTTTGGGGGAGGGGGGAAATAGTTGTAAGACAGAGACTCTGCCTTCTAAATTTCCAATCTGAATATTAAGCATCAACAAAGCCTTTAGTAGCAGGAAAATATACACCACACTATTTGGGGAGCATACAGCATTTTTTAAAAAAATTAGCGATGAGCAGCCTGGTTTGGCGGACAAATGAGGAAAAATTGGTTCAGACCTCAGGCCAAACCTTAAACTAATTTTTACCCAGCTGGATGTTGTCTTTGAATTTTGTGCACTCCACGGTTCCCTGGATAAAGGGGATAGATGTGAATGTTGCCTCTGATTTAGGGAAGCCCCATAATTCATGAGATTTTTTTTTTTTAAATCTGCTGGTGAGAGCCCCCAGAGGAGCTGAGAAGGATGCACAAAAGACAGAAATAGGATCCAAGTTCCTCCCAAGTTGTTTATCTTGTCTGTTATCATGAAATGACTCAGAAATAACCAACAATCCACTATACCCTAATAGGAGAGGTTGTAAATGGGGGAGGAAGGGAGCAGGAAGCATCTCCTTTTACACCGAGTCACCCACCAGTGAGTGATACTAATGTAAGTCTTCACACCCAATTCCAGTTATCTTCAATAAAAGCAACGTTTATTTGCCATAGGGTAGACAAAGGTAAAACCAAAAAATCACGATAAAAGTCAGACAGAATGCAAGCACAGTAGACCAAACTGAGAATCAGGAGGGTCACGACTCCATTTTAGTGGGGTCACCAGGGCTGGCATTAGACTCATTGGGGCCGAAGGGCTCGGGCTCCGCCCTGAGTGCCCCTCCCCCCTGCTTGGGGTCATAAGTAATTTTTGTTGTCAGAAGGTGGTTGTGGTGCAATGAGGTTTGAGAACCACTGCAGTAGACAGATACATTTGACTCAACTAAAGTCACAGCAAAAGGCGTTTCAAGTGGTATGAAAGCCTACTTTTTAAAATTTGTTTACAGTGTCTAAAGTTAGGTAGTTAAATCCTGTTAAACATCTGAAAAAAAAGGAGTGATTTTCAGAGGCCCTGAGTATTGCAGTTGTCAGTTGTGCAGAACAACCCCAGTTCCCATTACTACATTAATTCAAGTCACTTACCTGGGTGCCTAATACTAGGCACCCAAGTTTGAAAACTTTGGTTAAAGTTTAAGCTTAAAATACAGTTACGTCCTGTCTCACTCAGCTGTTGCTACATTTTTGGTCTAAACATCCAAGCTTCAATCTCTGGGAGTCTCTGTGTGTCTCATATCTGAGCAAGGTATGTAAAATATCACTTTTTCCCCCTTGATGCACCTTTGCCTTTGATCTGAAATGAAGCAGTTCCCAGTTCAATGTCCTTTCATGGAGGGGATCCATCAACTTTAGAGTCCATGCCCAGTAATGCATGCTTTTCTTCTCATCACCCAAATGCAAGTTGCTTTTGCTAGAACACAAGTGCCACCCCTACATGGAGTTGCCTCACCAGATCCTCACTGTAGCAGCCACATGCCCTAGCCTGTGGATTCTGGAAGTTGTAAAACCAATTATCTGCCATTGTTCCATGTTTGCTTTTTGCATTTTTTTCCAGTTACATTGATCAGAACAATACTGATTTGCATTTAATCAGATAATTCCTGGTCTAGTTCCATTGTGTAAACTGGACCACCAGGTGTTCACATAAAAATCCATTAGCGTGTTTTCCTTCAACATCTCTTGAGACAGAATGGCCTATTACCATGAAAATGGAAACAACCCCTATTCTCAAGCAGGTTAAGTGTTGCACGGCATAACTTTCAGACTACTAAATATTAATCTTACCATTTTTTTAACAACGCAATTCCTATCAGACAGGCAAGACACTGTCACACATAATATCAGCCGCAAGTTGAAGGATTTTTTAAAAAAAAGTTTTAACAAAATCAATGCAACTGTTTCAGAATTATGAAACCAGGGGGGGAAAAAGGCACACGCACCTCCCATATGTTCCAAATTAACTGTTGTGTTTATATAAGCAAATGATAGCTGAAAATAGAAACTTCAGCCTAGATCTTCAGCTGGCACAGCTCCACTAGTGTTAATTGGACTATGTCCATTTATAATCAGCTGAAGATCTGACCCTTTAAATTTCATTAGTTTAATAGCCCTAGTAAGAAAAAGTTATGCTAGCTGGTCATATTTTATACATATTTTAAAATATTCAGTCAACATTTTAAAAGACGTACAGCTGTGCTTGTATATTACACAGGAAAACCAAGGCCCACCCACTACTCTGGGTTGCAGCCCAGGGACCCTATGCCCAGTAACAATGGTCTGCTTAAGCTCAGACCCTGTTGTTGCTTCTCTAGGCTCTTTCTTCATATTTAGTGGCTCACCCTCTGGGTTACTACTGGAGCTTCCTCCACTCCCCACGACCACTCTCCCCTTCTTGGCTGCTTGCCAGAGTCTATGGTCCAAGGCAGAATCCCAGGGCCTACTCTCTGCCTAGACCATCTCCCTGTATGTAGTCTATACCACATACTGACTACAGAGCTCTTCCCTACAGCCCTTCTTCTGTTGCAAACTTCCCAGCTTTGTACAAGCCCAGCCTGGCCCTGTCCAGCTGGACTTCATCTTCAGTTAGTCTGTCTAGCCCTGGCTCTCCCCCAGGTGCAGGCTATATGGTTAATTGCCCCCTTCTGAGCCATCTTAACCCCTTCAGGGCTGGCATGGGTGTACCCCAGATCACAGGCACAAACAAATGGAGAATCACGGATGACTTAAAAATCTTGATATAGTTATGTTCTATGTTTTCATAATGTCATTAAGCTAGATAAAGCTAGAACATTAGGTATGCATAGTTCAGAACATTTGAATTACAGATAACTCAACCAGCCTTGATTTAGGTAGGGATGAAGTGCTTGAGTAATGGAGCAATATTGAGACAGCTCCAAAGACGACAGTAGTGCTAAGCACCTAGTGTATTGCCAGTGTGTTCAGGCTCATGCGTCTC
The DNA here is from genome assembly GCF_015237465.2 of Chelonia mydas. Lineage (NCBI taxonomy): Eukaryota > Metazoa > Chordata > Testudines > Cheloniidae > Chelonia > Chelonia mydas. Next base: position 76,731,910 of record NC_057850.1, on the reverse strand, counting down.
GAGGTCAAACACTGGAGCCAGCGACTCCCATAGAGGTAAGCCAGAGAACATTGAATTTAGACATATTCTGATATGTGTAGAAATATGACTAAATAAAATGGGATTATTGAATGCACAGTGATTTCTGCCTTTTACAAGACTTTTAGTCAGTCTTTTTTTTCTTTTTTTTTTACTCACTTTGTGAATTACAGAAATTAAAAAGATCATTCAAACACCTGGGAAATAAAATGTAGACTCTTTCACCTATAAGTGATGCCTCAGATGTTGCAAAGTGAGCTATATTAATGTTTCTGAAGAAAGCAAGCTTTATTTTGGGAGAGTTTCCTTGACAATACTTCCCAGAGAGTTCACTCCTAAAGCTGGATGCCCTCCCACACCAACAACACCCCCCCCCCGCCCAAAACGGTGTGTATTCATTTTGTACCACTTTTCCTCTCTTTCCACAACTCACAAAAGTGTTCCTTCAATAGATAAGCTCTGCCAAGGTTGTAGAAGGAACAGTGAGTGAATTTATGCATGATGTGCATCTTTAGGGAGTTAAATAAATGAAGTCTGAATTCTTTCCATTTATTGTAAATCAGAGTTCTGATAAGAAAGGCCCTGTCTATATCATGGGTGGATGCAGCCCATCCATTTTTAAAACCATACTTAAAAGATAAGTTATAGCACAATAACGTGTTGTACAGTAGCTAGTCAAACTGTATTAGAAACCAGCTTAGCTGGAGCCATGGCTATGGCTATGGCTAACTCTGTCTGAGTTCCAGTTTAGACCCAGCTGAAAGGGTTACTTTTAATGTGCCCTGAGGATATTGAACTGGTTTTTATGATGTGGGGGGGGAAGGGAAGGGGAAAAGGTGGAATGAAAAACTCCAGACTTTGGTTTGGAAGGTCATGGTGCTGATATGGTTTTCTTTTATTAGCCACTATGGTAGTTCATATGCAGCAGCATTGGAGCTAGTAGTTCTAACAGATAAAGGCCACTAGATGCTTATTTATGCAGTGATCTCAACTTGGTGATATAAGCTTTAAGGAGATTGTGACATTTTGCTGGTATTGCTGATTAACTCATTGGAGTGACCAATGGGTACAAGATACATTGCATCATACAATTTTTAGTGATGAAATCACTTACGAAATATAGTACATACTTGATCAGATGCATGGAGTGGAAAATACAGTAGGAAGATATATATAATACATATATATTCAACTGTATTTTCCACTCCATGCATCTGATGAAGTGGATTTTAGCTAACAAAAGCTTATACCCAAATAAATTTGTTAGTCTTTAAGGTGCCACAAGTACTCCTTGTTGTTTTTGCTGATACAGACTAACACAGCTACCACTCTGAAACCAGTACATACTTGGTAGTTTTCTTTTTTTACAAGTGTTTAATAGTGGCTGAAAAGACAAACAATATTTCATGTGGCACAAAATAAAAGGAAGTCCATATTACACCATTACCATGTGTGACTGGATTTCCACTGTGGTGCCCCTTGTGGCCTGTCAGAGCATGACCCACCTGGCAGCAGCTCTCCACTGGTATGGTTCTGTCCCTGTGTGGTCTGTGGTAGTGGGCCAAGGTCCACTTCAGTCCTACTTCCTCTGGGGTGTTAAGGCCCAAAAGGAAATCAGGAACAGACAAAACAAACAAACAAACCCCCACCCCTGAAAGGAGGGCTGTCAGGGTTCCTTCCCCACTCTGAACTCTAGGGTACACATGTGGGGACCCACATGAAAGACCCCCTACGTTTATTCTTACCAGCTTACGTTAAAAACTTCCCCAAAGAACAGACTTTGCCTTGGCCTTGAGCAGTATGCTGCCACCACCAAGCGTTTTAAACAAAGAACAGGGAAAGAGATCACTTGGAGACGTCTTCCACACAAAATATCCCCCCAAGCCCTACACATCTCCTTTCCTGGGGAAGGCTTGATAATAATCCTCTCCAATTTGTACAGGTGAGCACAGACCCAAACCCTTGGATCTTAAGAACAATAAAAATCAATCAGGTTCTTAAAAGAAGAATTTTAATTAAAGAAAAGGTAAAAGAATCACCTCTGTAAAATTAGGATGGAAAATACTTTACAGGGTATTCAGATTCAAAACACAGAGGATCCCCCTCTGGGCAAAACCTTAAAGTTACAGAAAACAGGAATAAACCTCCCTCTTAGCACAGGGAAAATTCACATAAAACAAAAGATAAACTAATCCGCTTTGCCGGGCTTACCTATACTGGTTGCAATATTGGAGACTTGATTTAGGATGGGTTGGAGAAGATGGATTTCTGTCTGGCCTCTCTCAGTCCCAAGAGAGAACAACCACGTAAACAAAGAGCACAAACATAAGTCTTTCCCCAGCCCAAGATTTGAAAGTATCTTGTTCCCTTATTGGTCCTTTGTGTCAGGTGCCAGCCAGGTTAGCTGAGCTTCTTAACCCTTTACAGGTAACAGGATGTTGCCTCTGGCCAGGAGGGATTTTATAGCACTGTATACAGAAAGGTGGTTACCCTTCCCTTTATATTTATGACAAGGGTAATCCAAAGAACCTTCAACAGACCCTTACCCCTCCATTCAGGGAATGTGTCTAAACAGTCCACACTTCTGCCAATCCTCCAGAGTCTGGTTGTCCCTTCTAGCAGAGGCATCTCCAGCCAGCAAGCTAGCTCAGTCTTGGGGCTGTAACCAGGCTTCTCTCCCCTCAAGAGAAGCAGTTCTACTGCTTTCCTTCCTGGCCAGCCCTGGGCTAGGCTAGGCCTCCACCTTTTAACTCCCCCTCCACACCTACAGCAAATGTCAGGGGTATCACAGCAGTGTCAAGTGGGTCACCTTAACTGTCTCCTTAACTGCCTCATTGCCAGTGTGGGACCTACCTACCTCATCACACCATTTTAAAAAGTTAGCCATGTGGGCCAGATCCATCCTTAGTATAACTCCATTGTGTAGAATGGATACACAGTTGGGGGGAAAAAGTGGTCAAACTGGATGTACACCATCCAGTGAAGAAAGTCTTAAAGAAACATTGTCATAGAAATAGGGGCTGGATCCCTAGATCCACCGAGACCTGGGTGGCTCATACCTGCCTCTGAGGGTATGTCTACACTACAATGTAAGCCCTTGCTTGAGCCTGGGCTCAAGCCTACCTCCCCCCTTGTGTCTACAGTGCAATTGCGCTAACCCAGGGCTTGGACCCAGGGTCCCAGGAGCCTGCAGGGCTGGAGGGTCTGAGCTCGAGTTAAGCCAGGACCCAGGGTCTGAGTCCTATTGCTTTTCAGCGTAGACACAGCCCCGCTTAACTGTGGTCCTGGGAATCAGCCGGAAGTATCCCACAATTCCATGAGACAACTTCCTTAGTCCCTTCTGTCCCAGAAATCTGCAATCCACTCTATTGAGAATGGAAGCCACACCCCCTTTTGCAGGCAGCAGCAGCTCAGGTCAGTGTTAACCTATTCTCCTCTGATCACCAATCTGTAAGCACACAGTCAGCGAACCTCCTGGGTTTGCAATGGAGCGCAAACCGATCAAGACTTTTGAAACACAAACTGCTTCCTTGGGGGTGGGGGTGGGGGGCAGCAAAGGTTTCCCACAGTGCACCACAGTTCTCGGGCGAGAGCAGCCACATTTCAGGGTGGAGCGCATTAGGGAGTCTGGGATATGGTTACTTTGACTCAGGACTGCTCACTGCAATGTGGATGGTTCAAGCGTGGGTTAAAAGCCTTGACGTAGGGTTAAAATATGATCTAGATGCTCAAACCCAGGGTTCTCTAACACAGGTCAGCTGACTCAAGTCCCACGAACCCTTGGGTTACATTGTAATGTAGACATACTCAGAGAAAGCGCTTGAGAGTCTGTTTTGTTCTTACACTTTGGCAGTACTTAAAAAGCCCCACTGAACTGAATTTTTTTAAAAAAAAAAAACTAGGATTCAATTAGGGACGGGGGAGGAAAGGTATCTAAGCAATATTTCTGCCCAAAGCTGGGATCATTCTTGCCCAAATTACACTGGCAGGACTGGGATTATTTCACTAGTCAGGGATCACCAGAGTGCAAAGCACTTTGGCCACACACCCCTGAATCCCCCGCCTACCCCTGACATACCCCCTACCCTGAATGGGCAGAATAGAGTCCGCTATATCTTTATATTGCCTGGAAATTCTCCGCTGGAGAATCCTCCATTGTTCTGTTGGAGCAGATTACTGGCTGCCTTATACAGTCTGAGTAGCACAATGCAGCTAGCCAGAGGGCTGAGGATCTGGTTCATAGCTGTGAAACAGACACCATATAATGTGTCTAAATTTAATTAACCTAGTAAATATGAAATGTATCGTTGCTGCTGTTGTGCATGAGCCAACAACATTATGGAAATTAGAAGGAGAGGGTGATACGTTGCAGTATTTTTATGTTTGTAAATTACACCCATCCCACTCTCCTGGTCCCCTGTCACTTAGTGCATAACAGATATGGGGAATGAATGGCAGAGCGCACAACTCCTGATCATCTTAAAAGGCGTGTGCAGAATACGGGCATTGGGATGGAAGGAAGGAAGGATGGATGGTGCTTAGACAGAAGCGTTGGTCTCCTCTTTTCTGAATAGGCCACTATATCAACAATCATCCACTGCCACTTTAATTGCATACATTTAATAGGACGGTGGCCGGGGGGAAGAGAGAACAACAATAAAAACAGTTCTTCACCAGTCACATTTTTGTATTTCTGATTCCTTCTCCTTCAGTCCAGAAAGCAAACAATACTAATGTATTCTATTGTCGATTTGCCTATATGGGATATTGTCCCCCAAGCCCTGAGATAGAAGGCTATTTCTTCTGCTAATCCAATCCTCTAGAGGCATTTTAGCAACTAATCGGGATGAATCAAATCATTCCTGCTGCATATGATTAATTCTGAGCCAATCTAATTTTTATTAGTCATGGGTTTCAGTTAACTAGTTTTGCATGACTAGAATTGCCCTTGAGCATATGAAATTTCTTTGTAGATTTGATTTGAAAATGTAGTGGGTAGCTCGCCCCTCTTTCAACCCATTTTTGATGATTGCTAATCCAATTGTGTCTAGATTTGCACCCTTCTTGGTACATGTTGTAAAATAAAAACTTTGTGATGGAACTTGAAAAATCAACTTGCTTACCTAATTGTGTGAGTTTTAAAAAGTGAATTTAGGCCTTGGAATGAGATGTACAACACCCATTAAAGGATTAGTTTATGGAAGTCAGCTCTTAGAAACTGCTAAACAAGATTCACTTATTACTGGATCACTTGGTTAGTCAGTCAGAGTTTGTTCTGAAGATACAGTAGCTCTGGTCCTCTAACTGCAGGTTACACTAGCTGAGGATCTGTGTTTCAGTGGCTGGATGCATTATCATATTGTATCCTTGTAGGAGCGAGGGTTCGGTAAGAAGCTCACATAAGCTTTCATTTTTTGCTCATGCAGTTTGAAGTAGTTCTCTTCTGATTATTTAGTTGAATTGATCTGTCTTAATGAAGGGCTAGACTGCCTTTCCCCGTATCTATTGGTCTCCACACAAAATAGGTTAAACCAAGAGAGTCTATGATTCTCCCAAGATCTGCATAGAACTTCAGTGCTCCTTTAAAGGTCAGGGCTTTGGAACGAGGGTGGCAACAAGAGAACTAATCAGCACAAAACACTGATGGTGTTTTTTCTGGCGTTGAGAGTGGAGTGAAAGTGCCAACTCAGTTCACAGAGGCAGCCATAACATAGTCAGGGCCAAAAAGAGGTGGTCTGGAACTAATGATTTAGAAATTAAAGGCTCCATATACTATTACAAATCCCCTCAGCCATCCAGTCCCCAGTTTTAGGCGCTGAACCTTCACACAGGGTTTTGAATATCGGATCCTAAATAGATATATTTGATTATTAAACAAGAAGCAGTTTTGACTCTTGCCAAATGGTATCAGAACAAATGCAAGAAAAGCTACAGCATTTCCTTTAATAACATTTTCTCTTTACAAAAAATCCCATAGAGATGCAGCAGACATATGTGATAGTAATATTATGTGACTTAACTGATGCTTAGAAGCATTTGGGAAAACTTTGACTGACTGGCGCTTACAATTGCTAATGAGGGGATCTGAGATACAGGCAAACAGTAGAATAAAGCAATTTATTTTTCAGCATGACATTGCCCCATCTGAGTTGAAAAAACAAACAAACAAGCTACATGCGAGATAATGTGGGCCACTGAGCTGTGCAGCAGCAGTGGTTTTGTGAAGAAGCTAATGACTGGAGGCCAGTCTCTGTAATCTAAGTGTGTACACATGCACCCTCTCCCTCTCATTAGCAGTGTCTGAACATTCATCTTCCCCACCTGGGGACAGCCGGGTGCCTGGGGGACAGCCAGGAGAGAAGGCAACTAGGAGTACTCTTTTTCCTACACAGGTCAACTTCACCCTGGCTGGAGACAGCACCTTCCCTACTTGTGAGAAGCAACTCCCTCAAAATAAGACTAGAACAGTTATCCTTTGAGACACCAAAACACTTCAGAATAGCATCTCTTCTTTTAGGAAATTGACTCCTTCGACACAATGATCAGCTTTGTCACATTTGTCACAAATGTCTACTGTTCATATGGTCCTTCCATTAGCCACCTACTTCCCCTATGCTCCGTGGTTCATCTATTAGAAATTAGCTCTGATTTTGCTACTGCGGGGTGGGAGCGAGGGGAAGCTTAAGTATATTGGTTCTTTGCCTTTTTCCTTTAAAACTAGCGCTAGAAATTTATGCATAGAGATAACGCAGACAGATTGACAGCTCCTGTGTCCAGCTCTCATTTTAAATGCCTTTATTGTCTTGCAAAAGCAAAAAGATCCTCAACCACTAGATTTTACAGAGCACACAACTACTAATTTCTCAGGGGAAACAGTCACAGGGAATTCCATATTGTAGATTCACAATGAAGAAAAAGTTGGCACCTGCATGTAAAGTTACTCCATTTGTAGATGTCAATAAACATTCAGATTGTAAAACAGGCATAGTCGCTCAGAAGTCCATACCATTGCATTTTCTTGCAGTTGTTTGTTTAGCCTCAATGACTTCCACCCAAAAAACATATTCCAGAGGTGTAAAGTTTTGCAACCGAGTACAGTGCTAACCTTATAGGGGTAAACTCTGAAGTTGATACCGTGCATAGTCCCACTGAAGTCAGCGGAGCTACTTGTGCAGTTAAGTGCTACTCAAGATGAATAAGGGCGTCAAAGTCTGGTCCCTAGTGAAATTTTCTGTGAGCAAGATTTTTTTTAAATTGAAGACATACTGTAAGTGTTAAATGTGACTTACATTTTATAGCCTGTCTCCTGCAACAGTTTGAACAGAGATTAACAGTAGAGAATCAAACAGCTTGCTCATCATTAGCCATCTACGTACCCAGTTTTTCCCTAACTGAAGCAAAGATACAGGAATCCAGCTACAAACGCGATGAATTCCTTTTTTTAAAAAAAAGATGTAAATTAATAATGCTCTAGGCAGGCACGATTTTTCAGGGGATGGAGAGTACACACTTGTTTTTACTTTAATTCCTGATATGGCACACTTTTTATTTATGTACGGGATGACATCAAGCTGAGTTTCCTCTCGTGTTAGAATTCTGAAAGAAGCTTCCTCCTGGCCACCATTCATGTGTAGAAACGGCTCCAAGCGGTTAGAGTACTGGTGCCACTCCGGTCGTTAGCTGCCATTTGTCCATTACGCAACATCAGTGTGAGGATAACTAAGAAACCCCTAAGTAGAGTTTACATGAAGTTTAAATGGAGCATCCGAGTGATTTAGTTTAATTGGAAGAGTCTTGATATGCAAGGGACAGCTTTCCCACACTGTAGAAATCCATATGTTGAAATACTTCTGTTTTTAGAATGTCATAGCATAACAGCAAAGAGTTGCCAAAATGAGGCCACTGTGACTGCCCTGCTTTGAAAATAAATGATTTGACAGAATTGCTCATTGTGCTGCACCCACCACATCCACAGCATATTTACAAATGCAAAAATTCAAAGCTATGCAGTCTGCTTCATTATGACAACACATGAGGCAAGTCAGGGGGTATGTTTTTGGAATGGCACACAGGACGCTAGACTCAGAACTCCTGCTAACAATAACAAGAAGTGGGCATTTAATGCCGTTTATAGGACTGGAAACGTATAAAAGCGTGTGTTGTGATAGAGATAGATAAATAGGGAAGGATTTTTAAAATCAGAATGCAATTTCTCTACCACACATTTTGGCAATAGTAAGTATTTCCTAGTAATAGATCCAGTCTGCGTCTACTGAAAAAGCAAATGTATCTAAGGAAGTAGCATCAGTGCTGTGCATTTTAATGAAATTTGCTCTCCAACAAATGCCATTTCCTCCCTCTTGTGAGGGTTCCAGTGATTCTATAAAAAAGAAAAGGGATCTGCTTTGATTTCTGGAAGATTTCCATATTTATTTGCATGACATTAGAGACACCTGGATTCCCTTAAACCACAGGTTGAAATCTCAGCAGGGTTATCTGTCTGGATATGTAGGTTTTTATAGGGTTGTCCATCCCTGTGATATGCAAATCCCCCAACTCAGCACTTTATCCCAGGCAGATGGATTGAGTGTCATGCAGAATACCTTGTGAAGAGTCTTTCCAATGTGACCTTAAGAACCAAGGTTCTGTCTGTTGCTCTGATTGGACATAAGAAATCTCTTATCACTTCAGTACAGTAAGGATTCATTGTCCTTAGACCACATTCCTTACCACACTGTTGTGTGCTGTGCTACATCCTGGTTAGATGCCAGTCACCACCCCACACATGGCCAGATTTCTGAGTCATGTAGTTTACAAAGGCTAAAATCTCTGATGTTGCTGCAGGATATACCTGAGTAAGTCTTGAAAGGAAAGTAAGTAAAGATTTTATTGCAGTGGTTTAGCAAATCCAGTATGAATCTTGATCTATAAACTTCCACATTATTGAATTTGGGAAACTGTATTTAGGTCAATTCCTTTGTGCCATGATCACTGTGGTTTACAAACAGAAAATGCATTGCTGGCCATTAATGTACTAGCAATTACTGGCACAAAATGGGATAACTACTTTTTGCTAAGGCCTTCTCCATCTAATTTTGAACACCCAGTACCTCCACTGGACATCTTGAGAGAACTGGGAAGCTCCCATATTGAGGCTTATCCTAGCATTTTTGTTCAGGAAGTCACTCAATTTCACCTCCCCATCCCCCCCACCCCCGCATTCAGCAGGAAACAGTTGAAGTTCCTTATCTCCATTACAATCAGGTGTTTAGAGCTGTGGTTCCCAAGCTTGTTCAGGGAAAGCCCCTGGGGGGCCAGGCCGGTTTGCTTATCTGCCACATCTGCAGGTTCGGCCGATCGCGGCTCCCACTGGCTGCAGTTCGCTGCTCCAGCCCAATGGGAGCTGCTGGAAGCGGCGCGGGCCGAGGGACGTACTGGCCGCCACTTCCAGAAGCTCCCATTGGCCTGGAACAGCGAAGCACAGCCACTGGGAGCTGCGATCGGCCGAACCTGCAGATGCGGCAGGTAAACAAACCGGCCCGGCCCGCCAGGGGCTTTCCCTGAACAAGCGGCGGAACAAGTTTGGGAAACGCTGGTTTAGAGGTTGCCCATACCCTTTTTCAAAAAGAGAAAAAAAATGTCCTAGAACTTAGAAGCAACACAAATATAGAATGGGACCCGAACTTCCTAGATTTCTAACTGGGAATGATTTCTAACTGGGGCTGAAAAACATGCTAACATTTTGATATTTCTGCTTTAGAGCAATTTGAGGAGCTTTGTTGCAGTGTAATTAACTGTAGTGAGTTATTGCGCCTTGTCGTATGTAAAGCTGTGAGGTCATTATAAGGGAACTTGTGACATTTTTAACTTTCCTGAAGCACTTGCGAAATGAACATAAAAGTAAAAGCAGACACTGTGTCTGCTCCAAACTGCTATAATTAATGATAAGGGGTCTGATAAGTAAAACAAGTTATGGAGCTGTCATAGAGGATTAAATCCTGTTCATAAAGAAGCTACACGCCGTGCAATTGGGTTTGTTGTGCTTTATGTTTCAGAAAGAGTGGACAATGCTTTTAGCCATGTGAAATGCAACTTTACTGCCTTGGCAAAGTGCTTTCTTCCTGTATGCCAGCAACACTTATTCATGATGCCTCTGAGGGAGAAACAACTCACACTGAAACAATCAAAAAGAAAAGGCACAGACTTTGATCTAAGATATAAAACGTAATGAATGACACCTGCAAAGACCACTTCACTTCAAATGATATTGTTAACTTGCTTTTGTCCAAAACAGGGGTGATGATCCAAATAATAGATTTTTTTTTTAAAAGGAGGAAACTTTACAGATCCATCATCTGCTCGAAGTGTTGAAGAATGCTGCTTAGCATTTACCATAAATTTTGGCTTTTTAGGTTGACACTGTCCCTTTCAGTGTTACATTTCTAACAAGAACCCGCAAAGACAGATAACTGTGGTAAAATTACTATATGTGATATTTTGTATGCCCTCCCCAATAGTTAGCCTACATTTGTAGAATCAATCATTGCCAACTAATAAGACCCATTACCCAATGTGACTATGTAACAAGAGGCCTATATTTTGTTAGAGTACATAACTGCAAAAGGGACAAGTTACTTTGGGGCCATAACTCTAAATGTTCTGTGGATTTAAGTGCGAGCCTTTGTGTTCCATTAATATCGCTCTCTGCATTAGATGTAAATACTCCTTTGACACTCTCAGCCAATAGATGTGTTGTACAGGTTACATCAAACTATGGTTGCCCAAGAAGAACTGTCAGCTTGTGCTACATGACCCTTTATTGTGTTATTTAACAAGCCAGAGGGTACTTACCAGATAAGTTGTTCCAATAAGTTGTACAGAGGGTGAAATTCTGGTCCCATTGAAATCAGTGGAAGTTCAGTCATAGTTAATGACACAGCAATAGGATTGGCACAAGAGATGAGCCAAACACATTTGGAAGGGTTTAGCTAGCTCCATTTAAGTGCTCAGACACCTGAAGGAAGGGTCAATATCTTGTTACGCTCCTACTTTCCATGGCAGCATAAAGCCTTTCTTAGCATCTCCGAAAATACTGTCAGGGTCTATGTCCACAGGAGTATGATATGGGGACATTAGGGTGAACTCCTGGTCCCACTGAAGTCAAAGGTGTATGACTCACCTAGCACTCCTACTGCTGTGACATGAGCTCTAATTCTTACTTAAACTGTAAATAGATAAAGTTTTAGGTAACAGTTCTCATATGCTTCAGAGCTGCCTGATTAGCATTGTTTTCTTAGCTAGTTTCCAAAGAAACTATGCTGCAAACACTAAGAAATGCTCATCTCATCAGGGTACTAGAGCGAATGCTATGGTACAAAAATCTGAATAGAATATGGTCCTGCTCCTACAATTATCTATGAACATGCTTCCCTTTATGCACAAGTACCATGGAAGTCCACAGGACTTGTCACATGTTTAAAGTAAAGCACAAGCCTGTTTGTAGAGAAAAGGCCTATATTAATTAAATCATGTGATCAATCCAACCTGTGACTCAAAATGCATCGTAAAAGCTGTATGGAAATTTCTGCAGGTTCACAGGCAATGGGAAACAGATTGTGCCCATTATTGCTGAAGTTTTCATGAACGTGAAACATTATGCAAGAAACATGCTGGTGTGGAAACTTCACAACCTCAAAAAGGGAGAAATCTGGAGTGTTTTCAGTTCCACTGCGAATATTTTGTATGGCTCTATTCTATAGAAAGTGAAAGCTATTATAGAATACACTTCACTCACCAATGAAATACAGTCACCTCTGGGTAAGTACTTTTAGAAGTTCCTAATTATAACTGTAACTGACAGAATGTAAAGAGCTGTTTCACTTGAACACTTTGAACCCTTGTAGCTTCTTTATTTTGTGAAAAATAAAATGAAGTATGATTATTAAATATAAGCTCTATTTGCAATTAAAGTGACATTACACATTACAGCCAAATATTAAATTTCAGGCTATAGTGTACAGTACTGTGTTGACTTCTTTACAGATAGCTGTGCCAAACAGTGAGATGTTCAAATCAGTGTTCAGCATAGAATAATTTGCACCTTCATGTTTCACTCATAGCTTATTTTAGTAGCTTAATTTCTACTAGACACAGCTGTGTGATCCAGATCCCCAGAATTCTGTACGAGTGAGTTGGGAGAGTTCCGTTAGTATGATAAAAAAGATCCCAATGAAAAATTCTGGTAAACTATTTAGTAAATAGAACCGGAGTACTTGTGGCACCTTAGAGATTAACAAATTTATTAGAGCATAAGCTTTCGTAGGCTACAGCTAGCCCACGAAAGCTTATGCTCTAATAAAGTTGTTAGTCTCTAAGGTGCCACAAGTACTGCTGTTCTTTTTGCGGATACAGACTAATACGGCTGCTACTCTGAAACCTATTTAGTAAATATAACCTTTCCTTCTACTTCTCTACAGTCTAGAAAAGAAGGCACTCTGCTCATAAAGGCTAATGGGTCTGGTAATTCAGAAAAACCTCAGACTTCTATTAATTCAAAAGTCAGCCATTGTGTAGCCAATCAGCCTGTGAGTATTTGCTGCGTTACACTGCCATTTTATTGACCTCAACCTTGGACTGTAGGTACAAACATGGATAGGGTGAGTGATAGAACAAAGTTTTCATGTGCTAGGGAGGTGAGTCATCTACCATGTTGATTTCTGTACTTGGGATGGTAGTGTATACTGTGACCTTTATGCCATAGGGGCGCTGAACTGAATGCACCAAACCTGTCCCTTAACACTTAGGGTGTGTCTACACTGCAATTAGACATGCATGGCTGGCCCAGGCCAGCTGACTCAGGCTTGTGGGGCTGTAAGATGGTGGTGTAGCAGTTTGGGCTCAGGTTGAAGCCCAAGCTCTGGGACCCTCCCACCTCAACAAAGCCCATATGTCTACACCGCCATTAAACAACTCTTATCCCGAGCCCCATGAGCCCAAGTCAGCTGGCACAGGCCAACGATGGGTTTTAAATTGCAGTGTAGACATAACCTTAACCAGTGTGGCAGAATCATTCTGAATATGGTGCACAGAAAAAGCGTGATTTTAAAAAATAGAGCAATGTTCCTTTGAGAGGCTCACTAGTGTCAACAATTACCCTTCCATAATCAGTTGTCAGCTATCTTCATCCTACTTCATGGGTTATTCTCCCCTTCTTAATCAAATTGGCATAAATAGGTCAGAAATCCTATCTACAGGTTTTATTCAATAACACCTCTTTCTTGTTCCAAGTCCTGTCCAATTTTCTCTTACTTTTCCATGTGTTCTGCCCTCCTTATAATCACTTCTGTTTGATTACTGCCATTGAGTTCCTGATTGTAATTCTTTCCTGATGAGAGATTTCAGAAAGTCTGGGTTTTACTCCAAGCCTTGCTAGAGACTGACCTTAGGTGAGTCATTTAGGAGCAGATTCGGCTACCTTTATTCACACTGAATAGTACTTTACTCCAGGAATAATCCCATCAAACACAGAACTATTCCTGGAGCAAAGTACTATTCAATATAGTTATTGGTCTATGTCCTGGAATCTCTCTCTCTACCTCAGATCCCCACCTGTAAAATAGGGATAACGACACTTCCCTGTCTCTTTAAGGGATACATTCATTAGCGATTGTGATGTACTTTACACCTTTGAACAGAACGACTCTGAGACAGCACTGTGGTAAAGCCTATACATAAGAACACTGCTACATTAACCTTTTACTCTAATAATAATGGGCTATATTCTCGCAGTTCCCTCGGGGTTCCATGCAGTTTCGTTTCCATGTGCTATGCATGTTTCAATAGGATTTATTTTTCTCCATTTTGTAAAGCTTCAAGTTTGTTTGAGGATCTGGCAAGATTGTACAAGTCGAGGGTTTATTAACTGTAAGAATATAAGTCTTTCCTCCCTTGGAAGGAAATATCATCTAGTGGTTAGAGCCAGGACTAACCAACAAGAACTCTAGGTTTTATTCCCAGCTGTGCCACTGACTTGCTGAGACACCTTGGACAAGTTATGCTGGCCCACAGCCTCAAAGGAATTTAGGCACCCACCTCCCATTGAAATGTATAGGATTGAAATGTAGTGGGCACCTAAATGCCTTTGAGGATCTGGGCCTTTGTGCCAAAGGCAAAACAAGGTTATTACCTACCTTTTAGGAGTGTTTAGAGGCTTAGTTAATTAGGGGTCAGTTAAAGCTGAGGTTGCGCATAATTATGTGGTGCACTGTGACCGAAAACACCCCTTTATTCCCACCCTACACAATAGTATAATCATCTCTGTACAAAATATGCCTTGTGAGGTATCATTTGAGAACTAAACTTCCAGATCAATAATATCATGGTGAAATGTATGTAGCAACATTATAAAGTTATGAAATCCCCCTGTATGATGTTCTTACCACATGTTCAAAACCACACAGCCCTGCCCAAGCAGAAGTATCCTGAAGGAAGAAATGTGTTTCCCCCTCAATTTACATACACGTAGTAAACAGGGTCCGCAAGATAGGAGGGAGAAGAGATGTCAGGAGACAAAGCAAATTTGCATTTCAGCAAACACAGGTAAGAACAAACCTGGAGCCTCCTTCACCACCAAAGTCCATGTCACCTTCATTACGTGTTTCAATAAATGTTGCTTTGAGGGGTAACAATCAAAAGAATCCACTTCAGAGGTTAACTGGACTATAAAAGAGGGGCAGAAAACCCCAAGCAATCTTTCTCCTTCACCTAAGACAAAGGAGCCAGGCAGGGTCCTGATCTGAGGATTTAATCAGCCATGTTGCTGGGAATACCTGGTAAGGATTTTACCTTGAACAAAGTCTAGCTTGTTAAGTTTTAGCGACTAGAAAGTGTTTTCTCTTTGTTTGTTTTGTAACCATTTCTGACTTTAATACCTTATGCTTGATCTCATTTAAAGCCTCTTGTAGTTAAATAAACTTGTTTTATTTTTAATCTAAACTACTCCAGTGTTGTGTCTAAAATGAACTGCTTGGTGACTCCAGTTAAAGCAGCAAAATGTTGAATATTGACCCTTTACAGGGTCAACGGCTCTTAAATATCTGAACAGTCTAGGAAAGCACTGAGCGGAGCAAAACACGTGTTTTGGGGAAAAGTCAGGACTGGGGTCACACTGCAAGTAGTGAGCAAGGCTGGTGGAAGCCAGAGTGGGTGACTGGTGTGTTGCTGAGAGGTTGCTGGGGTGTGAGCTGTTGGACCAGGGCTGCAGCTACACACAGACACTCAGGGTGTGACCTGCATGCTGGAAGGCTGTTTATGAGAGGCCCAGGTTGGGAGCTTACGGTTGCAGGGTAGGTGGTGACAACCCCTCACTGGTCTGGGTTGTACCTGGAATGTGACATGCACCTCCAGCTTCAAACATTCTACTGGCAGTAGCTGAAAGCATTAGGCCTACACAGAAAGCTACAGCTTGAATGGAGAAATGGAGAAGAGGAACCTGGCTATGGTGACACCCCTACATCCAGACACTCCCAGGTGACTGATCAGCACTGCTGGCGGTATTTGAGGCTCCTCTTGCACTCTGGGAACATGCAACAGCATTGTGGATTGCAACATGATGTGCAGACCATGGCACCCACATTTGGTGAAATTTACCCAAACTGAACCTCCAGACCTTTTGAGCTTTGCCGATCGCTAATTTATTAATACTGTTAAATCTGACATCTTCTCAGCTATATTTCTCTGGAAAATTAAGACTCATTTGGGGAGAAGAAAGATTTTAAAAGCTATAATTGTCACACATTGCCCTGAAGTATTATGAATGCCAAAGTGCATTTGTTTTAATTCAGCTGAAGCCAATTACTTAATTTTTCAAACCCATTTATGCATAATATCTTTATGCCATGAGTAGGTGTATGTTTCCCCCCCTCCTCCATAGTAAGATTGTATGGTTATATAATCATATGCCAAGAGAACTGTGGAAGAAAGAAGATTCCAAAAATCTTCAAAGAACTACAGCATTTCAAGAGCCACCAGTCTTGTTATTTATTTCTCTCGCACACGCAGTACTGTTCTGCAGAGTCTCCCTTTCAGGAGCTAATCTATTTCATGGGGCATTGCCCTCCGCAAATGACTAATTTTACTGGCCACAATCTGGTACTCACAAAATAAAATGAAAAAAGTATCAGGGATTGATTAGTTGATCTAGGCACTGGCAGTCTATACCTACATTGCTGCTCTGTGTGTATTCACAGCACCAGCCAGTGCTTCTGCCGTTCCAGCTTTGTTGTTTTGTTTTTTTGTTTTTACCCTGCAGCATTAGCACTGATTGCAACCACCAATTTACTTGGTTGCCAGTGTGAAATATAAAACAACAAAATCTACGGTCTGGCTAGCTCTGTGGATAATATGCGGTAGCACCAGTCATCTCCTGCCTGTGGCTATGTCAGCTGAGCCATCCACAGTCCATTTATTCCACTGGTGTGGGGTTGGTTTTTTTGTTTTGTTTTTTGTTTAATTTCTATGAAATCAGGAATGGGACCCAGAATGCTTGGAATTTTGCCAGTATCCTGGCGAGTTAATAGAATGGAAAGAAAATAAGAAGTACACTGACCTAATTTCTTGGACTAAATATACTAGCAGTGACAAGAAATGCTATTCCAGTATTTGTTCTCAGAATGATTTTTCAGATTGAGGCTGAGGACAATACATTACAAATGGAGTTAGGGATCATAGACTGAAGAATATTCTTTGGGCTCTTGATTAACTGCAAAGGGCTCTTAACATCCCAGGGTCTCAGTTTTAAACAGACTTAGTTTTCAGTCTCTGCATTGCTTTCTGCCCAATTCTATTTTGATTCAAGTTTCTGTTTGCCTTCTTTGCCCCTTTAAAATTAGAAGTTTTAAAACAGCAACATTAAAAAACAAACATGTAATCTCCCCTACACCTCATGAATGACAGGTCCACGGAGGCACTCAAAGGAGCACATACCCACTGCTCTTTTGTGTGAGCAAAAATCCACCCATCTGCATCTGTATGTGGTGAGAGACATTGTAGCATTAAAGTTTTTCAGATGCAGAGCGGGGGATCCTCTTAAAACCAGACCATACACTAACAGGAGTGCTTGAACCTATCTTCCCACCACCCCAGACCTGGTCCTGTCAATGTGTCATCCAAATAGGCACCAAGGTCCAGAGAATAGTGCTGTGGACTATCAGGAGACTGTTCAATTCCTGGGTCTGTTCCCCATGTAACCTTAGGTGAGTTATTTCACACCATCTGCCTCAGTTTACCCCTCTGTAGACTATATATGGAGGTCCTTTGTAAAACACCTGGAGATCTCCGAATGAAAAAGCAATATTACACAATAAATGCCAAGTATAACTATTCTCAAGCTCAATATGGCTGTCGATTTGTCAGCATTCATAACTAAATATGCCAGAGTAATTGTAAAAAACCCCCCCAAACTATTTAATACTAATAAAAGTATCTATATGTCAAACCTGCCCAGTCAAACAAACGTTCTGGGATAGCTAGCCACTTACCGGTGCCAGAAGCAGAACTACAGGAGTACTGACAATGCCGTCAATAGCTCCTCCCACAAAACTCCCCTGCAGTCCTTGCCTTCTTTAGTCCAGAGGCATGGAGTCTTGCCTCAGTGCCTTGTTCAATGCTTTTCAAGCTTTTTCCTTCCAGTGATCAGTCCAAAGCTGGTGAAAAAAAAGAAGCAGAGGTGCTAAGGTGGAGAAAGAGGAGAACTACTCTTTGGAGGTATTCCATGGAATAGATTTACATCAGTGTAACGGAGCAGAATGTGGTTTAGTAGATATGGAGACGAAGCGATCCTCCTAGGGCAAGAGATTGGCCCAAAAATAGTTCCAGTGAGGAATTGCATACCAGGTAATATCTAATTTAAAAAAAATCTCTTGTTTGTAAGAATAAAATTTATGCTAAGTGCTACTAGCATGGGTTTGCTAGTCCTGGGGCCACGTTGTGAGGTATACAGTTAGTGTATTTCTACTTTAATTTATAGAGGTTTTGTTGTATGGGAGCTCCTAAAAATTCAATTCATTTTAAGAAAGCCCGGATAAGGAAACCAGATGCCTGGAACAAATAAAAGAACAGCAACAACAACAAAATCAATAGTCCTGCTTCTGATGCATCAATACTTGGGTGTGAACACATTCAGAACTGTTGTCTTGATGTTTAGTCTATTAGGTGTCTATTAAGTGTCACCTGGTCCCAATTTGTCGCTTTTCAAAGCCACTCATCTTCTAAATTCACCAGGAAATGGATTAAAGCTCAGGAGTTTTACTAAATATTCCACACCCCTAACATACGCCCTGGGGATGGGGGAGGTGGGGAAGGGGGGGGGGGGAGAAAATAAATAAATCACAGCCCTAAAATTTCCCTCTTATGCCATTCCATGACAGTAGCAAAGATAGAAGCTGTAGCATAGGCAAGGCACAAGCTCAGAGCATGGTTATAAACACGCTTATGCCTCATCTATCTTATAATTTCCAGCATTGCTATGTCCAGTGAAGCTGCACCAGAGGATAATTATGGATCTGAACTTTTCCAAGTGCAGAAACATTTCATATGGATAAAATGCTTTTATTATCCAAATCTGTGAAAGATACTGTAACCATTGAATTATGCTGTGAGTTTGCTATATTATATGTACATATGTTTTTCATAGTTTAAAGAATATTTTGGTTAGAGGTGGGTA
This sequence comes from Chelonia mydas, assembly GCF_015237465.2. NCBI lineage: Eukaryota > Metazoa > Chordata > Testudines > Cheloniidae > Chelonia > Chelonia mydas. The sequence goes on along the minus strand of NC_057850.1, from coordinate 76,713,171 downwards.
GACTGAGCTACAAACCACTAGGAGATCAAGAAGGGTGTGTATTTTATTTCCTGGTGTTTTGTATTTAAATTAGACCATGGAGGCCAGAACCTCAGCTGATACAAAGCGGCATAGCTTCATTTAAATCAATGGAACTATGCCGAATTACATCAGCTGAGGATCAGAGCCCTGTAGTTTAAAATGAAAATGATGCCATTGGTACAATAAATATAGGGTAGGTGGAAACACTTCAAGTTTTCATCTTGGGCCTTGTCTAGGTGCACAAGGCAAAGATGAAAAAAGTCTAAGTCCTCCGTTTGTATGGATCTGTTCTTCACTGCCTTTCACCTTGAAAAAGCATTGACATCTGTGGAAAATGGGCATAAAATGTTACCAAGTAAAATTTGCCAGTTGCGTGCAATTTGCACAGGTAAAAAAAAACAAACCAATCAAAAAAAACCCCAAACAAAAACACACGACAATAGGTATTGCCACACTACTATCAGAGGTAAATCGGGGGGGGGGGGGGGGGGAGGGGGGAGGTTACAGCACACATAGGCAGACCTGAGCTAGCTTTAACCTAGCAATGACGCTGTAGCAGCATGGACTTGAGTGCAGGCTAGCTGTCTCAGTGAGTACCAAGGAGGGCTTGTACAGGCCATGCTGAAGTCCACGCTGCCATATCTTCACTGATAGGCCTACGCAAGCTAGCTTTATTCTATATGTCCTGGATTCACACCTCTGACTGCAGTCTAGACATACCCTAACAGTGCAAGGGCAGGGGAGAGTCAGGCTCTAGAGGCTGGATCTTGAGGGACATTAACAGCTTTCAGTTTCCCTTCACTGAATTGGAATTTAAGGGTGCTCAGTGCTTTGTGTTTTCTCTCCACTGCATTGTGTATTATAAGTGATTATTGCATGGTAAAGCGACTAAAATGATCCTTAAACTGCCAAATTGTAAATTGTAAGACTGGAATAATGCTTGTCAACATTTCAAAGACCCTGTAAAGGAAAATCCTAAGGAGTTGTTTGAAAGCAACTCCAGAATGAAACAAAACAGACTGAGCTGCCAAAAAAGCAGAAAAGTCACCCATGCCTACACTCTACAAAAAAGGAATCTTCAGGGCATTTGGACTGAGGACAGAAATTATCTGGAAATCCCAGGCTGGCAAATTAATTTGAAAGCGTTCTCATTTGAAGTGAATTTTGGACATGCATCTGCCAGGCAGAAGAATCCAACCATTCGGAGAACAATGGAGGATACAGCAGAGAGAGGCATGGCCAATCTCTAGCATGACTGCCTGGGATGGACACCCAGCTGATCAGAACATGACAGAATTATGAAACATTCAAGTCTACCCATCAGTACATAAAGACTAGTCGCTCCCAAATCAGCAAGCGAGTGGCTAGGAGCCAGTCTGGCAGGTTTGTGCCAAGCAGACAGCTTCAACGGAGGAAGAGGGCTAGAGTCCTGAAGACCCACCAAAGGATTGTGATAGTTTTAGGTTTGAATATGGGTTTAATTCTGGGAGATTTAGCATTAGGCTACAGGTCCCAATATCCCTATTAGTAAGGGAAAGATTGAAAAGCGTTTCCAGAATCAAATCCTTCAAAGACACTCTAGCAAACACAATGGCTCCTCTGGTGGGGAGTGTTCTACAGTAAGCATTGGCAAAGAATTTAGACTAAATGATGTACCTGGTTTTCCTTGTCTCTTGTGCATCCTGCACAAGGAGAAGAGGCACAACTCCAAAGAGCTGAGGTGGGGCAGACCAGCACCTAGGCATGGCCATGTACCCCATTTTCACAGTAATCAGTTCTGTGGGTTGGCCACATCAGAAGGAACATGCTACACCACCCTAAAGGCTGCACACAGGGGAGCTTGAAAAGGGACTATGCCTTTAATAGCATAATTAGCATTGTAAATTCACATACAGCATTTTGATTGTCTGCTGGATGATTTTGTCTTACTTCAAAACTGACAATATCATTTATGTTAGATAAAGCTGGTAAAGTGAGTTTTACTTACTTGAATTCTTGCTATCCGTGAGGAGATCACTTTGGTACCTCTTGCTCCATGCTTCAGGGTCCCCTCTCCTAATCAACTCCCTGCATGCCTTAGAGGCTCTCTGGCTGTCAGTGCTGTTGAATCACTAAGGCAACTTGGCCCACTTCCCAGGTGTGGGCAGTTGCCTTTACTGCAGTAACACCCTCTGGCCTCAGCTTGTGGCATTGCACTGATCTTCACTTCTACCCTCTCCCCCCTTCTGGTAACCACTTCCTGGGCACCATGATGGCCTGTCTCTGTCATCTCTGTCCAAGCCTTAAAATTTCAATCCCCTTCCAGGCTAACTAAAGGTCCTGCTGAAAGTCCAAACATTTCTAAATAATTTTTCTGGCCTCTTGGACTACACTACAGTTCTCTGCCTCTTGGCCACTACTCCTGAGCTCTGCAAAATTTTCCCCACACTACTTCCTCCTAGCAGGTTTCCCCCCATTACCTCCCCTCCTCAGCGATTCTGTCAGCTTCCCTCAGGGATCTCCCCACTCCCTGTAGACCCTAGCTCAGAGCTCCCCAACAGAAGTCTGTCTTGCTTCCTGTGGGTCTTCCAGCTTGATTTCCCCAGGCCCTTCCTAAAGGAGGAACTCCCTTTACTCCTTTCTCCTGGGTCTCCTCCCTTGACTGAGTTCAGCTCTGTTTAAGCAGTTCTCTCTCCCATCATCTACAGCTGGAGTCAGTCATTCTGATTAAGCTCCACCACACCCAGCTGGGCTCATTAGTTACCACTAAGTTGTTAGATCATTGGCCAGACTAAGGAACAACTGCTAGGTCACAGGCAAAGCTTAGCCCAGCTTGCTTTGAAGGGCTAGTCCTCTTGTGACACCATGTTGCAAAAGTCCACCCCTTTTAGAGTTAACAAAATAAGTCTGGTGGAAACAAGCCTATCTTCCCACCTTTCTCAGACTACATAGTTCTTTCATGGTTTACTCAGTGTGCATTCTCACAGGATCACACAGTGTCTTCTCCTTCACGGGGCTACAGCTCCTCATCCAGTCTCCTCCTGGGCTCAGCAGGCCATTTGCCCTTTTGGCACAAGGCCATGGAAGGAGAACATCCTTCCACCCTCACTGAAAGTCCAAGTCTAGAACCCTAAGTAAGTATGGGAATAAATTCTGTTTACACACTCCTCTACGCTATCCTGTCTAGGATATTTTCATGAGTCAATAGCCCTCTTCTTAAAATCTGTCTCCATCCATTCCCTAGTACCCCCAGCCTTTTCCTGACTCCATTCCACCAACTTTCCTGCTTATTACGATGCAGATCCCAAAATTAAATCATACTTCCAGTTCCTCTCCTCTCCTCTAGGTCACAAGGTCCTTCTTATATAGACTTGACCAATCACTTGACACCTCCACAGAGTCATATGACCCCAAACAATCCCTCCTGAAGATTATATTTTCCAAGGTTTCCTCTTCTTAAAGGACCAAACTCTCAATTACGGCTGTGCTCGCACCTGTCACTATTACACATTCTTTTCAATGTGTTTACGGATGAAGATGTTTTCCAAGATTTAAATAAAATCAGAATACATTATTAGTAAATAAGGGGACTACAGCTTGATTCTAACTGTACTTGAAGCTATTATTAACACCACCATCTTCTCTAGATTATGTTGTGTAAATTTTTAAGGTAAAATATCAAGTATCCCATATATTGTTCCCATTTCCTGCATATTATAATCAGACTCGTTTCTTCTCATCTGTATGCTGGCCCCTCTAGAACAGTCTGGGGCTCAGTGATGCCAGCATGTGGAAACTTACCCAACTACTTCCTGTGCTGTACTTGTTCTGTGGATAAACAGAGGACTTTAGCTTCCAATGCCATCACTGTGGTATACTTCGTGAGTACTACATTTTGTTAAAATTGATAAGGATAAATCTATCTTTTTCAACTGGATATAGTTCCATCTACGCTACAGCCAGAGCGACATTTGGTGTCACTTGGTTTTCACACAACCATGTGACCAAGTTATAGCAAAGATGATTCAGAGTGTTCTCACTGCAGATTAGTCCTATTGTGTGTAATCTGCATTTGTCAGTCCACAGCTATCTCGCTGCCTGAGAAGTCTGGGAAATTTAGGCAGCTACCCCATAGTACAATCAGTGTGTCCATTACTTCAGCAGGTGTAGACTGGGGGTGAAATGTGATTTCTGAGAGACTAATGGGGTAATATGTGGGGTATTTTTTTGATTTCCTTTGCAGAAAGGTCTAATTAATTGATGCTATCTGTGGTAAAGGTTGATGATAGTTTTATCTGTGGGCGTGGTTGTGGTTTAAATAGCTGTCAGGGTGCCTACAGCTTAGGACAGGTGCTTCTTTTCTCCCTTCATATAAATCTAGATAAATAAATATATAATCTTGATGACAATGACCTTCATTACATCTCAGAGCGGATTATCGCTCCCTATGGTCTCCATTTTCTCAGTGAAAGCAATAGATAAGATTCACTCCATAATTAGAGGGCCCAAGTTGTTCTGGTCTGGTAACCTGGCACCACTGCTGTACAGAGTGGCAGGATTCAGGTGAGAGATTCAAGAGCTCAGAGAGCAAACCAAGGAAGGGCTGCCTTGTGATGTTCATTTACAAATAGGGTGGGGGATGAGAAAGAGACAGAATGAACTGTCTACCTCCCAGCTAGAACCAAATCACTTCCAGTTAGTATAATACAACTCTACCTGTATTGCATTAGTATTTGTGAATCACCATTGTCACCTGGCTTAAAATTGCAATGAGATGAGATTCAGACTTTTGTGTATTCAAGGATAATATTTTGCATTCACCAGTGGTTCCTTATTTAGTCAACCATCCACAGACCCTACCATCTTACCACCAACCACCATATATCCAGAAGTAAGGATTATACTTCATACCTTGCTAGTATTGCTTTCTCCAGAAATCACAAGGGCATTTTTTTTTTTACAAAGAAATTAACAACTGGCAAGAACTGAACATACTTAGAAAATCCACATCTCCAGAACCCACCACCCAATTTTAAATCCTAGGACAAAATAAAAATGAGCAACACCATAACATACTTGGCAAACACCATAGTGCTCATCTGGGAACCCACAAGGAAGGAGTGTATTAGGGTGGGATTTTCAAAGGAGTCCAAGGGCTTATTGACATTCTGTGGGAGCTGCACACTGATCTCCCTTAGGCCCCTTCGAAGATCCCAGCCTTGAGTTGTATGAGAGCATAGGGAGGTTTCAGAGTAACAGCCGTGTTAGAGAGCACTAGGGTTACAGGGGCAGAAAGCGTGAATCATTTGATGGAACCTGCCTGTTTTGATTTTGCAAGGGACAGGAATAAGATGCTGCAGGGTTGGTGAGGCCTTTTGTTGCAAAGGGACTCTGAGAGCAGGTGTCATGATGAGGGTGGTGTTAATTGTTTCCATCATGGCACCAAATGTGGGGCTGATTCTCCTTCTGCTGCATTCTCTGCTTTCTTTCTCCTCCTCTTAGCATCCCTCAGCCTCTTTCCCCACAGCTGTGTCTTCTATTCCGTCCTTAAAGGACATGCTACTATCCTCCCCATTCTATTACACTAGGATTCTACTTCACTGACTGAAGGAGCTTTCTGCCAGCTTCTTTTTTTTCTCCCTTGCAAAGATAATTGAGAAAGTCAGAATCCTGGGCTTTTTGCTTCCTGCGTGTGGTCTCCGACACCCTGAAAGCTGCTGGTTGTTTAATGGCCACCTGTTGGTCTTGTCTGGTCACCAATCTGTCACTGGCTTCCGCCTCCTCCTCTTGTGTGTCTGTGGGTAAGGAAAGACTTCCAACATGTTCCAAGGAAATTTACACCATATTTGGAAGCAGCTTCGAGTCAATGGGTGCCAAGAATATGACTGGCATAATTTTCTTGGGTCTTTCTCTAGTCTCACATGTGGGTTTGATGTATATTCAGGCAAGCACATATGGTAAAAGAATTTTAAGAAAAAGTTTATTCTACATATAGCTGGGTGAATATTGCAAAGAATGTTTTGCAAGCGCTTACTCAGATATTAAAATGCAGTCCTCCAACCATCAGCACACCCACTTTTGTGTTTGTTGTCTATGAATATATTGTGCCATCAAGTTTTACTGGGTATGAGTGTGTAAGCAGTGTCAGGATGAGCTCCACCCTGACATCTGGTGGTGAGGTGTGGCAAGTTGTGAAAAAAAAACTTCAGGGGCTGATCTCATTTGCATAGGCACACCCACCCCGCCTAGACTGAGGCCATAGCTGCCCAAATGGTCACTTCGGCTGCTGTGGGATCCCCAGTGTCTCTGTTATTGGGGCAGGAAGAATAAATTGTTATTACCCTGATTAGGGGAACTGTGCTTGGAACTGTACTTGGCCTTTTGCTATGATGGAGGGACTCACCATCAACTGAGTAGCACTCGCTAGGCAAGGGTCATGGGTTCCAAAACTGTGTGAATGGAGAGAGACTTGAGACAGGTATTAGTACCTGGTGGTGTGGGCCCCTTTGTGAGGGCCTGAAGCACCAATTGCACCTCTGTCTCTCTCCACTGTGGAATGTCAGAGCTAATTTTGGGTCTATTAAGAGTCTTGCTACAGGTACTGTGCTGCATTCACTTTGGCCTTATGGTGCACCAGCACTAAGGCCCCCACTACTATGAGCTGAAATCACTAAGAGCTGAAATCACTGAGCACTGTGTCAAGTAGTGGGGAGCCGGAAGATCTAGACTGCAGCGGTGTGTTCGTGAGACGGCGAGCTGAGCGGAGCTGTTCGTGAGACGGCGAGCTGTGCAGAGCGGAGCCGTTCGTGAGACAGCGAGCTGAGCAGAGCTGTTTGTGAGACAGCGAGCTGTGCAGAGCAGAGCCGGTCGTGGTGGAGCGGAGCTGTTCGTGAGACAGCGGTGTGTTCGTGAGACGGCGAGCTGAGCAGAGCTGTTTGTGAGACGGCGAGCTGTGCAGAGCGGAGCCGTTCGTGAGACGGCGAGCTGAGCAGAGCTGTTTGTGAGACAGCGAGCTGTGCCAAGCAGAGCCGGTCGTGGTGGAGCGGAGCCGTTCGTGAGACAGCGGCGTGTTCGTGAGACGGCGAGCTGAGCAGAGCTGTTCGTGAGACGGCGAGCTGTGCAGAGCGGAGCCGGTCGTGGTGGAGCAGAGCCGTTCGTGAGACAGCGGCGTGTTCGTGAGACAGCGAGCTGAGCAGAGCTGTTTGTGAGACAGCGAGCTGTGCAGAGCAGAGCCGGTCGTGGTGGAGCGGAGCCGTTCGTGAGACAGCGGCGTGTTCGTGAGACGGCGAGCTGAGCAGAGCTGTTCGTGAGACGGCGAGCTATGCAGAGCGGAGCCGGTCGTGGTGGAGCGGAGCCGTTCGTGAGACAGCGTAGCAGAGCAGAGCCCTGTGGGGCGGTCAGCTTCAGGACACGTAAGGTGCCCCTTACCCCTTTCCCCCACACACAGGCACATTTTAGCCAGACTGGGGGAGTAACACTATGCAGATGAACTTTTGAACTCTGGGGCTGGACCTTTTGGACTTTGGGTGATTTGTGGATTGCTGGACTCAAGAGACGTTTGGGTGCTGGGACTCAAGAACCCGAGGGAAAGGGGCATGCCCCAATTTGCTTGGGGTGGTTTTTTTGCTCATGGGTTGTGTTATGAATCCTGTTGGTGGTGTTTCCCCAACATAATGCCACATTGTTTCTCTCTATTATTAAAAGGCTTTTTGCTACACTCAGACTATGTGCTTGCGAGAGGGGAAGTATTGCCTCTTGGAGGCGCCCAGGGGGGTGGTATATATTTGTCCCAGGTCACTGGGTGGGGGCTCGAGCCGGTTTGCATTGTGTTATTGGAATGGATCCCCTAGATATTGAACCCGGCCCTTGTTGCTGCCAGCTCTGATGGGCAGAAGGGTTACAAGTGTTTTTAGCAATCACATTTCAGAGCTGGATGCGTGAGTATTTATGCCAAAAGTGTTTACTTCCTCGCCCATTTAGGGAACAAAAAGAATACTGTGAGAGTACTAATCAACACAACTGTGAGCATAGGTGAACCATTTGTATTGTCAGTGTTACACTGTATCAAAACTGGTTAAACACTGTATCAAATTTTGAGTGAGGACCAGCGAGGCCACATTTTTTCCCCCTACCATAAACACATGTCATTGAAATCCTGATGCCAATGGCCCATTTTGATCAGACCAACTCTTTCCCCTTTTAATAAGCAACCTGTAACCAGCAAATTTGAGACTTTTCAGGCTGCCTCTACATTCCGAGCTAGGGGTGTGATTCCGAGCTCGTGTACATATACTTGCACTCGAGTATAAATTGCAGCATAGATAAGAATGAACATAAGAGAATAAGAACATAAGAAAGGCCATACGGGTCAGACCAAAGGTCCATCCAGCCCAGTATCCTGTCTTCTGACAGTGGCCAAAGCCAGGTGCCCCAGGGGGAGTGAACCTAAGAGGTAATGATCTAGTGATCTCTCTCCTGCCATCCACCTCCACCCTCTGACAAATGGTGATAGGGGCACCATTCCTTACCCATCCTGGCTAATAGCCATTAATGGACTTAACCTCCATGAATTTACCCAGTTCTCTTTTAAACCCTGTTATAGTCTTAGCCTTCACAATCTCCTCAGGCAAGGAGTTCCACAGGTTGACTGTGTGCGGAGTGAAGAAGAACTTCCATTTATTTGTTTTAAACCTGCTGCCCATTAACTTTATTTGGTGGCCCCTAGTTCTTATATTATGGGAACAAGTAAATAACTTTTCCTGATTCGCCTTCTCCACGCCACTCATGTGGTAGCACAGGCAGTGAGAACATGGCTTAGCCTTACCGAGTACTTAACCACAGGGTTCAGGTGGGTTTGTACTCAGCATGTCCACACCGTGCAGCCGCTGCCCTTGCTACCATGGCTACGCTACTATTTATACTCATGCTAGCTCTCATCGGGCCAGCACGAGTACGTGTATGCAAGAGGGGAATCACACCTCTTGCTCAGAGTGGAGATGTAGCCTCAGTGGGAAATTTTCAAACTGGTTCACAGGGATTTAGTACCACTGCTTCAATTAATCTCAGTGGGTGTTGCATGGTTGAAACCCTTGAACGTTGCTTTACAATTTTAGAGGCAGATGGTCAAAGGCAATGGGAGTTGGGTGCTCCTTTGTGCCTTTGAAAATCTCCCCCCTCACTCACACAAGAAATATGGACAAATAGTGTATTTACCATATTACAATGTGCATTTTCACATTACAGTGTTCTCTCTATACTTTATCAAGGCCAGTTTCCCTCTGAATGGAAGATAGAATACAAAGGAAATGGCAATTAATTTTTGAAATAATTGGTAAATTAGTGTCTGGGATTGCTTTTACAACAAGAGACGGTGAAAACTGGTGAAAACCCTCACCCACTGCGCTCAACTGATGACAAGAAAACATCAGCAAAAATAATATTAAAAGGGCAGAGAAGGAGCAGGGAAAAAAGCTTTAACTTTGGGTCAAACAATAAGATTCCCAGGTTTTATCTCTGCAGAGTAAGAGAGGGCATAATAAAAGAGTAAGAGGCAGGGCCAAAGGAGATACTGTCATGAATCCTGGCATTACTGTGTGCCCAGAGAAAAACTCCGTTTATTCTTCTGGGGTAAGGCGAGCTCCATCACTGGATTCTCTTGAGTCAGAAATTCATGTTTAGTAATGTGATTGCTACAAAGGCACTCAAAGGAACCCGAAGCAGCAGGGTTGGTGACAGTGGTGCACACTAGAGCCAGTACTGACTTAAAAAAACCCACTGAGGATTATGTGACAATTCTTTATAGTGATGTAAGTGGCACAGAGAAGAGAGATCTTGTCACAGTTAACAGAAATAAGGATTTTTCTCCCCCAAGCCTGAGTTTTGAAGGAAAAATAGGAGGAAATAATGAAACTGTACTGACAGACATTACCTAACGTTCAAGGGACAGCCAAATTCTAGAGCCAACTCAGAAGAAAATAAACTGGAATAAGGGTTAAAACTTCAAGGGCTAGAGAAGACAGCCTCCAGTTGGGCAGTGTAGTGACAGAGCAGAGGTCAGATAGGCAAATACAGATAGATGGGCACCACAGATGGGCAGCTTGTGAACAAAATGGAAGTATTACTGGTGCCAATTGTCTTCTCATGCAAGACAACAGTTTAGTGGATTTGGGGCTGCCTGTAATAATTTATAAATACTCAGATTTATTTTGTTATTTACTGCGTGAATACACTGAGCTAGTTCAATAGCAGGATTCTCAGGAAATACACCCAGGAAGGGCAGGGGTGAATTCTGATATACTTTTCTTCTCAAATACTTGAGACACAATGCAAGAGCGATCTGCTTTGAAGTTCCACCTCCGACACTCTGCTGAGCTCACGAAATTGGCCTTGGGCAGCCGGTCCAAATGTGTGAACAAAGATAACAAAGATTTGGGGCTGGATCTAAAGACACTCTCAGAGAGATGGAGAGTGAAGGTGAACCCAGACTCCAGGAGCTGGCGTCCTGGAGGAAGTTAAATCTGCTCGTGTTCCCATGAGGGGAATAGTGAGACACTAGGTAAGAGACACGTGTAGGCCTTTTGTTGCTTTAAAACCTAGTCTCTTATGTTATGACTTATTCTTATTGTTTTTAGAAGGCTGTTTTTGCTGGATTCCTGGTTGGTCACAAGCTCCAGAAAAGAAAGAACCGCAGGTACCCAAACACAATCAGAATTATTGGGATAAGCACAGCTGATCCACAGGGTACTATAGTCCAGGGCCTGGTCTACATGATTCTGCCCCCTTAGAAGGGAGGTGTATTCAGGTGAAAGAAATGGTCGGAGGAGCAGCTAGCACTCTACCCATGAAAAATGGTAATGGAATATGTTGTGAGTGTAGCAGTGGCAGCAGTAGAAGGAAAGCAGGAGTAGTTACATGAGAATATCCACCTGAAAAATAACCTTGTGGTAACCTATTAACAACAGGCAGAAGACTACTCTAGCACTGTAGTAGACGAGACAGTGGACAGGAGAAGACTGGCCGTATGTGGGCATCTACATTCACAGCAGGCAATCTATTGAGTGTCAAAAATTCCTTTATCCCATTCCTAAAAATATGGATACTACCTGTTCAAGGCAAGATGGCATACATGCAAATTGCTTACCAGATGGTACAACTGCCTTTGGAAGAAGCATTAGAAAATGCAGCAAAATATGGTGGAAACCATATTGCCGTGTGCAAGCTAAATGCAATATATTGGCAGTTGACTTGCTGTGATTGTCTTTTTAGAAGCCAAGAGTTTTATAGGGAACTGAATGTCCTGCAGAACCACTTCTCTGTGGTGCCCCAGAGTTGTATCAAAGCCACCAAGCAAGGATAGTGTGAAAGCATTTGATAATGTCAGGAAAAGCTTCATCTCGCCATGGAAATTTGAACCAACAGTCAGATATCTGATATATAATGAAATTGGTGAAGAGTTTGTACCTTTGTCTGTCTACTCTGCCCCATCAATATACTTACATGGCCTCCATTACCATAGCATCTGAGTGCCTCCCTAGTATTTAAAAATAGAACTGACAACAAACCCTCCAGATTTATGGCTTCAGTAAAGTGACAAATGTGATGCGTGCCACCAAGAATGAGCAATGTATTATGTGCCACGTTTTGCACATTTCACTGATTTTATTGCCAATGACTTGCTATGCTGACAAAACAATGTAGAAAGCATGCTGTCTTATGCATACAAAAAGCCAATACTGCATGTGGATGTATGCATAGAGAGCCCCATACAAATGCATCTGAGGGAAGAATTTGATCTAGAGTCTAGTCACTTCGGTTGCACCTTGCCTGTTCTATATTTACTCTTCTCTATTTTTGTAGATGTATAGTTCAAAGACATCATGGCAAAGGTACTTTACTGTTATGCCTGAAGCCAGCTTAGCACACCACTATAAGATTGCAAAAAAAAAAAAAAGTTATGAAATAATAAACAAGAATAGTGGAAATTCAGATTCCTACTGACCATTCTTCTTCACAGTTGTATGACTGTAGCACCTAGAAGCTCCAGATAGGTCAGAGCTTCATTGTACTAGGTGCTGTACAAATTGTAAACCAAGTTTAAACATGTCTGCCAGGGCTTGGCAGTGGTGCAAGAGCCCATGTCTGGGGCAGACACGACATCCTGGCAGTATTTTCATTCCTTACTACTAAGTGGCCTATTAAAAGTGAACCAGTTCAATAAACCAAAGTTAACAAAAATCCTGACAACTCATTATTTTTGTCAACGTCCATCCCTTCCTGCATCTTCAACGTTTTCTTTGTTATTATCCTCCCAATCTTCCTCACCATTTAATTTGCCTCCTGTGCTACACCAGCTGACAGGTCTATCTTTTCCATTTCAGATGCTCCTAAAGCCTTGGGCACTGCTTCCTGAAGAGACTGATACAACTCTGGGACCCAACTGTTAGAAAAGTAGTTTGTACTGAATATTATTCCTTATTCCATTATTAACTTATTCCATCAGTTTCTAGGCATCCTTAGTTTGCACTAGGGCTGCCAAATGATTAAAAAAAAATCGCACTTAATTGTGAGATTATTCACCTCATACAAGTACAGTAGTGCAATCTTTTTATTGTGAAAGTACAATTTACAAATGTAGATTTATTATTGTTATTATTTACATAACTGCACTCAAAACCAAAACAATGTAAAACTTTAGAGCCTACAAGTCAAAACATGAAGGGATATATGAATGTTTAGCATATCTGGCTACAATATCTGGCAACAGTGCAATGCAAACGCCTGTTCTCGCTTTCAGGTGACATTGTAAATAAGAAATGGGCAGCATTATTTCCCATAAATGTAAACAAACTTGTTTGCCTTAGTGATTGGCTGAACAAGAAGTAGGACTGAGTGGACTTGTGAATTGAAAAATACTCTCTCTTTTGTTTATCTTTTTTACAGTGCAAATATTTGTAATCAAAATAACATAAAGTGAGCACTGTACACTTTGTATTCTGCGTTGTAATTGAAATCAGTAGATTTGAAAATGTAGAAAAACATCCAAAATATATACAATAAATTTAAATTGGTATTCGATTATTGTTTAGCAGTGTGATTAAAACCGTGAGTAATCCTGACTATTTTTTTTTAAATCTCGTCAATTTATTGTGGGTTGATCACTTGCATTAACTGTGATTAATTGACAGCCCTAGTTTGCACATAGGGGAAAAAAATTGCTTGTGCTTTGCATGTATTTTGTTCACTTTTGCAATGTATACTGGGTTTTGTAAGATGGACTTTGCTGAAGTTTGCTAGTCTTTCAAATATTTCTTCAATAGCAGAATGGATCACATGAGAGACAATTTGCAGATATTCCATCCTGCCTTCAGCACCTGGTACAATACTTTACCACTCTGCTTCACTTCCTCCTCTCCTCTTAAAGGTTATTTCCACCAGAGATTGGACTCCCTGTGCTTGATCTACTGTTGATTATATATCCCACTGTCTCCTTTTCTTTTTATCTCCTACACTACTGCAGCATGATGCCCATCTTCCCAAACATCACAAGAGCCATCATGAAATGCACCTGCAGTAACCCACACTGCTGAATCTAATTCTCCAACATTAGTCAATATGACTCATCAGATCATGTGCAAAATCAACTGATGGCAGCTCCCGCTTTGTTGACCAACACAGAATAACGTGTAGTTGGTATAAGAGCTGGGGGTTGATTTTTTTAAAAAAAATCATAGAATCTTTTTACCAATATATGTAATCCTCATTCAGATTACATGAGTGGTTCAGATCACTGATGTGTCAGTGGATGGTTACATATTCTGAAGGTCCTTTTCCTGAATACTGTACATCTGTTCTCTCTTATGGATGATTCATATGAAAAAAGAGATAAACACATAGCACTTGAAAATGCCACACCTGAACCCTTAAGGTAAGACAGCTGGCTAATACCTCAGTTTCTGGGACACCACTTTAATAACCATTAGTTGTTGTAATTATTGAACATTTTCTCTAGGAAACATCATTTCCATCCTATTATTTCATCTTTGAGTCCATATTAGCATAATTACTTGCTTTCTGACTACAATCTGGGAGTTTTAGAAGCACAAAGGACATAGCTGGAGAATAAGAAACTCATTCTGGAAAGCCTCTGCATTGACAATTGCATGACTGGCTTGCCAAGGCTAATTCACATTTTTTGTTCATTTTTCCCTTTGATTGACTGACCAAAATACTTCAGACTTTCAGAATCACTTAGGCTCCTTGTTCCGGGGTTTAGAGATACATAGCAACATGAAGCACATTCATGCAGATTAAGTGCTCTTTGGAGTATTAAAAACCACTTAATCTGTATAAATACGCTTCAGGTTGCTCAGTTTTTGCATTACCTTGAGAATGAGCTGTAGCAGTTAGAAGCTGCATAATGCATTTATTTAAAAGGAGATATAGAATCTGTGATACATGTATCTTCCCAGTGATTACTGTCAGAACAGCAACTTATTCTTTCTTATATTTTTGTACTTCACTGCACTGTATTAATGCAAGCGACAAAGAGCATTTCACATTGTATGCCCTCTTACGTTCAGAATTTTGTTTTTATCAATGTTGATTGAGCGGATAAGCATGAGATATGTATAAGTATGGAGTGATTTTTGCAAATCAGTGCACCAAGAAGGATTTACACTTTTAAACAGCTACATGTAAACAGTATTTATTTCCTAATCTAGCTAAATATGTTAGCCCATGCATAACAAAAGCATACCTTTTTAGTCTCCACTGAATCTAATTTTCATTTTCAACAGAGCTGAAAGAAATGATGTCTGACACACCACCAACAGCATGATATTGGAATGTCAACTATTTTGCTTTTGGGGTTTACATCACCACATAGTCTAATAACTCCTTACACCACAATTTAATTATTTCTCAAAATAGAAAGCATGCTTGTATTGTGTAGCATTCCCACAGGATATCTTACACGCCCTCAGAGGAATCTAACTTCTATATTTAACATCTTTACAGTGGTAGCTGTGTGTCATAGTATAAAGATTCTTGTGCTTAGATATAATCCAACTTTTTCTCAGTGGTGTATATAGTAGTGCATCCATAAATCCTATCTACTCTTAGATGTATAGTTCTTAAGTATCATAAAATTTTGGTTAAAAAATAAGGGGTGAAATCCTGGCCCCATTAAAGTCAATGGGAGTTTTGTCATTAACTTTAATGCAGCCAGGATTTCATCCAAGGAATGGAATAGAATAGGCTGCATTCAGTTTCATCACAACTTTTGATGTTTGGCATCAGTACGTATATTACTAAAACAAGCATGGAGGAAGCTTGTAAGAAAAAACAAGCCTACATTCTGTGGGCCAGGGCATAGGGTGATTCCGTAGTCGCCCCTTTTTCCTGAGTGTATGCTGAGGCCCAGGTTAATTGTGCTGTTGAATATTCTGGGTCTGGGTCATTAATGCTGAGCACAGGGAGGTGAAAACTTTGCCCCCCTTTACCAGTGAGGTTCCCTGCATGCCAGGCATGATTTGCCTTCAAGGAAGGCAGGATATATTATTCCCATTGGTTTTCTTAGAGGTGAATCAGCCCTTTTCCTGGCTGGGTTCCCATGCCAGCCCACACCAGCCACTTTTGGGGCTGCACTGTCTCTAACAGCTCTGCCCTGCCAGTTATGAAGGAGGTTGCAGATAGAGCCCTGTGCAGGACTACTTTCTAAGTTACACTTCCGTCCTGCCCTGCAATACCCACTCCCACTCGCTCTCGCATTGTTCCTTACATTTTTATCCTGCTCCCAATCACAAAAACCTTAGATTCCACAAATCCCTCAAGAGAGACAGATTCCCCATGTTACTTAAAAAAACACACCAATAAAAAATAGTCAGTTAATATATATATATATATATATATATGGTATTCAGACACAATTTTACCACTAAAAATTTTGCTTAAGCCATGTCAAAAATACTTTAACTCCTGTTAAAATAGACATCAAATCTCTTTCTATTTCTCGCTTAAATTTAAGTATTAAAACCTTTATTTTTCAAAAAGAAAAACTTTCTTTACATTGCCAAAATTCTATTTATGACAAACTGACGAGAGGTTTAGTGTTTTCTGCAAATCACCACAGTCTGGTTCTTTTTGCCCATCCAATCATGCCTGCAACAAAGTACATTTTACCCACTCCTGCTATTATGACAGCGGGTCCTGTGGAACCTGTGGGATCCTAGCCCTGATGCAGGGCTCTAGTTGCAGAATTCCCAGATGCCTCTTTAGGGCAGTTTTAACTCTCCTGTGACACACCTGAGCATCACAAAAAGGACACAGCATTTGCTGGATGCAGAGTTTAATTTTCCTTTATCTTGCTCACACACACAAAAAATGAGGATGTGGTCTGAGTCACAAATGATGCAGCCACATATTTGTCTTGCTCCTTTAGCTGCTTCCCAGGGTTCTGGCCAGAGGTTTTGATTTCTGGAACTCTTTCCCATTGTAGTTGGTTGAATAATATTTCTCAAATAATTTCACAATATTTTTCAAATTATTCAGGTTTCTTTTCCCCCATTATTCATCAATCTTAAAAACAGGCTGAATAACTCTCTCTCTCTATGTATATGGATTTCATGATACATTTTGGAATAAAACATATGCACATTTTTCCCATTGTTGGTCCAGGTCTAGTACCCTCCCACACAAACTATATGACTCCTGGTGTGCATATTCAAATATTGTGTGAGCTCACTGTTGTGCAGGGGTTCTTCTGTTTGGAGCTTAGTGCAGGACATGGGGCTAACCTTGTTTCACTCTTGATGGCTAAGGATTCTACAATACAGTGTCATAATTCTTGAACTCTGTAAATGTGTTTTATATTCTGGATCATTTAATTTTGTTAGGCAAATGTGCTTCATTTTTTAATGATAAAATGTTCTCATGCTCATCTCTAATAACTGTTTTTCCCCTTTGTAACAACTGATGCATAAAGTCTAATCTTTTGTAGTTGAAGGAAGATGTTCTTTGAGGATTGATTTAGGATCTGCCTTTGTTTTACTAATTTTTAATTACATGCAGTCAGACCTGATTAATCTGAATTAGTATGCAAAGCCCATTTTTAGAACTAAATAAAAATCAGATTAACAAGTAAAGGGTACATACAAGGATGTGTTAGAAGATTGGTTAGAAATGAATTCCTTCTTATTCTTAAACATACATGTTTCCATCCGTACAATGTCTGCCTTCACATTGACTATATAGTTCTGCTATGTTATAGAGCTTTAATTTCTTTTGGTCCTGACTGGGCCTCTAAGTGTAATAAATAAAATAATATTAATTTTTTATATAGCAGAAACATGGATGTAACAAATTCAGTCCAGTCAAGGCCTTTATGAACAAATAAGTGTTCAAAGGCTTTTAAAGGCCACACCTGTTTAAAGGCCACAAGGCACTTTGCTTAGCCCTTACCACAGGAGTGGACTCATTGACGTAAATGGGATTTAAGCACATGCTTAAAATTAGCACGTATTGAAATGCTTTTTCTGAACTGGGGGCTTGCGGAATAGGGCTGGATTTACTCATCTGTGGACAGTGTGTTCACATATATTCCTCAAGTAGAACATTTAACTATATTTGTCATTTTCAATTAATGATTGCATTTTACTCAATGAAATCTAATTATTGCCAAGAATGACTTCTATTTGTCAAAAGCGTCCAGTGTTGTAACACTTTCATAGCAGTTAATTCATGTAGGTTGTAGAATAATCTTAATCTAAAACATGGTATATTATACTGTGAACATTATACTGGATTTTATTTTAAAACTTTTCAAATACAATAGAAAATGCATCCATACAAAGCTGGTAGTACATTAGCTACTTTCATTTCCAATGACAAGTAGACATCCAGTGTAGACAACAAGGGCTTTATTCTTGACTGACCTATACCCTATTCATGCTCAATTTTTTGTTCTTTTTTTCCCCTGGAGTTTATTTCCATGTTGTGTACAAGAAATTAAAAATGACTCAAATTACCAAAATGGTTTTAATTGGCATGCAGTAAGTAATTTCGCTCATACATTGTCAAGATGCCAAGATGAAAAGGGAATGAAGCTCATGGAAAAAGACAGAATTGACATGAATAGATAAAAGCACTTGTCCATGAAAAATAAACAAACTTAGAAAAAGGTCTACGTGCAAATCAGATCCAGCTATGTGACTGGGCTCACTGCATCATTCCTGTAGATTATTCATTATTATTAATTAAAATAAAAAGCTGAAGAAGTTGAAGACGCAGCTGGAGACAAGGTGGGTTTTTTTTTTTTTGGTGATTCATGAGCAAGGCTACGTTATAGTCATGGGTATTTTTAGTAAGTCATGGACAGGTCACGGGCAATAAACAAAAATTCATGGCCTGTGACCTGTCCATGACTTATATACTATATACCCCTGACTAAAACCTGGGGAGAGGATGGGGTGCTGCGGGTGTTCATTGGGGGCGGACTGGGGGGTGCCGCATGTTCTCGGGGGGGGTGGCCCAGGGGTGCTGTGGGTGCATGGGGGCTGGGGTGCAGCCCAGGACCCCCACTGGTGCTGGTGGGGGAGGCAGGCAGTGGCATGTGGCCCAAGCGTCCTGTTGGTGCTGGAGGGGGTGGGCTTGCTGGGGCTGGCAGGCTCTCTACCCGGCTCCTTGTGGCTCCCTGGAAGCAGGGACATGTCCCTCCCTCAGTTCCTAGCTCTGTGCACTGCCCCCACCCCAAGTGCTGGCTCCGCAGCTCCCATTGGCCAGGAACCGGCAGCTAATGAGAGCTGTGGGGGTGGTGCTGGTGGGCAGAGGCAGAACATGGAGCCAGGAGCTCAGGGAGAGAGGGACATGTCCCAGCTTCCGGGTAGCGCCCCAAGATACCCGCCACCCAGAGCCCTTACCCCTTCCCGCATCCCAACCCCCAGCCCTGAACCCCCTCCCACACTCAAACTCCTGCTGCTGCTGGGGGAGTGGGGGGCGGTGGCCTGAGACTGCCCCAGCAGTGGCAGATGTGGCTGGCTCAGGGGCTGCCTGAGTTGCTCAGGTGGCCTCCGGGCCAGCTGCACCGACCGCTGCAGAAGTCCCGGAAGTCCCGGAAAGTCATGGAATCTGTGACTTCCATGACAAACTCATAGCTTTAGTCATGAGCATTTTCTCTAAGAACTTTTGATACATACATATGAGATTAATCCATGACCATGGTGATACATTGTATATCTAATTTCTCCTGTTCTTCAACTCAAAGGCCCCAATACTGCAAACACTTGACTATGTACTTAGATTATGTACTTAGGTTCTTTGATTAACTGGTCCCTAAGTCAGGAAAACTCATTTCTTTTCTTTGTCTATGAGAATGCCTACTTTTCCCATTGATTTGTATTTCATCTATGGGTCTCTAACAATGATCACATTATTGGCAGACCCCATCTCATTTTCCCATCCTCCACCAAAAAAGAATAAACAGAATGCTTGTACAGTTGTTTGAAAATCTGGCACTTGCCCTTATGAACTTTAGCTGTTAGAAACTCTGTTCCAACATTTCTTAAGAGGAAATACAAATCTGCCCATTTTAATGTAATTCCTACTGCCCTTAAGTCTCTTCCTTCTCTCTAGATAAATAAAAAGATTAATTCTCCCACACTCCTGAAGCTCTGCTAGGCTCTAAATTAGATCAAGCTGGGAGTTTTCCTCATTACAGCAGTTCTCCCATGCTGACAGAAGGACTCTTGTCTCTGTCACTTGTCGGCTGCATGTCTGCTTGTCCTTACAATTAAATTGTAAATCCCACATGATCATCATTCAGCCAGGAAGAACAGTCTATCTGGGCTTTTAACATATTTTTAAAGATACATTTGTATAAATAAATTTATATATATATTACTTCTGGACAAACACTGATGCTGCTAATAAGGTTTTAGACACAGGAAATATATAGCACTGGAAATACAGTGGAAGCTTTAATTTTCAGATTATGCTTATTTCAGCAGAAAGGCATCTCAGTTCAAAGATGTTGGGTAGTCACTTGAGTTTCCTGGTCCTTTCCCTTTGTGTAGGATCATTGTTTTCTCGAGGCAAGCATATTCTGCTGCTCTACTTTCCAGCATTTTATTTAGTTTTCATATTTATAAAACCTTCATCGGTGTCCACCCTAGACTCTGGACCATCCAGCTCGTAAATGAAAATACACTATTACTAGAATGCAATACAAAGGCCTGACCATATCACCTGGACATACAATAAGATAAATATCCACCAGTGAGTATGAGGTTAGTCAACTAAACCCAACCTCCACCACCTCAACCAGAAACCCACCCCATCCCCAAAAGCTTAGGGAATAAAGATGGGCAGTGTGCCAGGAAGGTTGACAAATCCCAGTTCTGTCTTACCATGGTTGGGGAGCAAGTTTCAGAGTTGAAGGCCCCTCACACTGAACACCCTGCCAACAGCACCCTCCTTTTTATACTGAGGGAGCTCCTGCTTGAGCACCTTTGCTCATTACAGAGGCAACACTATGGCCCAGGGAGAGAGGTGATACCTCAGGTCATTAAGTCATGAACCATTTATGACGTTATAGGTTAATACCTTGAATTCCTCCCAAGATCTTACTGGAAGTTAGTGCAGACTCCTGAGCACCAGTGCAATGTGCTTCTGATGAGAAGCGAAGTGCTGGAAGCTCCATTTCTTTCACTGCAAACTAGATTAGACAAAATAATAATAAGCAGTGCACCACATGCTACAGAATTATTGAATAGTCTCAAGGTGTAACCCCCTGTAGATTGGTGTGGATTATTGAGACAAGGTCCATATACTACACTCTTTTTGTCAGGTGAAGGTAAAAAAAGTGCTCTTGGCCTTAGCTACTCCTTGAGCATCCAGAAGTTGTGGATCTGCCAGCACAGTAGGTTGCACACCTGTGTTACAAATGGCTATCTCAGTCCCTCAGTCTGGAGGCCAGTGTAAGTTCGGCCTACTCTTACAGCTGCTTCTCTCAACCAGCCAAAAGAGAAGAAGCTGACTTTACAGTCTGTGGATGAACACAGAGTAATAAGGTCGTTGAACATCATTTTTCAATAGGTAAATATGCTAATGTAATGCTGACAGACCCCGGTTGTCATCGGCCAGGATCAAACCTAGAGAGCTTAATGCATAAGCCTCTACTTCATGAGCTGAAAGACACATGTCTCTCGACCAAGGCTGTAGCAGGGTTATCAATCTCTAGAATCTAGATGGTCTGTGTGCCACTAGAAGGGGACAGACTGCCACACCAAGCAGGCATGAGTTGCATTCTTCTCCTAGCTAAGGAAGTACGTCCTGAGCTTCAGACTTCCAGCTGATATCCCGGATGAGTCCCCACTTGTAACGCTGACAGACCCTGGTTGTCGCTGACTGGGTTCAAACCTCTGGAGCTGAATGCATGAATCTCTCATGCATGAGCTAAAAGACATGTGTCGCTTAGCCAAGGCTGTGGCAGGCTCAATCTCTAGCTGGTCTAGCCCACGTTAGACGGGGGACAGAGTGCCACACCAAGCAGGCATGGGTTACACTAATACCATGCACAGTGAAATAAAGGTCATACTGCCTGTTGTACAAAAGCCAAACCACAGAATCAGATGGTCCTGCCTTTGCTCTCAGGAAAACTATCTTGGTACCTTTATAGGGTACCATTCTTAAACATGCCTCTGTTTAGAAAGGTGCTAACAGACTGACTGGTCAATGTAGAGAGGACAGACCATACTACAAACTGGTATACAAAACCCCAGCAGTCTAGCCCTGTCAACAGTGGCCAAGGAAATTATCTTAGCACCTTTCTACCTCTTTTAGCCCTGGAGAGGTGCTAAGAGGTTTTCCCTAGTCAATATAACACAGGGATTTTGCTTTCCACTCAAGGGCACTCAAACCGTATTCAGAAAATATTTCAGTCACTGAAGTGATAGACACTGAAATAAAATAGCCCACCAAAGTGTCTTGGAGAAAGATAGGACATTTGGTTGAAGCCAAATTCAAAACAAGTCCTATTTACAAATTGTGAGAAATTAAAAATAATGGGAGTTCATCTTTCAATAATTAAGCTGTGTGTGTCCTAAAAATATGTGGAAACACTTTTAGGGTTTATGATTATGTTCTACTATGCCCTCACTTATTATGAGAGATGAGCTGATGAGAAATATGGCAATTTTTGAGTCAGCTAAGTATTTGTGACTATGAAAAAGCAAATTTACTCATCTATCTTTGGAACTCTGAACTAGCACATTCAATAATAACACATAGTTTATCTATGCCCAAATTCAGCAAAGCGGTTAGCGCATGTGTTTAACTTTAAGTACATACTTAAGTTCCATTGGGATTTGACTTCAGTGGGACATGAGCTCACACTGAATCACTAGCTTAAATGATTTGCTGAGCTGGATTCATATTTCTGAAATGCAGCTATATCTGAAATTCATACGTGAAATTCAGATAGACAAAAAGATTTGAAACATTAAAGCTTCATGATTTTTCCCCTCAAAATTGCATTCCAGTATCACTTTGCTCTGTTGATTATTGTACTTAACGAAGATTAAGCAAAAGGGTACATAGGTTCAGGGGGAGTTCAAGGAGGAATAATTTTTCTAATCTCATATGTTTACTAACCACAGTCCTTCATAAACATGAAGCAAAATTAGCATATATAGTAAAAGTAATTGCTTATTTGAATTAAAAAAATTTCCCCATGCAACTGGAAATTAACTGCCAGTATAAAGGCATTTTTTAAATTTAAGATGTATGTTTCTTTCAACAGTTCTAAATTTAGATATCAGGATAAGCTTCTGGTGATGTCCTAGATATCAGGACAAGCTTCTGGTGAGATCTACTAAGGTGCAGCTTAATCTCCCTGGTGAAGTGTTGGAAGCTCCATTTCCTTCATTGAAAACTAGACTAGCCAAACACTTGTGAATATACAAGGAAGGACACATCTGATGACTTAATCACTTTTTTCTGCCTTGAGTGCCTATGATTCTATAAGAAATATGTCCCTTTACATGGGAACTTGGGTACCTATATGGCCCAAAACAATATTAAAGCTTTTTGCAGTCTGATATTAGAGGATTGTGCTAGGCATCACTCATCTACTCTCTGATAAAGGTATGCATGTGTGTGTGGGGGTGTGTGCGGGGAGGGGGGGAACTCACCTCCAATCTGGCTGACAAAAAAACCTCTTAGAGTAGGAGTATATTTTTTAAAAACAACACAAAATAATTATTTCATCTCTAGGCAACTCAACCTGCTACCTCAGAATTTTGTGTTGCCTATATTCCTATGCAGCTTTATTGAATATAGGTTCTTCATTTTCTTTACACTGCACACAGTCAACCTGTGGAACTCCTTGTCTGAGGAGGTTGTGAAGGCTAGGACTATAACAGGGTTTAAAAGAGAACTGGATAAATTCATGGAGGCTAAGTCCGTTAGGGATGGGTAAGAAATGGTGTCCCTAGCCTCTGTTTGTCAGGAGAGAGATCCCTTGATCATTACCTGTTAGGTTCACTCCCTCTGGGGCACCTGGCATTGGCCACTGTCAGTAGACAGGATACTGGGCTGGATGGACCTTTGGTCTGACCCAGTATGGCCATTCTTATGTTCTTAAAATTTTGTCCATGTAGCTCTCTCAAATTAACTATTATAGGAATATTTTTTTAGTTACCCAGAGCCTTCTGATTGCACTGGTATCACACAAGTGAATCTTTTCGTAGAAGCTTAGGTTACCACAGGGACTGCACCAGCCTCGTCTGCTTTTTTATTTTGAGTTGTACAAACCATGCAGTATGGCACGTACTCATCCCTGCTTTGCCATGCCAACAGCCTGGCTGAACAAAGGGATTACTTTGGCACCTAAGCACAATTTCTAAATGTACAAACATTAGAATCCCAGAGATCTATGACTCACCATTCTCTTTCAGAAAAGTCCTACTCTCTGTTCCTGTTGGAATCAGGCACAAAGATAGTGAACGCAAAGGGACCTTCAGCTCTTTGCCCATCTAGGTCTGGGTTTTCGTGGTGTTCTATAGGTCCCATTGCTGTGGTAGCCAAGTGCTTCCCAGGTAAATTACATTTATATGGCAAGCTCCTTGGCAGACTTCAAGGAGTCTTATGCTCTTCTCCCCCCTCTGGTTTAGAGAAACTGCTTGGGATATACATCTATTTTCCTTTCCTTCTCTCACAACATTGTGATTATGGTGTGGAAACTTTGTCTAGGAGGAGGTGGTCTTGCAGAATGCCCAATTGGTGATAAGTCACATCTCTTCTGGAAGCATGTTCCATACCTGTAGCCACCCAATTAAGAAGGGGTCTGGGAGACAGTGGAGGGATTGTATCCCAGTGATGATCTGCTCCTGCAAGCCTTTCCTGTTCTGGAGGTGGGCAGGAGCTTCTGTAAAAGTTGGAGCCTCTACAGTCCTTTTGCCTTCAGTCCCCTATACAGTGAGTTACAGTAATCCAGTCTGGTGGTCACATGTGCATGACTCACTGAGGCCAGATTCTTGTCTCAGAGGAAGGAGTGAAGTTTTCTAGCATGCTGGAGGTGGGAGAAAATATTTTCTGCCAGTAACAAAACCTGATTAGCTAGGCTTAGTAATGACTCCAGTAGGACCCACTTTGTGGCACTTTGACAAATAAAAGAGAAGTCTCCTTTGTCTCCATTGTCCTCTAGTTCTTTGAAACATTTCCCCACTTTGACTGGCATCACTTTGGCCTTTCCCTTTGAGCTTGAGCCAGCTGCTGATATCCTGTAGGCATTGTTACATCTTTTGGTAGTGTTTCTAGAAACAGGCCCTTACTATGGAATACTCCATCTGTGCATCTCTGTGTGCGTATGCTTCATATTCTATGCGTGTGATCTCATTTATTTTACATTGGTGTAAATCCCTTGAAGTCTACTGAGTTACTCATATTTGCACAGGTGTTAATGAGGGGAGAGTCAGGTTCTGGTTGTTGAAAGGTAATGGGCTGACACATGCCTCGAGTTGGTTGAATACTGGTTGTGAATAGGGTATTCAACAATTATTTTCATTTTCATTTGATGGCAAAATTATTAGTGAACACATTTTTTCATTATTCTACCATCTCCACAGTTGGTTGAACTGTAGTTATTTTCACTGCCTGAAATGTATACAATTTTTGTTGTTGTTGTTCTTTCTAATAATATTACTGGCTCTTTTTCTCATTCACGCAACAAAAACACTAACCCAGGAACCTATCCTTGCAACAAAGCCCAATGCCAACTCTGTCCACATATTTATTCAAGTGACACCATCATAGGACCTAATCACATTAGCCACGCCATCAGGGGCACGTTCACCTGCACATCTACCAATGTGAGATATGCCATCATGTTCCAGCAATGCCCCTCTGCCAGGTACATTGGCCAAACCGGACAGTGTCTATGCAGAAGAATAAATGGACACAAATCTGACATTAGGAATCATACATTCAAAAACCGGTAGGAGAACACTTCAACCTCTCTGGTCACTCAGGAACGGACTTAAAGGTGGCAATTTTGCAACAGAAAAGCTTCAAAAACAGACTCCAGTGAGAAACTGCTGAGCTTGAATTAATATGTAAACTAGATACCATTAACCTGGGTTTGAATAGAGACTGGGAGTGGCTGAGTCATTACACAGATTGAACCTATTTCCCCATGTTAAGTATCCTCACACCTTCCTGTCAACTGTCTAAATGGGCCATCTGGATTATCACTACAAAAGTTTTTTTTCTCCTGCTGATAATAGCTCATCTTAATTAATTAGCCTCTTACAGTTGGTATGGCAACTTCCACCTTTTCATGTTCTCTGTATGTATATATATATCTTCTTACTATACGTTCCATTCTATGTATCCGATGAAGTGAGCTGTAGCCCATGAAAGCTTATGCTCAAATAAATTTGTTAGTCTCTAAGGTGCCACAAGTATTCCTGTTCTCTTTATGGCTTAACTGGTCAATTAAACCAGGTTTATGGCTTTTTTTGCATTGTTGGAATAGTGCAAAGCAGCCGGAGCATGCTGGTGAATCCAGCCCATTAATTTTAACTAGAGACCGGGCCTGGAGCTGAGTCTTTAACACCTTTGGACTACAGGTCTCTCTGCCTTTTTGGAGGAAAGATTAACATGACTGTTGACAGTGACATATTTTGAATCTCACTCGTTTGACTAATATTTCTTATAGCCATAAAACATGATATTTCTTGCAGTTATCAAACAAGAAAAAACTAGTACTATTATCAATGGTTTCATTTTATAGTCAGTCTCTCTTCAGATTTCATCTCAAGGATCCAATGGCAGAAACAGTACCCAAGGGGCAAGGATCTAGGGGCAGGCCTGCTTTGAACTACTACCCCAGTTTGTAATGGCCACGTGGGGCAGTTATACCGGGCAGGGATCACCAGAGTACAGTATGTCCTGCTCATATTTCCTCCTACTCCTGACACACCTCTTATCCTTGGGGAAGAGAAGAAGGTAGTATAGAGTCTACACTTTGGGTGTCCTCAGCTGTTGGCATAGGGCAGCTTTCAACCCTGCTCAGCCAGTAGCATGGCCCAACATAATTTTAAAATATAACCTCATGCTAAAGACAGATGGGGTAACCCTAATATAAAAATACAGAATAAAAATCGCATAGTCCCTTTAGACCCAAAGGATGTTATGGATCTCAATCAATTAAATTAGATAGGAATATTGTATCAGTTAGTAAGCCGCAAAGTTAACACAGAAAGACATAGGTGCTGGAACTGGGGGTGCTGCTGCATCCCCGGGCTTGAAGTGCTTTCCATTATATACAGGGCTCACAGTTTGGTTCAATAGCTCTCAGCACCCCCACTGTATAAATTGTTCCAGCACCCGTGCAGAAAGATCCCACTTACAATGCTTTGTCTTCAGAATAGGGATTACCTCCAAAGATTCCTTGATTGCAGCTGGAGCAGAGTCCAGTTCTTCCCTTCCTAGAAATCTTAAGGCTTTCAAAAAATCCAGGGGCAGTTATAAAAATGCAGTTTCCTATTAAAAAACTCTGTATGCTATCCAAACAAGTTTAGAAAACTCTGGGGGCTAAATATGACTACACAATTATCTGATTCCAGTGGAGGCAATATACGCTCTGATATTAAAAAGACACCCGGGGATTTAAAACTCATTTATCCAAAAAGAAAATCAGATTTGAAATATATTGGATTCAGGAAAAACTGTAGAATCATAGAATATCAGGGTTGCAAGGGACCTCAGGAGGTCACCTAGTCCACCCCCTGCTTAAAGCAGGACCAATCCCCAATTTTTACCCTAGATCCGTAAATGGCCCCCTCAAGGATTGAACTCAGAACCCTGGGTTTAGCAGGCCAATGCTCAAACCACTGAGCCAGTATCACAAATCATTAATCTGAGTTAGAGATATAAGCCAAACTCATGTTCTTTACTCCATGGGACTATCCAAAATCCAAGTTTTGGGAAATTTTTTTTTGCCACTATTGAGCATTGTGCTCACTGCCATGGGATCCAGGCCTCTGAACTCATACACGTTCCAGATTTCTCTAAATTGAATAAAATGTGACTACCCTGAGCCCTGGCTCAAGCCCTACATTCTAAATGTTAACATGGCTCCTTTGTGGTTCCCCTTGCTGCTTCTGCTTGTGCCCAGTGCTTGCTTACGAGCCAGAAGACTAGCCTCAGGGGTATCCAAAGGGTTGAGGCGACCCCATATTGTCTAAAAATCCAACAGTGCAGCCAAACCTCTCACCCAGCCGTGCCTGCCTCCCCTAGAACTGTGACAGGCAGCACCCCCAGCAGCAGAGCACCTTGTTTCAATCCTCATTCCCCTGGGCAGCAGCTCTCTCTCAAACCACATCCACCTGCAACTCAGCTAACTGGGGGAGCTCATTACAATACCAAGAACCTTGAGACAGTGGCTTCGCATCTCAGTTCATTCTGATCAGTCTGTGTTCCTTACTCTTAAAGTTATTTAAGTGGCTTGCTGGATGGGCCCAGGGCAGGTACTATTATCACTCCTTAAGATGCTTTAAAGTAGGTGCAAGACTGACTGATGATACACATCAACTCTGTCTCCCTGGAGGACTGAGACTGTTACCTCCTCAATGCTTCTAGAGCCAGCGAGATTGAGGAGATATTTTAGTTCGGTCCAAAACTGGACTTCCATATGTCAGTATGCTGTAGAGTTTATCATAATGCCTTTCAGCTGGGGCATATAACAGTGGACGTGTATCTCTTTCCACTTGCTCCCTGCTAGTAGAGCAGACTACACTATCCATTTTTACAGACTACATCTACAGTGACAGACTGAAAAGTGGTGGTGAACAGGAAAGGAAAACACAATCACTGACACCTCTTCACTAGCACAAATCTGCTCTTTCGCCCTGGAGATGGTGTCGTATGCTGGAGATATGTGCCCAGGATGTGCTTGGGTATGGTGCTACCAGCACAACGCCCCCCTTTTCAAAGGTAAGAAACAATGGGGCTGGGGTGGCATTATGGAGAAAAAATGAAGAAGTCATTTGGAAAGAGAGCAAAAAAGTTGAGAGAAAATGCAAAGAGCATATAGAAAAGAGAGAGAGGAAGGAGAGTCATACACACAGCAAATGTTGGGGCGGATCCTCTGTACTTTCAAGGTGGCACTGCTTGGCATGGACAAAGATTCAGTGTCCTTTCTCATACAGTAGTCTTATTTCTTTTTCTAGACATTGGCATCCAAGTTGTCCTCACGTAACCCAGTTTATCAGGTTGTCTGTTTTTCTCAGAAAAATACTAAGTCAAGAAAAAAAGAGAGAGAGAGAGAGAGGGAGAAGAAATTTTATCGGTGCATCAAATGCTCCAGGCACATTTTTGTCTGGAAAAATAATAAGGAATGAAAGGGAATGTGTCAGTGAGTGCCTATGACTGACAATACATAAGCGGTGATGAAAAAGTACCTTTAAAATACATGCATCTGAATCATCTGCAGAAAGCCCAGCAGCATCAACAAGTTGCTCGGATAGCACACAAATGTCCAGGCCGACATTTGAATGTCCAGAGACATTTATATCATTCTCTTCACCATCCTACTCTTCATGATTCTAACAAAACTAGATCACAGTTTCCGTTGAACTAGGAAATGTTTCTTTCGAGCAAATAAGTAAAACAACTAGTATGAAAAAGTTAAAACTCTTAAAGATCTGGCAGCTGGTAAAGATCAAAATCTGAGCAAAGACTCAGCCAAACGTAGTAACGGCAAATGCTGTAGAAATTCCAGAGCCAAATTTAGTGCTGCAGTAAAATAATAGCATACGTAACCATTTTTGTGGGGCTCATTATCATTGTATCTAAGCACCTCAAATTGATCCTCACAACACCCCTCTGATGTTGTTATTGTCCCTATTTTATAGATGATGACTGAGGGACAAAGGAATTTGGGGCTCATTCATGAGCCCAGCAGAGTGCCAAGGCAAGGGAGTAAGGGGGATATAAGAAGTCCTCTTATCCCTCTGTGCAGGGTACCTGCGTCACCAAATCCCTTGAGGGTAGGGTGAAGGGCAGTTAATTCCAGACAACTACACACCTGATGTTCTTCTGGATGTGGAGTAGGTGGGAAATCTGAGCCAGTGCAGAGACTAAAAGGCTTGGTATGGGTTACTTCCCACATGAAGCAAGGGGGACACTGGGTGCAAAATGTGAGCCTCAGAGTCCCTGCCCCGCTCCTGGGCCAGTGCAGCTATGCCCAGTCCCTTATTTGGGCTGGCATTGCAAGATGTCATTCAAGCCTAAAATGACTTGCTACAGGTCAAACGGAAAGTCTATGGCAAAGCTGGAACAGACTCAGATCTAACAAGTTCCAGTCCAGGAGCTTAACTATGAGGCCATTCTTCCTTCCCAAAGTTCATGCCTTGTATGATTTGCTCAAACAATTGGTGTAAGTGAATAATAGTGGAATATTAATTAGCGGCATCAGTAGTTGAGGAAAATAAATATACCTTACACATCAAAGACCAAACCTACTCTTATCAAGGTCAATGGCAAAACTGCAATTGACTTAAATGGAAACAGGATCAGGTCCCAAGTAACTAGAAGCAGGAAAAGACACTAACAGTAAAGTAAAATAAAGCAGGTCCCCTGTATTTTTTCCCTAAGCCACATCTTTCTCCAACACAGCCCTGGTGTGACTCCCACTAGAACCAATTGCTCCACTTACCCCAGCAGCTGAATTTGATCCCTCAGAATACTAAATTAGTGTAATGTACACTCACTTGCAACACCCACCAATAACCAAATAGGAGCAAATTATACTATTTTGCCATTCTACACCTATTTTCTAGCCCGGTTACACCAGATATAAAATTACTCCCCTATTTACATCACCACCGACTTTAGCCCACTGAGTGTTGTTAGAACATAAGAATGGCCGTATTGGGTCAGAACAATGGTCCATCTAGCCCAGTTTCCCGTCTTCCAACAGTGGATGGTGCCAGATGCTTCAGAGGGAATGAATACAAAGGGCATTTATCCAATGCCAGGTTTCAGAGTAGCAGCCGTGTTAGTCTGTATTTGCAAAAAGAAAAGGAGTACCAGTGGCACCTTAGAGACTAACCAATTTATTTGAGCATAAGCTTTGCGTCCGATGAAGTGAGCTGTAGCTCATGAAAGCTTATGCTCAAATACATTGGTTAGTCTCTAAGGTGCCACTAGTACTCCTTTTCTTTTGGCATTTATCCAGTGATCCATCCCTGGTCATCCAATCCCAGCATCTGACAGTCAAAGGCTTAGGGACACAGAGAGCATGGCGTTGCATCCCTGACCATCTTGGCTAACAGACATTGATGGACCTATCCTCCATTAATTTATCTAATTATTTTTTGAACCCAGTTTATACTTTTGGCCTTCACAACACGTTCCTCAGGTTGAGTGTGCATTGTGTGAAGGACTTCCTTCTGCTTGTTTTAAATATGCAGTCTATTAATTTCATTGGGTGTCTCCTGGTTCTTGTGTTATGTAAAGGGGTAAGTAACATTTCCTCATTCACTTTCTCCAAGCCATTCAAGGTATCTGTTAGCTTTTTGACGGCTGCTGCACATTGAGCAGATGCTTTCAGAGAACTATCCACAATGACTTCAAGGTCTCTTTTTTGAGTGGTAACTGCAAATTTAGACCCCCATCATTTTGTATGTATAGTTGGGATTATATTTTCCAGTGTGCATTACTTTGCATCTATTAACATTGAATTTAATCTTCCATTTTGTTGCCCAGTCACCCAGTTTTGTGAAATCTCTTTGTTACTCTTCGCAGCCTGCTTTGGACTTAACTACCTTGAATAATTTTGTATCATCTGCAGATTTTGCCACGTCACTGTTTACCCCTTTTTCCAGGTCATTTATGATAATGTTGAACAGCATGGTCCCAGTACAGATCCCTGGGGGACATCACTATTTTCCTCTCTCCATTCTGAAAACTGACCATTTATTCCTACTCTTTGTTTCCTGTCTTTAAAACCAGTTACTGATCCATGAGAGGTCCTTCCCTCTTATCCCATGGCAGCTTACTTTGCTTAAGAGCCTTTGCTGAAGGACTTTGTCCAAGGCTTCCTGAAAGTTCAAGTACACTATATCCATTGGATCACCCTTATCAAGATGCTTGTTGACCCCCTCAAAAAATTCTAATAGATTGGTGAGGCATGATTTCCCTTTATAAACTCTTCCCTAACATATTTTATTTATCTGTGTGTCTGATAATTCTATTATTTCTTATAGTTTCAACCAGTTTGCCTGATACTGAAGTTAGGCTTACTGGCCTGTAACTGTCAGGATTGCCTTTGAAGCATTTTTTAAAAATCAGTGTTACATTAGTGATCATCCAGTCCTGTGGGTACATAGGCTGACTTAAGCAGAGATTACTTAACACAGTCAATAGTCCTGCAATTTCACGTTTTAGTTCCTTCAGAACTCTTGGGTGAACACTATCTTGTCCTGGTGACTTATTACTATTTAATTTACCTATTCGTTCCAAAACCTCCTCTACAGACACCTTAATCTGGGACAGTTCCTCAGATCTGTCACCTAAATAGAATGGTTCAAGTGTGAGAATCTCCCTCCCATTCACTGCAGTGAAGTTGTAACTAGAAAGGAGTAAAGCTGGAACCACAAATCTGGATCATTTGAATATCAAGGGGGGCTGAGGGAGAATGGTTAAAATTAGAACCCAAACCTATCCTTACCATTTAGTTTTTGAACTAATGTGGTTGGAAGTTTGTGACTGGGGGCAGAATCTAGATCATTAATTAAAGCATCCATACGGGGGATGTTCTAGACTATCAAAGGGACCCAAGCAGGGGTGGGGATAAAAGCTATCAGGGGTCTGAACACTAAGGCAGATGTGAAACTTTCTGATGGCTTCATGGGTTATTGCTGTTTTTTTATATTTTTTCTTTAGTGTCTCCTCACCTACTCCCCATTTCTCCACTGTCCTCTTCTTTTCCTGTTCACACTTGTTCTGTGTTCAAGCATAAGAAGAGGGAGAGCCAATACAGGGTAACATTCAGGCTCTATTCCTTCCTCCACATATACTGCACTTTCCCACCAAGCATTTTCTGCTTACGAAGATTGTATAACACCCCCAAGATGACTGGGAAAGTTATGTGTTGTAATATAAACTATATGTCTGTCTCCCTTCCCTTTTCTCCTCCTCCCAATTTCTATCCTTCTTCCTTTCTCCATATTCCTATTTTAAAAAATATCCTGTTCATTTTAAAGTTCGGTCAATGCACTCTGCAGCTGTGCTCTAGCCACTCCAGCTCAGTAGTTTGTGAAGCAAGACTTGCTCGGAAGAATGTCAGAGGTACCAACTGTAATTAAGCAGGAACATCATTAACAGCATTCAGAGGAGTGCAAACTGCAGCACTGCCTTTGCGTTGACAAGTTGAGGGCAGATAATGCCCAGGAAGAAATATTGAGTGTTGCAGCCTTTGAAAATGGATTCTGCCTCATTTGCAACAACATGGTCAAATATATTCCAAGCTGTTCTGAAATGATCCTATCCTATAGCACAGAATTCCCTATTTATTGCTCCTAATGCCTCTAGGACTTTGAAGAATTGTGATAAATGAAATGCAATATGTTTCTCTAGGGTTTTTTAAAATAAACGTAAAATTCAATTTTAAAATCATTGTGTCTGGCAACCAACATGGAGAGAGACTTTTGCTCCTTCTTTGCATTCTCCCCTATGCGGGGTACAGACTAGTTCAGTCCATCTTTCTCATTAGGGTAGCATTTAGTGTTTTCTTCATAGCCAATCACCCACAAGCTCTGCCTATATTTCTTCTTCTGGCCCTCAAAGCGAGAAAAATAGCAAAGATAAGAAAAAGGTAGAGGTAATAGATTTACTCCTTGTCCAGGGAAGAGATTTTTATTACAGGGTAGAATTCTTTCCTGTTACAGGTTCGGTCTTTCAGCATTTAGAAAATACCTAGCTTGACAAAATATACTGATACTGTCAAAAAAGTTTTCTGTGGGAGAAGAAAGGTTGAAGCAGACTACCCAGCCTTTCTTATCCGCAGACCATAGAGAGCATTAACTGTAGTTCACTGATAATGAGCTGTGATTGTGAGTGTGGTGTATGAGAGAAAGGGGATGTGTAATGTAGTGATGTGTCATTTCCATCAACAGACAGGGTGTCAGAAAGTTATTTGTCTTCTCCTTTGATAGAGAGAAATCTGTCTCCTGCTGCAGTACAGTCATCATCCCACAGCAGACATATGTTTGAACTGGTAGGTTCTTCTTTTGTTTCTGGGCCTCTCGGGGATTGCCAGAGTCCACCATATCTTTGATCTGCAGCAAAGCCCCATTACAACAACAATAGACAGGACATTTCAATGCAGTGAAGTCAAAGCCATCTAGTACATCAGCAATTAAGCAGAGCACTCATGGGAGAGATTGAGGAAGATTTTATCTCCAGATGCCTTTGTCCAAAGAAGGTCTTTTTCATTTTATACTCATAATGTACACAAGACCATTCAGTACATGGTTGTGGGGGACTACCCTGCCCAAAGTTTACTTATCAACTGATGAGAGCTGTGTTATTTAGCAAGCCCTGCTAACATTTTTAGTGCATATTTAGGAGATCATCATTCATATGACAATCCTATCAAAGTGTATGATTTGGAAATCCCAAGATCCTGAGCATTATTTTAAAAATATAAATGAAGATATATGTATGTGCATAGGCTAAATTTTCAAATAGCAGGGGCTGATAAAGAAATAGGCACACAAATTAGTGTGTAAGTGCACTCACTTTTTTACATGCACAAGACATTCTCTAATATTGGAAAATTTGGACCTAACTGTGAAATAATTTCCATTAGGTATGAAAAGTCTGGGTTTTTTTTTTTCAGGATAGTGGAGTTGAACGACCAAAGAGGCATTGGGAAACTCACTCCTGTGGGTGACCGCACAGCACAGGCAAGAGATTGAAACTCACTTCATTTTATACAATGAAAAACAACTTGACCTCAGTGGAAGAGGAATGCTAACCAGTTTAGGTTTGTTTGCAAAAGGGTGCCAGTTGAGGGAGACCACTGGGACCTGGGATTGATGAATTTGACTGGTAGTGTCTGGTTTGACAACTTGGAACCTCTGTTTTATTTTTTTAAGAAACTTGATATTCACTGTTGCTAAACTAATGATGATATATTTCTTTTTACAGATACATCCCTAGTTGTTTTAAAACAGGATAGAATTCAGAGCACTAAATACAGGTGGCAAATCTGATTAAAAAATTAGTGTCCTGATTCACCACTGCTTCACTCTAGTTTTGCAGCAGTGTGACTCAATCATTTTCAGTGGCATTACATCCTGCCAAAATCCGGAGAAATGCAGGGGTGAGTCTAGCTGTGGATTCCTTGTCTTTTTATTCTAATTTTGAAGGTATTCATCTTTGGAATTTGCTCCCTCTTGAGTGTCAGAACATGAATCTAGGGACCATCAGGGCAAGATGCAGCTATTTATGGCATCTGATTAACTCTTCTGTTTTTAACGTTCTTTAATTAAAGGGCATAGCTCCACATCTGTTTTCCTCCATTGCGTAGTCTCCAAAATTTAGGAAGAGTTTTGAACATTTCTGCATTTCCTGCTTTTGGGTTGAATTGGAATTAATAACATATTATGATATAAGCTGTTCTCACTGTCAGGACCTAATGAAAGATTTTTTTGAGGTGCCAAATAGGAGCAGGGCCTTAAGGTGTGGAATAGGGGATTTAGAGGTAATTTATCTTCATATTGGTCTCACTGTCTGAAGGAGCGATAGGGCCAGGCCATGAGTTGCCACATTCATGTAGTTTTGTGGGACCAAAAGAGGTTGCTTGCATTGCTAGTACTCATTCTGCTCATTTTCCTCTTTGGGCTCTTCTACCCACGGAGAACAACTCCACGTGTAGACAAGCCCTTAGTATTTCAGGCACAACACCAGAAATTTCACAAGAGACAGAACTCGTAAGATTTCCAGTGCAAAGCAGTTCAGAAGCTAAAAGTATGGCTAAGGATGAACTAATTGTGAACGGAATGTGTGAACCTTTTGAAGTTCCCCACATTGTTAGCAAGAGTTTCTCTGTTTAATAATAACCAGGACTCCTCCTTTCTTAACTATTCTGGTGCTGTATGTTCAACAGAAGCATTAGCGCAATGCACAGTCCCGAAGGGATCAGAAAAACAAAATAAACAAATAACCACCCCCCAAAACTTTCTGTCTACTTCTGAAATGGAGCTAACATTTCACAATAAAGCATTCTGATTCTCTATCAATGTTCTAATAAATGAAAGCTGATGCTCCTAGTACACTCATAGAATATGGGCAGGTTGGTACTGGAAATTGCATGGACTGAGGGCCTGTCTGTGCCTCATAGAGTGGCATTGAAAAAATGCAAGGAAAGGA
Organism: Chelonia mydas; assembly: GCF_015237465.2. Classification (NCBI taxonomy): domain Eukaryota; kingdom Metazoa; phylum Chordata; order Testudines; family Cheloniidae; genus Chelonia; species Chelonia mydas. Next base: position 76,677,237 of record NC_057850.1, on the reverse strand, counting down.
GGAGGTTTCTTCATGACATTTCAAAGCCTCTTAAAGAACAGCACCTTCACCTTTAATTGCAGGGCAAGATATTTCCACAGGCATGGACTGTTCTTTAAAAGGTTTTAAACATTTTTAATGATATTATTCAGATATAAAGCACTGTCAATTAAAAGCTTTTAAAAATATGCTCTTTATCTTCTCCTTTTCAGTACCGTTGTCTAGCTTAGGCTAGCAGAAAGGTTGTGCATGATTAGTTAATGTCTGATGATACTTTAATTGACACTATATAGAGATGAAAGCACTCTGATTTTTTGCGTGTGTGTATATTTTAGTGCTCTACAAAGATGCCAGACGACAGCCCCAGAGACTGATTGTCTTCTCCTTAGCCAGTAAGGGGCACCATGTGCAGGGTAGTTTAGACTTTGTTCCATTCAATCAGTTCTTAACCTATCTGCTGAAGCTGCCATCGGAGTTTCAAGTTATTGCCATTTGTGATGATGATTTCTGTGGACACCTCAGGAACTGGACTGACTGAAATCACTGACATTTCACCTAGACTATGAAACTGGGGAAAGGCTTTGTCTCATTGACCATGTCTATGCCATAAACTTATTTTCTCAATTGTTTTCTAATCAATATGATATCGCTGAAAATATTCCTTAAAATATGCTGAGAAACTGTAGGTGTGCTCAGTCAGAGAGGGCAGCTGGTCTGGGACTCAGACATGTCCCATCTGAATAGAAGTCAGCCAATTTACATTTTAAAAGACTCTTCCTAAGAAGGGAAGTTGACTTAGATCCTGCAGAGTGGGAATGTCCTTTGAAAAGATACTAAATGTGCCTTGGTTCAAAAGAAGTCTTTGAAATTCCTCTAATGCAATCATGGTAAGTAGGAAGAAGTTCAAAGACTGTGCATTGGCAAAAATTCAGTTAGCATTTTGACAAACTTCAACCAAGATTCTAAGGATAATTGCCTCTGGTAACAACAACAAAGAATGTGCTTTCTGTATGCAGGTCTGGAGCTGGGTGGGCCAGGAAAGAACAGACTTTGAGCCAGTTGAATGTAAATGGAGTTGTGCTGTTTTACAGCAGGTGATAATCTAGTGCACAGACGTTATAGCAGTGTTGCCAACTCTCATGATTTTGTCATGAGTCTCATGATACTTATTGTTTTTCTTAAAACGCCAGCTCCTGGAGTCAAGTGGATATGCGATGATTTCAGCCTTCATTCTTAAAGAAAAAATTAGTTTCTAGCCCTCATGGCTATGGAGAAAGCTTCAAAATGCACCCTAAAGGCTCAAAATACAGAAGGGGAATTAAAAAAAACACACACCAAATCTATTATTTTTACATAATCTCATGTTTTTGGTGAGCCTGACTCATGACTTGTGAAATTTTGGGGTTGGCAATACTGTTATAGGCCAGAGTAAACAAAACTGCATACTACAGTGAAAGCTTTGTTATCTGGCATGTTGGGGAAATGTGGGGTGCTGGTAAGTCAAAAATTCCAGTTAACTAAGAGGGAGGGAGTTTGGTGCAGGAGGGGGCTCAGGGCTGGGGGTTGGGGCACAGGAGGGGGTGCAGGGGGGTGGGGTCTCGGAGGGAGTTTGGGTGTGGGAGGGGTTTCAGGGTGCCGGATTCGGGCGGCGCTCACCTCGGGCGGCTCACCGCAAGCGGCAACCTGTCCCTGCTGTTCCTCGGTGGAGGTGGCTCTGCATGCTGCCTCCGCCCGCAGGCACCGCCCCTACAGCTCCCATTGGATGCAGTTCCTGGCCAATGGGAGCTGCGGAGCCAGCGCTCGGGGTGGGGTGGGGGTAGCGCACTGAGCCCCTGTGGCTGTTCCTCCTCCTAGGAGCAGCAGGGACCTGTTGCCGCTTCAGAGGAGCCATGCGGCGCCAGGTAGAGAGCCTACAGGCCCCGCGCCAACTGGACTTTTAGTGGCCCACTCAGTGGTGCTGACCAGAGCCACCAGATCTCTTCTTGAAAACCGGACACCTGGCAACCCTACTGAAGATCAGGAATGCCGGTTTATAGAGCTTTCCAGTTGGTAAAGTGCCAGATAACACAGCTTTTCCTGTATCATGTAATATTATGAGTCCAGAGTACAGTGCAGCTATCAGTGTACTATCTGAGCATGCTACAAATTTATTCAAGAAGGGTTGTTTCTCTCTACCTTCTTTGGCCTGAAGGGCCTTAAAAAAAAAAAAAGATTCTGTCTGAGTTATTGAGGAAAGGCCAGGTAGAAGAAGCAGGTGTTTTACATTTTGTTCTGAAGGCACTGAGGTTAATAATCATTCTGATCTCTTCTGGAAGAGAGTTCCACAATAGTCATGGGAGGTCATTTCCAGGAAGAGTGAGGTGTTACCTCAGGTAATTAGGTACAATCACAGAGAGGCGTTTAAAGATGAAGCCTGCAGCCCAGTTTAACCTTTGCAAATAATCACATCACTCATTACAGCACACAGCAACTGGCTGAAAGTAAGTTGATATGCCTTCTGTGTTTCTCTCTGTATTCTTATAAACAATATTTTAACTTCACCTAAAGAGCTCAAATCCTGAGAAATGCTGAGAACCTTCAAGCTGCAGTTGAAGGTGCTCAGTACATTGCACGGTCACACCCATAATTTGGATCTGGCTGGCAACGTGGTGTTACAGTTGACCTGCTGACTGCACATGAACATCCTGGGAGATGAAAGATACTGCCCTCTTAGAGGAGGAAGAGGCCGGGTGAGCTTAACCTGGCCGGAGGTTAACACAGAAAAGGCAGGAGAATGGCAGCAGTTTTTTCCCCACAGTGATGCCACCACTATTACATGGGACTCCATCCCAGCATAGCGTGTCTCCTGACTTCTGATTGCCCCCTTTCATAGTTTCTCATTGCCAATCCCTGAACTGTTGAATCCCCACAAAACTACATGCATTAAAAATGTCAGGTCTTTATAATGTGCTAATGGTGGATGATTTTTAATACCTTTCAGAATTTCAGAGGGAAAACAGAACTGATGTCTGGGACACACTTTATTATGGTGCACGTAACTCAGACACACATTTGTTTTGCCATGCAAGTTATCTTCTCAGCAGATAACATTATCTAACCAAATGTGCTGAAAACAACAAACAACATGACAGTGAAACTGAAAAAAGTCTGGATTTCTAGAAGCCTCAAGGCAAAAATAGATTGTTTATAACGTACCTTGCAGCCCAGTGTCCACTGAACAATTTATTTAGAATTGCTGAAGAATTCTGATCATGACCCCTGCCCCAGAAATTAGCCCTGAATTGCTGTACTGCAGACTTCCAACTCTCCTAGAAGACATTTGACTTACTTTATTTCCATATCTGTTGTTTCCTCTCCATTTATTCTAACAACCACTGTTTCCCCCCTTCAACTACTCTTGCAGGCATAAGCAGAAGCTATCCTTTAACTCTGGTCTTCAGTCTGGCAAGTCACTAATTACTGCTATCAAAACTGATCTCAGTAGAATTCAGTTTACTTACAAGATCAAATACAGCAGTTTAACTCAAGACTGAATATCATTGTGAAACTTGTTGGACGAAACTGTACTTCAAAAGTTGGTTTTCGGTTAATTATTGTTTCAATGTGTATTATTGATCTGAATAAGTGGTGTAGTGCTTTTTAGGTATGGTGTGTCATTGACAAAAATTTTCTAAATGATCCTTAATGTTCAAATACTGTAATATAAATAGATAATTTAATTTACAAACATGGACAATTAACTGTATTAGAATTTGCTCCAAACAAAAATATTTCACTGGAGTATGTTGAAAATATTTGAGTCATGAGCTATTAAAAATGTAGGTGAATAACTTCTGATAAGAAAAACAGGATCAAATTTTCAGTAGGAAGAGGCCCAATTTATTCACCTACCTTTGCACATAAGATTACCACAGTTGTGAATGCAATTACAGCACTGATAGTGATTTAGATGGTTTATGGGCTGATATCTAATTATGGTTACTGTGCATCCAACTGTAGGTGCACAATTGTGCATGCAAATGGGCCTTAACCAACTCAAAATGTGGCCCCTCTGATCTTTTTCTTTGACGAGCACAGAGAAGAAAATATAAATTTTGATTGCTGGGATTGAAATGTGAAGGTAAGTGAACTCTAAAGTGTTCGGTAACTCATCCACTATCAGTTCATATCTCATGCTTACAGACGCGTAGTGCAGAAAAGTGGAACAGTCTAACCATTTGAGGGGCTAATGGCAGCCTCCATCAGAAATGATTGCTCTGCTGGAATATTGCAGTACTCCAAAAAATTGCATTAGACACACTCTAGCAACTTGTTACTGAATAAGTTAACTAGCACCAGTAAGTCAGAGACTTAGCTTAAACCCTGTGCTACTATAACTCACACTTCTTTGCAATGAAGCACATCAGAGGCTCTCAGTGTAGACTTAAGAAAAACTTGCAGCCATTCCAGAAAGTTGTTTGAGCAGAGTGAATACTGCAACTTCTGGTCTCAGCCAGATAATCTCTCTAATCCAAGTATTGGCTCTCACTCTGCAGGAGATGAAACAGATCTTTGATGGAAAAAAAGAACTTCGCCGCTCTTGGTCTGATTGATGACCTCCTTTTCAAAATCAAAAGGGACATGATTCTCTTGCATGTTGAACTCTGAGTATTATATAGCCTCTTAGCTTGTTGTTTTTAAGGTTCAAAGACTGCAGAATCTGCTTTGTTTGCAGAGAGAAGATTTAGAAAAGAATAAAAAAGTCATTTTTTAGGGTTTTCTCAATCCTTTACCCCATAAATTATATTTGTAAATACCATCTTTGTACTCACTGGAATGGAAAGAGCGTATTATGGCCAAAGTGCATTACACGCAGTAGATTTCTTCTTATTCTCAAAGGCTTTTGTTAAATGTGCTCCTGAAATGTGTTAAATTGTTTATGTTTTCTGACTTTGTACATTGGGAGCAATTTTATTTGGTATTGGTGCTCCAGAACCTTGACTCTTGCTGAAGAATGGAAGAATTTCCCTTAAATGACTGTGCAAAATCCTATTAACAAAAGCCATTACTCGGAACATTTTTAAAAGTAACAACCAAGGGCCCTATCAACATGGACTATTCCGTCACTGAGCCCAGGAAACCTTGTGAGCGCGTACTGGCAGAGTTTTCAAAGGATCTATCTGTGTGGGGGACAGAGTGTTGAAACCAGTGTGTTCTGGTCTCTAATGTTTGGGGACAATGATGCTGAGAATATGGCATTCACCCACCAGACCATTAAGATCTTTTGGATCTTAGATGTTTAGAAAAATGAGAATTAGTCTATTGCAAGAAGCAATAAAAAGAAACAAAGTTTCTTTTTCCATGATAACTTTTGGTTGATGCTAAAAAACACAATTATTTTAAGTGGATTACTTCCAAAGAATAACTTATTTTGTTTTATTATCAAACACTACTCCTTTCCTATTTATTGATGAATCAAGCAAGGCAACTGGATTTATTACTTCTGAATCTATGGATAATCCTATTTCCAAATTACTTATGTGTTTGCTCTTCTGGGATCATCAGTAAGTGCAAGTCTGATGCACAACTTAAGTTCTCCAAATGGAGTGTAAGTGGGACCTTCGTGCATTGTTCTGCTGGACAGAATGTGTGAAATTCACCCATTCTGAGTAATTAAAACATATTTTGCTTTTGTATCTATAACGTGCATGGCAGCAGTGGAAAGGGTAAGGAATTTTATGGTGCTGCTTTATAGCGCATCATAAAGCAGACAAGCAGAAAGGCTTATTTCAGGTTATACCAACAATAAATCTTACCCTGTGAGGCATTCATGTGATGATCCTGTGCAGCTGATTTTGGGAGTGGACTTGCCAAACAGTATCAGTGTTGATGAAAAATAAAAATAAGGAATACCCAAATACCCCCGTTTCCTAGTGCTATACAGCAATTTTCAGCAGACAGAATCATTTAGGGGCAGAGCGTCTTTGTGATATAACATGACCGTAGAAGACATGAGTATCTTGTATATCTGAACTGGTCACTTGTGGCTCTTCAGCTGTAATAAATTTATCTTATAATAGTTTATGTAATGTAGCACCTTTATCTGAGGACTTCAAAGCAATATACAAACATCAATTAAGCTTCTTAAAATCCTGTACAGATTAGATCCATTTTATAGATGGGTAAATGGAGGCAAAGAAAAGTTGTGAGACTTATCCAAATTCTGACATTTTGGATTTTGTTTCTCAAAGGAGCAAGGAATCCTTGTGTTTGAAAGTTTTTTTTTTTTAAAGTGAGATGCACTGGACTGTTTGCATTACACATCCTCCTCTGTGCCTGATTGATAGAGGGTGAGAGTCTTTTATAGCTGGCAGCTACAGAGTCCCCACTTCATATGGTGGCGGTCCTCCTGGCTGACACACCCAGGGCTGAATTAAAGAGTTTCAGAGCTGAAAGCTTGAGTCACTGTAACAAACACAAATCCTCGGTCGATAGTGTGCCAGCTGTCATGATTTTGTCATCAATCTTGTGCTATTTGGATTGTTTCCAAAAAAGCTCCAGCTCCTGGAATCAAGATATTGCATTAGAATCTCAGCTTTCATTGAAAAATAAGTTTCTTGTCCTCATGGTTGCCAAGAAATGGGTGAAAATGTGACCTGAGTATTCCCTAAAGGGGCCCAAAACCAGCAGCTAAAAAAGCCATTTCTCCCTACCCCCTTGAATTATTTTTCCAAAAAAATCTCAATGTTTGTAAGTCAATCTCATGTTTGTCAGGCCTGACTCACGAATTTTGAATTCTTGGAGCTGGCAGTACTAAGATGGGGCACACAGAGGAATGTGTAAAATGCCCTGACCAATAGATTGCAGGTACATGACACAAACAGAAACATGAACTTATAGAAGGGCTGGAGCCTGCAGCACTCTGTACAGAGGAGAGCGTATGAGCTTGTCTGCCCTCCAAAACTGAGGCTGACTTTTTGAACCCATTCTGCCAGCTCCCACGTATTTACACAGAGCCTGTGTTTCCTGTAACAAGTTTGTCTACTTGGGCTTGAATGAGTGCAGCTGTACTGTGAAAAAAACACTCAACCTACAGAGCATTGGATTAGCAGTTGAGTTTGTGCTATAGCCTGTAGCCGTATCCCCATTGCATTACTAGCTGAAGTGTCAGCAGCACCCACGTTTCAATGCCAACCCCCTCCGACAGGCCAGCTAGCTCAAATTTATAGCATCACTTAACTCTAGCTAGAGATTTGTGTGTGTGGATGGGAATCCGTTTAAGGGCAACTCTCAAGTTATAACCGGTGCTAACCGTGCAGTAAAGGAAAGCCCGTAGAAATGTAAACTGCTCAGAATACACAATACGTTAACACCCAGCCTTGGATCCCAGAACCCTTGACTCTGAATCCTTTGCTGTGATTGCCACCCACTTTTCTTCTTCAGTGATTTCTGCCTTCCTCCATCTAGCAATGTTAATAGCCATAGAGGATCTGATGTCCCTTTTCCTACTCTGACTTCCGTTTCTCTATGTGGGTAACATCCTTGCTGTGCTATGTATTGGCCGGAAGGAAGCAGGGTACTGCAGAGGAGGATCTCACGTAATTTTCAGCCTATTCCTAGTCTGCAGTGGCCAAGCAAGAATGTTCTAAGTTTGCTTTCAGTCTCAGGTCACCTGTATTACAACTTGATGTGCCACATCAGTGCCATTGAGCTGGCTTCAAAATCAGAGCTTTGTCATCAGTGTCTCCTGAGTCAAATTACACGTGTTCCAAAGGAATTAGTGTTAAACATAAAACAGACAAAAGGAAACTGTATCACACTTGAATGACAACAATGCATAAACCACAGTGTCATCAACTGCACAGCATGAATGTCCTTCTCCAGCTGTGTCTATACATGATTGCCATTAATTATGGGTATTATTGATACTTGGCTACACTGGGGACATTTCCCCTAGGCTACTTTTATATTAAGCTATTGTTCTTCCAAACAATTATATCGCTTCCCCCCATTTATTGATTGTAGTATTTAAAAAAACAAAGCAAAACAAAACCCAACCAGCGTGATACTATGCGCTTTTTCTCTTTGGCCTATCATTTATGAAAGAATGATTCTTTCCTTGCCTGCCCTCTTTTAATTTTAAAAATCACACTTAATCTGTCTTTGAAAACCCAACAGTCATATTCATCCTTGGTGTAACCGCACAGATATCAGTGTAATTACACCAATGATGAATTTAGTTTTATGAATTCAGTTAGGTTCTGAAAGCTTTTTGATGTTTTATTTTATTTATCTTTTTTTTAAAACCAAAGCTGCTTTGGGACCACATTAAAAATACAAAGTTAGTAACACGGGCTGCAGTAGAACCCCAAAAAGGCCATAGAATCTTTTGACAAAAAATATACTTAAAGTACCATCTACAAAAATGGCTATTTTCAGCAATATGCCTTTTGAAATACTTCTGCATCTCTTGACTACAGAAAGCTGTTTGAATTCAGACAAATGCGTTGCACACAAATTCATTTCAGGGCTGATTCATTTTATCTGCATGTCTTCTGTGCCAAGTGAGAACATTAGGCCTCTTTAAAAAATGATGGGGGATAATAAATGCTCCAGGCATTTGTTTTGCTGAAATGAAATAATGGCAGAGGAGCATATGGTGAAATATATTTTTAATTACTTTTCAACAATGTTAAATGTTTTTCCCTTATTTTCATATTTAATGTTCTTGATCAAGCTTGCTAAATTGGCTGCTCATAAGGAACACCACTTTGTGCAATAACACATGACTAATTTTATGGGTAACATTATATATCACTGTATATCAGCAACATTTTACTGCAGGAGCTTTCGAACTTTGTTTATGACGTTTTATGTCATTGAAGGAAGCTGTCTCCCTATTCCTCCCCCTGAGCACAGCTATCAAAGTCTTTTTTGTTTTGTTATATTTTTGTTTGTGGATATCAAGCAGGAAATGTGCCGTTCTACTAGACTAAGCACAAGGAAATCCACCTGGAATTGACAGGCGACACCATCCTCTATTTTACAGCTTCGCTTCACGGTCACCCCACCTTACAGCCCCAAACTAAACAAACAAAACCCAGACACCTGTAGATGGCCCTGCTAACCAGAGAGAACCTGATTACATCAAAAGGCAACTGTTTTTAGAACTGAGACCGTTAAGGCCAGGCTGAAAATATCATCGCTGCAGATGCTGCCTTATGCAGTGGATGGACCTATAAAGGGAAAATATTGGCTTATTGTGCAATACCACAGAAGCAGCAAACTAAAGTCACAGGAGGAGAATAACAGTAACTGAGTGCAAATATCATAGTTATTATTAGGGTGGTGCCTTGGCACTGTGCAAACAGAGTAGCCGAGAGTCCCCGCCCCAAAGAGCTTACAATATAAATAGCTCTACTGTGTGTATTTAATTAACTGTGATGTATGAAAAACTTGTAGGAACAAAAACAACAACAAAAAAAGATAATTGGCAGTAAATGTCTCAGCAGTCAACAGAACTCCCTTAAAATTCCCCTCCTCCTGCAGACCCCACACCTCACCCGCATCCATCATCAACAGCAGGAGCAAATAGACACATTGTGCCGAATGCCCTGAAGATCAGAAGACTCAGGCTATTACAGACCAATGGAAAGAAGTTGTTCCAGAGCTGAAAGTCCCTGCCATCATCACCTCCTCTTTCAGCTCCAGTGCCTCTTCTGATTGCAGCTATGGCTGTAAGGAAATAGGAGGCCTCTTTCACGTGCCCAATGCTGCTCTTCTCACTCATTGCCAGAGCTTCTGAGGCACTGAGAGTTAAAAAAGCAGGATAGCTTTATCCCTCTTGCTTTACAACTGCATTTGAAAATTATCTGATAATAATTATTATAGCAGGACCCAGTCTGGGAAATGGGAACCACTCCAGGAGTTAGGGCAGTGGTGGGCAACCTGCGGCCTGCAGGCTGCATGCGGCCCAGCAGGGTAATCTGATTGCAGGCCACGAGACATTTTGCTGATATTGACTGTCCGCAGGCACAGCTCCCATTGGCCGTGGTTCACCATTCTCAGCCAATGGGAGCTGTGGGAAGCGGAAGCCAGCACGTTCCTGCAGCCCGCCGCTTCCCGCAATGCCCATCGGCCGGGAACTGCGAACCGCGGCCACTGGGAGCTGCGGGGAGGCCATGTCCATGGACAGTCAATGTCAGGAAAATGTCTCATGGCCTGCAATCAGATTACCCTGATGGGCCACATGCAGCCTGTGGGCCACAGGTTGCCCACCACTGAGTTAGGGGATGTCTTTCTCAGGTCTGGGTTAGTGGGGGTACCATCTGAAGCCAGTCAGCAAGGAGTGGGAGCCACTTTGATGGCCAAAGGATGTGTTGTCCCTTTCCCCCACCCATCCTCCATGAACAGAGCCAATTTGAGGAACGAGAAATGCCTTGCGGGGCTAAAGGGTGCACTCCTCCCACCCCCAATGATTCCCCCCAAGAGATCTGGTCTGGGAGACTGGAAGCCTTGCTAGCTGGGCAGAGTGGCAGTTGCAGTAGAGGTAAACTGAAGTGCTGTTCCCATGATAAGGCACGGGCAAGGTAGAACTGCAATGCTGGTGCTGGGAACCGACTTCCTTGGATGAAAACTTATTGGTCAAAACATTATTTTTGGCCATTTTTTTTTTTTTTGCAGATTTGGCAACACAAATGTTTTGCAAATTCACTTGTTTCTGTCAAATTGTTTCAGCTGAAAAAACCTAAAATACTTCAAATACTTCCTTTAATTTAAAAAAGTAAAATAAAACAAGGGTAAATATGGTCAACATCTAAAATGAAAGCTTCAATTGTCATTTAATTTGGCCCACAATGAATTTATCTGATCTTTTTATTTGTTGAAATGTTTTTTTAAAAATTCATTTTTGATTTGTCTGGAAACAATTCCCTCCCCCATGCCCCTGATGTTTCAGAATTGCCAGCAAACCAAAAAATCCATTGTTTTCCCAGCTCTATTTCATTATTCTATCTGGAGACTAAATAAAGTAAGAGAGTTGTTTGTGGGGGGCACCTGCAAATGGCCTTTCTCCCCACTTTACCTGGGCTGTGGGCCCCAAGGGTGACTGGCCCGTCCCAAGGTTAACAATACTCTGGATTTTTTTAAGTCTCACTGTGTCAGTCTTTTCACACTGCAGCACAGGGACAGTTGGGGGCTGCTGCTCCTGATCAGTGGCATACCTCATAACACTGATGTGTAGTGCATGAGGTACTCTTTCCTTCTCTCCCTCCCCCGATTGTCCCTGGCCCTTTGGAAGTGTCCTGTGGATCAGGGGCTGCTGGGCACGCCAGAAGATGCATATAGGACTTGGGGGCTGGAGTGTGCAGATCATTAATCTAGTGAGGCCTTGGGGGGCCTGGAAGGCAGTGCTTATGTTGCCAGACATTGGAGGTGTTGGGGAACTGAGCTATACATGCTAAGGGTAGGAGCTAGCAAGATGCCTCACAACCCTGGGCACCCCTGGGAAGTGTCACAGCTACCAAGGGAAGGTAGTACCTTGTGGCAATAGGCAGCAGCCATTGGGGTTCTGGGAGTCACATGGAGCTTCTGGAGCTCAGCAGCCACAGAAGATGTTAACAGCTACAGAGTCTAACCAATTTATTTGAGCATAAGCTTTCGTGAGCTACAGCTTACTTCATCGGATGCACACTGTGGAAAGTATAGAAGATCTTTTTATACACACAAAGCATGAAAAAATGGGTGTTTACCACTACAAAAGGTTTTCTCTCCCCCCACCCCACTCTCCTGCTGGTAATAGCTTATCTAAAGTGATAATAGCTTATCTAAAGCTTATCTCTATCAAGCATTCTTACAACTACAATACCCACCTGCGGAAGTGAAGAAACAGGTTGATAGAGCCAGAAGAGTCCCCAGAAGTCACCTACTACAGGACAGGCCTAACAAAGAAAATAACAGAACCCCACTAGCCGTCACCTTCAGCCCCCAACTAAAACCCCTCCAACGCATTATTAAGGATCTACAACCTATCCTGAAGGATGACCCAACACTTTCACAAATCTTGGGAGACAGGCCAGTCCTTGCCTACAGACAGCCCCCCCAACCTGAAGCAAATACTCACCAGCAACCACATACCACACAACAGAACCACTAACCCAGGAACCTATCCTTGCAACAAAGCCCGTTGCCAACTGTGCCCACATATCTATTCATGGGACACCATCACAGGGCCTAATAACATCAGCCACACTATCAGAGGCTCGTTCATCTGCACATCCACCAATGGGATATATGCCATCACGTGCCAGCAATGCCCCTCTGCCATGTACATTGGTCAAACTGGACAGTCTCTACGTAAAAGAACAAATGGACACAAATCAGATGTCAAGAATTATAACATTCATAAACCAGTCTGAGAACACTTCAATCTCTCTGGTCACGCGATTACAGACATGAAAGTTGCAATATTACAACAAAAAAACTTCAAAACCAGACTCCAACGAGAGACTGTTGAATTGGAATTCATTTGCAAATTGGATACAATTAACTTAGGCTTGACTAAAGACTGGGAGTGGCTAAGTCATTATGAAAGGTAACCTATTTCCCCTTGTTTTTTCCTACCCCCACCCCCCCGACGTTCTTGTTAAACCCTGGATTTGTGCTGGAAATGGCCCACCTTGATTATCATACACATTGTAAGGAGAGTGATCACTTTAGATAAGCTATTACCAACAGGAGAGTGGGTTTGTGGGGGGGGGGGGGAGGGGAGGTGAGAAAACCTGGATTTGTGCTGGAAATGGCCCAACTTGATTATCATACACATTGTAAGGAGAGTGATCACTTTAGATAAGCTATTACCAGCAGGAGAGTGGGGTGGGGGGAGAGAGAACCTTTTGTAGTGGTAAACACCCATTTTTTCATGGTTTGTGTGTATAAAAAGATCTTCTATACTTTCCACAGTATGCATCTGATGAAGTGAGCTGTAGCTCACGAAAGCTTATGCTCAAATAAATTGGTTAGTCTCTAAGGTGCCACAAGTACTCCTTTTCTTTTTGCGAATACAGACTAACACGGCTGTTACTCTGAAACCAGCTACAGAGTCCTTAGTTTTAACCTCCAACCATTTGGAACATTTTAAAGAATTAGGTCAGTTTATGCCGCAGCAGACTGCAGTTTCCCTTGGGTTACAGCTTTGTGCGCGGGAGATAACACTTTGTATAAATCAAGACAGGCTGTAAAAAGTTACAAAAGCTGTGAAATTCTGCTTGCCATGTTGTTATGGCAGTGAATGTGTTTTATAAAATGTTTCAAATCTACATCCTGATTTTTTGGGGCTTTTTGGACCAGTGATGAGGTTGTGCACATTGCATAATCCCAGCTGCCTGTCTTGATTTTCCTTTACTCTGTTTGCAGAGAATAAAGTTTATGTTGTTTTGATTGCTGCATTTTATTGGTATAGGTAGTTGAAGGCCCCTTTAAAAATGCGAGAGTCTTCTCCAAACAGAATGGATAAAGTGATTGGTGCTTCTTTTGATCATGCCATTTCCATCTCTACCCTATTTAGATGTTAGTTTTGGAGAGGACAGCTCCCTGACTGCAGTGGGAGGAACAGATCCTGCCATCTGCAACAGCTGAACCTCATGAGCTTCTGAATGGTTTGAAATTGCAAACATCCTCTTTGCAAAGAATCTGTCAGAATGCTGGGATCATAATATCCACTTTGTACTTACATGTGCTAAATACATGGTATTTACTAGCAGTATGCGCTGTGCAAACTGCTAGTAAATACCATGGCAGCAAATAAACCGATTTCCTGTTTTGAATTTCAGTCCTTTGTCTATACACAGCCTAATCTCCCTGTGCTAGAGTTGTGCCACAAACCCTAAATTATCCACTAATTTTACAAAGTGGAAAAAAAAAGTCCATTTAAGCATTTAACATCTCTCTGGAGGAGCTAAATGTTTTATACATTATACACCAGTCTCACTTGAATGGAATACTCGTCCGAGCCTGATATCTTGGAAAAGAAGAGGGCTCATTATGTTGGTGAGGTAAATATGTTGTGAATGCACCATTTTGTTCTCCAGCTAAGTGGCAGTGAGGAGTTAATTTTGAATAAACTGGGGTTTTTCCATTTTTGGCCTACCATATTAATGCTTAATCATGAGTATCCGTTACTGTTTGAGAACTGGGATAAAACAACTTTTTGGGGGGAGATCTGTAGTGTCACTATAACTCAAATATAAGTAATCACATACTGAGAAATCAACTCGCAAAATCCTATCACTTTGATACCATATGTTTCTTTATACTGATCCTTCTGTATTCTTCCCTGTATGCTACAGTGTACTTTAGATTTTTATATGTTTGAAGAGAAGCCTCAAATATCCTACAAAGGTATGTGTACACCTTCCACATATAGTATATCCATGTGTAAATGGGGTTTTTATAGGTGTGTTTTGTGTGTGTGTGTGCGCGATTTGGTACACATAAACATCTTATTTGAGATTTTTAAGTGCTGGCATTCATGTTCTTCATGCAGAGTCAAGTGCAAGAGTCTTCTCCTTTACCAATCCTGTATCTGGAGAAGCCCATTGTTTCTGTGTGTGCCTCATTGACTGTCCCTCTATTTCCAAACCTCAGGTGAATTTTTTAACTTTGCGTACACAGTGCCTCTTAATTCTACTCCACTTCTGCTATTATTTAATGCTGTAAAACACTTTGTGATCCATTTGTAAAACAGACTCTAATTTAAGGTCCAAATTATACCTGGACAATATAGGCACGCTAGCATAGGAAGACAGCTTAAAGTCCCTTCCAAGCCCTGCCCTAGCATACCCATGTGGCGGGCAGCCATAATTTGTATGGCTGCACTCCTGAAATACAAGAATGGAGAATGACCCACTCTGAGTCCATATCTCAGAGGTGAGGTGTCCTGAGGCATGGCCAGCCCCCTCGTACCTTTGTGCACCATGTTGTGTCTGCAGAGCAGAACTGGAGCTGGGAAAACACAATCCACTACCATAAAAGAAGCCCCAATTCAACAAGATATTAGATGCATGTGCCTAACTTTGACTGCATCAGTAGTCCCCTTGAAGTCATTGGGCCTGCTCATGTGCTTAAATTAGACATGTTAAATACCTTGCTGAATCAGAGCCTGATCCATTAAGTGCATCAACAGGAAGAGTACAGCCAAACATGTGACACAGCAAATAAAGAAAACAATGCACTATGTTCACGCAAAGTCATTTTTGGTCATTTTAAAAAATGACTTCTAGCAACAGCAGGGATGGAGCACCAACTGTTAACTTGCTTTTCCGAGATTTTTCCTAACTTTCTCAGTTTGGTTCCAACTATAATATTACTTCACCTAGTGTTATTTTTCTCTTCTTTTCAGCGTGTCATTTTCCAGTAAATTGTTTACTACCTGATGTTTGTCAAGTGTTTTCTAACTAAGTTTCTCATTTTAATAATTTCTTGATTTTGCTTTGTTTTGTTAAATTTTGCTGTTTAATAAGGCTTTGTGCTTCATTTCATAATCAGGGGAGTTGTTGTGAATGCCTAGTTTTAGTTGCCAATACTTTTGCTAAAGTACAAATGAATTAGTACACAACCACATTTCTGCGAGCGAGAACATCTGAACAGACAGTACACTAAAGAGAGTCTCACTTTTGAAAAGTAATTTTCAAAATCCAATTAAAGATCTTACCTACAAGATGTCTCATTTTCTATTCAAAATAATCTGCAGTCTACATTATTACTGTATCATTCAGAAAAAAAGACCCTGAAATTAAGAGAAACATAATACAATCTTAGTGTCTGTTATGCAGTTTTCTGTTTATTGAAGCCTTCATGTAAAATCTGCTTGTTTCCAGGGAATGAAAATTGCTCATTATCCCAGATAATGAAAGAGAATGATGTCATCTATAATTGTTGGTTCAGGGTACTTACTGTACCCTTCTATTAAAAATGATTTGCATAAAAAAGATTCAGTAAAGAGAGTAGCATTTAAAGGATCTTTTAAAAAAACATACACTAGATTCATTTCTTACATGTAATTCAAAATACTGAGGTAAATGTGTTTTTCTGCATAAAATAGTGCGGTGTTCTTCTAAAGTGACAGATTACTGCTTGAGTCTGTGTGATCTGTATGTTGCTTAATTAGTGACACCTAATGTGGATTGTGTGTATATTATAAGATTCTCTTATATGAATATATATCTTAATATATCTATATGCATATGTATATGTGTATATACTATATACATGTTCCATCATTTTGTTTATATGATGACATTTTTGCAGTATACAGGAGTATTTTCCAAGTGTGTGCCTTGTTTTATTTCCTCTGACTAATCACATGTAAGATAATCTTTACTGGGTGAGAAGGTTCGCATTAACAACCTGTGCCTGAATATGACAGTTCTGTAAACAGCAGCTGCACAGGGTCAGTCAGTAGATCTAGAAATCAAAACTATATAGGCCTTAGTCACAGCTCGTGAGACAAACACTATGCGTTGGAAATTGACTGTCAGCCAACCTATATTTGAGAAGTTGCTCTAGACTACACATCACACTGTCTACAGCAGGAATATTTGATACACAAAAAAAGCACTGATACATAAAAGTCAGCTCCAGACTCCAGTAACAGGATATTAAAATCATTCAACTAGAAGGGCGTTCTAAGAGGAACAAATGTTTGTGCCTAAAGGGCTGGAAAACCAGTTTAGACCCAAACTCCCATGAACATCATGTATTCAGAAGCGTTGAGCTTAGGTTCCAACTGGAAAAGTGAGCTTTATATCTGTGACTTCAGTCAGCCAGTTAAAGTTTATCCTTCCACAGAGGAAAGAATAAGCACTGGAACAATGAACCTGAACAGCTACAACTAGAGGGAAATGGACAAATTTTCAAACAAGGAAAATGAAAATTAACAAAATAATAAAGAGCAATGGAAATATATTCAAATGTATGCTTGTATAATCACTCATTTCTTCTCCATCCTGGTCACTAAAATCCTTGCCCACTTCTGCATCATCTCTCGCCTAGACTACAATAACTGAAACCTCTGGGCTAGTCTCATCCCATCCATCCTCCATTTCCAACATATCCAAGACACAATTACCAAGATACTCTTCCTCCCGTAACATTGACTCACCACTCCTTTTGAATTACTTCCCCGCTTCTTCTCACCTTCCATGGTGAAAAGTGCTATGTTATATTTAAATCCCTCTTGAAAACACATTTCTTCTGCTTTCAGCACTGACCTTTCCAAACCACTTCATCCCAAACTGCCTGTGTAGTTTACAGGAGATGCAGGCCTCTATGCAGTGCTCCAGTGGCATATGGGGAGAAGTAATTGCTCCACAGAGGACTACAGGTGAGTTCTCCTGGTATAGGAGCAGCTTATGGTTGCCAAGAAGCTCTTCCTATGTTTCTGAATTGTTTCAACTGTGTCTAAATTAGACTGCACATTGCTAGGGAGCAATGACCATGTGGTTTTTATTTGCTTGCACAGCACCAGACACACCAATGGTGCTTTATAAATACATAATTTTTGTCTTAATTTCCTGACTTGTAACTCTGGAGGGAAGGCAGAAGGATTCATCCTCTTCTTTCTCCACATTTACATGGTCACAGGCTGAAAAGTTTGGATATTCTGTGCTAATAGCACATCCTCTGTTTTGATGAGAGTATTATCTGTGTCACAGAAATGCCTATCAAATTGTCTCAAGACTCAGCTCTTCAGCAAAAAGTCATCTTGGCAGAATTTGTAAAAAGTGAATGGGCAATCTTTCCCCAAAGCAGTTTCACATGGAAGCCTGGAACGGCACCTGTGATGAAATATAGGGCCATATTTTCAAAATAGCTCATGCGTTTCGTGTGTCCCAGCTCGGAAGTTGTCTATCTAACATGCACATGCAAATATAAGTTTTGCACACTCAGACAATGTACAAGTCTTATGGGTGAAAATCTAGACATTGAGTTGCAGCTAGGTAGAAAATTTGGATCCAAATTTTCTATCCTGGCCTTTAGGCTCAAATCTTGGGTAGCAGTGCACATCCTGAGCACCGGTCTATATACTGTTCTGATACACAGGGCAGTACTGAAAGCAGGATTGTCCTCCCAGCCTGTGGACCTGCTGTAGAGCTATTCCGTGGCCACTACAGCAGCCGTGAGGAACATCTGCAAATGTTCTGTGCGGGTGACAATAAAAGGGTTCATGAAACAGCCAATCCTCTGGCCTTGCCTCTGATTCTCACATGTACCAGCCAAGTTCTTCTCCCCACCCTCATGCAGCTCCCCCCAGTGCTGCCTGTGTGCTAGCACGTAGAAAGCACCCACAGAGTTGAGCTTTATACTTTGCAGAAGGTGTAATTCCTCCCACCCATGATTCCCCAAAAACCCTATCCCTACCAATAGCCCAGAGCAATAGTTTCAGGACGGGAGAAAGCTCATGTAAACTGCCATTTGTCAGGCTGAGAAAGAAGTGGTACTAAGGGCAGCTACTCTCACTCCTTGATCTGAGCAGTTGGCATATAGGTCAGTAGGTCATTGAGAACAAAAGAGGATAATTTCTGTCTTAATGAGGCAAAGATGGCTTAGTTACTCCTGACAGATGGCAACAGCTATGAGTCATGCATATTTCATATATTTTTCCTACCCAAGTAATTTGGACAACCATTTACATTAGCTTCTTGATCTTCCCTGTGGTGCCAAAATTTGTATGTACTTTCCTAATTCTAAACTCTCTTTGTATTATATAGTGAGAGGGGAGGAATACAGGTGCGGTGATATAAACATTTATCAGCATGAGATTGGAATAGCCACATTACTTACCACAAATGAATGACGCCCATCCCAAATGAGGACTGGTAGCACCTCTTTACCACCTGACTCCATCTATATTCTGGATACACCACACATTTAAAAGACAATATTTGTAGAGAATTTTCTAATTGCTCATTGGGATTATTTTTTATCCTTGGGTCTATAAAGGGTGGTCCCTGAGTAGTGCTATTGACTGTGCAGGGGAGCGTGTAAGTCTTTCCAGGGCAGATGGAAGAAAGAAAAACTAAAATTTGGTTCATGACAGTTTTTGTGTTAAAAAAGCTACCTTGGAATCTTTCATGCATGGAAACAACTGCTTCCCCCCTTCAGAAAGCTGGGAATCGCTCCTTCCCATTGGTTCCTACCTCAGATGCACTGCAAGATATTAGGTTTTAGACATTCAATTTTTTTCTGATTTCAGGTGCTGCTTCTTAGACAAGTTAGGGCTCATTGTTTAAAATAAAGATAAAGATAATTTGTCTTTTAAAAAAAAATCTTCCTTGCATGATATCAGACTTGGGTTTTCTTTGAAGCTACCTGGTGTTGACTTCCTTGAGATAGCAAGATTAGTTTGCTATTTGGAGTCACAGTTTAAACAGTTTCCAGCACTTCAAACATGATCAGTTCCCAGCAGTGTTGGTTCATATTTTGTAAAACATACCTTTTACTTTACTGGGGTATTACCAGTTTAAATTTTAGTTTTTAAATCCAACCTGAAAAAAATCCAACCAAGACAGGCAGAGCAGATGAACAGTTTTTGAAATTTGACTGATATTGTAATGAAAATATTTTGTTGCTTTTCAACCAGCTCTCAAAAGAAGGCAATAACAGTTAATCAAGATTTCAATACATATTTGGGAAGGTCTTTTATATGCATTTTTCTTCCATGTATTATAAGTGTTTAAAATACAGTACCATTCTCTAATATCCTGTTTACGAATACAGATTTTTTTTTTGTTCCAGCAGCCCACTCACAGCACGCAGCACCAATCAAGAATATTGGCTTCTATTTTTAATACAGATGGCTAGATATTGTCTCCCTTCCACCTACCGCATCCCCTTGGTTTCCTTTGGCTGGATGTGTTTTACAGCCTATAGGAAGGACAGGTATTTTGTATAGTTGTCAGTAGAAGTGTGATATTTGTACCACTAGTTTCTGCCAGGCTTTCAAGTCACTACCACAGTCATCACATTTAAAAGCAGATCTCCTGGGAATGACATTACAGCAACATTGATTGTCTCCTGATGTGACATCACTCCTGCAGGTACTAGGTATTTTCTTGGCAGCATATCTCTAGGTTACACAGAATGACACAGCCGATGCAGGGTAAAAAAGAACTGAAGTACATTGGCAGTTCTGAGTGGGGCACGTCTGCATAGCACCTGTCTGCACCTGTATCCAGTTCTGTAATTAAGACGTTAATAGACTACTGAGCACTCCCACCATTATAAAAACACTAATTTATTCTCATTACACAGCTGTGAGATAGGTCAGTATTGCCATCCCTTTTGTGAAGATGGGGAAACTGAGGCTGCCTTACTTGACTAAGGCCACAGTATCAGAGCTGGGATTTCACTTGTACCTGACTCCCAATCCTACGCTCTGGATGCACCTTTCTTCCTGCCCAACCATTTTCATTAGCACTAAAATTCAGCGGATTCATTAGCAAAATTGGTAAATGGGTCTGTGATAGCCAGTAAACAGCTTAATTAGGACTCAGTTGTGACCCAAGAAGCTCTTAATGCCAACTGACAAGGAGGTATGGAGAGGTCCACATATATTATGATTCTGCATGTACATTTAGGTTTGCCAAGGAATGTCATGTGAGGTCTTAAATGAAATCCTGGGTTTTACTGGTTATTAATATCATTGGGGAATGGATGCACTGTTATTTATATATACTGAAAATATGCTCTTGTAGTGAGTATCAAGGTGAAAAAGTATCACCAGAGAGGTGAAAAAACAGACAAGAGATTTTCTGTCAGACAAGAGATGTTTATTCATCTGTCTGTCAGGATGTAATTTAAGCATTGTCAGTTAACACAATGGGTGCCCATTTACATCAAATGAAATCAAATGTTAAGTTATCAAAGAGACGTGAAAGTTAACAAGGGAGCAGCACACAGAAGACCAAGCCCTGGGTAGTTAGCCTCTCTGTGAGCAAGGATAAAGAACTCTGGGGGTATATCTGGCAGGCAAAAATAAGACACTTCCCTCATCCTGCTCCAAAGAGGTAAACAAACATTCATGAAAACAGGATCCCAGCCAACCTTGGCTGAAAACGCTGCAAAGGACTTTGGTGATTTAAACTGAAGATTAACTTGTTAGTTAAATTTAGCCTCTCGAAAGCATGTTATGGTTTTTGTTTTGCAT
Organism: Chelonia mydas; assembly: GCF_015237465.2. NCBI lineage: Eukaryota > Metazoa > Chordata > Testudines > Cheloniidae > Chelonia > Chelonia mydas. The sequence continues at coordinate 76,656,074 of NC_057850.1, read as the reverse complement.
GTTTCCAATATCCTTACGCACTATCACTTGAATCTAAACTTATTCCAGTTTTCCATATAATTACAGCTAAGTGTGGCAATATTAAGCAAAGTACAGATCCTGAGTTGAAGCTTACAAACTGGTATGTGCTATTCCTATGGACTTGGTAATTCTGTGAATAGCCAGTGTCAGGGGCTGGATATCACAGAGAAATATGTCAAAGGGACTCCCTTTGGATGCACTGGATGCACCTATTGTTAATCTGCAAGGCAAAGTGTGACCTGGCATAGCCTGGAGGAGAATGCATGAGTGGCTAACTGGCTCGTGGTGTTAGGGAGCTGATGCCCAACTAAGCAAAAGTAAGGCTCCTTTACCCTGGAGACAGGGGGCAACAAGGTGTCTCACAGTCCTGGGTATCCTGAGAAATGTCACACCCGTCCTGAAATGTTTTTACATACAAAACTCCCATTAATTACAGTGGTAGTTATTTGCAGAGAGCCTGCAGGGTCTGGTATTAGCCATTAACATCTATTTCTTGGTGAGGAAAATGAGCTGTATGCATTACTTACTGGCTATTGAGAAGTCCTCAGAGCTGAGTACATTCTTGATGTGGCTGGTTCTCTTCCTGTTACATCACATGTGTGCTTTAATCTGACAATACACAGCATGTGCATGTCACAGTGCATCAGTAATGTCAACAAAGTTCTTAAATTACTCGCAAGAAGCACCATATGCTTTTTTACATGGTGGTTTTCATCACTGCTCCCCATCCCCACCTAAATTGTGCTTTTCAGACTGATGCATTGTGTTGCAATATGTCAGGTCACTTTGCTTAAATCACCTTCCATGATGTTACATAGTCACAATACAAAGTGACTACTGTAATCTACACTCGTGCATCACTGTGGGATGCACCACAGAGGGAAGGTGGCTAAAAAGGTGCTTACCAAGGCATTGCATTGAAGGAAAGAATAGTTTGCTAAATAAAACTGTTGTAGAACTTAAACAAATGTCCTGCATTATCACCCGCAGCAGCAAAAACTAACAACAAAAGAAACCCTAGTGCCTGAATTTTTCTCAGGCATTGCACAGTAATTATCTGTCCTTTTTCTGAGGCCAGCAAATACTGCATACTTGAATGTATCCCTGTTTGAGACAGCAATCATTATTTAACATAGGAAGGGTGGCATGTTCTTTTTAGTGGTAACTTCAAATAGGAGAGTACGAGTGAATACTATTCCATGCTATATGAAAAACTGGGTTATCCTCTCTCCACCCAAAATATCTAATGCTATGTAGTGTTAAGGTTTTGTTTAACTTTTGTCTTAAAGTCTTACAGTTTCCTTCTCTCGACTATCAAGCCTGCAGAATGAACACAACAGTAGATCTGCCAGACATCATCTGTAGGGAGATAACCCCCTCCTCCACAGTACCTACTGTAAGCAGGACAATTTTGAAGTTACTAGGATCTGTTCCAGTCCTTTCTAAATGTTATTGCCTGAGCAACAGGAGAGGAGGCTCTTTGGCCAAATTTAATCACCAAATTTAATCTTCCAAATATAATGGACTGAAACCATCAGCTATTGTAGGATTTTGGCCTGGGCACCTTTGGATGCTAACTACCAATGTGTCAGCTCAGGATGCTACCATTTGCTGGAGTCTAAAACAAGAAAAAACAGACTGGATGACCTTACCTACAAAAAAGCTTCTGCAAAAAAAGCTAGCTGCCTGTTATGGTAGAATATGCAAGTGGGTGGGAGATTTTCTCTCCTGAATTTCTAAGACCTACATATCAGGTTGCTTCCCTATCACATCTTGCATGAGGTAACACCAAGTGGCTGCATATGATCTGTCATAACCAGTCATAATTTCCCCCATTCCCTTTGACAAGCAAACAAACTCCTTGTGACCACAGGAAGACGGACCTAGTTTACACGAGTGAAAAAAGTGTGTTCACTCACTCGTGTTTAAAGCCTAGTGTAGGAAAGTCAGTTGTAGTTTTACCTTGTATTTAGCTGGTTAAGGTCAACAGGCTCATTAAAACATGTTCTACTGTGGTACTTTCCCCCATCTGTGCCTGGCTTTTTGACTTATTTGGAGTGTTGAGTGCTCACATGCCAAGATGACAGACTTCTTAGAAGAGTCACAGATGATTGATATAGGTAGGGGAATGTGCTCAGTTTTATTTATTTATTTACTTGAAGTCTTATAGTTGAAACAAACTGGAAAGATTGTCCACTGCCCACTACCACAGTAACTACAAAAACCATGTTAGTTCTGAATGCAGGCATAGGCCATACAATGCTTGCTCTAGCTAAGAACTGTTATCTAAACTTCTGTTGCTGACAGGATAGTTTGAAAACATTAAGTCACTCCATACTGGAGGAAATATTGACATATAACAAAACTGACACACAACAGATTTAATAGATGGAGACATGGAGCAAATAAATAAACCCTTTAAATTTTAAACTCTTTAGAACAGTAGCAACCATAGTTTAAACTTAAGCTCTATTTATACTGTCATTTACACATTTCAAGGTGGGACAACTCCCACTCAGTGTGGAAAAAGGTGACTGTGGGTGTTAAAAAAAAAAAAGAGAGCGACCTGTCTCCTAATTAGAAGTTTTCAGCAATGTATCTTGCTGTGAATAAAATAACCTTTCTTGAGGAAAAAATAGAGCCATTATGCACACATCTGTGCACACTAGAATAATAGGTGTTTAAGAACAAGGTTTTGGATTGCTTTGATAAAATTCTGCATTAAATCAAGTTGTTTCAGCCCTTGAATTCATCACAAAGGGACCACTTCCCCATGCACATTATCTTTTCATATGCCATTTCTCACCATACTACTTTCTGATAATTTTGTCAGGAAATGCTCTTTTTTAAAGTAATCTTTTCTAACTCTGGTACATACATGCCAAAGCAGAAGTGGAAGGGATAGACAGTTTACGTAAAATCTGAACTGTGGAAGAATAGATATTTTAGAGATTGTATATCAACCTAAGAACTCTAGGTAAGAATACATGTAAGAGAAATATAATTAATGTTTAATGACAACTTTCTCTCTTGCAAGCAGATAAATAGATGCCCTCTGTCTGTCTTTCTCTCTCACATATATATATATATATATTCTGGGTTTCTCAGACAGACTAAATGTCCTTCCATTTGATAAGTCACATACTGTACAATATACTGAAATTCATGATGACTCAATTATCCTTCCAAGTTTGTATATATTGATTGTCACAGTGTAGCCAAATCAAAAAGAGCATTAATAATTATATCAAGGTAGGATCACAATTATTTATTTAGCTTTGTAATCATAAAAAGGAGTTTCACAAACATGCAGAAAATAAAGGACCCAACTTTGCTCCCCAGTGAAGTTCATATAAAAAATGCCAGTTAATTCATGTATCTCCACTGACGAGTTTGTATTTAAGGAGCCATTCTGGCTCCCAGTGAAGTTCTGTCAATGAGACTGGGTGGCTGAAATAGTAAGAGGAGTACTGTGAATCTGCTAAGGAGGAGTCACCAGGCCTAATAAGTTGTCAGTCTCAAGTAGGTTCGGCTCCCCATCCTCTTCCTCATGTTCATACAACAGTTTCAAGTTTGATACGGATGGCCTGTAATTTGAAGGCAGGTCTTATAAAGCTTTCCTATAGTCCCAAAATATATTTTGAACTGTGATACAACATGATGCACTATCAGGAAGTGACAATGTGATGTCTTGTGTCCGAAACATACCATGCTAATGTAGCAACTTGCACCACGGCACAAACATTAGGACATCACAATGGAACTAGGTTTCAGAGTAGCAGCTGTGTTAGTCTGTATTCGCAAAAAGAAAAGGAGTACTTATGGCACCTTAGAGGCTAACCAATTTATTTGAGCATAAGCTTTCGTGAGCTACAGTTCACTTCATCGGATGCATACTGTGGAAAGTACAGAAGATCTTTTTATACACACAAAGCATGAAAAAATGGGTGTTTACCACTACAAAAGGTTTTCTCTCCCCCCACCCCACTCTCCTGCTGGTAATAGCTTATCTAAAGTGATCGCTCTCCTTACAATGTGTATGATAATCAAGTTGGACCATTTCCAGCACAAATCCTGGTTTTCTCCCCACCCCCCCCACAAACCCACTCTCCTGTTGGTAATAGCTTATCTAAAGTGATCACTCTCCTTGCAATGTGTATGATAATCAAGGTGGGCCATCTCCAGCACAAATCCAGGGTTTAACAAGAACGTCGGGGGGGGGGGGGGAGGTAGGAAAAAACAAGGGGAAATAGGTTACCTTGCATAATGACTTAGCCACTCCCAGTCTCTATTCAAGCCTAAGTTAATTGTATCCAATTTGCAAATGAATTCCAATTCAACAGTTTCTCACTGGAGTCTGGTTTTGAAGTTTTTCTGTTGTAATATCACAACTTTCATGTCTGTAATCGCATGACCAGAGAGATTGAAGTGTTCTCCAACTGGTTTATGAATGTTATAATTCTTGACATCTGATTTGTGTCCATTTGTTCTTTTACGTAGAGACTGTCCAGTTTGACCAATGTACATGGCAGAGGGGCATTGCTGGCACATGATGGCATATATCACATTGGTGGATGTGCAGGTGAACAATCCTCTGATAGTGTGGCTGATGTTATTAGGCCCTGAATAGATATGTGGGCCCAGTTGGCAATGGGCTTTGTTGCAAGGATAGGTTCCTGGGTTAGTGGTTCTGTTGTGTGGTATATGGTTGCTGGTGAGTATTTGCTTCAGGTTGGGGGGCTGTCTGTAGGCAAGGACTGGCCTGTCTCCCAAGATTTGTGAGAGTGTTGGGTCATCCTTCAGGATAGGTTATAGATCCTTAATAATGCGTTGGCGGGGTTTTAGTTGGGGGCTGAAGGTGACGGCTAGTGGCGTTCTGTTATTTTCTTTGTTAGGCCTGTCCTGTAGTAGGTGACTTCTGGGGACTCTTCTGGCTCTATCAATCTGTTTCTTCACTTCCGCAGGTGGGTACTGTAGTTGTAAGAATGCTTGATAGAGATCTTGTAGGTGTTTGTCTCTGTCTGAGGGGTTGGCGCAAATGCGGTTGTATCGCAGAGTTTGGCTGTAGACAATGGATCGTGTGGTGTGGTCAGGGTGAAAGCTGGAGGCATGTAGGTAGGAATAGTGGTAAGTAGGTTTCAGGTATAGGGTGGTGTTTATGTGACCATCGTTTATTAGCACTGTAGTGTCCAGGAAGTGGATCTCTTGTGTGGACTGGACCAGGCTGAGGTTGATGGTGGGATGGAAATTGTTGAAATCATGGTGGAATTCCTCAAGGGCTTCTTTTCCATGGGTCCAGATGATGAAGATGTCATCAATATAGCGCAAGTAGAGTAGGGGCGTTAGGGGACGAGAGCTGAGGAAGCGTTGTTCTAAGTCAGCCATAAAAATGTTGGCATACTGTGGGGCCATGCGGGTACCCATAGCAGTGCCGCTGATTTGAAGGTATACATTGTCCCCAAATGTAAAATAGTTATGGGTAAGGACAAAGTCACAAAGTTCAGCCACCAGGTTAGCCGTGACATTATCGGGGATAGTATTCTTGATGGCTTGTAGTCCATATTTGTGTGAAATGTTGGTGTAGAGGGCTTCTACATCCATAGTGGCCAGGATGGTGTTATCAGGAAGATCACCGATGGATTGTAGTTTCCTCAGGAAGTCAGTGGTGTCTCGAAGGTAGCTGGGAGTGCTGGTAGCGTAGGGCCTGAGGAGGGAGTCTACATAGCCAGACAATCCTGCTGTCAGGGTGCCAATGCCTGAGATGATGGGGCACCCAGGATTTCCAGGTTTATGGATCTTGGGTAGTAGATAGAATATCCCAGGTTGAGGTTCCGGGGTGTGTCTGTGCGGATTTGATCTTGTGCTTTTTCAGGGAGTTTCTTGAGCAAATGCTGTAGTTTCTTTTGGTAACTCTCAGTGGGATCAGAGGGTAATGGCTTGTAGAAAGTGGTGTTGGAGAGCTGCCGAGCAGCCTCTTGTTCATATTCCAACCTATTCATGATGACAACAGCACCTCCTTTGTCAGCCTTTTTGATTATGATGTCGGAGTTGTTTCTGAGGCTGTGGATGGCATTGCATTTTGCACGGCTGAGGTTGTGGGGCAAGTGATGCTGCTTTCCCACAATTTCAGCCCGTGCACGTCGGCGGAAGCACTCTATGTAGAAGTCCAGTCTGCTGTCTCGACCTTCAGGAGGAGTTCACCTAGAATCCTTCTTTTTGTAGTGTTGGTAGGGAGGTCTCTGTGGATTAGTATGTTGTTCAGAGGTGTGTTGGAAATATTCCTTGAGTTGGAGACGTCAAAAATAGGATTCTAGATCACCACAGAACTGTATCATGTTCGTGGGGGCGGAGGGGCAGAAGGAGAGGCCCCGGGATAGGACAGCTGCTTCTGCTGGGCTAAGAATATAGTTGGATAGGTTAACAATATTGCTGGGTGGGTTGAGGGAACCGTTGCTGTGGCCCCTTGTGGCATGTAGTAGTTTAGAAAGTTTAGTGTCCTTTTTCTTTTGTAGAGAAGCAAAGTGTGTGTTGTAAATGGCTTGTCTAGTTTTAGTAAAGTCCAGCCACGAGGAAGTTTGTGTGGAAGGTTGTTTTTTTATGAGAGTATCCATTTTTGAGAGCTCATTCTTTATCTTTCCCTGTTTGCTGTATAGGATGTTGATCAGGTGGTTCCGCAGTTTCTTTGAGAGCGTGTGGCACAAGCTGTCAGCATAGTCTGTGTGGTATGTAGATTGTAATGGATTTTTTACCTTCAGTCCTTTTGGTACGATGTCCATCTGTTTGCATTTGGAGAGGAAGATGATGTCTGTCTGTATCTGTACAAGTTTTTTCATGCAGTTGATAAGGTAGAGAAGGGTCTGATCCACAGGGTTTGGATCCAGATTCAGATCAGAATTTAAACATCTTCAAATCTTGGAAGTCAGCGTATCTCCATTATGATTTACAGCAGCTGAGGATCTGACCCAGTGCATTTGACTGTGGCCAACTGAAGACACAGATCCAACTTGTGAAGTGAGTCTTTGATCTGAAGTGCCAAAATTTGAGTGAAGGAGGGTTGGATCTGTGGTTCCAGTTTGGGTCCCTTGGTGGATTTTTCTATAAGTCCCCAGTTAACTGCAGCTCGGGTTCATAATAGTATGAACTCTAAGCCTGGATTCAGACAAAGCATAATTTTTTCTATATTTTTTTAAATAGATGTAATCCTTCCCATGTAATTGCAAATAATTTTAGCCAGTTATACATTATATGTATGTCATTCCATATTGGGGCTTTCATTACATTGATATGTTACTTTCATGGTTTATGATGTCTGCAGGGCTTTTTCTGTGAATCTGCACCAGGAAGCGTCTTATCCATTTCTCAGTAACAATGCAGCTACTGATGTAGTATCGGCCCAATTAATCAGTTATGTCTGAAGAGCCTGCAGAGCTGGGAGGAAGGCTGTCAAGGTGACACAGTTCATACTCCTGTGACGGGTTCCCCCAGAGTGCCACCTGGAACTGGGATACCACTGAGCCCTCTGACTCACCATCCTGGGCTCCCTCTTAGCACTGTGCTGCTGTGGTAGGCTATAGATTGCTCCCACCAGCATTCACACAGGCAGGGACACACTCAGCTGTATTTGCCTGTAGGCATTGACCAGCTACTACATGAACCAACAATAGAGAGGCTACAGTCAAAATAATCCCAAGCCCCCAGACTAGGACGCCAGAGCTGTACTGCCCTGCCCTGATCGAAACCCCAACCAGTATGAATTTATTACCCAGTTCACCTCTCCCTCAATGTGGAGAGGAATATGCACACTTGTGGTAACCAAGATGAGATTTTCCCCTGACACTTCAGTCAAAGGCACACTGGTTTAGATTAACACACAAAACAAGTGTATTAACTACAAAAAGATAGATTTTAAGTGATTATAAGTAAGCAGGCTTGTAGATTCTCAAGGGACATGTTGCACTTGCTTTGCAACGTGGGCTCCCCATCCCCATCCCAAGTCCTTTTCCTTAGGAGCTTCTCTTAAGTGTTGAGTTGTGGGGGAGTGAAGAACAACAGATGATGTCATTTCCTGTCTTATATAGCTTTTCCATATGGTGGAAACCCTTTGTTCCAAACTCAGTTCCCAGACCAGCTTGTGGAAAAACACAGGTACCCAAAATGGAGTCCAGAGTCATGTGGGCTGGTCACATGCCTTTGCAGAGTCAGAGCAGCCATTACTTACTGGATGTCTGGAGCATTCCCAGGATGGCTCACCAGATGGGGGATAAGCTTCTCCTAAGGCCTATCATTTTCCCTAATGACCCATTACCCTGAATGGGCCCTTCACAACCAGATATTTAGACTGGAAGCATCTTTCCTAGTGGGTGTCACCCAGGTGTGACTACATGTGAAATACAGATACATAGTCAATATGTATAACTTCAGATACAAAAATGATACATGCATGCAAATAGGATAATCATATTCAGCAAATCATAACTTTTCCAATGACACCTTACATGACCTGTCTTGTACAAAATACATCATAATATCCCCTAATCATATCATAATAATACCACTATTAAGAATATGGTGTGTCGTGTCACAACTTGCACCCCACACCCCCCATCCCTGGGCTGACTGTATGGAGAACTGGTCCTCTGGCATACGTTAGAGCAGAAAAAAGCATCTCAGACCTAACCTGTAACACCACTGCTCTTGTCAACCTCAGCCTCTCAAGCAGAGATTTCAAGCAAGCTGAATGATGCCATTTTTACCTTCAAAAGGAGACTTGCATTTTAAAAATTGCACTATATATAGTAATATACTATTAGTAATAGTTATATGTTGAATCCTCAGAATAGAAAGAGTAGATTATGAAGATATGGATAGCAATGTATTTTTAGTCCGTGGCATGATTTTGCAAAGTTTGGAAATTCTTTTATTTCCAAAGGGAACTTGAAAAAATATGCTAGGCTTTGGGGCAGTCAGAATAGCGATATTTATATATGACCAAACTGTTGATAACTCTATTTACAGTCCAGTGGGACTCTTTCATGTATAAGGGACTATTCAAGGTGAGTAAGGGTATCAAAGTCTGTCCCATAATAGAAAAGTTTAAAATACCCTTCTGTATATTGGTATATAATCAATTATATACCATGGTGCATTTCTCCCACTCCCTTTTCTGATACTTGTCTTTTAAGATGTAAGCTTTCCAGGGGAGGGACTGTGTTTACCTTTGTGCAATGGAGGGATCCCAATTGGGGCCTCTGGAAACTACCATAATATTTTTATTCCCTAGGTGACTCCATGTACCCATGGGATTTATGACAATTCAAAGCTCAAACCATTTGCCAGTGACTCCACAATGCCTAACACAAGAACAGAGGCAGTTCAGAGTCATCCAGGTGCTGCTGAATGCCACCCCGACTTTTACTAGCCTATCTGGGATGGTTGGTACAGAACACTACTATTTGCTCATTTAAAAAAAAACACACTTGCTGATTACTATTAGTAATTTGGTTGCCATGTCGATGGCTTAGTGCCAATTGCCGGCTTCAGTGAATACTCTCTCACCTTACCTTGGGGGATTCTCATTCCCTGCTCTGGCAGAGCACAGCGGTTGGACACCTGGCTTAACCAGCTCCCCTGGGATTCCCCGGCTGGAGGTGTGGCCGGGAGAAGAGCCTCATGGCCAGAGTGTGGCTGCACTCTAGTGATCCCTGGCCCTGAGGGGCCATAACAAGGTGACAGAGCAGGAGGGCTGCTCTAAATTGCATCAGGCTGCAGGAAGCTACAAACAACTCCTTTGCATCCTGCTCCCTTTCAGCTGCATACAGCAAATACTGGGCAGAGCAGAGAATCAGAGTGCAAATGTGTGTTAAGAGATGCAGCAGATTTTAGCAAAAGGAAAATTGCAGAGATAGGACAGAAAACTGTAGGAGCAGTAACATAAGGTTACATAACAATGGTTGAACCATGACTTCACTGTGATGGTAGAAAACCTTGGCCAATTTCCTTGTCCACATTCGGTGTAGAAGGAAAGAGTAGAAGCAATATACTGTTAACTGTAGCCTTTCCACATACGCAGTAGACTCTACGCCACCATTTCTGCCGTGAAGCTAATTATATAGTCATTTTCATACCACTTACATGCTGGCAGCATCAGTGCAGACTCACATACAGTCATGGCCAGGTGAACCTCTGGCAGGAAGGTCATTGCTTAGCACTGTACTGAGAGAAAACATTGACCATGGCTCCAGCTGATTCCCCCCTTCTCCCTCCCGCCTCAGGTAACAGAAATAATTAACGTGTAGATTTTTTTTGTAATGAGAATAAATTTATAGCAAATGTATGTTTTATGCTATTTATTGTGCCTCTCTATTGCGAATGTGTTTGCACTGAAATATTTTTAATGAAAGTTCTCTTAAAGTGGACAATGAAGAGACTGCTAAAACAATCATTATGCAAAAGATAACTGATACGCTCAGCTAAAGAAATACCAATTTTGTATTTGTTACTGCTATCTAAATTTCCTTTCAAACAGAGCATCTAACAGTGGAATAAGCTTGTTCTGGTATGCTGTTCCTCTACTACTCTGTACATTATGAGCTAAAGTTTCAACCAGTTTCAAACTTAAACATGCAAATTTTGCACGCACAATCAATGTGTTTGCCAAACTCAGGTTTACAAATGCCAGTTAAGGAAACAGGCCCACAGTTAAGTTATTGGAGCATCTGAAATTTGACCATCTCCTTTTTTGAGCTCTGTCCATCATCAGGGGGAAAAAAAGGATGATTTCTTAAACCACCAGGGTGACAAACTCAGTTTATCTCGGATTCCATCACAAAATACTTAGCTGATCTTTGTGATAGCCTCACTTACTCAGTCATTCTATTTGACGTTGGAATATGTACAGAGTGTTTTGTCCTATGTGCTCTTTGTCTGCTGATAGTGAAAGCGGATATTGTGCTCCCTATTCATAACAAGCACTTGAAGGCGAACCAGCTATATACTAGTGGTTGCAACCAAAAGTTCATTTAAACAAAAACTACTCATCTTGGAGTTGAGTTCAATGGGGGAAAGGCCAAGGATACAGAGCAATCTGCTCTTTAACTATCCTTGTCCATTATCTAGCACACATTAAAAGGTATGGATTTATCGCTTTGAAAATCGGCAGTTAAAAAGGACAGTGTCAAGGTATTAGAAATCTATGGCCAGGTTCACCAGTTCACTCCGGTTGCTTTGCGCTGCTCCAGTGATGCAAAAGCCATATTTATAATTGCTTTGTTTGCTGGAGCAGTGCCGAACAGCAAGAGCGTACTGATGACGTTGTTCCACGTACTGTGGCCAAGATTTTCAACAGGAGCCTTGAGTTTGGCTCCTAAATAAGAGTCTCGATTTTCAGAAATACTGAATACCCACTTGGTCCCGCTTATTTACATCCAGGCAGGTCCAGACACTTATGTAGTTGCCTAAATATGGATTTTGATGCCTAATTTCAGTCTCCTAAATTAGAAAATATTCACACACATGTATGTAGATGCTGAATTACCATTCTTTGTAACTTCTTGGAAGTTGGAAATTTAAAAGTTTTTCCATGCCAAAATGATTTTGTGCTTCTATTGTCCTATGAGCACTCTTTTCCATAGTAGGGTTACTCATTGTGATGAGTATTGTGCAGTGGGCAATGATTCCTTTTCATTCTAGTAAAAGAGCATGGAAGCATTTGTTTATAAAAATAAACACCCGGACACTGCGAACAGCATAGAAACAAAGGAAGGCCAGATCTGGGGCTTCTGCCAGCTTTGCGAGTCAACCTTTAGGCAAGGTCTCTGGAAAAATAATAAAAGTAGTAGTGGAATGGATAATCTGGTCCTTTTCAAGAGATTAATGATAGTTAAGCCCTTGGTTCAATGCAATGGTGCCTTTTTCCACAGGCAGAAAGTCAAGCTAATTGTGGAATTAGCTTTTCATGCCAAAGTAGAGAGAATCGTCCCTGTTTTCTACTGAAGCGGAATAGTCCTCACAGCCAAGACAGCTGACATGTTTGTTGCATAGTGAGCGTCTTGCACTATTAGCCTTTCCTTCCTATATGTATTATGGACCACATCCTTAGCTGGTGGAAGTTGGCATAGAATAATTGAATTCAGTTGAGATAAGCTGATTTACACCACCTGAGGATCCGGCCCTGAGAGGTAACCTTTCAAGTTCATGTTTTGTCCTGAACCAAATCCCTGGTCTGAACAGCCCAACATTGCTGAAGTTCAAGAACTTGAACCCAGATCTGGATCAGAGAGTTTTGCAGTTGTCCTTTAACAGTACTATTATAGGCTGCAACAGAACCATAGGTCCAAACATGTCAAGCTTCCCCAGGGTTTGAAATCTGGGTCAGAATTTTATGGCTCATGCCCCTCTCTAATCTTCCCTAAAATAGCAGCTTTTCAAATCAAGTGGGAATAAGATCTCTAGGGCCATCAATAGATAAGGAACATTTGCAGTGTCAGTAGGGAGAAGAAAAAAGATAATTTCCAGGACTTTGGGGAGTTTGCCATGCCAATTGCAGGGCCTTCAGCAGTGGAATTCAAGGCATTTAGCACCATTAATGGATGCAGAAGGAAGGAGGGGTTGAATTATTTTTCACTGGTTGTCAGGTAAGGGAAAGTTTCTGGAATTAAGCTGGTTGGTGGGTTGGGTCATCACTGGGAAGTGTATCACTGTTTTGACAGCTGCAGGGTCATGCTGGGGATAGAAATTGGGGGAAAACTGGGAAGGTTGGGGATAACTTGTCACTTGTCACTTGGAAATGTGGGAAGCCATAGCAATTGATAGGGATTAAAAGAGGTAGAGCTGGCTGGAGAAACATAGATGGAACCATTTTCCACTAGTATATATGGTTCCAGGGAAATCCAAATGCTTGGCAAATTTGGGTTGATTTCACTGGAATTTCATTATGGAAGAAAACCAGAAAATAAAAGTTCCAGCACTGTTGAAACATCCTCTTTCAATATTTTCAGAACAAACTACTTGATTATTCATTTTGAAACACTTTTTGTTGGAATATTTTGACTTACAATACAATACAAAATAAAAGTCAAAATGAAACTAAATGTGTCAATCAACTTAAAATGTCCCCCCCCCCCACCAGAGTTTTCCTTTATGGAGAAATTCAGAATGTTCAGTTTTTGGTTCAAGACAGAACAAAGTCCAATTTCAAAATCCTTCTCAAAATAGAGCTTCTTTACTCCACCTGTCTCTAGATGGAGGGTCAGGTTAATTGTCACTGAGGAGGAAGTGGTACTGAGAAGGGGAAATTCGGGCTTCTCTGACCTAAAGGTGTTGAGAAGTAGCCCCTCTTCCTCACATTTTACAGGAGGATTCCCAGACCAGAGTGTTCTTCTGAGCTGGCTGCATGGGAAAATGGACTGCCCATACCCTGCCACACTCCAGAGATGGAGTCCTGGTGTGTGGGCTCTCTCCCAGCTCTTCCTCACACAGGCACCCACCATTTACAGTGGTCTAGTTCAGGAGGGGGAATCAGAACCTTATCAAGGAAGAGCTGGAATGATACTATTTCTGCCCATGCCAACTTAATTTAACCATTGGAGGGCTCTGACTATGGCGCTACATTAATCACATGTTCTGCATCTGCAAAAAAACCCCCTCTCTAGAGGGAAAACAATAGGTTTATGCACAGCATTTCCTTAAACTGTCCATGTGATTGGCTGAGAAGTCGCAAAATGGAGGGGACAGGAAGCATCTTGTGATTTTCTAACTTTAGTGGTGAAGAGAGTAGCTGATCCTAAACATATTATATATATCTTTTGTTAATTAAATCTACCTTTCAGGGCATTTTAAATGAATAGTCTGTCAGCAGCTAATTCCAAAGTACTTCCCTTAAAAAAAAAAAAGAAAAAAAGAAAAAAGCGGGTCCTGAGAGTATGGCACTAATATTGTGTCAGCTTTCTGCTATCGTTAAGAATTCTATTAGTACCTGTGCTTTTAAATTAAAGGCAAACCACAGTGAGAGGCATGGAAGGCAACGCTGCTGCTGTTTTGTATCATCTCAGTCCCTTACAGTGTATTCTCAAGGGGCCTCTTTCATAAAGTTCCTAACCTTAAGACAGACTTTCCAAAGGCTTTCATCTGCAGCAGAATGGAGTATCGTGAAACCTATGTACATCCTCAGGAGACATGGCAAAGGTTACTAGGCATTATTGACCTGAAATGTAATAATGTCCCTCAAGACTAACCTTGAAAGCTTTATGCTCTGAGCAAGTAACACTATCTAGATCATCCTTGGTCTCTGGGAATATTATAACTTTTCAGAATGCTGAAAAAGGGCAAAAGGAAATTACCTCCTTTTCTGCAATAGGCTTGCAAGGTACTCATACTTTGACCGCACAAATCACTTCTTTCTGTTAAGTAGGTTATTATACTGGTATTATCAATATACTATCATGGAGGGTGCAATCCGGGTGCATGATGCCTTAATGCCCTCATTTCCAAAGAAAATAAATATGAGGATTAAATACAGACTAGATGAGTCTTAGGGTCCAAATTCTCAGATGGTGTAAATTGAGTGAGTTCTACTGACTTAATTGGAGCTACGCTGATTTTATACTAGCTAAATATATAGTTTACATCACAGAATAAGGTACAATTTACTATATAAAAGAGATTTTTTAAAAGACAAGGTTATTTAAATTTTTCCCAGTTAGAGGCATAGACAGTTTGCATACAGAGCAGCAGGTGACAGCTGCCATCACCTTTGGTCTGGAGGGATTCCATCTAAATCACCCGTACTTCTGTTAAAAAAGAAAAGAAAGAAAGAGAGTGACCATGGGCCACATTTTAAATGGGACCTATACTTCAGGCACATTGGGTGGGATTTTTCAAAAGCATCTAAGTGACTTAGAAGCACAACTCCCATTGACTTTTGATAGAACTTTCCATTTTGCATTTCCCATTCTTCTGGCTTAAGAGAACCAGCAGGCTACTATGGCGGAAAAGTGGTGCTTCACTATTCTCCTTGGTATGATATGAGTGGGGTTCATTTATTTATCGGAGGGGCTCCAATTTGCAGGTTCATGCTCTGGTGCCTTTACATAACATAATAAAACTGCTCCTCACACCAATAATCAGCTGCCCCATAACTTAAAACACCAACTCAGGACAACTGTAAAAGTGAAGTCATTTAGTTAGAGTTATAAAAGTGCTATGAAGGCACCTACCTGTATGCTGCAGGTACCCTTGACATGGAGTAACACTACATCCAAAGTGCAGCAATGTAAGAGAACCCACAACATTCCTTCCCCGCACCCCCAATCCATTTTCAAAAGCGTGTGTGTGTGTGTGTGTGTGTGTGTGTGTGTGTGAGAGAGAGAGAGAGAGAGAGAGAGAAACAAGCCTTGCAATGTGCCGTTGAAGGTCAATTAGATTCTGGCTATTTGGGACCAAAGTGGGGAACAATAATGAAAACAATACTCAGCACTCTCCCCATCCCTCAGCACACCTCTTTCCCAAATGCTTGTGGGGAGAGGCAGGGAGTGGGCCTTGTAGCATATTCAGAAGTTACTCCTGACTCTGGAGACCAAGGGAAGAAGGCAGCTATGGAATCTGAGCCTTCCTGCAGAACATCCACAAGCAGGTCTCTTGTTTGTCACTAGAGGGCTCAACCTTGAGCAACTTGAACTGCCTGATTTTCAGAGAGAGACATTCCTACCTTTAGCTACTATACATGTGACATGACCTAGTAATTTCAGTCGAGTTCGTGGTGGACAGGGATCTGCATTACAAAACCATCTTGGTAGCCATCTCAGTAGAGGTGCCAAGGAAAAACTTGAAAAATGAATTCACATTTCACCCCCAAGAGGCTGTCCCTACCAGAACAGCTGAAGTTAATCTGGCCCACCACATGCCATTCTCAGTGGCATGCCATACCTCTGCAGAATGTTCTCCCTGTCCCATACTCTTGTGGCATGCCAGCTGGTAAGGAGGGGAGGAGGTTTGTCCACCGAGATGGAAAATGGGAATGTGCCCAGGACTGATGGAAGGAGTTAGGAGAATAGTCAGTGGAGGTTTTTTTGATATATATATAAGAGCGTGTGGAGGGACTGGGAGATTAATGGGGGGATATAAACTGAAATGCCCCAACAAGGGCTGTGCTAAGGCGGAGACATTGTGATTCTCCAGAGTTTCAAAAGATCACCACAGAGATCTGTCAGCAAAGAACAGCTTGTGCTGTACATCGCATAGCACAGGGGGCATGAGTTCTAAAGCACACTCCTGTTTCAAGCTGTCCCTGATGGGTAGAATCCTCCTGAAACTGCAGGTTTGACAGAACAGCTTAAACCAGCCTTGGTTCTTATGGGTCAAGGACAGGGTTGAGGTGCATGTGTGGAGGAAATCTGCACTCTCTGCCCTTGCTGTACCTCCTCTGTTGATAAATACACCCTCCCACTCAACAGGACTGGGACCCCTACAGAGATCTCTCAGAGTGGCCACCATTGTGTCAGGGTGAAGGGGAAGCATACCACAGAAGCCGACCTCGGTGCTTCGTGGCTGTGGAAAGGAGCACGGGGTGTATATTGGTTGAGTGACTCCTTGATAACGCAATACTTTAACATCATTAAAAAGTGTCACAGTTCCACACGTGCACATATCTTGATAGCTGTATTTCTCTTTCTCCATTTTCTAGACATTTAGCATTTTTCTAGCCATGTGTCATTTAAGCAGACAGAGACAAGGAATTTATGGTTCTTAAACCATTCTAATCCATAGTATTTCTTCCTTTAATTGTGGTTAATAGATGCTACCAAAACACCTCTTTGCTCAAAGCAAAACCTCTTTATCCAGTATTTCCTGCTCCGATTTGAGTGAGTAGCTTTTTGAGGAAAGCAAACATTGTAAACCACAAATCTTCTAGAGCAGGGGTTCTCAACCTTTTTGAGCCCCCCTTTCCCCAACATGCTATAAAATCTCTACGGCCCACCTGTGCCACAATAATTGGTTTTCTGCATATAAAAGCCAGGGCTGGTGTTAGGGAGTAGCAAGCAGGGCAACTGCCTGGGGCCCCATGCCACAGGGGCCCCCGTACATTGCTTAGGCTTTGGCTTCAGCCCCGGGTGGCAGGGCTCAGGGCCCTGGACTTCAGCCCCATGCACTGGGACTTCAGCTTTCTGCCCTGGGCCCCAGAGAGTCTAATGCTGGCCTTGCTTGGCAGCCCTCCTGAAACCTGTTTGCGGCCCCCCAAAGGGCCGCAGATTCCTAGTTGAGAACCACTTTTTTAGAGCAGTAGCTCTCAATCTTTTCCATACCAGGACCTACACGGAATCTCCCTCCCTGTTAGCCAGGCTCTCCTTCCTATTTAGCAATAGGGACTGTGGAATGTTGTCATGGTCCCTAATACCGTCATTGAGACCCCTGGATCTAGTGAATGATGAATCTTAGGTTTGAAGGAAAAACAAAAATAGAAGACAGATGCTGAACCTCACCAGTGCAATTTCCATAAGTATTTGCATTGAAAATCTTTTGCTTTGTGTACACTAGACAGGTAATTTCCAGCAGGTTAAGCGATTAGATTAGTGTAAGTGACTATAGGTTATAACATAAGGAGGGTCAATTACGTCAGTTTTCTTGCTAGCAATGCATGACCATGAAAGCCCTTTTAACACAGTTAAGAAAATGGCTGTCTTTTCCCTGTTACCAAAATGCAGCATTCACACCTAATGCTGCACCAACACTAAACTCTCCCCACTTTCTGTAAGTATTCTGGATCCTGTAACTGCGCTTCTAGTGATGATATCAGTCAGAGTCAGGAATGAACCCACATCCTCTTGTTAACTCCCACATCATGTTTATACGAACTCCAGGCTCAGCCCTTCATCTTTCAACTTGTGAAAGGAGATTTTGCAGTGGGAACTGATAGCGGCCTTTAACATAGAAATCAGAAAATACGCCTGTGCATTTCTGGTAAGGAAGCAGCAATCTGCACTCAGTTCCTTAGGGACTGTTCAGTGACTGGTCATGTCTTGTGAAGCATTTACTCATTCTTTTTGTGACTGAAAGCATGACCTACATACTCCTTATAGTCAGCTGCCTGTATAATAATCTATGATCTCCATAGCATCAAGGTCTCCTGCATGTAGTGCGTTGCTGGTTTCTATTGTTAATTCACTTTTATTTTAAACCTTACAGTGATCCTGGGACTTCACCCACCCCCACTCCCAAATCAAAGGATCTGCAGTGTAGTGACATTCTCTATAAAATGGAAAGCAGGACATGGCTTCCATTGAATCTTTGTTAGTCTTCCTGTTGGCCAGAGGGGGTCACTCGTGAGAGACTTGAAGATTCCTTACTCTCCAGGGATGACTGCATTGTTTTCATAGCATTCCAGACCTTAGGCACTTCTGAAAAATTTGTCTAAGTGACTTAAGAGGCTAATTGCCGTTTCTAAAAATTTGATCTAGGCATTTAGAAGCCTTTGTGTCATTGACATCAGGGGACTTAGGCTCCTAAGTCACCTATGAAAATTTTGTTCACAGTTTGTACCCTGACCAAGCTCTGAACCCAAATGCTGCTCCCAGTCCTGCTGCCATTGAGTCAAACCTCTGTAAATAATCTTTTCAAGACTTTGCCCCCAAATAGGCTGACCAAACAGCAAGTGTGAAAAATCGGGACGGGGGTGCGGGAGTAATAGGAGCCTATATAAGAAAAAGCCCCAAATATCGGGACTGTCCCTATAAAATCAGGACATCTGGTCACCCAACCCAAAAATGACTCACAAAGAAAAGTTTTGAGGAGAACTTGCATTTTTTTCTAGCTGCACGGGGTTTAGAATTAAACTGGTGTGTGAGAAGCACACTTACTTGAATAGAATGCTGTGGGTGACACTTCTGGGTGAGAAAATAGATAATGAGCCAGTTACTTTTTTGAAGCACTCAGTTTAGAGAAAGTTGTACCTTTTTTCTGTTGCATCATATTGCCTGTAACTAGGCAGATAGGCAAATGGCCTTTTGATGAGTGATCCCTTTCAGCCTGCTTGAAGCAGCTTGGTGTTGTGATGTCTGTCATATGAGCTAGTGAAGGTTCTGGGAACAACACCATGGACCCCCAGTAACATGGCCTACTCCTCCCAGCGTTTCTCAAGCTATTATGCAATGTTCCTGTGCTCTGTTAAACTGTTTCTGTGTTTCAACACCTGACATGGCTGTACTTCAGCTTCAGTGTTAGACAAATTAATCACTAAACAGTATACCATAAGGGGTGGTTGCAATGCAGATCTACATCTGATATGCAATCCACATCATTTGAAGCAATGAGTCATGGCATGAGTTCTTTATGCTTGTGCTGTGAATCCACCTGGAGTTTACCTCATTCCCGGCAATGAAGGCAAACATCTGAGGACCATCCTTGGATAAAAGGGATTTAACGCTTTCACCTAGCAAAGGGCATTGTCCATGCAACTCATCGCCAGCATGTGGTGTGCACAATGAATTTGTAATGTGCTTTGGGATCTATTTTGGCTAAGAGGAATACATAAATGCAAGGCTATTATTATAAATAAAATATATTTTAAGCTAAATATATTTTTAAACAAGTACTGTTGCCATCGATATCAATTATTGATTAAAGGAACCCATCTTGATCAAATAAAAGAAATGTCATTTTAGGTATGATTTGTCACATTGTAACAGCTTTAAGTATTCTGTATTATATGAGACATTAGCACTAACCCAGGGGAAATTTTATGCTAAATAATTAGAGGACGAGCCAAACCTGAAGACGTTCAGAAGGAAAAGAAAGGAAAATAATTTTCAGAATGCAGAACCCAGCTTCTTCTAAAGAGAAAGACTGAAATGGAAACAAGCAGTCTTCTTCTCTTCTTGCTAATGGAGAGCAGTAACATCACATGATAAGGACCCAGATTCTAAGGACTAAATTATAAAGAGCTCTCAGATTGACCTGCCAGTATTCTGGAAGATAGCCCTCTGTGTAATGAGGGAGTAAGAAAAGGCAACATTTTTCCATATGCCTGTGGTGCCTTCAGGAAATCTGACTGAATATGCTGGGTAATGGACACAATGGGATTATACTGGTCGTTTCTCCCCTGCCACATGTTTAAATTATGCAACAGAGTTTGATTGGTGGCTTCTTTGTGCTGAGACGTGCCTAATCATTTCATCCCTGGGGTAAAAGAGAACATTATTTAAAAGGGAAGTGAGGTTAGAAAATAAAGCAGCAGCAGACACACAAAATATTGGCAGCAAAATTGAGGGACTGAAGCATCTTCCTCAATATATTCAGGCAACCCGGAGAATCAGAAGCAAAAGATTTCAGATGGCTTGGGAACTTGGCTGCCTCTGCAGCAGATACAGAAATAATTGTACATTTCAGCTAATCACTTAGCCCATAAGATAAGTTAACAGCTAAGTTGCCATCTTGTGAGCAAGAAGTGAAACTGCTTACTCATGTTGCTCAGAGTTTCGGTTATTTTTTGCAAAAAGTAACTGTCAGCAGTGCACTGTGGTATTACAGCACTTTGGCAAAAAGACAGGCTGTGGACTTGTGGCCCCGACCAAAAGCTCTGTCTGAAATTGTTTCATGTGTTAGAAAGATAAGTGTAACTATCTTTGCAGTGCATCATCTGAAAAAAGACTAATGGGAATGCAAAGAGTGCAAGAAATCTGATAGTCTAAGGTTACTCAGGTTCTTTACTTTCTTTACTCAGGAAATATGCCGAACACAGTGCTTACTCTTCAGTTTGCTTTCCTGTAAAGCTCTCCTGCATAGTGGCATTGACATATGTTGAATGCTAAATTACAAGCAATACAAACCAAATAATTATTTACTGTAGATGACTGGGCAATTCAGAATAATGCTATGTATGATCCTTAAAGTAATAGTTCTTCACTCATTAGAATTACAAGCTATGCGTTGATGGTGTAGAGAATCCTTTACATTTCCCCCTCAGCAATATAAATTAACTCCCAGAGAGATGGAATGTTCTTATTTCAGACTCTTGGTCTAGAATTTTCAGGCGAGGATTTCTTTCTGTTTGTGTCTCTCACTGCCTCTTCAGTAACAAACAGCTTGCAAGTTCATCACTTTAGGGATGTATCGTTTGTCCTATCACATTTTATTTTAAAACTGTTTCTAATAGATATTAGGAGATTTATTTATATAGCATCCCTCACAAGTATCAATTTGCTTTATATAAAGGAGGCCAAATGTTCAAAACTGACTTCTTAAAGCCCACATTTCTGCATGCAGATGGGCATTAGCAATGCACAAAGGCGTTCCACAGGTGCAAATGTGAGAGGTTGTAGCTAGTGGCCACATTTGAATATGGGGCCCTGTATAATCAAGGTTCACTTCACCTACCATTGAAATGTTACCACCTCTAAGGTGGAACTCAGCAGCCTTTCTGCACAAGCAGCTCTAAACCACAGCTTTTAGGGAGAATGCCAGGGTGAAATCGGGACCCTACTGAAGTTTGATTGACTTCAGTGCAGCCAGGATTTCACTCCTGAAATCTTATGCAATAGTTTCATCCGTGACTCAGAAAGGGGGCAAATAGCACAGAAAAAAAAAATACACAGATGATATTGAATTGAAAGGGGTTGAGAAGGCAGAGAAGGTATGGGAACCCAGAAGTGTAATAAATAAGCAGTATGTGTGGAAGGAGTGCAGAGGGGCATGTTTCTCCAGGAACTGCGAGGAAAGAGACTTGTTATGAGAGAGATTTGAATAATGACAAGTGGAATGGGGTCAGCTACCTCCTTAGCATAATTCATCCCACTGTCTTGCTCAGACCCCACACAGGACAAGGTGAGGAAGGATGGGAAAATGGGGTCAAGGCAGGAATAGAGGCTAGCAGCAGTAAAGCAATGCAAAACTTAATGCACTGTTTCCCTTTAAAATGTATAAGCAGAGGCAGATTAAGGTTTGGTGCAGCCCTGGGCCAGAACAAGTGACTTCCGCCTACGGTCTCGCCCCAATTCTGCTGCTTCCCCCCATGGTCCCACCCCATTCCACCTTCCCCCCCTGCCTGCTTGCTCCTTTCTGCTCTCCCAAGACCGGAGAAGCTCTGTCTCCCTGCCATGCCCTAGGGCGCAATGGGGAGTGAAAGCTCCCCCAGGCCTGAGGTTGCGGCAGGGAGCGAGAGCTCCTCCAGTCCCAGGGCCACAGCCGGGTCCAGGTGCTCGGGCTTTTCCCGGTGCTTCTGCCATGCAGTGGGGTCGGGATGCAGGGTCTTCCCCCACCCTGCCCCGGCCTCCCAGCACTGCTACTGGGGTCAGGGTGTTGGGGCTTCCCCTGCCCCACCTGCCTGCCCACCCGGCAATTCTGCTGTGGAACAGGGTCAGGATGCAGGAGCTTCCCCTACCCCACTTGACACTTCTGCAGGGGGGAACGTGATTGCGGTGAGGGGGCTTCCCCCACCCCGCCCAGCCCACCACTGCTTCTTCTGGGGTTCTGGACTTCTGCCATGCAGTGGTAGATTTTTGCCAGGGCCCCTGGGCGTGGGCCCTATAGGCCCAGTGGCTAATCTGCCACTGTGTATAAATGGAAGTGTAAAGTGCTGAGGGGTACAGGAGACTTCAGAATCAGGATTGCTGGCTTTGTGTCTCCTGCTGATTCCCTGGAACTGTGTGGCTTGAGGCTAAATCTGTTCTACAGAATAGTGGGAGAGAAAGTAAATATCTCCCGAACAGAAGAATTCAGCAGAAATGCCATACGTTTTCTACCCCCACAGTTCTGGGCTGTGTGTTTCCCCTTGTGACGGGATAATCTTGGCCAATGTTCAATCAGAAAAAAAAAATCCAAAGTCTAGGAAACAAAAAAGTTTTCTGGAACCAGACATTCAATGGGAGAAGGATACTTGTTAAGCAGTCATCCTGAAAGAGATCCAGGGATAATAGTAGGCAGTAAACTAGATAGAAGTAGGTAATGAAATATGGTAGCAAAAAAGCCAGTGTGATTTTGCTGTGTATTCAAAGGCATAACTCCTCAGACTAAGAAAAATATTATTGTCTGTACATCTCTGGTGATTAGAACAGATTGGGAATTTTCTGATGAAATGTGTTTTCATCAGAAAATGCCAGTTAGCAGATTCCAAAATATTTCATGGGAACATGCTGGGTATGGTGAACTTTTGTAAAGATACAGGCAAGTTTCAGTCAGAAACCTGCCTGATTTCCTGCCAGATAGTCTGATGGACTCCTGGGGATTCATGGCTTCTGGGCTCTCCAGTTCAGGGCAACTCTATCATGCAGACTGCTCTTTGGCTGGGGACCCCAAGGTCTTCTAGATTCCTTGATGCGGATCCAAGAAACCATAGGAGCCCCAGCTGTAAATCAGGCTCAGATCCCAGCGTGGAGACAAGCTTTCAGGGTTTGGCTCTGGGGCAGTCCTGCCATGTGGACTATCCTGGGTTGGGGCTTCCGGACTCCAAGGCCAGCTGCTTACACTGAACAACTCCTGAAGGCTGCTGAGGCAGCTCTCCAGCAAGTTGGACAGCCCAGGGAGCCAGCTAGCCGGGGAGTCTGAAAGTCATGGAACAGCTGCATGGCAGGTGTGCCTCAGAATGGCAGAACCTAGAAGCCCTGGCAGCGGCTGAGTGAAATTGATGTGATTCCTGTCAGTTTCACAGCTACCCACCACTGAGTAGCAGTAGTGAAACTGTCAAGAATCATGTCAATTTCACTCAACCACTGCCAGATCCATGGTGTTTTCAAAACAAAGTATGTTCCCTGTGTTGGTGCTTCCAAAGTGAAAGTCTTTGAAAAGTTACAGTTAGTGGGAAATTTAGGAAAAAACAAGCAAACAAACAAACAAAAAAACCCAGTTTTGTTCCAAATAGGGAAGAACCCAAATGTCAAATGGTTGATATTTCTCCATGAACTGGAAATTGTGTGTTTCAACCTAATCTACTGTGAGACTACACCTGGAATTGATTTACAGGATGAGGACAGTAGTATATTGTTTGACTTGGCCAAATGGGGAGTAAGGGAATAGTCTAAAAATATGTACAATAATAGTCTACAAATATGTAGAAAGTATAATTATCAAGAAGGGTTAGGAATTGTTGAGGATGATCATGGGGTATAACAAGAAATAGGGGGCTGATAACAAAGCTAGGAAAATATAGGCTTTATAAAGTGAAGACAAATTTTCTAATTGATTTTTTTCCTTCAGGAGCCGTGTTACTTTTTAAACCAGACAGGCAATGTACTGGAGAAAATACCTTAGATTATAATCTTCCACTAGCAGTCAAAAGGACTAAATGACACAGTAGGTCTTTCATCACTAATTGCTGTATTTGTATGAGCAATATTCAACTGAAAATGGGGGTGGGGGGATGGGGTAGAGATCGAGAATTTAATCATATGGGATTTGCCCTCCAGCAGATCTTAAAATGACCTTGTGAGATATTTCTCATCTGAATCTGGAGTAAAGAGAAAAATATATAGCATAAAAGTATGCAGCCATGGCTAGTGAGAAGTCCTCTTGAGTGCCTAGAGTTCTGTCATAAGGATATCATGGAAGCTTCATGGTGAGATTGAAACCAGCATCCCTTGAAGCTAAGGAACTATTTCCAGAAAAAGTGAGTTGAGGTATGTTCCCCACAGTTTACAATCCTCCAAACCCCATAAAACTGTTGAAATTTCTTACCAAGTCCATTTCCCAAGCAGATGTCTTATTTTTAAGAAAAAAAACCCTCGTTATGTTAAAAATTAGAGAATGTGGAGAGGTGAGAAAAGATGCACACAGAGGTGAGAAGGTCTAGCTTGGGACTTCATACAAGTCAAATGTGGAATTAAATGGAGCCATAGGAACCTGTTGAAGTGCCAGATTAATAGGGTTTTTTTCCCACTTTGTTGATTTTTACCATTTACATATTTGTGAAATATAGCAATTGCTGGCCTTGTTAAAACTGGTGTTTTGGTAAAAGTTGAAGATACAGCCTTACACACCATTTTCTTCTATAATTATTGTTCTACTGGAAGCCTACAATTGGATCTTGAAAATGATAACATTTTGCTGTATCTCAGAAAGTCAGTCAGGTAAGAAGTCAAGAAATAAGCCAGGAAAAGAGAAATATTATTCTGACTACACTAACTGGTTTAAATAAAAATGACACCGTTATGTTTCCTTCAGTGGCATTGTAGTTCCTTCCCTAGTTTTCTATAGGCTTGTTATAAGAGATAGAATTGAAAGATCATGGATCACTACCAACAGGAAAAGAAGCTTCCTGGAAAAAAAATGTCAAAAGGCTTGTTTGATTCTCATATTCATTTTGCAAACAGTTCATTCATTGAGACTTGACATGACAAAGTATTCAAGTGTTCACAAAGTGTTAAAGAGACAGACTCCCACATATCTGTGAATGATAAATAAGATGCATCCAGGATAGACCTAAATTCTGGGGAGGTTGTTCCCTTGTGGCCATTCCTGATTCAGTAGCAGGTTGCCACTTAGTGTGATACCATCTCTGCATCTCACAGTTTTTCCTTAATATCTGCATTCAAGATATAGAGTAGAGGGGGAACAAAATGATGGGTTTCCCATCAGTTTTAGAGACACCAGTAACAGATGACAAACAAATAAACAAAAAACAGCACACCACTGATTTATACTAAAACTATATATAATGTTGATCGAGACACTCTGGAGACATAATGTGTGTGTGGCACTGAAGTTTCATTGTATCAACTGTCATTTATCCAAAGGACATCACAATGAGAACTCAAACAAAAGTTCTTTGTAGAAGTAAATCCACCTGCACCAAAGAATCATGAATATATCATAACAAATATTCTTTGCCATCTTCTTCTATAGATGTTAAGGGCTAAACCAATGAAGCTATACCAGTTCATACCAGTGGAGGAGCTGGCAAATGTTGCTAAATATATTTAATATGACAGTCTGTTATAGAAAATATCAAACTGAAAATTCCTACTACAAAAAATAGAATGGTAAAGCGAAGCTGAAATGCTTTAGCTAAAATGAATTTTAGAATGTTTTAAGATCCCAGACCAGCAACAGAATGTTTAAACACACAAATAAATTCCATTTTAAAAGATCAGATTATCTTTTAATACCATTTTATACCTGCCACTGACCTCAGTGGTATTAGTCTTGATTTTTACACAGTTGTAAGTGAGAAAACACAGGCCCCAAATATTTTGAACAGCTTCTCTTTGGCTTATCGGCCAAGACGTCAGTACAGGTTTCTGTGCTTGATAGGGACACAGTGACAAAATGAGGACAGACACATCGATGGATTGGGCTGCAACTTTTATTAAATTTAACACAGGGGAGGGGCACTACCCACCCATCACCAATACTCTCCTATACCAAGCATTTAATTTGCTCCAGTGCAGGGCTTACTTGGCTCCTTATTATATAACCTGCAGACTCTCCTCAGCCTACCCCCAAGGACTCAGCTTTCTCTCTGAGTCCTAGCACCCTCCCCATGATGTGGATGCAGAAGGGTGGGGACCTTGGCCCACTAGGTCTGACCTCAGCCCCTCAAAGGACTGGTTAGTTACCCATGCTTTGCTCTCAGGAACACCTCTTAGTTCAGCTCTCTCCCTGCACTGGCTAGCCCCAGAGGGGTACAATGGAGAGTGAAACTGTCGTGCAGAGATTAAGCTGGTACCCAAGAAGCAATGCAATAAATCCTGAATAAATTCTGTGTATAACACACAACACTATGGTTGAAGTGGTGGTAGTGACAACAGTTGAAATACGAAAGTTAATAGCTGGTTTCAATCAAGTCAGCAAGGACTTTGAATTAAATACACTTTTAAGGGCTAAGAGATCATGCTCAAAGTGTGTACATTCATTGTGACTGGTATCTCACTTAGAGCCTGATCCAAAGATCATTGGGTAATGCTATATTTTGAACCCAGTTGTGATGAGAGAGCGTGAGGAACTATTGGTTCATGAGTCAGAGAACACCCAGTGACTTCAATGAGCTTTGAATCCAAAGGCCCCCATGGACTTCACTGAGCTTTGGACCAGGCCCTTATTTCTGATTTACACAGCTCTAATGCAGTCACTGGGGTTACAACCTCGCAAAATGATCCTGTTCATAGCCAGATAATTTGTGTATGGAAGTTCCTGCACATCACTTTGCCTATATGTTGTGCAGTCATGTCAATTTAAGAAAGATTTCTTCTAAGTCACTTTGACATCAAACGCATTCAATATATGTTGATATAGTTATTGAAGCTGGTTAGTTCAACATCAATTAATTAGCAGCATTTAACTGGAATGCTAATTACTACTCAGCTGGGTAACAATGTCTCTGTCACAAACTTTAGAACTCATTTTAATTTGAACTTGACATCAATATAAACACGACAATAGCATTTTGCCATTACATATTGCCATCAGGTATTTTTATTTTCTCTTGGGAGCTGACAGAATATGATTCATTATGACAATATGAATATAAATCCATGCATAACAATAGGGATTTATAATAATATTACCATAAATACCATCATCTATACTGAATCTGTCAACTTTAATACCCAAGATTTTTTCCTTACATGGAGTACATTTTCCTGTGTCTATAAATGTCTTCCTTAATATACATTTATGATTATTAAGCTTATGCACTGAGTCTTATTATGCAAATGAGGGTTATAGCACACGCTCAAAGGCAGTGAGTCTCCATACATCACTTTTATCTTTTAATAAGTCTTATATAAAGCAAGTAGTTTAAAAACTCAGCCCTATTAATTAAAGTTGGTCCGCATTCCTCAATTAAAAATGATCATAGTATAGGATGTCTATGGAGTCACTAATTACCTATTTCCTGATGTATCTATTTAATATGACACAAAAACCACACTGAAAGAATATTACAGACTCTGTCAGAAAATAATGAAATGAATTTACAGCGTAGGGTGAAACTTACTCTTATCTCCTCTGACATATAGATACAACCGAGGACACCATTAAGATAGTCATAAAGGTGGTTCCACATGATGCATAGGTATTGGAGGGCGTATGGTACATTTCACTCCTAACTGAGATCTTTGTCTTGCTTTTAGTGTTTTATCTTAGAAACTTAATAGTTTTTTTTAATCTAGTTTTTTTAGTGTAGTTGTTAAAAGAAGCAAAGGAAGAAAAAACAGTGTCACAGACACCTGTGAAAACCTCCACAGCAATAAAGGTATTGAATTGTGATGAGATCTAAACCAATAGCAGAGGTCTCTAGGGAAATCTTCATATGCTGTGGATCTTCGATTGAACTAGACCATCAAAAACATCACGTGGGAGTAAAATCTTCTCTCTAACCATTCCACACACCCTCCCCCCATTTTAAATAGAAAATTACAGCTGAATACATTAGGACAAATCTTCTTGAGGTGAAATTGTGAATACCATCTTTTAGCCCAGAAGATTTTGTAAATCCTCAGGGAGATCCTGGGAGATAACTAAATATTATTTTCCTAATTTTACAGGTAGAGAAACATAGGCACATCTATTAAGGCCTTGATTTACCAAGTTACTTAAGCACATGCCTAATTTTAAGCATGTAAGCAGACCCATTGATGACCTCAATGGGACTACTCATATGCTTAAAGTTAACTGGGCTTAAGTGCTTTGCTCACAAAAAAGATTTGCTCAAATCCACTCAGATTGGTAATGGAATCAGGATTAAAACTCAGGAATCCTGAGGTTTGGCCCATGTCCACACTGGGGGCACTTTACCAGTATAGGAATACCATTATACTATCCCAGTGAAGCACTTCTGGTGTGGATGAAACTATACTGACAGAGCTGTGCTCTGTACTAGGATAGTAACCAAAACAGGCTATATAAGGAAGGGCACAGCTTTGCAAATATAGCTGCATCTACACTAGGGACTTCTGTTGGCTACCTATGTCAGAGAGCGCACCTCGTCACATCCTGACTGACAAAACCAGAGCTGCAAAAGCTCCAAGTGTAGACCTGGCCTCAGTATGGTGCTCATCTATCCAGAGCATGCTGTCTCTCAGATATATCTTGTCATGTATGAATTAAAAATGTATTAATTAAAGCTATTGAGTCAAAAGGTTAGCTATATGATTTATGCTGTCTGATTGTGTCCGCCTAGAGAGAAATATTAGGCTGAATTTCTATTTACCCCAGAAGACATGTTTCCTTTTAACTCAGAAATATTTGTTTTACCCTGGGAAGTGGTTAAAGATTCATGGTATCTTTACAACATTTAGGTTAATTCAGGCTAAATGATTTGCAACATTATTGTTTTGACTCCAACATAGAAGTGTACATGAATGCAATTAAATTGCACAGGAAACAGTATGAGTGACTAGCAACAAGGAAGGCTGCAGTCACTGCTGTGGATATTGTGCAAATAAATTCTGCCATAAGATAAATAGATTCAATCTGGTAAATGTTTTTCAAAAATTTGGCAGAAAATGGCACAAAATTTGTGCCAAAGTTTTTCACAGTTTTTTTGGGAGGGGGTGTCTTGTTTTGTTTTTTTTACTAGCTGTAAAGTAATTCGATAGTTTGTGCATAAATGATGCACCTGGTTTGGGTTGTAGTCTGCCATATTTCCTTAGATGAATTGAGGCTGATCCTGTGCAATTTGCTTAAGTACATGTCTAACTGACTTCACTGGGAATTGTGGTGGAGTAAAGCTGGTAAGATCAGGCTCTTGGCTGGGTGCAGGAGTCCTTTCAACAAGGAGCCAGCATCAGAGTTAAACTGATTAGAGTCGTGGTTAGAGTTGCTGGCCACATCCACATCACTGCAGGATGAATGTTTCTTTGCACAAGAGTTTGGAGTCTGATTCACACTGGGCCCAAGCTTGGAGCCTGTCTACCCCGGGTACCCTCAGAAGTCCTGGACAGTTCTGTGCATAGAGGGTTTTTCTTATTTTCATTGTTGTTGGCCCCCTATATAAATGTAAGCTGGGGTGGGGAGGAGAAGAAAGGTGAAGAGAGACAACAAAAGAAAGGAGACTGAGACAGTAGTGTTGGCTGAAAGATTTTCTGATGAACCTACAATGTTAAGGAGACATGTTTTAAGCTGCATCTCTGAGCTGCTGCTTTTGCCATCGGTATTGTTAGGCATTGTTCACTGGCACAGAGGACCTTCTTCAGAATTCTAGCTATTGGATCTACCACTGAAGAGGTGGCAGGGTTTAACAATTAAGGGCGGGGGGAGAAAATCTATTCTTATCCTGCTTGAAACATCTCAAGTGAACCTGTCTGGAAATATATTGATCTGTGGTACTCAGTTTAAATATTAAGCCACAAAAAAGCTGTATCAGAATACTGTTAAAGGTCTGATTTAAATCAGCAAAAAGGACTAAAAACCTGGACAGAGACACTGTTCTTAAAAAACCAAAACAAAAAAACCATTTCAGCACAATAGAGTTAAGAATAGAGGGAAGCACAGAATTTTATACTTTGCTCTCAATTTCCTTGCTTTTAAAGGTGCATAAGACCCAAGTGTGTGTGTGTCTAAATTTGCATTGTATGCTTTTTATTGTTGTTCTTAAGGGGAAAAATAAACTGTTTGATCATACAACAAGAGTGTTAGCCTTTTACCCAATTGATTACAATCTGTTTTATTGATATATGCTATCAGACTTTGAAATGGTTACTTGGTAGCCTGGTATATCTAGTGGGGATCAATTAAATTATTATTATATACTAATAGTGTAAATACATACAAGGCCTTTTTATACATTGCATATTATTTATTCTGTTGCCCTACGAGCCACATCAGACTCGCCATAGTCTGTTGTATCAGGGCATATAAGACAAAAATGTTAGGACAGGTAGAAAAAATTACTAATCATGTGCAGTGCTTGAGTACCCTTGCTTTTTACACAGTAATGCGCTGCAGTTTTCCATTGCCTTTATGGCCTGATCTAAAGCCCATTGAGCATCTTTCCATGGACTTCAATGGGCTTTGCATCAGGGCCTTAATCTGAAAAAGGAAAAGGAAAAGAAAAAGAAAAAGAAAAAAAGAAAAAAAGAAAAGAAGCCCAGAACAAACAGTAAATTAATTAAGTCTCAGGGCACTCTTGAGGGATAAGTCAGCACTACTTTAATGTCATTAGTGACTGCTAAATTGAGGTGCATAGAGGTTAAATTGTCCAAGGTTGCCCAATAATCCAGTTGAGCACCTTAGGAACACAACCCAGCAGCCCCCTACTCCAGCCAATATCTGACACTGCTTCAAATTACCCCACAGTAACAGGCCATGTTCTAGCCAGATTTCATTTTTGAAATTGAAGTTTTGGAATTATAAAAGCTTAAAACAGCATGTGACATTCCCTAAGCTACAATCTAGACTAATGGACAGCTGTGTCCCCTCAACTCTCCAATCTGGGGTGCTTTTACTCTGCTTCGCTATGAGAACAACCGCTCCTGGTCTGTTCACACAGAGCCTTTAGCATGCAGAATCACTCCAAGCTGAATATATGAGTGAAATATTATTCAGGAATGGATGGCTAGAAGCAGAGTGACAACCAGTCTCAGACTTGTCCCCAGAAATGTACATCTTGTACTGCACAGCTCTTTCATTCTGGATAATACAAGTACACAGAAAGTCCATCATTTCATTAATAGAAAATGATGTACATAACCCTGTTATCTCAAAAGGAGGTTCCCAATTACTTTCGTCCAAACACACTGGCTTAGATAAACTATAAAACAAGTTTATTAACTTTAGAAAGATCAATTTTAAGTGATTACAAGTAATGAGGTATAAAAGTGAGAATTGGTTACAAAGAAATAAAAGGTAAAATGCAAAATCATACCTCACTTAACAAGCTAAGTGAATTTAAAGCAAATGGATTTCTCTCACAATATATTGACAGCATTCTGGCTGGATTCCTTGAGCCAGGAACACTCCACCAGTTCACTGATGCTTCTTTTGTCTTCCAAATATTGTTGACACTGTGAGTGGAGATGAAGGCAGAGAGGTGATTTGTATCCTTTGTTCCTCATTTTTATATCTTTTCCTCCTCTTTGAGAATTATCTCTAGTGGGGGCTCAGGTGACAGCAAATCTGTCTGCCAAGATGTAAATTTCTAGCTCACACCCTTCTTCCTGCCAAAGAATGGTTG
The DNA here is from genome assembly GCF_015237465.2 of Chelonia mydas. Classification (NCBI taxonomy): domain Eukaryota; kingdom Metazoa; phylum Chordata; order Testudines; family Cheloniidae; genus Chelonia; species Chelonia mydas. The sequence continues at coordinate 76,623,961 of NC_057850.1, read as the reverse complement.
CTTATTCAGGTGACACCTTGCCGAGGTGTTAACTAGCCTTTTGTCTTTAAGGAACCGGCTTGGGCTGTTTCCCCAGATTTGGAATATGCCTTAGGGCTTGTCTACACTGGCAAGTTTCTGCGCAGTAAGGCAGCTTTTTGCGCTCAAACTGCAGATGCATACACACTGCCAAGCCACTTTGTGCACAGAGACTCCTCAGTTGCAGCGCTGCAAAAAAAACAACACCACCTCGATGAGAGTCGTAAGGCTATTTGTGCAGAGGCTCCAGTGCTCTATTGCCAGGGTAGACAATTGATTGCTTTCTGCACTGTAATTGGCCTCCGGAGCTGTCCCATCATGCCTCAAGTGACCGCTCTGCTCATCGTTTTGAACTCAGCTGCCCTGGAGACATGCGCCCCTCCCCTTTCCAAACACCATTTCTGACAGCGGTTGCATGCTGTGCTGCTCTTCTCTGGGACACTTTTGTAGCTTTGGTGGGCTTTGAGCAGCATTTGGCCTTGCACAGAGCTATGTGTTGTTTGTCTCAGCAGCTCATACTGACAATAACCATAAGGGCTAGATTTTTTTAAAGTGAAAGCTTAGATGTGATCACCAGATAAGTCCTGGTATGGAGTGACCACAATGAATTGGCTCAGTCCAAACCCTGTGGTCCATAATAAAAATTCTGCTAGGTACTTCTCTATCTCAGTAACACAATTTGTGGTACTATAATTTACACCCAGATTCAATAAAAACTCCATCCTGAACAGGGCCTTTGTGAACTCCAGGACGTGGGTTTTACTGAATCTTGATGTTTACTGTTGCTTTAAATTATAGACTTAAACTAAAAGGGCACAATATTAATAAATATCATTCTATTGAGGCACACAAACCAAAGCCAAAATAATGTTAGAGATCTAATTTAAAACACAGCAAATAAGGAGAGTTAAGAGTAGTGAATAAATATCAAAGAGGACATTTCATTTATAAATCCATTTCAGTCCATTGGAGTCCAGTCTAATTTTAATGGGAAAGCAGTCACACTAGAGCTATATGAGAGCTTCCTGCAGACTTCTGAAGAAATCAGTATTGGAGATCAATACCAGGTGTGGGAGTCAATTTCATATTTGGGCTTGTTTCTTGTGAAAAATAATGTGTTATAAATAATTTATAATATTAATACTTTCCACTTATACATTGAGGTTCCCTGTCATCTTGGTCTAGGAGCTCTCTGCTTATTTATAACTAACCCAGTGAGAGTTTCTAGTCATGGGTTAGGCTGTGCTATCTCTGTTCCAGGGTGAGGAATGGGGCAAGAAGATCCTCTCCTCTGCACTTCCTGCGTAGAGATAGGGCAAAGTCACAGGCTATGTCTACACTATGAAATTAGGTCGATTTTATAGAAGTCGATTTATTAGAAATCGATTTTATACAGTCGATTGTGTGTGTCCCCACTTAAGACCATTAAGTTGGTGGAGTGTGTCCACAGTACCGAGGCTTGTGTCGACTTCCGGAGTGTTGCACTGTGGGTAGTTATCCCACAGTTCCCGCAGTCTCCGCTGCCCATTGGAATTCTGGGTTGAGATCCTAATGCCTGATGGGGCAAAAAATATCATAGCGGGTGGTTCTGGGTACATGTCATCAGGCCTCCCCCCCACTCCCTCTGTGAAAGCAATGGCAGACAATCGTTTCACACCTTTTTTCCTGGATTACCTGTGCAGACGCCATACCACGGCAAGCATGGAGCCAGCTCAGCTCACCATCACCGTACGTCTCCTGGGTGCTGGCAGACACGGGATTGCATTGCTACACAGCTGCAGCTCATTGCCATGTGGCAGCAGATGGTGCATTACAACTGGTAGCCATCCTCGTTGTCTCCTCGGTGCTCTTGGCTGGCCTTGGTGAGGTCCATTGGGGAGCCTGGTCAGACATGGGTGCTCCTGGCAGACCTCGGACATAAATGGGACATAAATGGGAGTGACTCAGGTCATTCTCTTCTTTCAGTTTTGTCTAATGGAGATTCAGTCCTGCCTGGAATACTGGCAGAGGGATAGCTCAGTGGTTTGACCATTGGCCTGCTAAACCCAGGGTTTTGAGTTCAATCCTTGAGGGGGCCATTCTGCCTCAGGCTGCTTTCCCAGCCAGCAGCACCGTGAGCACCCAGGAGATGATGACAGCTAGCAGTCTTACTACACTGTCTGCTGGTGAGCACCCAGGAGACAACGACGGCTAGCAGTCGTATTGCAGCGTCTGCTGCCAACCTACCCCTTGGTCCTCACTCCGTGAAAGCAACAGCCGACAATCATTTTGCACCTTTTTCCGTGCAGGCGCCATATTGCTGTCAGCATCGTCATCCACCTGCCGCTTCCACTGCCACTCTGCTCTCCTGCAGATGCCATACCATGGCAAGCATGGAGCCCGCTCAGATCACTGCGGCAGTTATGACCATTCTAAACACCACGCGTATTATCCAGCAATATATGCAGAACCAGAACCAGAACCTGCAAAAGCAGGCGAGTAGGTGATGGCAGCATGGTGAAGAGAGTGATGAGGACATGGACACAGACTTTTCTCAAAGTACAGGCCCTGGCAATGTGGACATCATGGTGGAACACAGATTCTGGGCCCGGGAAACAAGCACAGACTGGTGGGACCACATAGTGTTGCGGGTCTGGGACAATTCCCAATGGCTGTGAAACTTTTTCATGTGTAAGGGCAGTTTCATGGAACTTTGTGACTTGCTTTCCCCTGCCCTGAAGCACATGAATACCAAGATGAGAGCAGCCCTCATAGTTCACAAGCAAGTAGCGAGTTGCAACACCAGACAGCTACTGGTCAGTCAGGAATCAATCTGGAATGGGCAAATCTACTGTGGGGACGGCTGTGATCCAAGTAGCCAACGCAATCACTGAGCTGCTGCTACCAAGGGTAGTGACTCTGGGAAATGAGCAGGTCATAGTGGATGGCTCTGCTGCAATGGGATTCCCTAACTGTGGTGGGGCGATAGATGGAACCCATATCCCTATCTTGGCACCAGAGCACCAAGGCAGTGAGTACATAAACCGCAACGGGTACTTTTCAATGGTGCTGCAAGCACTGGTGGATCACAAGAGACGTTTCACCAACATCAACGTGGGATGGCTGGGAAAGGTACATGATGCTTGCATCTTCAGGAACTCTGGTCTGTTTCAACAGCTGCAGCAAGGGACTTTCTTCCCAGACCAGAAAATAATCACTAGGAATGTTGAAATGCCTATAGTTATCCTTGGGGACCCAGCCTACCCCTTAATGCCATGGCTCATGAAGCCATGCACAGGCACCCTGGACAGTATTCAGGAGCTATTCAACTACAGGCTGAGCAAGTGCAGAATGGTGGTAGAATGTGCATTTGGGCGTTTAAAAGCTCGCTGGCACAGTTCACTGACTCGGTTAGACCTCAGTGAAACCAATATTCCCATTGTTATTACTGCTTGCTGTGCGCTCCACAATATCTGTGAGAGTAAGGGGGAGACGTTTATGGTGGGGTGGGAGGTTGAGGCAAATCGCCTGGCTGCCGATTATGTGCAGCCAGACACCAGGACAGTTAGAAGAGTACAGGAGGGTGCGGTGTGCATCAGAGAAGCTTTGAAAACCAGTTTCATGCCTGGCCAAGCTACAGTGTGAAAGTTCTGTTTATTTCTCCTTGATGAAACCCCCCCCGCCCCTTGGTTCACTCTCCTTCCCTGTAAGCTAACCACCCTCCCCTCCCCCCTTCGATCACCGCTTGCAGAGGCACTAAAGTCATTGTTGCTTCACATTCATGTATTCTTTATTAATTCATCACACAAATAGAGGCATAACTGCCAAGGTTGCCCGGGAGGGGTGGTGGAGGAGGGAAGGACAAGGCCACACAGCACTCTAAAAGTTTAAAACTTTAAAACTTATTGAATGCCAGCCTTCTGTTGCTTGGGCAATCCTCTGAGGTGGAGTGGCTGGATAGCCAGAGGCCCCCCCACCATGTTCTTGGGCGTCTGGGTGAGGAGGCTATGGAACTTGGGGAGGAGGGTGGTTGGTTACACAGGGGTTGTAGCGGTGGTCTGTGCTCATGCTGCCTTTCCTTCACCTCAGCCATACGCCGGAGCATATCAGTTTGATCCTCCAGTAGCCTCAGCATTGACTCATGCCTTCTGTCAGCAAGCTGACGCCACCTATCATCTTCAACCTGCCACCTCATTTCCCATACCAAACAGCCATTGGGTTGGCCATTTAAAATGGGTTGGCAAATTAAAAGGAGGGGCTGCGGTTTTCAGGTTAACGTGCAGCACAAACCCAATGAAACCCCCCCCACACACACCCAATTCTCTGGGATGATGGCTTCACCCCTCCCCCCACCGCATGGCTAACAGTGGGGAAGATTTCTGTGCAGCCACAGGCAAACAGCCCAGCAGGAACAGCCACCTCTGAATGTCCCCTTAATAAAATTACCCTATTTCAATCAGGTTACCATGAATGATATCCCTCTCCTGAGGATAACACAGAGAGATAAAGAATGGATGTTGCTTGAATGCCAGCAAACACCAGGACCATACGCTGCCATGCTTTGTTATGCAATGACTCCAGACTACATGCTACTGGCCTGGCATGGTAAAGTGTCCTACCATGGAGGACGGAATAAGGCTGCCCTCCCCAGAAACCTTTTTTCAAAGGCTTTGGGAGTACCTCCAGGAGAGTTTTATGGAGATGTCCCTGGCGGATTTCCGCTCCGTCTCCAGACACGTTAACAGACTTTTCCAGTAGCTGTACTGGCCACAAATTAATCATTAAACATGCTTGCTTTTAAACCATGTATTATATTTACAAAAGTACACTTACCAGAGGTCCCTTCTCCACCTGGCAGGTCCGGGAGCCTGCCTTGGGTGGGTTCGGGTGGTACTGGCTCCAGGTCCAGAGTGAGAAACAGTTCCTGGCTCGCAGGGAAAATGGTTTCTCCATTTGCTTTCTGTGCACTATTGTCTTCCTCATCCCCAAAATGCGTATCCCTGTTGCGTGATAATCCATTGACAGAGTCAAAGCACAGGGGTGGGGTAAGTGGTGGCTGCACCCCCTAGAATGGCATGCAGCTCGTCATAGAAGCGGCATGTCTGGGGCTCTGACCCCAAGCGGCCGTTTGCCTCTCTGTTTTTTTGGTAGGCTTTCCTGAGCTCCTTAAGTTTCATGCGGCACTGCTGCAGGTCCCTGTTATAGCCTCTGTGCTTCATGCCCTTGGAGATTTTTACAAATGTTTGGGCATTTTGTCTTTTGGAACAGAGTTCTGATAGCACGGATTCATCTCCCCATACAGTGATCGGATCCCGTACTTCCCGTTCAGTCCATGCTGGAGCTCTTTTGCAATTCTGGGACTCCATCATGGTCACCTCTGCTGACGAGATCTGCACTCACCTGCAGCTTGCCACGCTGGCCAAACAGGAAATGAAATTCAAAAGTTCGCGGGCCTTTTCCTGTCTACCTGACCAGTGCATCTGAGTTGAGAGTGCTGTCCAGAGCGGTCACAATGGAGCACTCTGGGATAGCTCCCGGAGGCCAATACCGTCGAATTGCGCCCACACTACCCCAAATTCGACCCGGCAAGGTCAATTTCAGTGCTAATCCCCTCGTCGGGGGAGGAGTACAGAAATCGATTTTAAGAGCCCTTTAAGTTGAAGTAAATGGCTTCGTCGTGTGGACGGGTGCAGGATTAAATCAATCGAACGCTGCTAAATTCGACCTAAACTTGTATTGTAGACCAGGGCACAGTCCTTTACTTGGGGAAAAACAGGGGTTGATCCCTCTTACCATTTCCAGTGGATCAAGCCACCCCAAAGAGAAAAGAATGAGGATGAGCCTCCACCTGCACCTCCACACCAGCTGGTGGAATTGATTTTGGGGGAAAAGGCTGCATCATCCAAATGCCCGGGGCAGTGTACATAGCGTGCCCGCACACTGAACAACTGGAGCAGTAGATCATACAATATGGCCTTACAGGAGAGTCATGAATAATCCAGCATAAGGAGGGTTTGTGTTTATTATTACAGAAGAATATACGGATAAGGAAGAATTTGGCCCATTGGTTTTACAAAGCTGGGTTATGAAGACAGAGGTGTTGCCTGCGTTCTGGAAGTGCAGTGACAGCTATTAAAGATTTATTGCATATGTAATCTTATTTTTTGCATGTCCCTGTTTCAAGTCCTAAATGTATCTAATGATATTACCATAAATACGAGATGGGTAAATGTTCAAAAGAATTTCTAATCTATGTCATCCTGAGAAATACGGCTGTGTTTCCTATTAGAGTCGGAATGTGAATACATATGCTTGGAATCTAGATCCTTTGCATACATAAATTAGAATAGGAATACTGGGTCTTACTCACATTTGGGCCTAAATAGAATTTTAAAAAGCCACATTCCCCTGCTCCAAGAGCTGCAACAGACCTAGTGTGTCTTGTGGGCCGTTATTTTCACCAAAAATAAATAGAAAATAAACCCTTTCTAGCACACAAGTATGGAATAGCCATATTTCAAATTTCTTATTAATATGATGGGGCTACTCCCCTATTCCTACAGCAACAGGAGGAAGATACATGGGATCTAAGACTCCTACCCCTCCTTTCCACAGTAACAAAGGGATCCCAGGATTTACACATTGTCTGAACACAACCCTGCCCATACGAGGAGATGTAGTGATATGCAGAAGGTCCTTTTACAGCAGAAACGGGAGCACAGGAGCTGAGTATCTTGACAGTCTTCTCAATAGTTTCTGGATCTGCCCCCAACTGCTTTGTCCTGCCTCAGTTTCTTTTGTCTTTCCATTATTCCCTCTTTGAAAAGGGGACCTTGCAATTCCAACACAGTTCTCAATACAACACAGCATCCTCAGTACATCCACATACCTGGGGTGGTTTGCTTCTTTTCACAACCTAGCCTTCCAGCCAGGTCATTTATAATCCCTCCCCATGCTGGGGTAATAAAAAGTCCAATAAGGCAGAAGTCTAATAACCCTGCCTCAGGCCTTCAGCCCCACCTTAGGCTTAATAATCTTTACCTTCTGTTATGTCAGGGTTTTTTTTACCTCCCTTTCCTTGGGAGTCAGTAGCGGAACTCAGGTCCTATCTCCCCTCTGGGATCCAGCCCAGGGACCCTGTATTAAGCAGCTAGGGTCTGCTTCCATAGGCTTGCTTCTGTTCCCCTGGGTCAATTCCTACCTCCAGGCAGATGCAGAGTCCCCTCAGGCTCCCTGGAAGTATAAAGTCCCCCTCCAGCTGTCTGGGAGATCTTGCCCTAAGGTCCTTTTCCTTGGAGTGCTCCTCCCTATTCCCAGGGAGCAACTCCCCCTCTCCTCTGCACTCTCCTCTCTCTTAAAGGCTTCTCTTTCTAGGAGTCATCTTTTTATCTCAGCTGTTGCTGGTCAGCCGCTGAGTCACAGCTGGGGGAAGTGACTGTTTTGCCCATTAACCCATTTATGGCTGCTAAAGTGTAAGGTGCCCAAGTGCCCAAAGAAAGTGCATCACAGTGCCCAAGAAAGATTTTATACCATTCCCCATCAACCTCCAGATACCCTTTCACCAAAATATCTTAATTTAAACATACAAAATTTTAGCAGTCATAAAATACCTAAATAAGAACTTTTGCAGTTAACCAAGTCTGACTTTCAAAGGGGCGGGCTTTTTGATCTTATAAAGATCTGAGAGCATTTTGTAGTTTACACTCGCACAGAGGTACTTCAAAAAGATTTGATCATGGAAAACATAGTGAGTTATTCTTAATTATTTTTTAATCTCAACATCATTTATTTTTGTGTGATTTCCCAGTAAAAAGAGGTTTATTAGAAGATACAGAGAGCAGTAAATCTAAACACACACAAACATGCATACAAATTATATACCCATCTTGTTCCTTCCTCACATAAAAACACTGAGCTGAAAAAATCTGGTTTGTTTCCCTGTAGACGGTGCACTGCATTCTCTCCTCTTTGGTGGGAGGAAATAGGCGTAGGGCACATGGGACAGAGAGTGACCAATCAGAGAGATTGCAGATCTACAGGAAACCCAGAGAAAATTCTACAGAGCTCTCCTCTCTGTGTGACATGTTGTATGAAAGCTGTGATATAGAAACAATGTGCATACTGTGTAACAATGGGAGAACATTATCAGAAGAACAGCACTGGACTGAGACCATTTGATAGGCTAGGACTTTTTTTCTATGTCATTTATAGTTTGTTCATATGAATAATTTAAATTACCTGAACCCATCAGCAGAGGTTAGGGTACCCACATCTGGAAGTAACTGAACCACCAAAGCATATTTTTCCCACTTAAATAATTGTTTTCATTGATTTTATTTTTTCAAGAGACTAGGTGGAAGATTGTAGGTTATATATGGGCGATACAGCATCAGAGGAAGAATCCTTGCCCTTTGAGCTTCCGTATTTTCTACATACTTTATCTTTTCTTTCACACCTAATTAACCCAAGACTTTTAAAATTAGAAATCTAAATGGTACTGCAGTTAAGATTTCCATAAAAACTTAACTTGTATGTAGTTTGGTGAATGTAGGAAATGCTGCAAATTCAGCAATAATATTTTACAATTTTGGCAGCAAGGGGTGTAACATAATTACAAATACGATTAATACTGGGATGTATTCTAGAGGTGGCACTCATGTGCTCTGCAATATAGTATTGTTGTCTTCATCCCCACAGGCATTTCCATTGGGAGCAGAAGTAGCTGGGTACCGATTACAACTTTTTGGTTCTTCTTTTGCAGGTATATTCTATGAATCATAGCATCATAGAATATCAGGGTTGGAAGGGACCTCAGGAGGTCATCTAGTCCAACCCCCTGCTCAAAGCAGGACCAATCCCCAATCAAATCATCCCAGCCAGGGCTTTGTCAAGCCTGACCTTAAAAACTTCTAAGGAAGGAGATTCCACCACCTCCCTAGGTAACGCATTCCAGTGTTTCACCACCCTCCTAGTGAAAAAGTTTTTCCTAATATCCAACCTAAACCTCCCCCACTGCAACTTGAGACCATTACTCCTTGTCCTGTCCTCTTCTACCACTGAGAATAGTCTAGAACCATCCTCTCTGGAACCACCTCTCAGGTAGTTGAAAGCAGCTATCAAATCCCCCCTCATTCTTCTCTTCTGCAGACTAAACAATCCCAGTTCCCTCAGCCTCTCCTCATAAGTCATGTGTTCCAGACCCCTAATCATTTTTGTTGCCCTTGGCTGGACTCTCTCCAATTTATCCACATCCTTCTTGTAGTGTGGGGCCCAAAACTGGACACAGTACTCCAGATGAGGCCTCACCAATGTCGAATAGAGGGGAACGATCACGTCCCTCGATCTGCTCGCTATGCCCCTACTTATACATCCCAAAATGCCATTGACCTTCTTGGCAACAAGGGCACACTGCTGACTCATATCCAGCTTCTCGTCCACTGTAACCCCTAGGTCCTTTTCCGCAGAACTGCTGCCTAGCCATTCGGTCCCTAGTCTGTAGCTGTGCATTGGGTTCTTCCATCCTAAGTGCAGGACCCTGCACTTATCCTTATTGAACCTCATCAGATTTCTTTTGGCCCAATCCTCCAATTTGTCTAGGTCCCTCTGTATCCTATCCCTGCCCTCCAGCGTATCTACCACTCCTCCCAGTTTAGTATCATCCGCAAATTTGCTGAGAGTGCAATCCACACCATCCTCCAGATCATTTATGAAGATATTGAACAAAACCGGCCCCAGGACTGACCCCTGGGGCACTCCACTTGACACCGGCTGCCAACTAGACATGGAGCCATTGATTGTTGAGCCCGACAATCTAGCCAACTTTCTACCCACCTTATAGTGCATTCATCCAGCCCATACTTCTTTAACTTGCTGACAAGAATACTGTGGGAGACCGTGTCAAAAGCTTTGCTAAAGTCAAGAAACAATACATCCACTGCTTTCCCTTCATCCACAGAACCAGTAAACTCATCATAGAAGGCGATTAGATTAGTCAGGCATGACCTACCCTTCATGAATCCATGCTGACTGTTCCTGATCACTTTCCTCTTGTGTAAATGCTTCAGGATTGATTCCTTGAGGAGCTGCTCCATGATTTTTCCGGGGACTGAGGTGAGGCTGACTGGCCTGTAGTTCCCAGGATCCTCCTTCTTCCCTTTTTTAAAGATTGGCACTACATTTGCCTTTTTCCAGTCATCTGGGAATTCCCCGTTCGCCATGAGTTTTCAAAGATAATGGCCAATGGCTCTGCAATCACATCCGCCAATTCCTTTAGCACTCTCGGATGCAACTCGTCCGGCCCCATGGACTTGTGCACGTCCAGCTTTTCTAAATAGTCCCTAACCACCTCTTTCTCCACAGAGGGCTGGCCATCTACTCCCCATGTTGTGATGCCCAGCGCAGCAGTCTGGGAGCTGTCCTTGTTAGTGAAGACAGAGGCAAAAAAAGCATTGAGCACATTAGCTTTTTCCACATCCTCTGTCACTAGGTTGCCTCCCTCATTCAGTAAGGGGCCCACACTTTCCTTGGCTTTCTTCTTGTTGCCAACATACCTGAAGAAACCCTTCTTGTTACTCTTGACATCTCTTGCTAGCTGCAGCTCCAGGTGCGATTTGGCCCTCCTGATTTCATTCCTACATGCCCGAGCAATATTTTTATACTCTTCCCTGGCCATATGTCCAACCTTCCACTTCTTGTAAGCTTCCTTTTTATGTTTAAGATCCGCTCGGATTTCACCGTTAAGCCAAGCCGGTCGCCTGCCATATTTACTATTCTTTCGACTCATCGGGATGATTTGTCCCTGTAACCTCAACAGGGATTCCTTGAAATACAGCCAGCTCTCCCGGACTCCTTTCCCCTTCATGTTAGTCCCCCAGGGGATCCTGGCCATCTGTTCCCTGAGGGAGTCGAAGTCTGCTTTCCTGAAGTCCAGGGTCCGTATCCTGCTGCTTACCTTTCTTCCCTGTGTCAGGATCCTGAACTCAACCAACTCATGGTCACTGCCTCCCAGATTTCCGTCCACTTTTGCTTCCCCCACTAATTCTTCCCTGTTTGTGAGCAGCAGGTCAAGAAAAGCTCCCCCCCTAGTTGGCTCGTCTAGCACTTGCACCAGGAAATTGTCCCCTATGCTTTCCAAAAACTTCCTGGATTGTCTATGCACCGCTGTATTGCTCTCCCAGCAAATATCAGGAAAATTAAAGTCACCCATGAGAACCAGGGCGTGCGATCTAGTAGCTTCTGCGAGTTGCCGGAAGAAAGCCTCATCCACCTCATCCGCCTGGTCCGGTGGTCTATAGCAGACTCCCACCACGACATCACTCTTGTTGCTCACACTTCTAAACTTAATCCAGAGACACTCAGGTTTTTCTGCAGTTTCGTACCGGAGCTCTGAGCAGTCATACTGCTCCCTTACATACAGTGCTACTCCCCCACCTTGGATTCCTTTGCCATGTATAGTGTTATTCTCTCAGAGTATAAATGCACCAAAAAGTTAAAAGCTTTGTATGCTTCTGGACCATTATTTCAAAAGGAGCTCTCCAGCTCCCTTGTCTCATTACTATACCTGACAGCTTCGTCCAGCATCTCCCCCATCTCTCTTCAGAGCACTGGCAATGACCAAATTGGCCAGGGCGTACAATGTCTCTGGCCATTATGGAGGACAAAATACGGATTGAACTGAATGGGATTTGTTTGAGTAGCCATTTTTCTCTACGACAAATGACTGCTTGCTTTAACACATCTGATATAAGTGGAGAGCCTGCCAATTTGCTGAATGTTACAAAGATGTAACATAAAAGCCCCTCCTCCTCTTCCTCCTATTGAGGCCTGTAAGTTGTACTTTTGGAGTAGAAGGTGCCAGTCCAAACCCTGAGAAATTAGCCCCAAGATCTTGAGGTCTGAACCTGTAAACCTGAAACCAAAGGGTGCTCAGCCTGGAGAGCTTGTGGGCTCAGGCCTCCTAGGGAACCAACCCTGCAGTACTAAAACATCCCAAACTCCCAGAGCCATACTGTGATTCTTGCCTGCATAAGGAGTGCTGAGTCATGTCAAAAGACTCTTCATCTTGGGTATGTCTGTGGGCTGGATCCATTGGTTCTTCTGCAGAGCAGACAAATTGCTCCCTCTTCGCGCCTGCCCCCACTTCTTCCCCATACTCTGATGGAAGAATCAGGAGGTGATTCTATAAGCAGACCCTCATGGGATGTTTCTCCCTATCAGTCCTCAGCTGCACACTTTCCACAAAGAAACAGGAAGGGTAGGATCTTGCTTTCATTTTTTTTTCTCAGTCTGTGTTGAGGCAAAACTCCCATTTGACTACAAATAAAGTCCTGGTTTAATGAGGCAGATTGAGTGAAAACTGACTTCATGATTTAGCCCCAAGCTTTTTACCAAATATCATTTTGACCTATTCTGCTCAGTTTTATTTTATACAGTGATTGCATTAGTTTTACAAATCTAGACATTTCTCCCTGGAGACTGTTTTATCTTTAACAATCTGCCCCAGTAGCTTTTGCAGACGTAACCTTGACAAACCCCAGTCGTCCGCAGGCAGGATCGAACCTGAGACCTCGGGAGCTAAATGCATGTGTCTCTACTGCATGAGCTAAAAGCCAACTTGCTGTTACCTAAGGCTCTGCAACAAATTCATTAATCTCTCTCTCTCTCTCTAAGTGGTCTCAGTGCCACCAGGTGGGACAGAACACCACACCCTGGAGGTGTGTGGGTTACACAAACACCAGGAAAAGAGCTCTTTATAATTTTTTTTTCTGAGGGGCAGAAAAAATCCCTCCCCTTCTGCTAAAGGAGTCATTTGGGAGCTTATTGCTATTCACCGAAAGGATGTGTTCACTCAGACTTAATATAATTTATTTAATTTATGACATCACATAACTTGATAAATTATGAATTAAAATATCATTATTCGGTGTGTGAATGCTTGTCATCCATTTTGATAGCAAAGTCATCCTGAAGCTTTTGGAAAAAAAAAAAAAAAAGCTTCCAAGCAGCATGCAACGACATCATTAGCAGCAGCAGCACAGAAAGATCCCTGCTGTTTGCAAAGAGGCGACCCTACATAGCACACTGTTCTGCTTGGTCTGGCTTTGGTGATTTACCAGATTTTGGTCGACACGTTCCAGATTCTAGTGCAAGACTAAACAGAATATATTGTTTTACACTTTGAGTAGTAACTATTCTGTATGTATAAGGGTTTAAATATGCCACCTGCCCATTGCCAGTAATTACAGTTGCTGATTTTATATACCAGCACGAGACAAAGAAGCTCATTTCCAAATAACTAATATGCACATCTATCCTAGAATGCAGTTTTAAATCTTGTCTAAGTGAATTGTTCTTCCATCCTTTATTGAGTATGTATTTAAATGTGTATGTGTCCGTAGATGTCTGCTTGCAGTGCAGCAGGGCTTGTAGGGATATGCTTTGTGCACCTCAAAAAGTTTTCAGGTTCTCCATTGAAATCTGTTGAGCTGCATCCGTTTACAGCAGCAGATCATTCCTCATATGGGTCAACATTTTGACTTCGTTGGGACTAGGCACATATTTAAAGTTGTACATTTGCTTAAGTGCTTGGGTTCAGATAAGGATCTACAAGATTAGATCCTCCCCACACTCCATCGCTTTTGCTCTGGTAAAAGGGTTGGAGTGGCATAAATAGGCTCTACAAGCCATGGATCTGGTTGGGGGAGGATTTCACTACCACAGGAGCTAGTGAAGATCCCCATTCTGAGGACTTCCTGGCAAGCCCTGGCGCAGGTGTGCTGAGAACCTGGGGCGATAGGGTCACAGACAGAGCTGCAGAGAATCTGAGTGGCACTGCTCCGTGTAGGGTAGGCCAGGGAGGCTGCTGTAACTTAAAGAGCTCCTCAGGGCTACCTAAATTATCTAGAGGGCTGCTCCAGCCTCTTCAGGAGGGTTCAAAGATGGTGTAAAGCCACCTTAGCTCCCTTACCCTTTGGGTTGTAAGTTTATGAGGATACCAGTATTGCACCCCAGTTTCCCATGTCACTAGCCAGTGCCCCTAACCTCCATACCCCAACAATATGCTGAACCAACACTCCTGACCACCAGCCTTAGTGCTCAAGGCCTGGGGCCCTACAGCAGCCACGCCCCAGACTCCTGACTGGCTGGACAGATAGCATCTCATTAGATATGAAAAGCACAGGCTTTAATGATTAATTTCCAGTACATTCTGGCAGGGTCAGAAGGTGAAATGGCAGAACCCTAAAAGGCTCCAAATCCCACTGAAGTGTTGATCTGGTGCTCCATCCAAAACTGGCTCAGTCTAACCTCTCGCCCTCTGGTTTGAGCTGTTGTAAATATCATGAGAAAAGTTTCCCTAAAGCATTTTAGTATTTCCACTTCTGGTTCTACTAGAAGCTATGAAGTGCTGAGAAGCACGAGTACCACACAGCTAACCAAACTTTTCTCAACCTCAAATCATTTTATGTGTGCTTGGCTCAAACTTCAGGTCAAAGATTTGTGCTGCTTCTTGTTTAATCTGAACTGATTTGCCCATTCCTAACAATGACCTCAGTGAATCCAAGAATAGAGTCTTTTTTCTCTCTTTGTGTGATTCTAACTACTTGACTGCCTATAACAAAAGGAGATGAAAAATGACTTTTGTTTTTAATGTGCAATAATACTTGGCTGAAATTCTTTATTTGGTACTTAATTTTTAAAGGAAGAATATCGAGACTAGCTCCCAGCCTTGTTCAGCATTAGACATTCAATGAGTCAGCTGCACCTCCGGGTTGAATTTTCAGCTGTGCTGCCTGATGCGAGCATCTTAGGCTGCTTCCCAGTTTCTCCTGACCCATGGTTATAGCTCTTATGCTATGTTTAAATGAAGGCTGGTTGAATTGTTCCCAGGGAAAACAAATCCAGCACTACACAGGCATCACACAAATTCTGTAATAAGATGCGAACCAGATTAGTTTGGCTCAAAAGAACACAGTGCAAATTCATTGGTGCTTTTCGGGCTTTTAATATACTTTGGAGGACCTAATGGGAGCCAATTTCGGTCGTCGTCATACATTTCAGACATGAAAGGAGAAGTGAAATTGGAACAGCAGCGAATTTGGGTGGTCTAAGAGTAGGTACAAGTCTGTGTCTGCCTACCTTATTTACAGCAAGAACACAAAGCTGTTTGTGGAGCGTGCTGTACCTTAGTCAGAGGCTGAAAGGTAGTTGCAAGCAAAACCATAGCAGTGATAAGGGAAAAAACATGTTTAAGAGTTCTTCCTGTGGAAAAAAAATATAAGCAAAGAAAACAGGCAGTGTTTATTTTGTGGGTAGAGAAGTTTCTCTGGGGAACCATCTGAGACAAAATACATGCATTCTTTACATTATACACTTAATTCTCCTATCATTTAAAATAGTTTAAAGCCAGTGTAAACATGAGGACTCTCAGCTCATAGAAACTTAGAGCAAGGATAGGTTTGAAGAAGTATGCAGAATGAAAACAGCATGGCAGTTAAAGATTGAAAAAATTGTTTTGAGAAGTGGAGATATGGTGTTTGGATGTGGGGACATGTATACTTGTATGTAGAAGATCAATGGTGAAGTTCAGAGTTTGAGTTTAGAAAACTTGTATCATTTTCCCAGCTGTGGCTCAGATTCAGCAATAACTTTAAGAACAAGCATAATCCTGTACAAGTCAAGGGGACTACTTGCATGCTAAAGTTATGCAGGCACTTAAGTTCTTTGCTGAATCAGGGTCTGTGTGAAGTTCAGCTGACCTCAGATTTGAATCTCTACTTCTTTCTGTCTGCCCTGAACTCATGTAAACTCTGGACTTTAAGGACATGTCTACACTGCATACTAAGGCCAGGGTCTGACTCAGGTTTGAGCCCAAGCCCCACTTCTGTCCACACACAAATGAATCTGACTCAGGTCAGCAAACATTGAGAACCCTGGTCCTAGAACCTGCTATAAATGTGGGTCTGAGCCAGAGTCTCACTGCAATTTGGGTTCAAGCCTTGTCATTTTGCAGTGTGGACACAGTTCAAACAGCAGACTGGAGTGAGAAAGTCTGGTTGGTCAGGATGGATGAATTAGTGGGGCTGTGAGAGCTGGGTCCAGCAATTGTAGACCTAGGTTTACAAGGGAGTGTGGATGCTCAAGCACTGGCTTGGAAACACCAAGTCCACAAACCCAGGTCCCACAAAGATGGCCTCTGTGTGCCATGTAAACATACCCTCTAATGCAGTGGTGCTCAACCTTTTTCAGTCATGCCTCCCCCAGTAATGGACTATGTCTGTGTCCCCCCTCCATTACTGCACAGCCAAGGCTTGCTCTACAGTAGGGCTTGGCTGAAGGCTGAGCTGGGGGAGGAACTGGGGATGGGAGAGGGAAATGAGAGCAGATCTGGGCTTGGAGGTTGAGCAAGACTAGGGGTTGAACAGGGTTGGGGGAGGAGTGAGGCTGGGGGCAGACCTGGTCTGGGGGAGGAGTGGCTATGGTGGCTGGCCCCAGCCCTGCCTCTCCACAACTGTTCCAATGTGCCCCCTTGGGGGTGTGCCACACAGTTTGGGGACCATTGCTCTAGGGGTAGTGGATCAAATATGCTTGATAAAGTTCACACAAGTAAAAAGGGAAGAAGCTGCAAAGCAGGGCACATGTTCTCTATTATTGGACAATACAGCAAGCTAAGTACAGTGCCTTCAGAGCAAGAGAAGAAACAGATTACAATGCAACTGTAGAGCCAAAGATAATTAATTTAGCAAAACATTGATATTTGTTATATTAATTTTTGTTGTTGACTCATCTTAATTGGATTAACAGGGAAGAACATTCAGTATTCTATTAAACTGTAAACTGTGTTTAAAGAAAAGGCTCATAAATTGAGCCCTGAGTACTTGATAGACAATAGGTTACATTTTTGTTTGCAGTATTGCTTCAGAGAGAAGGTGGTGAGGTAATATCATTGGACCAACTTCTGTTAATGAGAGAGACAAGCTTTTGAGCTTTGTTTGTTTCAACATTTCTGCTTTAGCTGACAAGTCTGCAGGGGGGCAAACATTCCTGATACTTCCTATAAAGAAAATTGTCAGACAAATATTTTATCAGGAAAGAGTTCTGGCTGTAAATATAGCTTCCTTACACAAAAACTTAAATACAATGGGAAAACAAATCAAATTCTGATATATTAGAAAGCAAAGAAATTCAGTATGGAAGTTCTAATAGCCACCTTAACTCTGTCTTTGTATCATTAACCATCCTCTAACCATGGGCACCAGACCTTCTCTAAGCAAAATATACTTTCTCATTTATAGGTATAGAACACTGGGTATCTCACCCCATGCGACCAATGACACATTTGAAGATGAAACAAACTGTTATGAAGAAGTTAGAAGGGGGTTAAAAATGGAAACTGGTTAATGGCCTTGATTCACTCTTGTTGCTCTATTATGTATGTGAACGTTCTGACAGAAGGTTAAACAACACATGGACTTTTAACTGAGTCTCCCTTACTTCTGTGCTTATGGGTTGTCCCTTTTTGTTGTTAACTAAAGTTTTAGGACTAGATTGAATCTTAAGATTCAGCCCTGAGTAACTCTCCCACCTCAGGAGCAGCCCTGGGAAGGAATTGTGACTCATAGTCTCAACTCTCCTCTTGATCAAGGGGGAAGTAAATTATTGTAGTTCTTGAAAGTATGCACCTTGCTTTCTCCTGGATGCCTAATCAGTGAGTGGGGACAAAGCAAAGTCTCCATTAACTCTCCACCCCTGTCTGCCCATTCCCCTCTGAAATGACTAGGGGGACGATCTAGAGGGCTGGGACTGTGGTCTGAACCAGACCCAATATCTGGGGGGCGCTGAAAAGGTCTAGTCTTTGCTGCTTGGCTGAGAAAGATAACTGCATAGTCTATCCTCTAGCAAACACTTTAAAATGAACAGCTACAGTTATTCTTGCTAATCTGACAGGTTCTCCACATGTGGAAATCCCATTGACTCCAATGCTAGGGCCACACACCAGAGGCATGAAGAATCAAGACCATTGTTAGCACTAAGCTACTGAAGCGGTGTTGTCAAGGTTCCTCCCCCACTCTGAACTCTAGGGTACAGATGTGGGGACCTGCATGAAAAACCTCCTAAGCTTATCTTTACCAGCTTAGGTCAAAACTTCCCCAAGGTACAAAATATTCCACCCTTTTGTCCTTGGATTGGCCGCTACCACCACCAAACAAACACTGGTTACTGGGGAAGAGCTGTTTGGACACGTCTTTCCCCCCAAAATACTTCCCAAAACCTTGCACCCCACTTCCTGGACAAGGTTTGGTAAAAAGCCTCACCAATTTGCCTAGGTGACTACAGACCCAAACCCTTGGATCTGAGAACAACAATGAACAATCCTCCCAACACTTGCACCCCCCCCCCTTTCCAGGGAAATGTTGGATAAAAAGCCTCACCAATTTGCATAGGTGACCACAGACCCAAACCCTTGGATCTGAGAACAATGAAAAAGCATTCAGTTTTCTTACAAGAAGACTTTTAATAGAAATAGAAGTAATTAGAAATAAGAAATCCCTCCTGTAAAATCAGGATGGTAGATACCTTACAGGGTAATTAGATTCAAAACATAGAGAACCCCTCTAGGCAAAACCTTAAGTTACAAAAAAGATACACAGACAGAAATAGTTATTCTATTCAGCACAATTCTTTTCTCAGCCATTTAAAGAAATCATAATCTAACACGTACCTAGCTAGATTACTTACTAAAAGTTCTAAGGCTTCATTCCTGGTCTATCCCCGGCAAAGACAAAATATAGACAGACCCATACCCTTTGTTTCTCTCCCTCCTCCCAGCTTTTGAAAGTATCTTGTCTCCTCATTGGTCATTTTGGTCAGGTGCCAGCGAGGTTACCTTTAGCTTCTTAACCCTTTACAGGTGAGAGGAGATTTCCTCTGGCCAGGAGGGATTTTAAAGGGGTTTACCCTTCCCTTTCTATTTATGACAGGTGTTATAACCAGAAAAGTGCAAAAATGACATCTTTGTTTGCCTCACATGTGTACAGCTGCTATCTGTTTAATTAGAACAGAAGAAATGTTTACCACAGTCAGCATTACAAAGCAGAGCTGGAAAGTATTGTACCCTGCTTTGTGCATGATCAGCTAAATTAGCAGCTAAGTTTTGATTCTAAAATCTTTATTATTGGTACTGATGCATAAGGAACACTGCCTGGCTTCCAGTGATCCTGTAGTGCTGGCTGTTGGAAGCATTCTGTTTTGACTTGAAAAGTGAGCATTATTTGATAAGGAAGTCACTGGGAGAGAATAAATATGAAAAACCAAGATATCATTTGTATGGAATCCCTTTTGTGATTGTAGCAACTCCACTTCAAATAAAGGTTTATATATATACACCCACCCACCCTCCCACCCCCACCCCTTTATTTACTGTTTGTACTCACTTTGACTAAAGCTGAGACATGAAGACTATAAACACAGTAAATGTAACCACACAACATCTCTGGAGAATCTGAGAAAATCTACCATTATGTTTTGTTTCTGTTGATCCAATACAAACAATAATGTCAGACCCTGTACTCCTCATAAGTACATGTGACATGTATTTTTAAATTTTACATTTAATTTAATTGGCCCCCTTCTTTAAAATGTACTATACACTGCAAATGGAAAAAGTGTACATTAAAACATCTTGAGGTAAATATAGAAATAGAATTAAAAAATTGGCATTTGCATTGAGATCTGTTGGTGATTAGAGACTCGAAGACATGAAAATAACAGAAAAACAGAGCTGGGGATAGTGGAAAAATCAGAGTTATTTTGCCTTCTGGCCTTTTCAGTAGTGGACAAGCTTTAGTGGCTAAATTGGAACAACATGGCAAAATCCCATACAAACAGAAAAGCAAAAACCAACCACCAACGTAGTAAGCTTTGATTGAAAGTTTCATTCAGTACATTGTTCAAGCAACAGATGAAATTTCGGAACAAACAAATATTCCCAGCAACTGCCAGAATAGCCAGTCTTCCTCTTGTTATCTTCATCATACTTTGATGGATTGCTGGAGTTTTGACTCCTACCCAGTGCCGCCACAGAATAGTTCAAATTAACCTCCCTTTCTTAGATTTTAAAAAAACACCCCTCCAAATTCAGGTCCAACAGATATATGGCTCCTGAAAACAACATTGCTCTATTCTAAAGCAAAAAAAAAAAAAAAAAGTGGACATAATTTATAGGCAAAAGGCTTGGTCTGTGACAATGATGTGGATTTCCCTGTATTCTCCTGTCAACCTAACACTCATTTACATTCCTCCAAGTCAGTCACATAAACAAGCAGATTACAATTGTTCATGTCTGATATATTTCATAAACATTTATGCAAACACATTCTGCCTCATTCAGACCTCTCCACCCCCATCAAAGTCCAGGGTGTTGCACAGGCATGATCAATGGCAGCCTTCATGTACCAAAGTACATGAATAGTGGGGAAATCCTTTCACATTGTTGGCTTATGAAGCACTCAGAAAAGAACTGGTTGCCCACCCAATCTGGATGCCCACTGGATACCCACTGGTTTATTTCCAGAGCTCAGATGCAAGCCCTGCTATAAGAGGAATGAGAAAACCAGCTCAGTATTTAGACAAGGCAGCACAAGCATCCCTCATTGCTTCAGAATTCTTACGTCCAGCAGTAGCTTTACCTCAGATAACCACATTATAAAATACATCTACAATATTTCAAATGTCATTTAAAAGAAGGTTATCTTCCAAAATAAAATGATGGGCCAGCTTATGGTTGGCTTTCTGCAGCTTAGTCCTTGGTTAACTCCATGCAGCTAACAACTTGTGTAGTCTCAGCTCTCTGCTAAGCATAACAACAGCTAGTGCAGCCAGGGAGCAAGCTTCCTGCAGCACAGTGGAGTGGGGAGGTGAGGAGACAGGACTACAGACCCGACCTCTCCTCCACCCCAGCCCTCAGAGCTGGTCTTCTGCACAGCAAAGCAACATGTTACGTGACTTCTCATGCTTCCAGGCCTTGAACTAGTGCGCTAAAAATAGTAGTTTGGACATTGCAACTTGGGCTGGGACTGAAGTTCTCAAGCCTCCCTGACCAGCTATGCTTAAGAGCCCGAGCTCCAGCCCAAACAGGAATGTCCACACTACTATTTTTCGTGTGCTAGGTCGAGCCTGCTAGCGTGAGTCTGGCTACCAAGAGTGGGAGGCTCGCTTCCAGCTGCACTAGATATACCGCAAGTGCTCCCATAGACAATGTGGATCTGCACTGGCCCCAACGTA
The DNA here is from genome assembly GCF_015237465.2 of Chelonia mydas. Lineage (NCBI taxonomy): Eukaryota > Metazoa > Chordata > Testudines > Cheloniidae > Chelonia > Chelonia mydas. Next base: position 76,602,685 of record NC_057850.1, on the reverse strand, counting down.
CTGCGACAGATAGAGTTGGTTGGGAAATGGTCAGAGGAGTTTTGGGGGTTTTTTTGGAGAAAAAAATAATGAGAAAGAAATGAAACAATTTTATTTTTTCAAAGCTTTCCATGGAAATTTTCCCTTTTTTTGGATGCAAAACAAAACCAAACAAATAGTTGGCATCATTTTGAAGTTTCTGAAAACTTAAAAATAACACCAGCACAATGTTCAGCTTTTGGTAAAGGAAAATCAGTTTTTGTTCTAGCATTTAAAAGAACCCCAGGAAATTTAGGATAAAATAAACATTGTCTGAAAAAAAAATCATTAGAAAAAGACATTTCTCATCAAAGAAAAGTTTTGATGGAAATTGTCAGCCAGCTTACTTACAAACTAGATCTATATAATTATTACAGTTCAAATAGCTGTTATATCACCTATTACATTGGGTTTAAGTAAAATATATCATGGCAACTTGGCAACTCCCAAACACCCATGAGTCAACTTGCACAGCCCTGATGCAGGGCAAAAGATAGATATTGGCCCTGAGTTGCCACGGACATCAAAAGGAGCCACACATCCCTATTTAAGGGTGCCAAATTTACATGGCCTTCAGTGGCACATTTCACTGAATAAATACTAAATGATGAGTGCAGGATTTATCCTAATATTAAATATCACATAAAAGAAGTGGTTAAACTGGTCAGAAAGCAACTTTTTTGTCTTGCAAAAAAATTTGAGATTTTGAAAAAAATTCATCCTGACCTGGAACAAAAAGCTGACATTTTGAAATTTGCTTTAGGTGAACTGAAAAGTTTCATTTTGATAAATCTGAAATGTTTCATTTCAATTTCAAGCCTTTGTTTTCTAATTTTTTAAATATAAGATAAAGTAAATTGCAAAACAAAATGTCATTTAAAAATGAAAAAAGAAAAGGAGGACTTGTGGCACCTTAGAGACTAACAAATTTATTTGAGCATAAGCTTGCTGTAGCTCACGAAAGCTTAGGCTCAAATAAATTGGTTAGTCTCTAAGGTGCCACAAGTCCTCCTTTTCTTTTTGCGAATACAGACTAACGCGGCTGCTACTCTGAAACTTGTCATTAAAAATGAAAGTCATTTTTCCAATTTTTTTCAAAATAGATATGATTTCATGAAAAAATTCAGTTTAATCAAAATGGTATTTTCCAAAGGAAAATTTCAATCACAATTTTGCAATTAGCTCTAACTAAATATAATTGATGAATGGAATTGGTAGATGATGACTATGAGAATAACCTTTTTATACTCTAAAGACAGTCACACAAAGGGGAAATCCATTCTAGACAATCAGATTTCAGGATGAATTACAACGATTAATTGAATAGAAATTAAAATAATAAAGCTTCAGCATGTCAGAAACTACCGTACTTAACAATTAACTATGGAGACTTTTTTAGCTATTGAGCTAGGGATTATGGGATCTCTTTCCTGTTGAACTCTGTAGAAAGCCAGCTGGCAGCAGAAATGTGTTTCCCAGTGCAGCAGCCCAGAATATGCACGCTTCTTGTCTGCCAAAGGCCTTGAAAGAATTAGGGAGCAGTTATACTAGGCAGCCTCTAAAAGGTCTGCTGCAAGGATGGGATGGAGTGGTCCTTATGCCTCATGAAATCTGGAGAGAAAGGAACTGAGGGACCAATGTGGCCCCAGAATATAACAAATAGGGAACCAGGTTTCAAGGCCACACTGAAGACAGCAGAGGTAATGTAGAAAGTCTGAGAACTTTGGTGGAGACAGCATGGACTGAGAACTTTGGGAAGAGGTGGGTTAATATACATTCTATTTCCAAGTAAACCTGCGGGGTGTGGTCTGCTGCGACCCCCTGAGAATAGAACATGCAGGGTTTGACTACCCAACATGTACTGTTTGTTCAGTTCTCTTTCACATTGCTTTGTGGAATTATTACGACAGCCAGATTTTTTGCAAGGTAAAAACAGGTAACCCATCGAACACATTTCTATCATCAGACAATATGGCAGGTATAGGTGCCAACATGCCTTTTACTGCCCAGATCATATGCATTAATCTTCTTTAACTGTCTCCTGCTTGTCTCCCAGATATAAAGCCTACCTGATCATCCTTAATTAATTTTAACAATTTTTATTGTTTATTCATAATTATTTTTCTAAGTATTTTAGGGTCCATATTCCAAAGAGAAATATATCTACAATCAACATATATTGATTGCCCTTGAGAACTATGGAATATAACTGGACTTTGGAGTACATATTTTGATTTTGGAATCTAATTCCAGTTTTCCCAGTAGTGTAGAAATAATGCATTTTATCATACAGTTTCAGGGCTAAGTAGTAAGCCCCTTAGTAATATTGGTGAGCAATTACTTGTTCCTTGAAAAAATCTGAATGTAGAAAATATGATCAAAACAAGGATAAGTCGTTGCTCACAAAAGTAATTCAATTGGATCACTAACGGGAGTAAGGTGTTCCCAGTCTTTCCTGACTAAACATGGATCTTTTGAAATGTCTTATTATAACGGCTTGATGAAATTCAATTTTTGTTTATAATTTTGATGGATAATTGTTCATTTTAAGTATTTTTTTATCAATTTAAATTTTCACAGTTGCTGGAAATTATGGTGGTGGTGTGGGGGAAAAGACAAATGAGGGAGGTCAGACAATTATTTCTTGACAGTTGACACTGAGATTCAAAAAGTTAAAGGTTTATAACCATCAAAACACAAATTGTCAACATCACATCTCAAATTAACAAAGTAAATAGCCTTAAATCATACTCTAATAAGCTCTCAAGCAGCATTTTGCCTGCTTTGCTTATCTGTAAATTTTGATGACCAATGGAAATATTGTCTGTTTGTGTGTGTACTTGATGTTTACTGACATTTACCAATAAAAATCCTATCCTTGTAAGCCTAATTATAATACTAATTTTTGCAGTACATCAATACCTGATATGTTACCATATTTTAAATTATCTGTTAACTAGATAATTTCTTTTAACCTTCATGATCTCCCTCCTCCCTCAGGCCCTTGTCCCATTTGGGATTTATCTGTTTCAGATAGAACCCCTCCAAAATATGCCATAATTTTTAGTGATTAAACCAAGGCAAATAATATAAAAATATTCTCAGATTATTTCATAGTTTTGCATGAATTAGCACATTTGTGTAATTTTTGTGTTTACTTGCGGGGAACATCCTTGAAATTGAACTCTGCTGCCACAATGTTCATGGAAAATTAATCACAAAGTCACATGTACAAGTATTAGAGGAAATGAAATTTTAAGTTTGTCCTCAAGAGTACTGCTACAAAAATGCTTGTATGCTCATTCCATTAGGGAACAGAAATAATACCATGTGATTTATTTGAACAGTAACATTTTAAAATGTTTTACTGTAGACGTATAGATTGTCAACATGTGACTTATGTAGCCTAGTTGTATCTGTTTATAAAATCATGACTTTCTCACAGATATTCATGAACAGAAAAAGAGACTAATTTCATCAAGTAAGTTATTTGGTGCAAAGGCTTTGCTGACTCAGATTTAAATATATCCTTATACAAATGTTTGAGGTTTTAGTTTAAACCTATGACCTCTAAGCAAATCTTATGCCACTTCAGATCCTCATTATGACCAGGGACCAAAGCAGTACTGAGGTCAGAGCAATCTAAGAGCTCCTCTAACTTGTGCCAGGAAGAACTCTACCCCATTAAGGGATGACTCCACCAACCAGTGCTGCATCTTACCACCTCACTACCCTTTCCCCCTCCTTGCCACAAACCCCATCTTGTGTCAAAGCTGGGGGAGGTGCTGAAAGAAGCCTTGCTTGCCAGTTGAAGGCAACAGCACAAAGGGAACATAGTAAGTGCTGAGGATCTGGTTCTCTTATTGATTTGTAGTGGCGGTACGAGAGTAAGCAGTGGGTGGTCAAATACTTAAAACAGGTCTTGATTTGTCCATTTGCTTAAACTGGCTTGACAATGATTTGCCAGCCTTGTTCTCATTTAGTGGATATTCTACTTTTTCTAGAAAACACTGATTTATTCCACATTTTTCCCCTGTAGTTATGTAAGCATTGTCAGAAGGTTTGTTCACCTGTTCTGATAAAAATGTATCTATTGCTTCTGTTAAATCTGAGGTATTTTTCTCATTCTTGGCTGAGATTTTAATTACTGATGTAACCCTTCCTAGTTTCCTAGCACCCTATGTTTACTTATCAATAAGCCACTCTCACTAAAGAAAAAAAACCCTTTAATCCATTTGTTATGTCTTGCACAGGCTTCCTGTCTTCAACAATTTAAACACTTAATTTCTCTCACATCCATTTCAATGTAATTATATCCACTCTGACTCTTAATTCCACCACCGCATTATCACCAATTGGGATTGACCCAGTTTCCTTCTGTTTCATACCCTGTACCAAAGGTCCTGAGATTAGGGTGTAGTTAGTCTTTGAAAATGTAGAATATAGGCTGACTGGGAGTGTAATCTTTTGATATAGGGTTCATCTCTACAAGGCAAATTCATCACTGGAGTAACTGAACTGAAGTTTGTGACATTGTTCTAGTGAATAATTCACCCCTACGTGTCAATTAAACCACTCCCGTTACATGGTTCTACTTGTGCTTTCATTCCTGAACCTCTTACATTTGCCCAACATAGACTCAATCACCTGATTTTGGTCATCCCGTTATAATTCATTCATGACCCATTTCTGCTAGTCTAATTACTCAGGGGCAAAAAGGTTGTATTATTTGTATAGCACCACAGATGCCCATCATGCTTCACAAAATGAATACGGGCGGAGTGCTGGCCCTGTTCTTACATTCTGTGACAAGAACAACAGGAGGAAATGACAGACGCCATGAGGAGTTGTGAGGGAGAAATGAGGTTGCAGACAGACCTTGCCTTTGCTTTGGGGATAATGCGCAGCTCTTGATGGTTACACACATTTCCTCTTTTATTTACACTGATGTGTCATCGTGGCCTTGGATAAATTAGGCAGTCTCAAGGCTATGACCATTCTGTGCTGAAGTGTTTATTTTATGGCAAACAAAAAAGTGACAAGTTGTACAACACTAAAATACATTTTCAAAACTCATCAAAACCAAGTCCCTGCTCTACAGAGAAAAACTAACCCAGAGGAATGCTTTCTAGCCAAAAGCCCTGCAAAGGAAAAATGCTTTGGATAAACTGTTTCTAGGACGCACCTCCACAGACAAACCCCTGCTAGCTCTGTCTCTGCCTCACCTCCCAAAGTGAGGCTGGCTTTTACATATGCAGTCAAGTGATCTAAACCCTCTTATTACTCCTCCCAAATTAGGCCCAACAAATTCTCTTACAAAACTGAAGCCAAAAAGAAAAGGAGGACTTGTGGCACCTTAGAGACTAACCAATTTATTTGAGCATGAGCTTTCGTGAGCTACAGCTCACTTCATCGGATGCATACTGTGGAAATTGCAGAAGACATTATATACACAGACACCATGAAACAATACCTCCTCCCACCCCACTCTCCTGCTGGTAATAGCTTATCTAAAGTGATCATCAAGTTGGGCCATTTCCAGCACAAATTCAGGTTTTCTCACCCTCCGTCCCCCCACAGACAAACTCACTCTCTTGCTGGTAATAGCCCATCCAAAGTGACTACTGTCTTCACAATGTGTATGATAATCAAGGTGGGCCATTTCCTGCAGAAATCCAGGTTCTCTCACCCCCTCACCCCCCTCCAAAAACCACAAACCCACTCTCCTGCTGGTAATAGCCTATCCAAAGTGACCACTCTCCTTACAACCTGCATGAAAATCAAAGTGGGCCATTTCCAGCACAAATCCAGGTTTTCTCACTCCCCCACCCCAATACACACACAAACTCACTCTCCTGCTGGTAATAGCTCATCCGAAGTGACCACTCCCCCTACAATGTGCATGAGAATCAAGGTGGGCCATTTCCAGCACAAATCCAGGTTTTCTCACCCCCCCCCCCCACACACACACATAAACTCACTCTCCTGCTGGCAATAGCTCATCCAAACTGACCACTCTTCCCACACTGTGCATGACAATCAAGGTGGGCCACTTCCAGCATAAATCCAAGTTTAACCAGAACGTCGGGGCGGGGGGGGGGGGGGAGGAAAAAACAAGGGGAAATAGGCTACCTTGCATAATGACTTAGCCGCTCCCAGTCTCTATTTAAGCCTAAATTAATAGTATCCAATTTGCAAATGAATTCCAATTCAGCAGTTTCTCGCTGGACTCTGGATTTGAAGTTTTTTTGTTGTAAGATAGCGACCTTCATGTCTCTGATTGCGTGACCAGAGAGATTGAAGTGTTCTCCGACTGGTTTATGAATGTTACAATTCTTGACATCTGATTTGTGTCCATTTATTCTTTTACGTAGAGACTGTCTGGTTTGGCCAATGTACATGGCAGAGGGGCATTGCTGGCACATGATGGCATATATCACATTGGTGGATGTGCAGGTGAACGAGCCTCTGATAGCGTGGCTGATGTTATTAGGCCCTGTGATGGTGTCCCCTGAATAGATATGTGGGCACAGTTGGCAACGGGCTTTGTTGCAAGGATAGGTTCCTGGGTTAGTGGTTCTGTTGTGTGGTATGTGGTTGTTGGAAGCCAGCATCTTTGTCTTTAACTGAGCCCAAGTTGTTAGACTGTAAGGCCTATATCCTAAACTCTTTGGGAGGGCGGGGCAAGGATTGTCTTTATTATGTGTTTGCACAGCACTTCCTGGTCCATGATTAGGACTCCTTGGTACTATGGTAATACAAATAATAAATAATAATACTGAGTTAATAATATGGCTAATACTATAGTTTAAGGGTCAGATGAGGATCTGGTCCTCTAAATCACCTTGAGGAAGAAAGTTTTGAACAGGTATTTAAAGTAGAATAAGAGAAAAGGGTGGTGGTTGTGGTTAGTCGAGGGCTTTAAAGTATAGTGGGAAGCCAAGCAGGTTGATGTAAGATATGGGAGTGTAAAATGAATCGCTGGCCTTGAGCAGAGAACATATGAGTCAGTGCATATCTGGCTATGATTAACAACTGTTCCAGGATCTAGAATTGTGAGAAAGTTAAAACTCTTAACATTTTATGCTTATGGGAAGATATGGCATAGAAAAAGAAAAAAAAATACATTTGTATTTCCTTTAAAAGAAAAAGGGTGTTGAAGGGTGGGACAAAAGCTGTCCATAGACCCATATGGATTGTCCATATGGACAGTAGTACATTTGTATAATGCTGAAAGAGAACTGTGGTACCGGAAGTGATATCACCAATTTGTGACTTTGTATTTGCTTATACAACGAACCACTAAGAACAACTGTGTTTAAGAAAGTGTTGGTCCTACCCCCTTCCTCCTTCCCAAACTCGGACTGAATTGTTGCTATCAGAATTGAGAGCCACAGCTTGATCAGGAAAAATATAGTTTCACCAATGCTTGTTGCTGAGTGCCACATCACATCATGCTATAACCTGACTACATGTGTCATTTTGACAAGATGTTGAGTTACATGTTTGTCAAAAGTTAAATGAATTAAGAAAAACAGAAGCCAGCAAATGTAGCTGCTTCAGCTCCTACTGTCCACCCTCTTGTCCTGAGGCAGTCTGTCACTTCTTGGAGCAGACAAGCTGAATTTACATAAATATAGAGCAGCAGGTACAGGAAAGGCCTCCAAAACCTCTGTACATTTAGCACCATTGGAAAATAGGGAGCTGCAAGCTCAATTACATGGTAAGAACAATAAATGCCCTACTCCCTCCCCTACTGAAAACTGAATGTGCCATAACTGTGCCCATGGACATTTTAATTAGCTCCTTAGAACTGATGGGAGGTCATTCATATTCAAATTGTCCCTCTGACATTGTTCCATTTGCTGTTTCTGGTTTGGATGTACTGGAAATCTTGCAAGAACACTCTGCATCTCTTCCTCACTACTTATTTTTCATGGTGTCTGTTTTTCACTTTGATACATTTTACTGCATTCTTACTCTATGGACCAGATCCACAAAGGTACTCAGGGGCCTAAAGCCCAGATACAGTGCTTAAGTCACAGTTTTAGGCATCACTTTGAGCCAGAAACCCCTGCTTGGCTACTGAAGGCACTAAAACTCACTTGGCACCTACATTTTTGTTGTTAAATTTCTCTATGTGCCCAAGTTTCTACCTCTGCACAGGCACTCTGTGGCCTCAGGATGTCAGTCTCACGCCTAAGCCCTTGCACAATGTCAAACCAAGTGAGCTCCACCTCATCACCTGCAGAGCCCAATCTGGTAGGCATGCCTAACTCCACACAAGATGGCCACAGGGATGCTCTCAGATCCTTGAACCCAGTGGTTAGTGCACTCACTCAGGATGTGGAAGGCCCTCGTTCAATTCTTCCCTGTGCCTGATGTGCAGAGGGGATTTGAACTGTGGTCTCCCAGCTCACACTTGAGTGGGATATGGATTATTCTGTTATGGAGGGATTTTTCAATCTCTCTTGTTAAAACCATTCCACTTTAATGAAATATTAATTGGGCCAGAGAGAGAATCACTCTATAGTTCAGTGGTTGGAGATGGGAGACCTCTCTTCAAATCCCTTCTCTTTATCAGGCAGAGGGAAGAATTGAACTGGGGTCTCCCACATCCTGGGTGAGTGCACTATAAAAGTCTCCATCATCATCAGAAGCTCCTCCTTCTCCCCAGCCCATCAGGTGTTCTGTGAGGAGTTACGGAGGCACCTAAGCCCTTTCTTGCAAGAATGCCTTAGGTGCTGAAACCACCTGACTCCAGGTGTGGAGGTAGGCGGCTCCCTGAAGGCTGAACTTAGGTGCTAAACTTCGTGAGAGAGGTGGGGCTTAGGACACACCTTCTCATCAGCATGTCCCATTGGTTTGCTTAAGTGGCTTCCTGCCTAACATGCTCACTTTTGTGAATTCTATTCTCAGGCCCCTCTCTCTTCCCTCCTTTTTATAGGGAGCCTGGGCATCTATCTCGAGCTATGTGGATCCTGGTGATTTTCAAGGCATCTAAAATTTAGGTGTTGCAATGCTCAGCTAAGTCCCTTTGTGGAGCTGGGCTTACCTGACTATTCATGCCAATAAAGTTATGCACGTGCTAAAGAGTTTGCAGGACTGGGGCCTGAATTATCAAAGACTTTTAAAATCCATCACATAATCCTAATATACCCGTTAGACAACTTGGCCCACAGAGTTTATGAACTGTGGAAATAGTAGACTATAGATGTAAAGTATATAATACCGCACCATTGTGACATGGGTACATGGAACTTCTGACAAATATACACAGACTAAAGACTTGCAGTTTTAAGAACTATCTTGATTTATTGTAAACAAATCAAATCCAGTTTCAAAAGTAGGCTTTGGGCTCTGCTCTCACTGGAGATGTTGCTGGAGAGGCTGGCTTTCACCTTCAGAGATGGTTCCTGAGATGCTTTCTGCTTAAGAGTAACTTGTCTCTTACCTTCATAGAGGGAGCAGGCTTAAGCATTTCTCCTTTCCTCACGGTGGCCCTGTTTTAAGTAACGAAAGAGTTGCCAGAAGAAACAGTAGGGGCTTATTCTTGGTACTTTGTCTACCTGATCATTATTTCTGCTCTCTGGCCAGCGCTAAATTGGCAGGTACAAAGCAATCCTCAGGGTTTAAAACCTTGCTAGAACAAGCTGTTTTCTCCAGTCACCTGTCAACACTTGTTTTTTCCTGAGTAGGCCGTGCTTTCCTGCGAGAGCAGACCAGGCTATTGACAGCTAGATATTGCCTTTGAGGTGTTGCCTCTTTGACTGTCCTTTCTGAAAGCATATCCTGGTGTTGTACTGACAGAAGATGAAGAACAGCTTGGAAATAAAAAGAAGCGACGTACACTGGCCTACATTTTTGAGATCACAGGGGAAAAAAGAAGAGAATAGCAAAAAAGTGGTTACTTCTGTGCCCACCTTTCTTATTGCAGTGACAGTAAAGAGGCAACAGTGCTTATAAGTGTTCCACAATATTAAAAGAACATATGACACATGCAAGCATCGTGCCTAACTTAAGACACTTTTACATATTCTAGACCTAGGGTTGCCAACTCTGACTGAAGTTATTCCAGGAGATTTCTTTTTCCAACATGACGTAATGTCATTTTCTTAAAATATCCTATTAAAATCTCCTGGATTGCTTTCAATAGTCATTGGGAGATGGATGCTGATTCTGGGAGACTCCTGGACAATCCTGGAGGCTTGACAACCCTATCTAGACCAGATTCACAGCTAGTAGAAATCAGCATAGCCCCATGGAAATCAATGCACTCTTGCCAGAATAAGCACTAAGGTTGTACATGCATCAGGGGGCAGATTTTGTATCTTTCAGTAAAGACTTACCATTATGTTACTGTTTAATGCTACTATAATTATCCTTTTATGTGTATTAAAATACTGGAAAAGGTTAAATAAAAATTTTCCACCTCAATGTGCCATACATTCTCTCAAGCATTCATGTATCTGGGATCTGATTGTAGCCCACATTGTTCTGTTGCTACTATGGCTCTGTATCAGCAAAGTACATTTTTCAAGTGTCTTAGATAAGGAGTACTGGGAGCCCTTCAGCTGTCCATTACTGATCTCCTATATACATTGAACATGCATCATTATGTCAGATGTACAGAACTGCACAGAAGGTGATTATAAGTAATCATTGCATGTCTGTAGAAAGCCCTCATAAGAGCGATTTTCCTGGACACATTTTGTATCTTGCAAAACAATTATATATATAAAATATTATAACTTGAAATTAATGAGTGATATAGTTTGTAGTTGAAAGAAATAACACTTATTAAATCAAATCCAATCATATAAACAAGAAAAATCTTGAGTTCTCACAAGTAAACAATGGCAGTTAAGAAAAATACTAAAAATGAGGGTCAGTTTTCATCAGAAATAGGTAGAGGCAGAATTACTCAGTTGGAGTAAATGGATTTTGGTTAGTTCATTATTATTTGTAAAGTTATGTTATTCTTAATTATTCAGACAACTGCCAGATATCTATGAAAAGGTTCACAGATCCCAAAAGTTCCATGAATTTAATCACAAACTTTTATACTCATCCAAAGCTGCATACTGGAAATGCTGTTTTATAATTTGCTATTTGTTGTTCACCATTCATTAATCTCTAGTTCTAAAAGTTTTAATAATCCAATCAGAGAGAAGAAACAGTACCATGAGACCAGTTACATACCATAAAGAAAGAATAGCAAATAATCAAACTGAACAGTTCTTTAACAACTCATAAACTGAAAAATATTTCTTTTAAGTGTTTCATGAATACATCTAAAAAACAAATGTATTTGTAGAAATCAGGACTGGATCAATAAACAATTTGCAAGCAGAAAAAAAGCTACAGTTGCCATGATTATTTTTTACTATTAACAATTTGACTGGCCTTAATAGTTTGTTCATAAAGAAGTGAGATACTAGAGAAGAGTTTCACAGGCAAGAAGTTAGATACCAACACTCCCATTGTATAGTTTAATTCTTTGAAGGTTTACTCAGTAGTATTTTATGAGAACACACATCTCACAATGAGCAAATTCTCCCACATGTAAACATTCCAATCATTAGCTGATCACTTCAGGAAAACTTGGCGTTTCCCTTTTAGTCTGGGTCAAATGAAATTCTGTGCATTAAACTGTCAGTTCAAGCAAAACCATCCCAGATCTCACCTACTGTAGCTTTCTTGAAGTGTCACCTTCATGGCTGTCTGGTTTAAAGCTTAAGATTGTGTGCTTGGGAAGAAAAAATGGCTCAGAGTTTGCAAAAAAAGAATGTAGGACTCTCTCTGCAATGGTGTTTTTCAGGGAGCTGTCAGCTGCCTTTCAGAGCTGAGAGAGTTTGGAAAAACTTGGCTGATGTGAATGTTTACTTTTTTCTTATTTTAAAAAGCTTGCCAGCCTTAGGGGCCCTGGGGAAACCTAACTGAAGTAAATGGGGAAAATTGTCAAGTTGAAAAAAGAAGAAATTTACCATTTGATTGCTGCACAGCAGACCATTTATGTTCAGCTATAAAACACCTGGCATGTTGCTGAGTGTTCCATGTATGTCCTAATGTTCCACTGGAGTATCAGTCAATGTGGGTAGAAGGAGGACCAGCCACAAAAAGGTTAAACACCTATAGGTGATGTTTTCATTTTGGGTTCACATAATTCATCTCTGCCTCCTCTCCAGCCCAGCTTGGTAGGAAGAGCCCAATCTGGTGCTGAGCTAGACTCCATCAAATCCAATTGGATTCACTGGGGTTGATGATGTTTGACAGCATAGAATTTGGCCCAGTGTTTCCACTATCTCAGTATTATTATTGATGTTTGTCAGGTGCGCTTAAGAAGGGCCTAGATGGGTATCAGTGTGTTTGCAAACTTTATTAGTTCCTAATTGAGTCTAAAAGGAGTTCTCTCACCCCATACTGAGTTATGCCTATAACCCAAAATTCCCAGCTCTCCCTCGTTTCCCCTGCCGTGTAACTTTCACCCTTGTGTCTGAGCCCAGCACCAGCAATGACATTAAAAGATGCCAGAACACAGTAAAGAGGAGGACAATGGTGTCAAAGGACACTCCCACAGTTTTGCTTTGAATTGTAGCAAAATGTAAAAGTATTCTAAAGAACAGTTGCCCAGCAGTGTCCTTTTACTAGACGTTGCTATTCAACATCCCAAGACCGCTGTTCAAAACAGTGGTGGGAGCCCTGGAGTGGAGTGACTCTTCAGAAAAGCAAAAAAGAGAGGGTTATCCTTATGCTAAAGCTAAAGATGATATTGCCACAGGGCAGCCCTTTGCCTACCTTGTGAGTGCCACTACCAAGCCTGTTCTTGTGGTGTCCTGACCACAAACACACACAGGTTGTTTCCCTTTACCACATATGAATTTATTCTTCAGTTCTATCGCAAAACAGAGCATACCACAGATGTACCGCAGGATGAGCTGACCTACACATGACTGTCTCTCTTTTCCCCAGCCTCATCTCTTAGCTCCCCTTTTGTTCCTTTTCCTCACAAATATATACCCTCCCAATTAATGAGTCAATTGCCTCATCAGCCCAGCAATTGCCACCCAAGTGTCAGTAATCAACAGAAACAGGTTAATTGACTTTCTTCAATTAAGCCTGTAGTTTTTGCAGTGCTGCAGCAACCTCAGTTATCAAAGTGCTACAGCTTGTTCCCTGTCACACATATAAAATCCTTTTGAAGAGGCCTCATCCTGTTTTCCCTTCCCTAAAAGTCGTGTCTTTGCTTTTGGGGCCAGATCTTAAGCTGATTTACATCAGCTGAGGATCTGGCCCTATTTTTTTTTTTTTGCCCTCCCAAATTAGTATTTCCCTAGGCCAGACATACATCACTCCACCTGACACCATTCTTGATTATGCAACCTAATTTTACCGTTGTATTGACTGGAAGATCCCCTGCTGAGTCTTGGAGTGTTAGCAAAATGTAATTTATTTATTTTTAGCGTTGCAGTGGGACAACTCTGAAACTTTTCAGTACATCAGTGGTGAAGAGGATGCGGGGTAGGGATACAGCACATGGCTACATGTGACCATCTAGGCTGTCTTTTAGTCTCTTATATTTTTTAACATTGTCCATCTTGGTCTATGTTGTTCTTATGTAAATATCAAATAAAGTCCCAGCAAGGCAATCATGTTGTAGAATATAGAAAAACCAGGTCTCCTGACATTCTGTAGATATGATTCTATGAATGTAGAGCTGGGCACAATTGCATGTTTTTTACATCTTACATTCCTGCCACTAAAACTGATGCTGAAAAGCCCCAGAGTTGCAGGACCCAGGATGACCTGCCACTGAAAGACCCACAGTGATGGCTAACTCCTCTGGAAAGTCACAACCTTTGGATTTGGATGCCATTTGAACTAGAAGGGTGACAATGACTGAATGTGGACTGGTGTCAGCCCCCATTAAATGGTTACCTGGGAAGACAAGTGTCCCTGCAAAAATGAGATGACAGCTGAGCTTTCCTTCAGTGTGCTAGAGTTATTACTCCATTCAGAGTCAGTGAGTGTGCAATGTGTAGGGAGTGAAAGAACTCACTGTAGCGTGGTACACAGTACATGGAGCTGCAAATAGGGTCATTCTTCTGTTCAGAGCCCCAATGCCCACAGTAATTAACTTCACATGCCATAGCTGAGTGCCGAGGCTGAGTTCAAGTGAAGTGATGAGGAGTCCAGCCCTGAAGGGTATGGTTGCTTGAGTTCTTTATTACAAACACAATGAAAAAAGTAATAGTTTTTGCTATACAATTTTGCTGTGCTTCTGCTCAGGAAATGAATTTTGTGTATTTTGTATCTCATGAATTCTGCATATCTTATTCCCTAGAATTTGGTGTAAAATGCACTTTTTTTGTATTGCTAAGTAACATGACTAATTGCACAAACAAAACAGACTGCAGCAACTGGCCCTGATTTGTACGTTACAAAATTTATATGTCAGACGCCATCAGGGGGTCTCTGAGAATGAGTGCCTATGTCATTTTAAATGTCCTTTATGCTCTAAATTTACACGGCATTATCTTGGGGCGAACAGAATGTTTTAATCACTTTGTTTTATAAGATTAATGAGGGCAAAGGTTGTTTGGGCTTAAATTTATTTTTTGAACTGTCCTAGATAAAAGATTTGCAGTTCTGCAGGTGCAAGCTTTTCATTTAACAATTTGTGAATACCTCATCTGGATGTAAATAACATTTTAAGGAAACAATATGTGCTGAATAACTCCCTTGTTTCAACAACAACAACAACATGGTCTTTAGTGAACTAAATTACCCAAGTCTAGACTGGATACTACACTATAATCCTTTCTCTCCTATGTATTTATGGTACTAAGGACAGTCACCAATTGCATTTTAATTTTTGAATCATGCATGGAACAGACAAATCAGATGGGAGACAAAGGGAAATTATTTGCCACTAATTAGCATATGCCATAGTTGTTTCATCTTTCCCTTCTTATACTAAGCTGTTATGAGTCTGCCTACAAACACAGGGTAATATTCATATAGTTACTCAAACTGTACTCAGCTATCTGTACTCACTAAAATGCTCACAGAAGATATTGACAGTTTTCCCTTAGTAAAAACTGAACAAGGAGTACAAGATGTGATCAAGAAATCTGGAGGCAAAAGGACTGTCTATTATCCCTGTAACATAAATTCTTCCCTTATTCTCTTTTTCTCTAATCTAGAGGCTTCATTTACACTGCATATGTACAGGAGAAGACTATGACGGGAGCTAGATGAGAAACAGGAGGGAGGTAAAGGAGACCACTACTTCTTGTAAGTAATTGAATATCAGAAATTTCAAGAGAATCCCCTTCACCAGTTCATCAGGAAAGTTCCATCATTACCTTCCATACTACTGCTAAGCTCCCCTCTTGGGTTCTGAGTGTGTGCACTGGTCTCTGGAGGTTGAAGGCCCAAAGTAAAGGAACAGCGCTCAGGTGTGAGCCAAACTCCCACTGCTCTCAAGGGGTCCTTGCACAGCAAAGATTACGAATGCATTCAGAGAAGAAATCTGCACCCCTTTCCTAAAAATTACTGATGATGAAATCTAAGATTACTTAGAAGTTCTGGGGTTCTCACTAAGGGCAGAAATTCTCCCATATTCTACTGTAAACTATAGAAATGGACGGTTTTCTGCCATCATCTGGGTGCTCCAGTACCCTCTACAAGAATCCTTTGCCTGTTCCCTTCATCCTCCAGGCTACAAAGACAATATAGTTCTGCTCTGCAAATGTGATCAGACCCTGACAAAGGGTTTCTGTGATCTGTGGAAGCAAAAAGATAGCTTTGGACTGCCAAGCAAGAATGTCTGAGAAGGGAAGCATCATGTCCATAAGAAGAACATCAAATGCAACTCTGCCCTGTCTAGTTGGATTATGTTCTGAGATTTTGGGATATAAAGGGAAAATATAGAGTAAGCCAGCTCAGAGGCCCAATCCTTAG
Source organism: Chelonia mydas (assembly GCF_015237465.2). Classification (NCBI taxonomy): domain Eukaryota; kingdom Metazoa; phylum Chordata; order Testudines; family Cheloniidae; genus Chelonia; species Chelonia mydas. The sequence goes on along the minus strand of NC_057850.1, from coordinate 76,586,701 downwards.
AGAAATGAATCCATTCTTATTGGTATTGGGTTAGTGTCTGGGAACAGGTTTATTGACTCCTGGGTTCCGAACCAATTATTACAAGTCATGCACATAAGATAGAGTAGCTGGCTCCAGAGGGCTCAGATTCCATGCTGCTGAGCCAGTCTTATGTGTTTGACAAGCTTCTCTGTGGGTAGTCTATCTGCAAAGGAAGTCATAGCTCCACCTAGGATCAGACTGATGTGGCCTCTGATGGCAATGAATCACTCTTGATTTGTATTGTGACAGTGTCCAGAGGCCCTAATCAGAGGTTGAGTGCAGTTCGAACACATAGGAAGACATAGTAACTTCCACAAGGGGTTTACAATGTAAGGCCTGTGAGATGTGGGGGAAGGGGTACAATTTTTATGTGTACATCCAACTGGTCCTCAACCTACTTTTTCTTCTAGGCATCATGGAAGAAGGAAATCTTGAGGTGAGATCAGAAGGCGATAAGGAGAGTAGCATTGCAGAGGCTGTTCCATGCACAGAGAACAATGTGGAAGAAGATACAAAGTTAGCATTGGGAGAAGTGGACAAACAGTTGTCAAGACTATCATCAGTTGAGGAGTAGAGGTACAATGAGTAATGTGATAAGATACAAGAGTAGCTAAATATGGAAAGGTAGAGTTATGAAGGGCCTTGAAGGTGAAGACACAAGGTTTGAACCTGATGTGGGAGCAAAGGTAGAACTAGTGGTGGATTCAAACGGGGGATGATGCTTTCAGAATGATCGGTAAGGAAGCTGATCTTGGCTGTGTTTTGAATGCAAAATAATTGACTAAGCTCCACCAATATGTTCATTAAAAAACTTACTGACCCTCTTTTTTGTCTGCCTATTTATGGCCAAAGTGGTGCTGTGTATAATATACAAAGCACCACTCCCCAGAATGTAAGAGATATATGTACTCCCAAGATCAGCTTCAAACCTGGGCTATATCTAAAAGTTGGCGGAAGCATCTACTCTATGAATGAGCTCACTAATGGTGCAGCTCTGATTTGAAATTCTTTGATAGGCTAAGTATGTGAAGTTAAGCCAAACTACTGCTGCTCTGCTAGTCTGGGTTTTGTCTTCTGGATAAGTGGCAGCCTTTCTGAGGAGTAATACAGATAGTGCTGCTCTACCTAAAATGTTAGATACTTATTAGCTAACTTATAATGAGAAGGGAATTCCGTCAAATCATGACTCTGTTCATTAAATGACTTCTAAAATGATGGGTAACAGAAAGAAGAGTTTCTTAGAATATAAAGAAATGTCTTTCTGTATTTTAATTTAGAAAAAGAACAGACATTGCATGTGATGTCAGACTTGTAAATCTAAAAGGGTAATGCATAGTTTTATTATCTTACATACTTTTTTAGTGGAAGATAAGAATTACTCACAGTACAACTTTCAAGGGCTGAACTATACCGAATGGCAGACACAGTACAATGTATCTTTTTGTGATTTATGACCCAATGTTGAGAGTGATGGGCTGGAGCCCGATCCTGCAACCCTTCCTGATTCAGCTCGACCTGTTCAAGTCAATAAGATTACAGTTGGGAGGGCCCTTGTTTTCAACTGTTTGTAACATATGTATTTCAGTGACAATAGGACAATAGTGCAACTATTTTTTTAAGAACTGGAATGTTAGTCTAATCACTGATAGTAATTGTTTTCCTTATCGTTGCTGTGCTAAAAGTGGGAGAGTATTTTCTTTTTTTACAGCTGAAGGATGGAAGACTCATTTATTTTTTTTATGTGGCTTGTATTAAGGCATAACAGAGTCTCACTGGATTGAATTCTGTAAATTTCCCAATCTGAATTTATTGGAGGCTGTTGCCAAGACTAATTCAGTTGCTTCTTTTTCATATTCATATATATTTTTAAAAGTACATTTTATGTTTTCTCAGGGCCTTTCTAACTACCAGGATTCATAGCATGTGTGATGTAGGTGCCAAGATGGATACAAAAAAATTCAGGAGAATTCATAAATTTAACAACTGAAACAACTATATTTGGAGAGCATAATAATGGCTCTTAAGAGACAAAACAGTTGTACACTTTTATGCTAATCAGCCAATTTGCTATTGCTTTTCTTAATGGCAAAAGGTGGTTTTAGTGCACAGAAGTTCTGCTCTATGAATGATAGATTGAACATTAGGACATTAAGTCATGTCAACTCTTTCTCTAAAATTGGGACTCTGCTGTCTGCACAAATACATTCATATTACAGAAGGCAAGAAATGATCACGCTATTTAGTTACTGCAGGGTAGCATTTTAGAAGACAGTCTAAAGCAACAGCTGGCTTTTGTGCCACTTCCAATGCTTCCCATTATTTTTGTTACACCAATAGCTGTATTATTGTTACCTTGTTCACACCAAAAAGAGCGGTTGATTTTAATAACTATCATATTCTGTGAATTACGGTCACATGATGTAGTAGTAATTTGACAATATTTTGATAAGCTGGCCAGTGGCTATCTCGTAGTTTTTTAGTATTTTGATAAGTCTACAGTAAACAAGAAGGCAACACCTTAGAAAGCAGGTAATGGTGAAGATGAACCAGAAGTGGGTTGAGCTGGACCAGTTTTTATTGTGAGCTCAGATGAAATGAGAGTGTTTCCAATTTTGGAAGGTTTTTAGGTCTGTCTTCAGTTTCAGGTTAAGTAAATACTGAACAAAAGAGTGGACAACTGGTAGCAGTGAGTTATCCCAACGATTTTACTGACCAGAAGGCACTCTAAACTGGTGGCCACTACCAGGTAGTTCTTTTTTACATCAATTCTAGACATATTTCATCTAAAAGGGGAGAAAGATTAGAATGACAAATTAATGCTGATAGGAAGCTCTTGTGGTCTATGCTAGGAGGCAGGCAGTCTCACCACATTAGTATTGACTGTCCTGCGTCACATTATCACTAATAAAACACCCACCTTTGTTGCAAGCATACCTGCTGCTTCTTTCTGCTCCTTACTCCTACCTTCACCACAGCTCAACAATGGCAGTCACGGACTACTGGTTAGAGGGGCCAGCTGGAGAAAAACTTATAAGATAACAGTGGTCACAGGAGAGGAAGTAGGCTTGGTTCTCACCAATAATTCAAGTATTCATTTTCAGGATGAACTAATTCAACTCATCTACCATGTATAGATGTCATTAAACTACACTGATATGTTAAAGAGAAGCTCTTGTGATTATTATGAGAGAAATATACTGTAATAAATACTCATTACAAATTTGAAAAGTGTCTTTGCTATGGATTGCATTGGTGCAAGTTTACAGTGTGACTATAGTCTACTACCTTGGAAATATATCTTCTAGGCTCAGCCACACAGGGGAAGAGAAAAAAAGTTATCATTCATTTAATGCGGCTTGCTTCCTGACATGACTAGTATATATCTTTTGTGAAAATAATCTACTCTTCCTCCCCTTTCTGGAGCCCCCGTGTTCCATATATGCGGGGAGTAAAGACCAGAGTTGTTCCCAAATCCAGATGTTCTGTCACTCAGCACACCACGAACTTGAACTTGTGGGGTGCTGAGTGCCTTCCTTTTTTTAGAGCAGTGGCTCTCAAAATTTTTTACTGGTGACCCCTTTCACATAGCAAGCCTCTGAGTGCAACCCCCCCCTTATAAATTAAAAACACTTTTTATATATTTAACACCATTATCAATGCTGGAGGCAAAGCGGGATTTGGGGTGGAGGTTGACAGCTCGCGACCCCCATGTAATAACCTCATGACCCCCGGAGGGGTCCCAACCCCCAGTTTGAGAACCCCTATTTTAGAGCAAGTACTCATTATCTCTTCGGAGGAGCTAGCCAGAGACTCTAGACAGTAGGGACAGAAGCAGCCAAAGCAGGGATTGCTGTGGAGGAGAGGGGGTAAAATGGGGCCTAGTCAGGGCCACACTTCCCCATAACATCCCTGAACCCAGAACTGTGGAGTGGAGGAAACTACTGCTCCCCAAGGCTCTAGGACCCAGGTTGTGCTTCCTGTGGTCTGGGGCAGAGAGGGGCCAGCCAGCCTCTCTAGTCACTAGAAGCAGAAGCAATGACCTCTGGTCCTTTGGACACTTGGAGAACTTTCTACAGTTTTGACAGGACTTTCTCTGTCCTGTCCCCTGCCTCATAGCATCTTCACCTCACCTTCACTCTACACTTGTTCCTCTTGTCCTCGTCTCCCTTTGAACATCCCCTCTCCCTTCCCCTTTCTTTCCAATTAGCTTATCCCCTCTTAAGCCCCCCTCCTTTCAAAAAATAACCATGGAACTAATATGTTTGCCACCATAACATTGTTCATTCTGCCTGTATGTTCTACTCCTTCCCACACCCTGTGTCTGTCTTGTCTGTTTAGATTGTAAGATCTCTGGGGAAGGGGCCATCTGCTATTCTGTGTTTGTACAGCATCTACCACAAAGGGGGCCCTACTCTTGGTTAGCCCTAAGGCACTACTGTAGTAAACATGTTAAATGCATAAAAAATATCTTGGACATCCAGGGCCCAGGAAGACAAAGGACTGATTGCATTGTAACTTTTGTAATGGAATTTTGAATATATCTATAGCATTCTGACATTTTAGACTTACTTTACCAATCTTTATTAGTTTAATAGACCCTTACAGTTTAGGGAGCCCATTGTGACTGTTACAGGCATATGGTTAACTTATGCACATGAGCTGAAATTTGAATGTAAGACCATGCAATGACAATGATTTCAGTCCAGCTTCCAGCTGCATACACTAATTGTTGCCATTTAATATACAATGCAGTTTTACTCAAATAACACTGTTGAGCATAAAAGGAAAGTAAGCATTTCAGGGTTGTTGTTTTTTTCAAGTTGTATAGATTGCCAGCTTTTAGGAGAATGTGGACATAATTGTGTAAGTGCTGCTTCCATTAAAGAACAGCTGATAAGGCTAATGCTTTTGAAACTGTGTAATAGGAATATGTAACATCTAAAAATAGTAACACTGTTTAGTGATTGTATATTCTTAACTTTTAGAATACTCAGTGCTGGGGGCTCTATTCTGCACATACATTCTATATCCCATCCCATGAAATGCAGGAAAAGGTAGAAGAGCAACTTTCTGCAGGTTGCTGACCTAATTCTAAACTTCTCCGGGGACAGGGTGTATTTGTCAAGACAGACTCTGAGGAGTGACTCCCAAAGAGAAACAATTTGAGTTGGAGACTAGAGATAGATGGGTTTGGGGGATCTCTTATCTATCAGCCTCTTAATGACCATACCATAAAACAATTTATCTACTGTCAGTTACAGCTGCAGTGAATTCAGAGAAAATGAAATAACTATGTTGCTGTTGGAGGACAGAACAAGCAATTAAATACTCAAACTATATGTGGGGAGGAAGCTTCCTGTGTACTTGAAGACTCCTGAAGATAAATCTTTCCTGTAGACTTCAGTATAAAGAATTTTTTCACCCAGAACACTTCCTGAGACATTAATCAGTAATTGTCCTAACAGTTCTGAAATTCATTTTGAGATGTGTTTAAACAAAATAATATTTTGGAGAAAAAAATCATGAAATGTAAGATAAAAATAAATGTGTCTAGATGCTAATGTGCAGAACATTGGTAGGCAGGCCCTAAACTTTCTTTCCAGCGGCTGAAATATTTACTTAGACATCCAACATGGTATAAGCCAGCTCTTTTCTCTGAATCCTCTCGGAACAGCGTGACAGTCAGAGTGCTCACAGAGTTTGTGTCTGTGAGAGGAAATCATCTCTTCTCATAGTCCTTTGGCACCTTTGGAATCCAGGCATTGAAAGTATCTTGTAGCATTTTGTGATTACATCAACACATCCAGCCAAGATAATTAATTCCCTTGGGCCATGTCCACTTATTAGCAGAACTACATTCCTCTTCAAATGCTGGTTTTGGCTAAGTTGTTGTTTTTTTGGTTTCCTAATATGCACAGATATTGTTTCTTTTTGATCTCTCTATGTGTCACATTAATGCCAAAAGAAAAGGAGTACTTGTGGCTCCATAAATACTAACAAATTTATTTGAGCATAAGCTTTCGTGAGCTAAAGCTTATGCTCAAATAAATTTGTTAGTCTCTAAGGTGCCACAAGTACTCCTTTTCTTTTTGCGAATACAGACTAACACGGCTGCTACTCTGAAACCTGACATTAATGCCAGTGATTTATCCTCTGGACATTCTTGGTATGTTCAGCTCCTGATTCCTCCCCTATGAGTTTTCTAAACTAACAATAAGCAGGTAATTGGAAAAAGTATATAAAGTAGTTATTTAGATAAGAGATATCAGGTGTATTAAGATGTCAGATTACAAATTTTAGAGCTTTAAATGTAATCTGTGGTCAAATACCTTTATTGCTAGGCACATTGACAATGAACAGTCATTTCAATACCCCTGAAAGGTAGCTGTGATATTTACAAAAATATCTGATTGACATACATTGTCTCTTCACTGCCTACATTACAATTCATCTCTTACAATGGCAAGGTGTCAGCTTGGAAGTGGCTCAGACCTCCAGCCTTGGGCTATGTGGCAGACAACAAAGGGTTCATATGAGCAACCTACTGAGAAGAGAAAAAACATCTTTTTGATAGTTCCCTGTTGTGTGCCAGCCCTGCCACATTACTGCCACATGCCTGTTTTCAAAGGATTATATCAGTTCATATTTAGCTACATTAATTCAGCATATTTAGAGTAAACAGCATATTTTCAGACCAGAAGTGTTGTATATAGCAGGTTAACACGTACAATAATAATAATTAATAATAATACTCAACTCTTAAATAAGCAGCACAGTAATTCTTATCCTTTCCCCAAAACGAAAAAATGAATAACGCTTGAGAAAGTTAATTGCAATACACTGGACCTAGTGCATGTGATAATGACTTCTAGTGACTATGTAGCCTACTTTCCCACAACTAAAGAACTTCACCTTTACCTCATGTGCCTCCAGGCTTATACTCATGTGACTACAGGCTTATACATTTGGTACTGCAGGTCCAAGTTTAATACCTGCTGATGAACATGGCATTTGTGTCTGTGGTGGCTATGACTGATAACAAAATGGCATCCGAAATGTGACTTCAGCTCCTGTGGACCTCAAATACATAGAGTGACCATATTTCCCCATTGCTAAATATGGGACACCTGGTAAAATTACTAATATTCAAGCGAGTTCAATGGCAATCAATCAGAACTATGCAGTACAAACATTCAAATTAACATGAAGTTGACTGAGCCACTGTTAAAAAGAAATACTGCGTAGTTGGATTCTTTTTATTTACCTCCTTATCTTTAAGGCTTTAAGATTCACACAGGGAGGAATGACACACACACCCCTACCCTCCCCCCCCCACACAGGGAGATGTGGCACACACACACACACACACTCCCGTATACCTCTCTCACTCGGAGGGGGGGTGACTGACTGACCTGCCCTCCCTGCCTGGCGCTTTCTGCCCTCCATGCCTGGCTGGGCCCCCGGGACGGACCTACCTCTCCTGGTACCTGGTGCTGTGTCTTCCCGAGGCAACATGGGAGGGGCACACAGGGTCACCATGCCTCCCCCCCACCCCCCGTCAGATTTCTGCCAGGTTCATATCAGAATGTGGCCAGCAGCAGCCTTTAGGCACTGTGCGGGAGGGAAGGGACAGGAGCTGCTTCCAGCCGCAGGGGAGGAGGAGTCGGGGAAGGGATGACCTGGCCCATGTCTTTGTAGAGCTCATCTCTTCTCTTCCCCCAGCCCCCCATGTGACTGGAAGCAGCTTGTCCCTTCCTGCCTGAACAGTGTCGAAAGGCCGCTAACACCTCCAGGCTGCTACTGGCCACCAACATAACCCAGCCACCTCCGGCTACAGTGCAGGCATGAAGCGGTTAAGCCCTAAGGATGCATTATGCACCAGGGCCCATAGAACCTGACTGCAGGGGCTTCAGTAACCCAGTCAGAGAGGTGGCTCAGCAGGGGAGGGTAACTAGGGGATGGAGCAGCCCCGCACTCCCTGGGTCAGGTGAAGAGGGTGCTAAGCCCCTGCTCGGGGGGGCTTTTATGGAGCCTGCAGGTTTGGGGCATGAACAGGCTGGAAATTGCTCCTCCCTCCCCCCGCCCCCGCCACTCCAGAGCTTAGCTGAGGGGCTGAGATGCTTCCCTGTGCCAACGCTGTGTGGGGCTTTGGCACATGCAGGGCTCGGCTCCTCCTGGCCAGTGCTTGGGCTTTCCCGGGGCACTGGCCCAGCCAGAGGCAGTGGGGGAAGGAAGGATCCTGGTGGCCAGGCTGTTTGTGAGCTGAGCACTCTGACCAGGGGCTGGTTCTCCGCACAGCATTGGGAGTGGGACGTGCCCTGTTGGGGGAGATATTGCAGAGCAGCAGGGCTTGAGGGGGGGTGGGCAAAGGGACAAAGCAGGGAGAGGACAGCAAGAGGGGAACATGTAAAGGGCCGATGGGTGGGCAGCAGAGGTGATAGGTACCTGGCTGCCACCTGGAGCCTGCCACCCCCATCTTGGCCACTGGAGCCCCCCATTCACTGATAGTGGACAGGCGGCTGGCGAGCAGGGATCTGGCCAGCAGCAGGACCCGTCAGTACTGATGTGGGGGACACAGAAAATATGGGACAATTAGACCGTTTTAAAGAAAAAGTTGGTACACCTGCAGGAGGACTTAAATACCGGATTGTCCCTTTAAAAATGGGACGTCTGGTCACCCTATAGATACAGCTAGAGCAAACTTCTCTTACAGGAGAAATTTGTAATTCATTGACAGAGTGCATGTGATCATGACTTGTTTTAGTGGCTGAAAGTCTGCTTCTTTCTCACATGGTGGTAAAGGTTTGATCATCACTGATGACTCTCGAGCTTGTTACGCAATTTAACTGTACAAATTGAGTTGAACAAGACAGAGGAAATGGTGTTGGATGAAGAATGCTAAAAAGAGGTGGAAATTACATTCAACCTCAAAGCTTTTCCAGGAGATGCTTGTTGGTAATGTCACACTGAGATCTCCCAGCTGGAAATGTGGCAATGTGGAAAATTCTATTATACTGACTACTGAATTCAGTGCTTTCATCATTTTGAATTGTTTCAGGGTTTGGAAGATTAAATTTCAAAACATTTTGGCTAAAATATTGTTTGAGTCTTCTGAATATGTTAAGATTTTTCTGAGCATGAGACTATATTGCAAATAATTAATATACAATATGTAAGTTTCTTAGTAGAGTTATTCCTTCTCCTTCTAACCATTTTATAGAGAGCAATATAAAATTGGATCAGAGGGGGCATATCTAAAATGAGATTTAATCATACAATATATAATAATATTAGTGGAGAGGAAAAAATATGTCATAGGGAATGTTTCGAATAAGTCTATCCTAACAAAATCTGTGGATAAAAGGAGCTCAATTTCTGTAATGGATTTTTTAAAATAAGACGTGAGATTCTTCAATAACTAAATGATAAATTTTTTATATGAAATACTATACTAATTCAGACCAATAGTCCTAGGGAAAGTTTCTTCCTAACCCCCATCCCTCAGAGGTTGACTAATGGGGGATTTATATATCCCTTTATATCCCTTGCAAACTTGTTTTTTTGTTTGATCCTCCTTTGAATACTGCTGATCTCTTGACCTAGATATCTTGTGGCAAGGAGTTCTAGAGGCTAATTGTGTGTTATATAAAAAGGATTTCTTTTTATTAGTTTTAAATTTGTTGCCTATCATTTTAATTTACTATTCCCTTGTTGTTGTATAAGACAGTATTATAAAAAGGTGCATAGAAGTGTCTTCCTTTTTAACTTCTCTATACTATTTGTTATTTTTATATATTTATTATGTTCCTTTATATTCAGATTTGTCTAAAATAAAAAGCCCCATTCCTTTCAATCTCTCTCCATATGGAAGTTTCCCCCCCTAAACTGCTAATATTCTCATTGCCTATCCCAGGAGCACCTCTTTGTATACTATATGATGTTTTTATGCAGGGATGATGTGAATTGAAACCATTATTCCAGGTGAGGACAAACCAATGGTTTATATAAACATTATATAATATTTTCAGTATTATTTTCAATCTATTCTCATGTCCATTTTTCTGACTGCTGCTGCACATTGAGCGGCGGGCATTCACTCAGCTGTCCATAATGATGCCCAGGCCTTTTTCCTGGGATATTATTGTTAATTCAGAATCCAGTAAGGTGTATGCTCTGTTCAGATTATTCCTTGCAATGTGTATTGTTCTACCTTTGTCAGCACTGAAATTCATCTGTGATCATGTGGTCTGTTTACCCAACTTTATTAGATCTTTCTGAAGTTCCTCACAGTCTTCTCTGGTCTGGACAAACCTAAATAATTTTGTGCAGTTTACAGATTTTGCTACCTCACTGCTTGACTGTAGGTAGGCCTATGGGTAGGGCCCTACCAAATTCAAGGTCCGTTTTGGTCAATTTCAAGGTCATAGGATTTTTAAAATAGTCAATTTCATGATTTCAGATGTTTACACCTGAAATTTCAAAGTGCTGTAACTGCTGGGGCCCTGACACAAAAAGCGGGTCCTGGGGAGTTGCAAAGCTGTTGTAAGGGGTCATGGGAGTGCGACCCTCACTTTTGCACTGCCTTCAGATCTGGGCTCTGAAGGCAGCAGTTGCGGAGCTTCCTGCAGGTGGGGGACGTTCATGGAGGTCGGTTTGATCTTCCCCATGCTGCTGGAAGCGCCCCAGCTGGGAGCTCCTAGCTGCTAGTCCCAGCTGAGCTTGGGAGGGATGGGACTTCATCTTCTTCAGCACAGCTGCTCTTGGCAGGGAGATCAGACCCACCTCCCCTGTTTCCAACAAAGGTGTGCCAATTTACAGCAGCTGAGGATCTGCCCACCGATTTTTTAGAGTACATATCTTTAATACAGGCAGATAAATGTTGTACTGAGTTCCCAGCTAACACGACTGAAAATGGCCGAGTGATGGAACCCCTGAAAAACAGAGTTTCTGGAGAAAAGGTTGACAAGCACTCAAATAATGCTACTGAGTGAACAATTGCCTTCACAATCAATGTTGTGGGGGTAGTGTTATGCCAGGGAGGAGGCTGTCGGGTTTAATGGCTGCCAATAGTTCTGTAGAAACCTCCTTTAAGCCCTCAACACTGTGGTCCCAGGCTGCTGGGGACAAGTCCCCATGGGCCTATCATTTTTATTTAAAAGGATGGGTGCATTTTTATGCAAGCAGTGATTCCAGGGAGATCCTGAGGGTAGAGCCACTATGCGGGCAGTGTATTTATTTGATGTGGGGGAAATGACATGGAACATTCCTGCTATTGAATGTGCTGACAGACAGTGCAGCCGCGGAGCTTCCTGCAGCCGGGGAGAGGTATCCAGAGGTGGGTCTGATCTCCCCCTGAAAGAGGCGGGGAAGGGGAAGAGAAAATCCCATCCCCCCCCAGTCCCACCAGGACTAGCAGCTAGAGCCTGGTGTATGCCCCAGCCTTGCCCCTCCCTCCCAACAATTGCTAGATTTCACAGGGGAGATCTGATTTCACAGTCCATGACAAGTTTTTCACAGCCGTGAATTTGGTAGGGTCCTACTTATGGGTTTGGGTATCAGTTCTCTTAATCAACCAATATTGTAGTTTATTGATTATTTTTCTTAGAGCATTTTTGTATCAATTTTCATCACTCTTTTAAACTAAATTATCTCCTATTACTGAGATTCATGACAAATGGTATTTAGCTTCTTTGGATGTAAAGAGTCTTTATACTCCAAATATCATGCAGTTCATCATTTTTTTAAAATAATGAGCAATATAATAGCTCAGATCTGGAATTCCAGATTCTATGAATTCAAATGGTATTAAATAAAAATATTTTACTTCTGAAAAAGCTTTATCTTCAGAAAAGCAGTATTACTGGGAGTTCTTAAATAGCACCTTCATATGGTAGTCTAGGGCCTGAAGCAATGCCCATTGAAGTCAATGGGAGTCTTTCCATTGACTTCAATGAGTTTTGGATCTGATTCATGAGTAAGGCTTTTCCAGCACAGGTTGATATGTATGTAGCATATGGAATTATTGTAAAGATCTATGATTAGATGAGTTCATTTTATAGATGAGATTTTTTTAATATGGAAATCTGAACTTGATAGCTTTGATCGTTTTTACCTGAATTAAATGGTATTTGTTCTATCTTCAGTACCCATGTGGCTCCCATTGCCACAGTATCTCAGCACCTCACAATATGGAATAGAATTGTCCTCACAACACCCCGTAAGGTAAGGTGGTGCTATTATTTCCACTTTTAGAGGAAGGAGGTGAGGCATAGGGAGTCTAACTGATATGCCCAACACATGGAAAATCGGTGATAGAGCAGGGACTCGAACCCAGATTGGCAAAAGCCAAGGTTAGTCTAAAGCCTAATCACGAGACCATCCTCCTCCATTCTTCTCTTTAATTTGAAATAAATATTGATGATTATAGTGTTTTGGATGTGCAGGTTGCTACATTTTATAATAAAATATCTACAGCTCTTTATAAAAAAAGAATAGATTAAAAGAATTACTTGTATCCTATTTGTTTTCATTCTGAAGTTATAATTAGGAGTTTATCATATTCCCATTTCTTGAGTTAGGAGAATATTTTCTAATCAGACAGAATTCATACATCTCAGTCATGTATATAAGGTTTATACCTACATCTTATGAAGATGATCAGATAAATGTATAAGAAGCATTGATAACACACAAGGAGTATTTGATAACATTTGAAACTAAAATTAAGAAAATTGGAATACCTTTTGTTACTACATAGTCCCATTTAAAAAAAAATCAAGAAAGTCATTAGAAATACTGAGATATATTAAGATTAAATAGTAGTTCCTCTGATCTATTTAAGGAATTGCCAATGATTTTTTAGAAGAGAAATAAGAATTTATGTCTTACTGATTCTATTGATTACATAAAAACAAATCATTTGTCATCTGGTCCTTGTCCCAGGAGTTTTGCTTGTTTACCATGAAGTAATTGTGGTGGTGCTTCTTAAAGAAACAAAGGGTAAATAAGCACCCATCTCCAACTCAAAATCAATGGCAGTTGGATGCCTAGCTCGCATTTGTAGCTTTAAAAATCTTCCACTGTAACAATACTTTAAAAGTAGCTACTTTAATCATCCATTAATTGATTGGAAAATCTCTATTGATATATGATAACATTTGATATACTCATATGACCTTGTGGCTTGTCATATGTGAGAGAGACCGGGAGACCTTTGAAACAATGAATTACTAAGATAAATCTGAAATAAGGATGGATGATATCACTTCGCCTCTTGCTAGACACTTTATAGATAAAATTCAGTCTGTTACTATACTGTGTTTAGTTTGGATTGAACATATTTTTAGATCACATTGAAGTGGAGATGGATACCACTACCCTTACTCATATTACATAGTTTCTTACTTTGTAAGTAGTCCCCATTGATTTTGGGGAGTAAGATAATGCTCAATGTTAGTGAGGGTGGCATAATTCCAATTTTTGTCCCTGCTTGGACTGAATGAAGATAATTCATTGAATTCCTTTTGAGGAAATAGATTAATGTATTTGTTATAAAATGAGCAATAGTCCCGCAAAGGCTATATTGAACCAGAGATGATGAAGGCCATGTGTGTTGTACATCCTGGTGGGATTCTCCCCCCTCCACCCTTCCAGGGGCAATTTACATTTTTTCCTCTCTTAAGTGAGTGTTTCTTATTCCATTTAGCTATATTGTTTTCATTGACTATTCTCTGTGATTTAGAAAATATTCATTTTCTAACCTCAGTCACACTAAGACTGTCGTTGCTTGCGTATTGCATAAAGCCACTACATACAACCTGTGAAACATCATCTTGTGTGTGATTTTAACCCTTCCAATTCTTTTTGACATGTCAATTAGTATTAACCTCTGCTATCATTCCCTTCTATCTTCCACCTAGTCCATGATCCCATTATAACAGGCCAGTGGTGTATGAAGTACATTTAGATAACCCATGTAATAACCTATTCTTATCCTCCTTAATCCTAGCCCCTGGCTTCTCGTATTTGTTCAATTTACTTGTTGCATATCAATTTAAATTACGTTGTTAGATCTTTGCAACAGGAACTGTGTTCTCCTTTGCCTAGCATGAGGGACCATGATCCTGATTGGGGCCACTAGGTGCTATGACAAAACAAATAATAATAAACAACAATAATCTATAACTCTAACGGAGCACAATACAATAGGACCATCCTTAAGTGCAAACAAATGTTTTGCTTCTTAAGCTACACACTTCTGCAGCATTTCTAGTATTATGCGTGTGAAATTAGCCATATACTAACATGGGAGCCTAGGAGCCATCAAACTGGATGATAAGTTGAGGTTTTTCCTATGTTTAAAGTTTACTAATGCTTTAATACAAATCCATGGATGGAGCAGAAAACAAGAACTTTTCTAGCTAAAACTTCCTTGTGATACTATGACAACAAGACAAAGAGAAAGGAAGCATTTTTGTTTCTCCAAATTTAGACTGGCATTCTTAGGCCACCTCTTCACTTACCAGTAGATCAGTGCAGCGGTGTTAATTTAGGGGGTCTACTGAAGACCAGCTAAATCGATGGCAGAGCGCTCTCCGGTTGACTCCAGTACTCTAGCTCCCTGAGAAGAGTAAGGGAAGTCGGCAGGAGATCATCTCCCATCCACACAGCGTGGTGTAGACACTGCGGTAACTTAGGTCGACTTACCGTGGTAGTGTAGACAAGCCCTTAAACTCCTTAGTACTTTGGAAGTGTGGAGGTTGCTATGAGTGGAGGAAAGTAATATCATGCCAGTTCAGCAAGGTATCAAGTGTAAACAAATTAGGAAATTTCAAAGCTGCTTATCTGGATTCAAAAAAAGAAAATAAATTGAATGTGGGTTATTTAAAATTTGGTCACGCATTAAGTAAACAAGGCTAGGTAAATGTGTACAGCATCTGCAAACATGTACAATATTTTAAAAACATTTTTCTTTTTTAGCCAAATATTTGCTCTATTTAATAGCTGTCTATTTACTTAGCACATGAAATAATTGTTCAGCTCTTCCTTTTTTAAACACAGGATTTTAGAAAGATGAGTTTACATTAAGAAAAAATCAGCTTTACCTACACCATGCTAAATTGTTTTAAAATAACGATGCCAACCTAACAATATAGTCCGGTGGCTTGAAGCTTTTAATATACAGTCAGACACCTCTAAACTCTTCGGAGACCTTTTTATGCCATTAATATGCTCAGTAAATTAAGTTATTACAATAGGCTAGCCCAAAACTGTATCAAGATATCTCACTTTTATCTGATCCTTCACCAGAAGCATATACTGTATTTCTGTTTTCTTTCCAAAGCAGAGCCACTGAAAAGCTGTGGATTATTGGGAAATCTTATACAATTGAGATGTCACATTTTCAAACTATCTGGAGAAACAACCAGTGGTTCAAAAGGTGATATTTAACTTAAAATAGAAACCACCCTTGAATTTTTAGATCTTCAAGTGACTTGGCTGAGCTTCCAAATCAAACAGATACAAGTGTATATTTTCCACCTGAAATATAGCCTTAAGATGAATTCTTGTTCATGTTTATGGGAAACATTTCTGCTTCCATAAGGACATCCAGTTAATTCAAGAGGTATGCTTTTATAAACAATATGCTCAGTCCGTAAGCAGAAATACAAGTAAGTACCTCTCAGAGCAAAGATTCCTCTTGAAAAACTAATATATATTGGAGAGACCATACAGTACTTCTCATATACTTGAAGTGTACTAGAATCGCTATAGCATATCAAACTATTTTTTCCTTTTATTAAGGTCATCTGTTGACTTTAACACTTCAGTTTTATTATCTAAGATCACTGAGGACTGAATTCTCTATTCCTGACTTGACAAAAATTTCCACCTAAATCAATGCTTGGGCAAAGCTGGCTGAATATCATATAACAGTATAAGTTTACATGGTGACCTGCAAACGTCACCATGGGAAATCCTGTCCCCTCCCACAGGGGTCTGAACACAGAAGAGTATTGGTGGAACACACTTCAACACAGGGCAAGAGGATAACTCTGTGCCTCAAAGCTCAGGGAGAGTTTGGTATTGCTGATTTAACAGCTGATCCTCCACTCCCCAATAGCCCTGATCACCTTGTGACTTGTGTCTGTGGTGAAGGATCATTGATAAATAAAAATAAAACACAATCCTTCTAGTCACATAGAATCAGAGGAATACTGGGGAAAAATCACTTAGGTCACTTCCTAGATGATCCCTTTCTGCTAGTGCAGGATTGAAGGTTAAGTGCATTGTCTCATGGTTTTGGGGGCCTGAGTCATGAGGTTAGAGTGCTTGTGGTTGGCCATAATGCATTTGTGCTCATTTCAACAAATTACCTAGCTGGGAGAAATCCCTCACATAGTTCAGTTTCTTATACCCTTTAATCCTGTTGAGGATGTCAACAAAGATGGTGGCAATGGGAAGATTTTATCTAGCTATTTTGATATCCCCTTTTTATAGTCTCAGGCCCCAATCCTTCAAAGAGTTCTTTATTCTTGCAATAAACTCCAGTCATAAATCAGACCCATAGAGCTCATCACAGGATCAGAACCTAAGTGTTTGCTTAAATTACTGAGTTCCAGTCACTGGACAGGGGGCAGATTGTGTGAATGTGATAGGAAATGCAGGTCACTGTCAATATGAGTGTACGATGAATGAGAGCAAATAGGTACAATATGTATATTTATTTTGATAATTAGCTTATATTTTCTTTTATTTTGTGGCATGTCTTGCAGTAATCGTGAAATATGCAAGTCATACTTTGTTTGAGAGACTCACTGGATTAAAAGGATATCTAAAAGGCACTGTACCAAGGCTTAAGAAGGCTTGATTTGAGAAGGAATTGTTTAGTTTCTCTGAGGAAGAATAAATAATTAAAAGAGTCTGACTACATAGCTAATATTACAGTACGTAGATACACAACCCAGGGAGGCTTGGTGTATAATGCATTAATTTATGTGCTGTTTAAAGGTACCTTATCTTTTGGTTTTGTTATTTGTAAGTTAGACTGTGTATTTGCTTAGGCAACAGCATGCCCAGCAAGAGCTGGAAAGCTGATACTCTTACTGGGAATCCAACTTGCAATTTGGAGCTCTCAGGTAGAGAGAGGTGGTCGGAAGCCGGGGTTCTTTTTCTATATGGGTGGGAACCATGAACTTTGACCTTCATTCCCATCATCCTCTAGGAAATGTAATTACATAACTACATGTTGCTGGAGGTTTTATTTACATTTTGGGTGACAAACATAATTTTGCAATCTTCTTTTCTTTTTAACCAAAGGGTGGTGATGGGTTTGCAGCAAATGTGTTATAGGGATATCTTTGAATGCAGAATACACATACTCTTTTTTATTTGGAAGGCTGAGTTGACCAGAGAGGGCAGTCCTATTTTAGAAACGAATGTAGCAGAGCGCTTAAGGATGGACTTTAGTACGCGCTTATTTAATGAGGCAATTAAGCACATGTTTAACTTTAAGCACATGTTTACTTCCCTTTGAAATCAATGGGATTTAAGGAAGTGCTTAAAGTTAAGTGTGTGCTTAAGTGCTTTGCCAAAAATGGCTGCACTTAAGCAGGTATATAAATGCATTGCTGAATCAGGGCATGACACGGTTCTGCTAAGCTACATGTAACAGGGCAGCCCAGAAGAAGTTTAATTCTAGAAGTAGACTCTAGGCCAGAAGTATTAATGCTAGCTTGTGCTGCAGAGTAGTAGTTAATTTCTTGGCTGTAGGATTGGATACTAAAAATGTATATTTTTTGTCTTTACCATTTGTTTTCTTAATTTTTAAAAAAAGTTTCCATATAACTCTTTCCTGCCTCTTTAATGAGCCTTTCCAATATCTCTCAGGTGCCACTACCTTAACAGATGCTGCTAGATTCTGTGATGTGAGCACCTCGCCTGTAGGGATGGACTGAGACCACCAAATATTTTGCACATGCTATCAAAGACCTATCAGTTGGTAATGGCTCTGGGGCATTAATTACTTGAACCAGTGACTGAGAAGGTAGATCCCTTGAGTCTTTAATTCATGTCAAGTGAAAACATATGAGTGGCCCTGATCTGAAAGGTTAGTCAGTTCCAAACTTTCCTAGCAGCATTCACCAACCTTTTTATGTAGCTACACAATAAAAAGCTAGGATATTTATTTCCTTTGGCCTATATACTGACCTTCCTATGTAACACTCTACAGAAGGGAAGCACCTACTGACACAGTTCCGTTGCTTTAGGATAGCCACCAGATCAACCCATCACCCCTTTGGGACCAGTGGACTGATGCAGTTCCAAAGAAGAGGGTAATGTAGCTGTGATTTTTCATGTTGCCTTTTTTAAGAGTAGGGGATCTGCGCAC
The DNA here is from genome assembly GCF_015237465.2 of Chelonia mydas. NCBI lineage: Eukaryota > Metazoa > Chordata > Testudines > Cheloniidae > Chelonia > Chelonia mydas. Next base: position 76,568,289 of record NC_057850.1, on the reverse strand, counting down.
AAAGTATCATGATGCCTACAAAAGGTTAGTGGAGACCCCACAGATTTGAGGCTTCCTTGGCTTCTGCACAGTCCCCACTCTGTTACCTAGCAATCAGGGGCTTCTAAGTTTGTGGTGATGCCACTGACAGTCTACTCACTAGCCACATACCGACACTCCATCCATGGTGGATGAAATGCTCTGGAATAGGAGTCCTGGCTGCTATGAGCAATAGTAAATAACATTACAATGCACTTAACCTTCAATCCTGCACTAGCAGAAAGGGATCATCTAGGAAGTGACCTAAGTGATTTTTCCCCAGTATTCCTCTGATTCTATGTGACTAGAAGGATTGTGTTTTATTTTTATTTATCAATGATCCTTCACCACAGACACAAGGTGATCAGAGATGATGGAATGCTATAGAGCCGTGCTGTACCATAGCAGCTCAGAATGCAAGAACAATGAAAATGTATTTCTCTTCCTTGCCTCACTGCGTTCTTTCTAAAACTTCCCTTTTCTTTGTCTGTAACATTGCCAGCATACATTAACTGCTACTTCAGTCTGCAGCAGGAGAAATTTGCAATTATTGTCACAGAAGGTTTAATATATTTTAAGGCAGCTCTGCTGTCCACAAAAGGGCTTTGAACAGGAGGTTGTAAACTAGAGATGCTCCATTTATCTTACCTATGACAAGGAGTAAAAATTTAGGAATTCCCAAGTGCCACTGATGACTGCTGTAGCATCCTGTAATTAAAGGCTGCATTACATTTGGATGGTAGTGGTGAACATTGCTGTTTGAAGACTACAGCCAACACAGTATCTTAATTGAACTGTTAAAAAAAAACCCATAGGGGATCAATAAAAGGTAAGATTTGTTAGAATTAAGATGTTAAATAAAAGAACATGCAGGCTGGAAGCAATGGAATCTTTATGCCTCACTTGGTGGGAAGCCAAGAGCTTCTGAAATCAGTCAGTACATTTTATTTTTGGCATGGGTAGGAGATACTGGCTCAGGTATAATCTGAGCCTCTAGAACTTTTCACAAGGTTTGGGGAACAGAGGCTTTTGAAAGCTCCTTATTGGTTTTCCTTTGATCTGAGCAATTCCTAGAAAGGCAGGAGGTGGAAGCATTAGTGCTATTTTCTTTCTTTTGTCAGGCCTTACCTTCAGTGAACCGCTGCAAGAGAGGTGCCTGGAGCAGCCCTGAGAGCCCCTACGGTGACTGTACGTCAATGTCAGCTTTTTAACCAGTAGCCTGTTTTCAGCTTGAACTAATTTCTCATGCTTCCTTCCCCACTCCTACCACCTTGAGAGGACAGCTACGGCCCCATGTCCTGCTTCAACAGACATCTGAAGTCTTCCTGTGGTATTTTCATGTGTCCCACAGTTCTTACCAAAGCTGTGATCTGAATATCACAGCAGAGATCAGAGCCACAGAAGTCTGAGAGGCTGGTAGAGCAAACTAATACAGTAACAGCATTACACTGTAGTCCTGAGATTTCTGTTTCCTGATAAGATGTAAAAATCTTTCTATCAAGACTGTGTAAAGGGCAGGAGGGTTAGTACTGCTTTCTCCATTAAAAAGTGGCTGTGGTGTATCTCAATTCTTTGTATTCTCAATTGTATTATTATAATCTCAATCAACAACATTTGTTGTCCTTGAGATGAGACTTGGCAGGTGAAATCTCATGGGTATTGATTGATTTAGGGGCAAGTTAGGGGGCGATTCAAAATCTGGCTTATGATGTAAAGTTAGCTTCAACCTTACCTACAGATTTCAGAGTAGCAGCCGTGTTAGTCTGTATCCGCAAAAAGAAAAGGAGTACTTGTGGCACCTTAGAGACTAACCAATTTATTTGAACATAAGCTTTTGTGAACTACAGCTCACTTGGATGAAGGGAGCTGTAGCTCACGAAAGCTTATGCTCAAATAAATTGGTTAGTCTCTAAGGTGCCACAAGTCCTCCTGTTGTTCTTACCTACAGAGGGACTACAGGAACTGGTGCTCCATAGTTAAAAAACAATAGGTCAGATTCACCACTTTGCATAGCTCAGGCAAAGAAAAGCAGGTGGAATATACTAGTGAATCTGGTCCTGTACTTAAATAATAGTATGGATCTGACTACCTGCACTCTTTCAGTGCCTTTCACTGGAGGCTCTTAAGTGGCTTTGCCATCATTAATACAGATTTTAGGTGCCTACCTGTAGGGATCACTCAGCGTTGTTAAGATCTTTCTGTTGGTTCCTACGGTAGCATCTACATAAGATTCTTTTTTATTTTTGCCCCAAATTTTCCACTGTTGCTACCACCAGTGGAGCTGATACAGTGGGAACAACAATGAGAGAGCATTGATGTAGGCACCCTTCCTCAATGCAGTTGGGCATGACACAGTGGCAAAAATGTCAGAAGCAGTCAATACCTTGCTTACATTAAATTTGCTATTTAACTGCTGGTAGCAATGGTGGGAAACTTTGGTAACAATCCTAGAATACATACGGCCTGAGTCTCAGTACTTCATAACTGTTGGCAGGGCTCTCTATATTGTGGGCTCCCTGTTATGGAATGTATTCCTTTTTTCAACCCATCAGAGCAAATTCTGGTGACCTTTGGGAACAACGTAAGGCCCATTGATTTTATTCAGCATTCATCTGAATGATTTTATTTTGCTTTTCATGTTTGGTTTTGCAGGCTTGTTCTCACTAATATGTGTTATGCGTTTTAATCTATGTTGATGAAGTGCCTGGCTGTCATGGAGGTCTTACACAAATTAGTAAATTAAATAATATATGTTGGTGTATCTGTGATATTCATAAAAGATGCAATAGGAATTTGCCCCATAACATGATCTAGCCAAGAATATACCTACAATTCCTTAGCAAATACCTGGTGAAACCAAACCCCCCAAAGAATTGCAATGTATGTCATAAGATATCCTGAAAACACACCTGGCTTCTTCAGTAAGGGAGGGGTACATTTCTACACCTCAATTATTCACGCATACTCATTGAAAACACACTTCTTGAGTGAAAGGTATTTCACGTGCAAAGTTTGCTAGAATAATCAATTCAGATGCATAAATAAAAGGAAGCTCTCTGCCTATGTGAAATTGTTTTATATCTTTCAGCTAACTCTGATGTAAATGTGAAATCCAGCAGTCAGAGACCTCATGTGGATTTGTGTCTGTGAGTCCATAAAACAATGAATGGCTTATACTTATCCATATATATTGTTTAGTTCTTTGTGGTGGATATTGTATTTTTCAGTTAATAAGTCATTTGAAGATAATTCAATGTACTTTATTAATGTTAGACTAGTTTTAATTTTATTTAATGGATTTATACTGTCGGAGAAAATAACACCAAAAACAACGAGGAGATGTCTGCATTTTGTTGTACAGCATGCCCGTTAGTGAAATAAAAGGCATGCCACAGTCTAGCCTGTCCACTTAGGCATGCTACACCCAAAAAGCCAGCTTGTAATAAACCTTTCAGTGCACTGAAAGGCATGCTACAAAACGCTGTGGTGTTCCAACTGCAAAATGTTACCATACAATACAGATTGATAGGGTATATAGTGTTGCTGAGTTACATGGAATGTGTGATTGCAGGATTTGCTAATAGGTTGAGAGAAATGGGGGTAAACATTATGACCCCTTTGCACTGCTCAAACAGTTGAAAGGGGCTGTACAACTGCCCCAGATGAGCAGCTGGGAAATCCCCAGCTAGTGCAGAGCTGTAAGCCAACTCTTCCTGGCATCGCACCTTGTGGGTTGTGCTGGCCAAAGAAGGGAATATGGCTGGAGCCCGCTGGGTGCCAGTAGTACCTGTCTGTCATAAAAGCCCCTAGCAGTTTGTTGCAAGTTTCATAGATTCATAGATACTAAGGTCAGAAGGGACCATTATGATCATCTAGTCTGACCTCCTGCACAACGCAGGCCACAGAATTTCACCCACCCACTCCTGCGAAAAACCTCTCACCTATGTCTGAGCTAATGAAGTCCTCAAATCGTGGTTTAAAGACTTCAAGTAGCAGAGAATCCTCCAGCAAGTGACCCATGCCCCATGCTACAGAGGAAGGCGAAAAACATCCAGGGCCTCTGCCAATCTGCCCTGGAGGAAAATTCCTTCCTGACCCCAGATATGGCGATCAGCTAAACCCTGAGCATATGGGCAAGATTCACCAGCCAGATACTGCAGAAAATTCTTTCTTCGGTAACTCAGATCCCACCCCATCTAATATCCCATCAGAGGCCATTAGGCCTATTTACCATGAATATTTAATTACCAAAACCATGTTATCCCATCATACCATCTCCTCCATAAACTTATCGAGTTTAATCTTAAAGCCAGATAGATCTTTTGCCCCCATTGCTTCCCTTGGAAGGCTATTCCAAAACTTCACTCCTCTGATGGTTAGAAACCTTCGTCTAATTTCAAGTCTAAACTTCCCGGTGGCCAGTTTATATCCATTTGTTCTTGTGTCCACATTGGTACTGAGCTTAAATAATTCCTCTCCCTCTCCGGTATTTATCCCTCTGATATATTTATAGAGAGCAATCATATCTCCCCTCAACCTTCTTTTAGTTAGGCTAAACAAGCCAAGCTCCTTGAGTCTCCTTTCATAAGACAAGTTTTCCATTCCTCGGATCATCCTAGTAGCCCTTCTCTGTACCTATCCAGTTTGAATTCATCCTTCTTAAACATGGGAGACCAGAACTGCACACAGTATTCCAGGTGAGGTCTCACCAGTGCCTTGTATAATGGTACTAAAACCTCCTTATCCCTACTGGAAATACCTCTCCTGATGCATCCCAAGACCGCATTAGCTTTTTTCACAGCCATATCACATTGGCAGCTCATAGTCATCCTATGATCAACCAATACTCCAAGGTCCTTCTCCTCCTCAGTTACTTCTAATTGATGCGTCCCCAGCTTATAACTAAAATTCTTGTTATTAATCCCTAAATGCATGACCTTACACTTCTCACTATTACATTTAATCCTATTGTTGCAAACTATTACTCCAGTTTACAAGGTCATCCAGATCCTCTTGTATGATATCCCTGTCCTTCTCTAAATTGGCAATACCTCCCAGCTTTGTATCATCCGCAAACTTTATTAGCACACTCCCACTTTTTGTGCCAAGGTCAGTAATAAAAAGATTAAATACGATTGGTCCCAAAACCGCTCCTTGAGGAACTCCACTAATAACCTCCCTCCAGCCTGACAGTTCACCTTTCAGTTCTGACCTCAATAAGGTAGCTTTCCTTGCTGATCCCTCCCATCTTCCACTCCCTGTATGCTTTCTCCTTTTTCTTAATCATTTCTCTGAGATGCTTGCTCATCCAGCTTGGTCTACAACTCCTGCCTATGAATTTTTTCCCCTTTCTTGGGATGCAGGCTTCCGATAGCTTCTGCAGTTTTGATTTAAAATAATCCCAGGCCTCCTCTACCTTTAGATCTATAAATTCTTCTGTCCAATCCACTTTCCTAACTAATTTCCTTAATTTTTGAAAGTCAGCCCTTTTGAAGTCAAAAACCCTAGTTGCAGATTTATTTTTGTTAATCCTTCCGTTCAGTTTGAACTGAATTAGCTCATGATCACTTGAACCAAGATTATCCCCTACAACCATTTCTTCTATGAGGTCCTCACTACTCACCAAAACCAAATCTAAAATGGCATCCCCTCTAGTTGGTTCAGCAACTACTTGATGAAGGAATCCATCAGCTATCACATCTAGGAAAATCTGAGCCCTATTATTATTACTAGCATTCGTCCTCCAGTCTATATCTGGGAAGTTAAAGTCTCCCATGATCACACAGTTTCCATTAGTATTTACTTTATTTAAAACATTAAAAAGGGCTCTATCCATATCCAAATTAGATCCCGGCAGTCTATAGCACACCCCAAGCACTATCCCAGGGGAGGCTCTAATAGTTTTCTTCCCCAATGTAATTTTTGCCGACACGGACTCTGTCTTATCCATTCCACCACCTTTACCTTTATTTCGGTCTTTCCTAAACAGCACATACCCTTCAATACCTGTAGTCCAGTCATGACTACTATTCCACTATGTTTTTGTTATCCCTATAATATCTGGTTTCACTTCCTAGACCAGTAGCTCTAGTTCCTCCATTTTGTTACCTAGGCTCCTTGCATTGGTGTACAAACATCTTAATTTTTGCTGTTTGGCCTCACTCACATTCTGCACCCTATTAGGCATGGTCATTCTACAGCCAGTATAACCTATTAGACTGGAATCCACACTGCCATTCCTCCTTATATACATTCTCCTACCCACGGCTGTACCCTTTCTTACTTTGTTTTCTTCCCTCTCAATGCCACTATTTCCTTCCCTACTCAGATGAAGTCCATCCCGAGAGAACTGTCCTCTGTCCATGAATGCCTCCCAGTGGCCATACATCCCAAAGCCCTCCTTATAGCACCACTGCCTAAGCCATCTGTTGATAGTCATAATCTTGTCACATCTTTGTTGCCCTTCTCTAGGAACAGGCAGAATCCCACTAAAGATCACCTGAGCCTCGACTTCCTTAAGCGTCTTCCCCAGCCTACCACAGTCTCCCTTAATACTTTCCAGCGAGAATCTAGCCGAATCATTTGTTCCCACATGAAGGATAATTAGGGGATTCTTTCCTGCTCCCTTTAGGATCCTTTTCAACCTCAGGTCTACATCCCTTATCTTAGCACCTGGAAGACAGCATAGCCTTCTATTCTCTGGATCAGCTCTGGTTACAGGCCTGTCTATTCTTCTCAGTAAAGAGTCCCCGATCACATATACCTGCCTTTTCCTGGTGACAGTGCTGTTCTCCAGTCTATCCCCTGTTCCCTCTGGCTGCAAGTTCTTTCCATTCCTATTCTCCCTTGTAATCCTCTTCAACCCATCCTGTATCCTCCTGGGGCTCATATTTGGTGTAGTCTCCGTTGACTCTTCCTCTTTTCCTAAGGACTAGCCGCTCTTCTCTTCTTCCTTGCCTTTCCACCTTCAGTGATTACCTGCTCAGCCCCTTCTTCATTTTCCAACTCTGCAAACCTATTCTTGAGCTCTATTTCTAGCTCATGATCACTTGAACCAAGATTATCCCCGACAACCATTTCTTCTATGAGGTCCCTACTAGCCCGTCTTTTCCTCTGCCTGGTTCTTTTAGTCACATGCTTCCACTGACCACTTTCCTCACCCAGTCTCCCCTCAGAATTCCCCAGTCCCGCTTCCATCTGCAAGTCTGATCTTTTCCCTTCAGATACCTCATGTCTTCATGTCATGCTCCATAATCTGCCCGAACCCCTTTCTAAACTCAACCAGTCTTTCCACCTGCATCTCCAAACCTCGGATCTTTTCCTCCATCAGCTCTATCAGACGGCACTTCATGCACACAAAACTCTTACCAGGTATCCCCTCCAGGATCTTGTACATACCGCAGCGTCCACATCCAGTCATCTTCATTGTGTCTTCTGCTACATGGGTCACTCCCGCTGCTGCCTCTGTATCTGTCATAGCCTCCCCACCTAAATCCTGTTAAATTGGGAAACACAAACCACACCAAAACACCACCACCCACAGCAAAAACAAACCCCAAACAAGCACCACAAGACAAACTCCCCTTTCAAACTCCCCTGTTTACAGCTCTGGTTGCTGGCTCCTGTACTGCTGCCTGACTGGCTGGCTCCCTTTTAGGACCCTTAGTCAGAGAAGCCCCGCCCCCTAATCAGGGCTCAGCTTCTCTCCCAGCACAAAGCCCCTACAAGCCTGTACACATACAAATACTACAAATACAAAACCAAATACAAATACCTCCTCCTCCAACAGAGCTCCCACTCAGACTCCCCTGTTTACAGCTCTGTTTGCTGGCTCCTGTGCCGCTGCAGCTGTCTGTGCCACTGCCTGACTGGCTGGCTACCTTATTAGACTGCTATAAATCGTAACAGGGGATGAACTCGTGTCCAGCTGCCCTGGGGATCAAGGGAGCACAAAAGTGACACATTTTAGTCAATGTTACCAGTGAGGCCCCAGAATAGATAGGAAGTGCACTCTGAATAGAACAGGAATAATGAGGCACGTGGTAAATTGAAAATGCATAGGGTAAATTGAAAATACATGGGTACATATCTGGCCAAAATATGGATATGAAAGTCTCCTGCCCAGTTAGATTTATACACACAGATCTGACAAAGCGTGCAGAGTAATGGTATAACACATCCTCCCTTTAGGACATGCTGCGAGGCCACACATTTTTCTAGTTTTCTCTTGAACTACGTTTGGAGAAATGATGAGCCCGGCAATTCTTTGATATGTGTCTGAGCCTGGGCTGGCACAAATCCTGAAGTACAGAGGAATACACAGATGGAAATGTTAAACTTTTCCAAACCTCAAAAAAATTGCAGTGGAAGTTGAGGACTGTTCTTATTTTAGCTGATCTGATTAACCTATTTCTTTGAAGTACTTAGGTTGGTATCTGATCTTAAAATCAATGTTAAATTCTGTGTTCTTACATCTGTCTGTCTGCTATGGGTTTTGGTGTTCATTATATCCAAACATTCCATGTTCTTCCAGGGGGGTTCCTTCAGCAGCGGAGGAAACCTAGAGGTTTTCCCTTCAGAGTCATTTCTGAGTAGTTCCATTGGGGACAGCGTGTTCCTCCTGGCAAGAATTAAAGGGTTTGACCTTCGAACTCATGGATCTCTCAAGCTCAGCATGAATTGCAGAAGATCTAATAGTAAGACAGCATCATTCACATGGAGTCCCTGTACCTCCATATTGTCTTCAGCACTGGGCTCCCTACTTTCTTGGAAGAATGGATCCCACTGGAGCAATGGTGCAGGGAATGGCTGTCCCTGGAACATCTGTGAAAGGGAAGGTTCCATAGTATGGAAAGGAGCTGAACAAAAGGCTAGGCAAACAGAGGCTGTATTTGCTTTTGCATCCATACCTGCTGGCTATAGGGTGGAGTGTGCCTGTTCTGCCCTCTGCCTATATGTCAATCTTTGGATTCCTAGAAAGCCTCTTAAGGTCTGGAGATAGTATCAGTGTGGACCGAAGGACAGTGCCTCAGATGTTGCTCCCTATTCTTTCCAGAAAAAGCGGAGATATCAGATGATCCTGCAGGAAGGATTTCCCAAATTTGGTTACAAAGCAATTTTGTCTCTGAAATTCCTGAGACGAGGTGGGTGAGGTAATATGTTTTAATGGACCAACTTCTGTTGGTGAAAGACACAAGCTTTCGAGCTGCACAGAGCTCTTCTTCAGGTCTGAAATTCCTGGCACAGTGTGTACGTATCTTTTCAGCATGTGAAATGTTGGTGTTAAAGTACAAAGGAGATGAGAAGTCATTAGTGGAGATGCCCAGCAGGTGTTTTTTAAAGTTAAAGGAGTTGGCTTTTTTTTTAACTTTAAAAAAAAATATCAAAAGGCAAAGCTTATATCAGACTAAGTGCTGCAGTCTCAGAGCTTGAAAAAGGTCATTGTTAAAAATGCAAGACTTTTCTTAGCGAGAAAGTCATGAAAAAATTCCCTGCCTGAGTCATTGACAAACTATTTTTTCATCACTTTTATGTTTAAAAGGTGTCAACCAATTCAAGTTATTTTTGGTATAAAAATAAAAAAAATAACATCAGGAATGAAAACGAATTCAGGAAAGACTTAGTCCTGCCGCACTCCGTGCATCACAAACTGCCACCGAAGTCCCTGAAAACATTGGATGAACCAGGAATTCAAAATAAGGCCTCAGATTTCAACAGGACACCAATTATGATGTTTGAGTTATAGAGCACTTGTCTTCCCCTCTTCCTGCCTTGGAAATAGTTTTTGTGTGAATTTAGTGCACCTGAAAGATGCCAGAGTAACAGCCTGCCCTGGAAGATGAAGGCTTCTGTTTATCCACAAAACAGAGAACAAGCAGCAGCTGCGCAAGCTTCCTTGTGCAGCCTCTGCCCAGTTCTGGAGCGAAAACCTCTAAGGACAAGAGGGTAGTTGTGTCTTTTTCCCTCAATGCGGCAATAATATATGAAGAAACCATACGGGCACGGTGGGTCCAAAGAACCATGTTTACTAAATACAAAAAACATGCAAAACCTCATTACATATACACATTGCAGCTTTGGCTGGTTTATAAAACGTAACACATAGTGAGCACCACTAAACTGTTTAAAGGGATACTACCCAATTCTTAAACACTACAATAATTTAGTCTTCATGCTCATTCAATCTTTGACCTGTCTATTGATATTGCAATACAGGTGTCCTCCATTACCAAATGAGTTGTATTATGAGATGTCCACAGAGGAAATCCACTCAATATTAGCAACAAAAAAAAAGTGTTATTAAGGGAAATGCAACCATATCCTGGACTAGAGTAGTGCTATCTGTTGGTATCACTTAAATTACAGATATAGGGTTAGATTCACCCTTACACTCCAGCTGCTTTGGCTACACAACACAACCATGAAGCCAGCCAGTTATACCAGGTGTGTTTTGCTTTGCATTACTGGAGAGCAAAAAAGCAGTCAGAATGTATTGGTGAATCCAGCCCACAGTTTTTAGGTCCCAATTCACAAGCATGTGCCTAACTTTAAACAAGAGAGTAGTTCTACTGGCTTCAAGCCTAGCATAACTGTCTGAGTGTTGTGTCACCAAAGCAGCAGGAGTACACTGGTGAATCTGGTCATCAGTACGACTACTCCATGCTTAAGTACCTTGGTGATTCAGGGCAGCATTCACTCTTCTTTGTACCTAATTCACACTTTCAATGGAAACCGCCAGTAGCTAGAATATAAAGTACTGCTCCACTGAAACCCTCTGGATACATTATAAAACATGAACACCACTTTTTTTGCAATTCTGTAAACAAGAGTAAGACAAAATTAATGGGCATCACTGGAATTACTGTATATTTTCAACAACATATGCTTCAGGGGATATTGACATTTGCCAACTAACAATTAATCACCCTGAAACATCTCATTTTGGACATATGGGAAGGTGATAGCAGCATGTGAGCTGCACAACTGCTAAAGAAATCTGTTATTATAGATGTCAGTCTGAATTATAGGTGATGTGGCAGTGAGGGGTTACCTAGAACCAGTTGCTACTGGGTATTGTTAAATTGATCACATTTGCATCCCCATCTTTATTGAAAGGGTCAGTAAGACCCTCCCACATCAGCTATTTTGTAATCAATAAACTTGTATCTCATTATATAGTATTCTGGCTTCTCTGGACTATATTGCTGTAACTCTTGATGGCTGACAGAACATTAAATGAATTTCCATAAATTTGAGGTGGCTGCATTCTGCCTCTGGTAGAAAACCTCAGCAAGCAGGATGGGGAAAAAAGGAGGGACTGGTACATTTTAAACAAAACTATAGAGATAATTGAAATAGGAGGTATGGTTAAATAATGGATATACTTCTTGATTTTGCAAAAAGAAAAGGTACTCCTTTTCTTTTTGCGGATACAGACTAACACGGCTGCTACTCTGAAACCTTGTTTATTTTGCTGGATTTCCAGCTCCCAAATCACTTAGAAGTAAATGGGTGGATTCCTTCTTTCCTTCCTTCCTTTCTTTCTTTCTTTCTCTCTTTCTTTGGTAGCATGATGGTATGTTGTTCACTTGTATTGAGCGTATTACACCCGGGCACTTGTGCTAGCTTCCTTCCTTCCTATAAAGATAACGAAGACTTAGTTTCTGTAGATGTAGGCCAACATTTTCAAATTTGGTTATAAATCCATATATAGGCACCTAAATAAAATGGCCTGATTTCAAAGGTGCTGAGCACCTACAACTCCCATTTATTTCAGCAAAATTTGTGAGTTTTCAGCACTTCTGAAAATAGGGCCAAAATCCATCCCTTTGCAGGACAGCACAAAAGTACATGCTTAACTTTAATCACGCACCTAAGGCTCATTGATTTAGATGAGACTAAGACTAATTTTAATCCTTAAAATTAAACAGGTTTTTGAGTGTTGCCCTGGACAGAGACACTTTCCAAAATAATTGCCTGAGAATGGATTTAGGCACACAAGTTTGAATATTTAGACCATTTGAAGTCAAAATTTCCTATTTCCTACCTAAATCAATGGGATTAATTATGTGCTCGGAGTTAAGCATGTTTAGGTGGTTTGACGGTTCAAAACCATAATGATATTCATTCTGCTTCACAAGAATAAGTATAAGCTGCATGGTGGGCGAGGACCAACTTCTGTTGGTGAGACAGACATACTTTCGAGCCACACAGAGCTCTTCTCAACCTGCAACGCAGTCACAGATACAAATTGTGTCATTTGCTTAGTGCAATGCCAAACATCTCATACGTGGCCAATAAAGTTTTTTATTTAGTTTTTATGGGACCAATTATTCTTTTTTCCCCTGTCAGATTTAACCTGTCATTTGGAAGCGTCATTGGAACAATGAAATAGGAGGGAGGAGAAAAACCTAAAAACACAGCCCAGTGCACTGTAAAAGTTCCATTTCTCACAAGGACTTTAGGATAAAATCTAATAGCAGGCCACTGCTGGTTTGAATAGGCGAGAGTCTGCTTTCTGTAGTTTGCATACAGAAGATGAACTCATAGTTTCAGAGATATGGGTCTGACAAAATGTTATATGGTATCAATCATATAACACACAGATTTTGGGCTGGAATCACCACTCTGTTATGTTAGTTTTATGCAGGCATGACTCCACTGATTTCAGTGGATGGATGTTGTTCCAAATTTAAGTCCTGATTCACCGCTCTGTTACAGCAGCTTTATGCCAGCATAACACAGTTGTGAATCAGATGTTAAATCTGAAACAACATCTACTGCCACTTCATTTTATTGCAGATCACATGGTGACTGCATGCATAGTTGCTATGTAATTTGTGCTTTGCAGGTGCTGGTAACTTAATTTTAGAAGATAGAAATAATCCTGGACATGTTTGGTAATTACTATGTTAATAACAGAGTAATTGCACTGTTATTTCTTGCCTACAAATTACATAGTAGTTGCACTTGGAATTACCATAAAAATGAAAAACTTCTTCAGTAGATGCCAGTGAATGATTGCTTTATAATTACAATATAATTACTTGGTTATTGGTGTCTGGCAAGAGAAAGGATTGCACAAATTTTATATACAGTATTGTACTGTCACAGTTGCCAAAGGTCCCAGGATGTCATTGTCTTGAACAATATCCCTGGAGTCTCACTAAAACCCTTGAAAATATTCTCATTAAAGAGTAAAAAACTGATGTCTGTGAGAGGTGGCCCTGCTCATTGAACAAGTACTTTGTGCTGACAATAAAATACTACTCTACTTAAACTATGGTGACCAGACAATAAGTGTGAAAAATCGGGACAGAGGGTGGGGGGTAATAGGCACCTATGTAAGAAAAAGCCCCAAATATCTGGACTGTCCCTATAAAATCAGGACATCTGGTCACCCTAACTAAAACTAAGGGTATGTTTTCACTACCTGCTGGATCGGTGGGCAGCGATCGATTCAGCAGGGATCAATTTATCGCGCCTAGTCTAGATGCGATAAATCGACCCCCGAGCCCCCTCCCGTTGACTCCTGTACTCCAGCACCACGAGAGGCTCAGGCAGAGTCGATGGGGGAGCGGCAGCAGTCGACTCACCACGGTGAAGACACCACGATAAGTCGATCTAAGTGTAAGCAGGGGAATAGTCCCGCTCTTGTGGGGAACTTTCCTGGCTTCTGCACTACCCTGGTGAAGTGGGCTAGCGAAAGGATCTGAGTCCTCGCTCCCACTTCCTTTACCCAGTGGCCTCCCTGCCCTTGAGGACTCCCCTTCCACTCTCCTGTCTGGCAGAGTCCTCGTAACCCCAACAAGGCTGGGCCCAGGATTCCTGGGGGGTTCGACCCCCAACCCTGCTGTGGTCACCTAGGAAAGGGGCTAGGGTGTCCCCACTCCAGGGTACTCTGTCCGCACTGGGCACTTCTCTGACCCACTGACCATTACATACAATTTAAAGCAAATGCAAGTTATTTAATCAACAATTAATTTTAAAAAGAATAAGGAAAAATGGGAAGGTTAAAGGAAACACATCACCCCACTCTGTGGCAGGGAACACCACAAACAGTGTCTCTGGAATGTCAGGGCAGTTCACAGTCTGTTCCTTGTAAGTCCCAGGCCTCCTTCTCAGGCCCTGGCTGTGCTGCAGGGATGCTGTGGGTTGGACACTCGCTCTGGTGGTGGCCACACGCTCTCAGGCTCTAAGTGGTAGGACCCTTCTTCCCAGTGTCGCCCCCGCCCTGTCGGGGTTACGATCCGAGCCTGGCCTGCGGAGCCTCTTGGCTGAGGTGTCTCCCTGTGCTGGGCCCGCTGCCCAGGGTCCCCCCTCGCTCTCCCCAACTGCTCACTGCACCCAGCTCCAGACCGCTCCAGCCCCAGCTCCACCACTCTGTCTCTGCACTGCTGCTGCTGCTGCTGCTCTGCCTCCAGCTCCCTGGGCTGCTTCTTTGGCCCCTCTGGCTCTGGTTGCTACAGCTCTGCTCCCAGGACAGGTCTGCTCCGCAGGCTGCTTCTGTGACTCTGCTCCCAGCGCTGACCTGCTTCATGGGCTGCTTTTCTGGCCCCCTCTGGCTCTGGTTGCTGCAGCTCTGCTCCCAGGGCAAGTCTGCTCTCTCTGGGCTGTGTCTCTGGCTTTGGGGCTGCAGCTCTGCTCCCAGGACAGGGTCTGCTCTCTCTGGGCTGCTTTTCTGGTCCCTCTGGATCTGGCACAGCTCTGCTCCCCAGCTCAGCTTGGGCCTCTGCTTTCTCCTTAGCTCGGCCCCACGCTGTCTGACCCACGCAAATCCAGCTCACACGGAGGATGGGACCTCCCTGGCCTCCTGACTGTCTGATTAGCCTGCCCGCCCTGTCATTCAGGCTGACCTGGAGCATTGGCCTCTCCCCATTGTTCCTGGGGACTGTCAGTCTCAGGGTCCAGGTTTCCCATAGACCTTTCCCCTTTTAGTACTGGGAGCTAGCCAACCAAAACACCCCCACTAAATGTTAGTAAGGGGGCAACAGTCCCCTTACATAAGTAAACATCGACTTCAGCTACGTTATTCACATAGCTGAAGTTGCGTAACTCAGATCGATCCCTGCCGCCTCCCGCCCCAGTGTAGACCAGGGCTAAGCCTGCTGCAATTGTGGAAGGACTATTCTGCCTCTTCGGTTTGGAGGAGGAAGAGATGGCTCAAGAGGAATAAATCAGTGCATCAGAGTGTGTGGCCCAACACAAGGTGTCACATAAGGGGCTTCCAGCACTAAGCTCCCTGAGACAACCTCATCATGCTCCCCAGCCACAATGATGACTGCTTATTTAATGATGTAGCCTAATCCCCTGTGCCATCATCTGCCTGGCAAGAAGTTGCCCCTTAGAGGATCTTTACAAGTAGTACTTGCCATGAGTTCCAGGGCTTCAGACAGAAACTGTGACTCAGTTCACTTCTCAGGGCTTGGCAACTTGTAGTAATAGCAATAGTTAGCACATAGGGGCTTTAAAGTGCATTTCAAACACTGAAACATTTCATACCTTGTGAAGTCATCTGCTAGGGAACTGTAAGATTTTTGGGTACTTTCCTATCGCTTATACAATTGGGCAACAGCATAAATAAGGCTGGTTCAATTAATTGTCAAGATTTTGATAACCTGAACTCTGCAGAGTGCTAGATCAGAGCTTTATACAAATGGGTGGCATTTTTCAACTGTTCGGAACAGCACTCTTTGCATAAAAATGCAAATATGTTCTATGATTCTTCATGAAAAAAGCAGGAGCATCAGAGAAACTCTGACTTTGTTTTGTCTTTTTAAAATTCAAAAATGTTCAGAAAAAACCTATTTGCTAGTTTGGCATTTTCCCTAGTGGTTATGCAGCTATAATGTCAATGTTCTGACAGGAAAATAATGGAAAATATATTTTCCACTCGATTCAACTTGAATTTGACAGTCCATATAGACAGATGGTGGAATGATTGAATGTAACAGAGGCAGAAAGGGCTGGATTTACAAAGAAACTTGGGCATCACCACGCCTAACTTGTCAGCACTTGTAGAAAATCACTGGGATTCACAAAGACTAAGTTTGGTACCTAGACTTCCTATACAATGAATGGGGAGAGATCGGAGCCTCAGAAGGGGATTTACAAAAGCCAGCACCCTTGGCGGCTCCTTGCCTAAACTGGCCAATTGGAGATGCTAAGTTAAAGGGTGTGTGCTAATCCCCACCCCTCTTCCTTTGGGGTTTTCAGCAGTGAAGTCCTGCTTGGTGTTGGATACCTAGGCCATTTTATTAGGAAAAGGCCCTTCCTTGTAACTTTCAGCCAAGTGGTTAGGGTACTTGCCTGCGATGTGGGGGACAGACCTCCCTAGTTCAAGTCCCTTCTCTGCTTGAGAAGGAGATGGGATTTGAACTGAGATCTACCACCTCTCAGGTAAGTGCTATGGTATATTCTGATGTCTGGGGCTCCCTCAATCTCTCCCGTTGAAGCTGGGTTCACTGTGAATAAACAATTTAAAAACAAATAGTGGACCAGTGAGAGAGAGTAAGCAAGCGAGCATGTACACAAATGAGAATGATTCTATATCCTGGGGGTTGGAGCGTTCCCCTGAGAGGTAGGAGACCTAAGATCCAATCCTCCCCTTCCAATTTAATTTTTTAATTATTTATCCACAGTGGAACAGCTGCAGTAGGAGAGATTGAGGGAGCCCCCATCAGCATATCCCATAGCCCAGAGGTTAAGTCATTGCTTGAGAGGTAACCAATCTCTGTTCAAATTCTTTCTCCCTCTGAGGTGGAGTGGGGACTTGAACCAGGTCTCACATCTGAGTACCCCAACCGCTCAGCTAAAAATGATGAGGATGGTTGTCATTCTCCCCTTCCTTGGCTGTTCTGTGTAAACTGCCCTATAGGGGCCTAATCTGGCAGACCCAATCTGAGCATGCATACTTGGTCAGGCCCTGCATGTGAGTTAAGAGGAGGAACACCTATATCTTTCCTCAGTTTGTGAATTGCTTTGGGGCTTCAAGGTCTGGATGCCTGGTGTGGGACTGCAGTGGGCATGCTCAGAAGCAGAAACATAGCTTGCGAGAGAACTTCTACTGCAAAAATGTAGGTGGCTAGTGAGTTTAGGTGCCTAGAGAGTTCAGAGGCAGCTGAGTGGGGTTTTATGAATCCCAGTAGGGCCTGATTCTGGGAGTTTGGTGCCTGATTTGTCAGATAGGAATCAATTCTGAAGCACTTAGAGGAGAGGAAAGTGATCAGGAACAGTCAGCATGGATTCACCAAGGGCAAATCATGCCTGACTAATCTAATTGCCTTCTATGACAAGATAATTGGCTCTGTATGAGGGGAAAGCAGTGGACGTGTTGTTCTTTGACTTTAGCAAAGCTTTTGACACAGTCTCCCACAGTATTCTTGCCAGCAAGTTAAAGAAGTATGGGCTGGACGAATGGACTATAAGGTGGATAGAAAGCTGGCTAGATTGTTGGGCTCAACGGGTAGTGATCAATGGCTCCATGTCTAGTTGGCAACCGGTATCAAGTGGAGTGCCCCAAGGGTTGGTTCTCGGGCCAGTTTTATTCAATATCTTCATTAATGATCTGGAGGATGGTGTGGATTGCACCCTCAGCAAGTTTGCAGATGACACTAAACTGCGAGGAGAGGTAGATATGCTGGAGGACAGGGATAGGATACAGAGGGACTTAGACAAATTAGAGGATTGGGCCAAAAGAAATCTGATGAAGTTCAACAAGGACAAGTGCGAGTCCTGCACTTAGGACGGAAGAATCCCATGCACCACTACAGACTAGGGACCGAATGGCTAGGCAGCAGTTCTGCAGAAAAGGATCTAGGGGTTACAGTGGATGAGAAGCTGGATATGAGTCAACAGTGTGCCCTTGTTGCCAAGAAGGCCAATAGAAAAGGAGTACTTGTGGCACCTTAGAGACTAACCAATTTATTTGAGCATAAGCTTTCGTGAGCTACAGCTCACTTCATCGGATGCATACTGTGGAAAGTACAGAAGATCTTTTTATACACACAAACCATGAAAAAATGGGTGTTTACCACTACAAAAGGTTTTCTCTCCCCCCACGCCACTCTCCTGCTGGTAATAGCTTATCTAAAGTGATCACTCTCCTTACAATGTGTATGATAATCAAGTTGGGCCATTTCCAGCACAAATCCAGAAAACCTGGATTTGTGCTGCAAATGGCCCAACTTGATTATCATACACATTGTAAGGAGAGTGATCACTTTAGATAAGCTATTACCAGCAGGAGAGTGGCGTGGGAGGAGAGAAAACCTTTTGTAGTGGTAAACACCCATTTTTTCATGGTTTGTGTGTATAAAAAGATCTTCTGTACTTTCCACAGTATGCATCCGATGAAGTGAGCTGTAGCTCACGAAAGCTTATGCTCAAATAAATTGGTTAGTCTCTAAGGTGCCACAAGTACTCCTTTTCTTTTTGCGAATACAGACTAACATGGCTGTTACTCTGAAAGAAGGCCAATGGCATTTTGGGCTGTATAAGTAGGGGCATTGCCAGCAGATCGAGAGACATGATCGTTCCCCTCTATTCAACATTGGTGAGGCCTCATCTGGAGTACTGTGTCCAGTTTTGGGCCCCACACTACAAGAAGGATGTGGAAAAATTGGAAAACATCCAGCAGAGGGCAACAAAAATGATTAGGGGACTGAAACACATGAGTTATGAGGAGAGGCTGAGGGAACTGGGATTGTTTAGTCTGCGGAACAGAAGAATGAGGGGGGATTTGATAGCTGCTTTCAACTACTTGAAAGGGGGTTCCAAAGAGGATGGCTCTAGACTGTTCTCAGTGGTAGCAGATGACAGAACGAGGAGTAATGGTCTCAAGTTGCAGTGGGGTAGTTTAGGTTGGATATTAGGAAAAACTTTTTCACTAGGAAGGTGGTGAAGCATTGGAATGCGTTACCTAGAGAGGTGGTGGAATCTCCTTCCTTAGAAGTTTTTAAGGTCAGGCTTGACAAAGCCCTAGCTGGGATGATTTAGTTGGGGATTGGTCCTGCTTTGAGCAGGGGGTTGGACTAGATGACCTCCTGAGGTCCCTTCCAACCCTGATATTCTATGATTCTGTGATTCTATGATTCTATGATTGGTAGCTAAGTCCTTTTGGGAATCCAGCCCAAAGATTTCAACTAATCAGGGACATTGAAGGCAAATAAATATGTTTTTTTTTTCCAGTTAGCATTCAGTTACATTTTCATAAAGTCCTTCTAGCTGTTCACTTTGCTCCCTTTTACCCCTCAAGGACTGTATATATCTTGTTCTTCATCTCACCCAGTTCTCTGAATTTCAATAGGAAAATCTGGGATTTATGCAGAATCATGAGAAAGGATATAAATGGTGGTATCACTGTATCCTGCTTTTCTTTTCACCCAATCCTTTTGGATTCAGTTTGTTTAAAACTAATTTTGAAGGGCTGGCAAAGCACACAGTTGCTTAAAAGTAATAGATTTTTTTGTGCTTAATTAATAATGCATTTTGGTTGAGATAAGCACTTTTGAAATGTTTTAGTGTGTATGACAGATGGGCTCTTTTTATTTTCGAGTATTTCTGCCTTTCTCTAATATATTGCAGTTTATTTTTGAAACCTACTTGCTGGGGTAGAGAACAAACTGTAGTCTACTCTGAAATATTACAAATAACTCAAAGGGAAATACAGTGCTTGGAAGGAATACCATTTGCTAAAGAGTATTTGCTAGCAGACAGAAGTAGAGGCACAACTACTGTCTTGTTTGGCTTCTACAGCACTGTAAGGAGTGGAACAAATGTACTTTGGGAGCTAGAAATAAAGAACTTCTACGCAAATATTATAATGGGATTTCAAGACTTAAGTAAACAAGAAGTTGCTGGACTCTTGCAATATTCTCAGAAGCCAACATCAGTGGGGTAAAACAATGATTTCTTCATGGTGCTTAGGATTTCCTGCATGATTTCAGTGAGGTGTGTTCATGCTTATTGTTGTTATGCCAAACTGGAAGTTTCCAGTAACATTTTCTCTTTCAGTTTTTTGAAAAAACCCTCTTTTTATCTTATGTTCCACCAAGCTGCTAAACCAAGATAAATTCCCTTTTCGGATTATAAAACGTTTGAAGGGTTAACTAGAATCTATGACTGTAACAGCACAAAGAGGACAGTTACAAGGGTTCCCAACTTGAGATTTAGATCACTGGTTTAATGATGAATGTCCTAATGGACCAGGTTCTTGGAATGAACCACTTCTTCACCTTCAAGGCTTCTTGATGAAGTGGCAATCTTCTGTCAAGAGCATTCAAGCAGAGGGGTGTCATATGAAATAGCAAGAAGCAGCTGTTGAGCTGGAAAATAGCTGTTCCAACTTCATGCGTTTTTCCTAAAAATCAAGTAAACCCTTTGTCCTACACATTGTTGATCCATGCTCCATTGCCTGAATAGTTGAACTTAAAGTAGCTTTTCTGGTCAAAGGAAACACAAGAATTGAGAAGTGGGTGGATAAACCAAGGATAGGGGAGAGAAAGAGCAGTCGGTGTGGTTGAGGCAATGGGATGAGACTCTGGGCCTTGATTCTGCTCTGTAAAATAGGGACAATATTGCTTCATTTCTCCCACTCATTGTCTGTCTCGTCTATGAGTGTAAGCTCTCTGGGGCAAGGACTCACCGCTTGCTACCTCTATATACAGCACTCAGCAAGATGGGATCCTGATTTTGATTGGGGCTTCTGAGTGTTACAAATAAATAATAAAGAAGAGATGCTCTTTATGGATCTTTCATTTCATGTCCTGGATTTACAATAGAGATAGGTGATCTATTCTAAATGGATTCAGGAATCTAGTCTTTGAATCCCTCCTTTCTACAGACTTCCTTTATATAAAACTTCTAATGAGACCAAGTTCAGCTGGTTTGCTGATTCTTAATATGCTATAAAAAGTCTCCTTTTAGGTTAGACTTTTGATTTGGTCTTCTTGTAGTTTTGTGTATAACTGTAAATGTGGGATTGGACCAACATCTTTATGCATAGAAGGCCTGATTCTGCACAGTCTTGCCTCTTATGTAATGACTAGCATCCATGCAGAGTCAATGTAAAACCTGCAAGTGTGATTTGCTAGAATCTTTGCATATTTTTAAACAGAGCTAGTTGGGAATTTTGCAACAAAACATTTTTTCTTCAAACATTTTGTTAAAACTTCTTGTGGGAAAGGGTCGGTTCCCACAAATCTCTCGACTCTAAACTTTTTTGGGGAAAGTTTTGAGATTGTTAAAATGTCCCATTGCAACATTTTTTAAATGAAAACTCCAGTTTCCCAGTGTGAAATGACTTTTTGTTTTGAAATTTAAGCTAACTAAAATTTTTTAAAAATTGAAAATAAACATATTGATTGACCTGCACCAATTTTTGGCTTTCTGTTCATGAACACTTTTTAGAGATTGATGTTTCATCCCAAGTCAGGATAGGAACATTTTTTGAAATCTTGACCATTTTTGCAGGGGGAAACCATTTTCCAGTCAGCTCTACTTGGCTGTGTCTATAAATGATACGGGCCCCATACATCCATTCCATCTCCTATTGTTGTGTGAGCCTAGTGAGTTGGGGCTTTCTCTCACTTACAGTGATTTGACACTGGGGTAGCACCACTGATTTCAGTGGAGTTCAGTGACTACTTTCACTTGAGGATTTGACTCATCACTGTTCATGATTTTCCACACACTAGTTGTACTCTCTGAAGGATGATCTTTATTTTATAGTAATAGAACAAGTCATAAGTGTGGAGTTCAGTGATTGCTCAGTGCTTAAGGTCCTTGCAAGAGCTCTGCTTTACTTTGCGTATGTTTCCAATTGGCTGTGCATACAGGCTTCATAGAACCCCACTGGGACTCTGTCTGGGAAGCTCAGCCTTTAAAGGCATAGACCCTAATACTCAGTACAGTCTTTATAAGAGATTGCGGTGGGCATCTAATCTGTAGCTGTCTGCTTCTAAACCGAAAATAATATCTGCTTTTGCAGCAAAGAGGAGAAAAGCTGGATGAATCACTGATTCAAATCCTGCCTCTGAATCAGGAAGAGAGAAGGTTTTAATTCATAGCTCTCATCTCCGAGGTGACTGCTTTAATCACCATCCTATAGAATCATTCTCTTTAGTGCTTTGCCTCAATGAATATTTAAGTATTTATGCAAAGTGGAACAGCTTTAAGAGAAACACTGAGCTCATCCCAGCCCCAAATAGCCTTCTGTTTAGAATACTCACCTAGAAAGGTAGAAATCCCAGTTCAGATCCCTACTCCTGAGTGGGGATTCAAACCTGGTTCTCTCATATCCCATGGAAATGCTCTAACTACTAGGCTAAAGGTTATAAAGACACAGACACATGCTCTCCTTTTTCTGGCTTGGAAAAATGTTTTCCCAGACAAAAAACTTCATCCAACTATAAAGAAGGGTACCTCTGTCCATTTAAATGAGCAACATATGGAAAATAAATCATAACAGATACAAGCTTGCAAAAGATACATTGCAAACCTTGGGCTAGCACCCATTTAAAAATGATAGTTTTCTGTAAATCACATTGTGCCATCAAATCAATGCATATGTATTATGATAATTATTAACTAGTATTATTTATTTTGTATCATATCTCTAATATTCCACATGTGTATGGTGCAGTATAAAGAGATTCAGTACAGGTCCTTGCATTGAGGAGAAATGACATTATATAATGCGAGGACAGATGACACTGGGCAATAAGGAAGAGGGAGACTGTTGGGGTATTTATATTGGGGTTGTTTGGGCACCAAGGATTTTGTGCAAGGATCTGAAGGTGGAGAGTGAAACTGGAGATTAGAAATTTTATGATTGAACATTTTTATATTGGAAAATGCTGTTTGTTGAAAGTGAAATGTATGGAGAAAATATGTCACCTTTCCTGAAAATTCATTTGGAAAGAAAAACTGAAAACACATTTGGATGAGGTTGAAACATTTCACTTTGACCTTTTCAGAAGAGAACATTTCAATATTCCATTTCAAAATGTCTTTCATTTCAATTTTTAAAATTTTATATCATATCATTTAAAAGAAAAAAATCAAAATCAGAACAAAATTTTTGGACTGTGTGTAAATGTAACATTCAGAGTGACCGAAGAGATTTTTTTTTTACTTTTGATTTGTGGGAAACGTTGAAATTTTTATGTTTTCGTTCAATTCTGGAATGGAAGACATTTTGAAATTATGAAAGACCCCTGTGAAAAATTCAGTTCTTCATAGTTCTATGGGAATGGAGGAGTAGGCCAACAGGGAAGAAACAGCACTTAGGTATGGATACATCTACAAAGGGCTACAGAATTAGCAGATTATAGGATCTGAGTGGAGTGGGGTCTGGAGACATGAGAATGAGGCAGAACCTTGGAAGTGAAAAGGAAGAGTTTGAATTGGGTGGAGATTCAGGGAAGAGATGATAGCAGGTAACACACAAGCAACAGTTTATTTTTAGTGTAATGCATGTTCTACTTGGGCTTTTTAAAAATGAAACTGCATTGACTGAATGCACAAAACTACTTGTAGAAAACTAGTTGATAAATTGCACAGTACCCTATTGGCTCATCTATATACAGAAAACTCTGTGTGTAGTGTTTTGTGATATTGTGCATTAAGGACACCATATTAAAAAGATATATTGCATGTAGGCATTCTGTATTAAATACAAAATTGCAAGCTACCTTGAGACCTGCCTAACAAAGAGAACTGCATTACAAAGGGAAAATAACCTGACAACATTGTTTTTATTTTATTTTAGTTTAATGTGCCACTATATAGTGTTAGAATATCTTATATTAAAAGTTAATATTTATTTTTGAATAGGTGGACTTAAGTAGGCATAAGAAAAATCTAGTCTTAGCTAGCAAATCACTTTTATATTAGCCAAAGCAAAACCTTCACAGTGAATGTACGTAAATCACTAACTTTCAGTGCACCAAAGGGAATGTACTGCATACTATAACTTAAATACTAATGAAATCAACTGAAAATGATAGTCATTAGTCAGCTGGGCCTTGATAGGGTTCCCTGTGGACTGATATAAATTCACCATTAGAAATGTATTTCCTTATAGTCCACAGTGAGCATTTAATCCTTCAGTAAAGCAGATTTAAATTTGATGTTTAATGTGTGGTTTTATAATTTCAGGTCTCTTATGTTTCCATATTTGGAGCTTGTTTTTAATCCTTTTTAAGTCACTCTAAGTTTTTTATCTGCATTCCTTCATTTTTATGTGCACATTATTGGCCTGTGCTAGACATACAGCCATGAGTATTAATGATAATCAGTGGAAGTGAACTAATTAGCAAATAGCTCAAAATAATGACTCCTCTTGCAAGCCAAATGATCCACTTTGGTTTCAGTTCATGAAAGGGATATATTATGAGATATAGATTTGGGTGTGGTGTTTATAATGGTACCAAGTAAGAGTAATTCTTTACCTCTTATGGAACACTATCAAATGGTTCTATATTTTTCAGTGTCTGATGCTGACAGATTATGGGCTAGTAAATCAGTGGCTACTCACCCCTGTTATGTGTAAAACCTTTGGAACCCTGAGCCAGGCCATAGAATCATAGAATGATAGGACTCGAGAGGTCATCTAGTCCAGTCCCCTGCACTCATGGCAGGACTAAGTATTATCTAGACAATTCTTGATAGGTGTTTGTCTAGCCTGCTCTTAAAAATGTCCAGTGATGGAGATCCCACAAACTCCCTATGTAATTTATTCCTGTGCTTAACCACCCTTACAGTTAGGAAGTTTTTCCTAATGTCCAAAGTAAATCTCCCTTGCTGCAATTTAAGCCCATTGCTTCTTGTCTTATCCTCGGAGGTTAAGAAGAACAATTCTTCTCCCTCTGCCCTGTAACAACCTTTTATGTACTTGAAAATGGTTATCACATACTGTCTCATTCTTCTCTTTTGCAGACTAAACAAACCCAATTTTTTTTTCAATCTCCCCTCATAGATCATGTTTTCTAGATCTTTAATCAATTTTGTTGCTCTTCTCTGTCCACATCTTTCCTGAAATGTGGCACCCAGAACTGGACATAATACTCCAGTGAGGCTTAATCAGCGTGGAGTAGAGTAGAAGAATTACTTCTCATGTCTTGCTTACAACACTTCTGCTAATACATCCCAGAATGAAGTTCACTTTTTTTGCATGTGTTATACCATTGACTCATATTTAGCTTGTGGTCCACTATGACCCCCTGATCCCTTTCCGCAGTACTCCTTCCTAGGCAGTCATTTCCCATTTTGTTTGTGTGTAACTGATTGTTCCTTCCTAAATGGAGGACTTTGCATTTGTGCTTATTGAATTTCATCCTATTTAATTTAGACCATTTCTCCAGTTTGTCCAAATCATTTTGAATTTTAATCCTATCCTCCAAAGCACTTGCAACCCCTCTGAGCTTGGTATCATCCACTAACTTTATAAGTGTACTCTCTATGCCATTATCTAAATCACTGATGAAGATATTGAACCGAACCGGACCCAGGACTGATCCTGCAGGACCCCACTCGTTATACCCTTCCAGCATGACTGTGAACCACTGATAACTACTCTCTGGGAGCGGTTTTCCAACCAGTTTTGCACCCACCTTATAGTACCTTCATCTAGGTTGCATTTCCCAAGTTTGTTTATGAGAAGGTCATGCGAGACAGTATCAAAAGCTTTACTAAAGTCAAGATGTACCACGTCTACCGCTTCCCCCCATCCACAAGGCTTGTTACCCTGTCAAAGAAAGCTATCAGGTTGGTTTGACATGATTTGTTCTTGACAAACCCATGATGACTGTTACTTATCACCTTATTATCTTCTAGATGTTTGCAAATTGATTGCTTAATTATTTGCTCCATTATCTTTCCAGGTACAGAAGTTAAGCTGACTGGTCTGTAATTCCCCAAGTTGTCCTTATTCACCTTTTTTATAGATTGGCACTATATTTGTCCTTTTCCAGTCTTCTGGAATCTCTCCCATCTTCCATGACTTTTCAAAGATAATTGCTAATGGTTCAGATATCTCCTCAGTCACCTCCTTGAGTATGCTAGGATGCATTTCATCAGGCCCTGGTGACTTGAAGACATCTAATTTGTCTAAGTAATTTTTAACTTGTTCTTTCCCTATTTTAGCCTCTGATCCTACCTCATTTTCACTTGCATTCACTATGTTAGATGTCCAATCTCCACCACCTTCTTGGTGAAAACCAAAACAAAGAAGTCATTAAGCACTTCTGCCATTCCCACATTTTCTGTTATTATTTCTCCAGCCCTCATTGAGTAATGGGCCTAACCTGTCCTTGGTCTTCCTCTTGCTTCTAAGGTATTTGTAGAATGTTTTCTTGTTACCCTTTACGTCTCTAGCTAGTTTGATCTGATTTTGTGCTTTAGCCTTTCTAATTTTTTTCCTACATACTTGTGTTATTTGTTTATATTTATCCTTTGTAATTTGACCTCATTTCCACTTTTTGTAGGTCTCTCTTTTTATTTTTAGATCATTGTAAAACTCCTGATTAAGCCAGTGTGGTCTCTTGCGATATTTCCTATCTTTCCTACGCAGTGGGATAGTTTGCTCTTGTGCCCTAAATAATGTCTCTTTGAAAAACTGCCAACTGTCTTCAATTGTTTTTTCCCCTTAAACTTGCTTCCCATGGGATCTTACCTACCAACTCCTTGAGTATGCTGAAGTCTGCTTTCTTGAAATCCATTGTCTTTATTTTGCTGTTCTCCCTCCCACCATTCCTTAAAATCATGAACTCTATCATTTCATGATCATCACCCAAGCTGCCTTCCACTTTCAAATTCTCAATCTGTTCCTCCCTGTTTGTCAAAATCAAATCTAGAACAGCTTCTCCCCTAGTAGCTTTCTCCAGCTTCTGAAATAAAAAATTGTCTCCAGTACATTCCAAGAACGTGTTGGATAATCTGTACCCTGCTGTGTTATTTTTCCAACAGATGTCTGAGTAGTTGAAGTCCCCCCCTCCCACCAAGTCCTGTGCTTTAGGTGATTTTGTTAGTTGTTTTAAAAAAGCCTCATCCACCTCTTCTTCCTGGTTAGGTGGTCTGTAGTAGACCCCTACCATGAGATCACCCTTGTTTTTTACCCTTTTTACCCTTACCCAGATACTGTTAACAAGTCTGTCTCCTATTTCCATCTCAACCTCAGTCCAAGTATACACATTTTTAATACATAAGGCCACACCTCCTCCTTTTCCCCCTGCCTGTCCTTCCTGAGCAAGCTGTACCCTTCTATACCAATATTCCAGTCACACGTATTATCCCACCAAGTGTCTGTGATGCCAGCTATGTCATAGCTGTGTTTATTTACTACTGCATTTCGAGTTCTCCCTGCTTATTCCCCATACTTCTCGCATTAGTATACCGACATCTAAGATACTGATTTGATTTCCCCCCACCCCAGTTCTGTCTTGTCTCTCCTTTATCCCTGCTATAACAGCTCAAGCTACCCCCAAATTCGAAACCTTCTCCCAGGTCTCCATGTTTTTGACTTACCTGTTAGCTTTGGTCACCTTACCCCTTCGAACCTAGTTTAAAGCCCTCCTCACTAAGTTAGCCAGTCTGTATCCATATATGCTCTTCCCCTTGCTCGTTAGGTGGACCCCATCTCTGCTTAGCTGTCCTTCCTCCTGGAACAGCATCCAGCTGAAGCTCTCCATAACGTCTCAGATATGGGCCCCTGGCAGGCGGCATACGTCCCAGGATGCCATGTCAGGGTGACAGATGGGTTCTTCTGTCCCCCTCAGAAGACAGTCTCCAAGCATGCAACTGGACAGGAAAATAAAAGTCAGCTTAAAATACTACTAAAAATATTAGTTCCTAAAATTGGATCCACAATTTAAGTGAGAGGGAGAGAGAAGAATGAAGAGAAAAGCAATTATTCTTATGAAAAACAAAGCCTTCATAAGGAATTTGTTCGCACAAGGCCAGGTAAGAGGCTGCAGAAAGGGCAGTTTCCCCTCTCACTCAAACATATGTCCCTCTTGTCCAGTTGTGGCGTCTATTATCTCATTTCCCTAGAGGTCCATCTCCACTGTGTTTGCTTTCTACTCATACCTTCTGTTAGCTAGCTGGCCTCTGCCCTGAGGAGTGTTGTAAGCTGAGAAAGCAGGAAATAAAGTTAGCAATGCAGTTACAGCAATGAGTGCCACAGAAACAAGATAAATGTGCCATTTCTATTCAATTAAAAAATAAGTAGTGTTGATGCTGAGAATGTTATTTTTTGACATTTTTTATTTTTCACTGACTTGATGAGGGGTCATGTAAATCAATGAAAAATAATTTTAAAACCCTTGTTATTGTTACCCTCTGTAATGGATTTGGGACTGTTCTGTAATAGTTTGTGAACACTGTGTGCTGTATGAATACTGTGTCTTGGCTTGATTATTGGTGTGATTGCTGTCTGAGAAAATAGGCAGTGTGGAAAAGAATGACTCAAGACTGGCCACCCCTGAGCAAATACTTCAGAGTTGTTAAGGGATAGTGCTAGATCCAGTGGCTCTGAAGACTCTGGCTTTTACTCCTGCTGAGTCTAAAGGACTAGTTTTGACAAAAAGGGGTTGAAGCCTTGGAACACAGAAGAAGAAAAGAACCCTGGGAGGATTAAAAGGGACTATCTCTTAGGAGAGGAAGTTGTTCCTGGGAACCAGAATGAGAGACAGCGCCTCACTGGGGGTGCCTGAAGAAGTTAGACCTGACTAGATTACCATCAGAGGATGAGAAGACTAGCTAAAATGGACGTGTGTAGACTGTTCTATTAAAATCTTTTTTTCTCTTATGTTTCATTCCTACTGCTAAAATAAACAATACTTTGGTTTTAAGAGGGCTGACTGGGCATTATATACACCACTGGTCACAGACTCCTGAAGGGAAAAACTGCTGGTGTTTGAACTCACTTGGACCTGCAGGGTAAGCAAGGTCAATACACAGAGTGCGGTAGCCCTGGGCCTTGTCTCGGAGTGAGAAAATTGTGAAACCCCACCCCCCTGATGCTTGATGCCTGCGGGAGTGCACTCAGAGACCAGAACAGGGACAGAGGTGCACTGGGCCCTGTAATTGTGGCACTCTCCATGGGCATGTTTAATTTTTGGCCCAAACTTTCACTGAGCTCAATGGGAGTAAGGAGTACAGGATCACAGGCAGGCTATATAGTTCAGTTTGGCTAACTATAGTTCATTAACCACTTTAGAAATCTAATTGTGATTGGCTTTAAAAGAATATACATATGTTTTCAGGCAGGGAAATCCTTGCAGCTTGTAACAGTCAGAACAGATCAGATGTCAGATATCAATTGGCTTGCTTATTTGCATTTGAAGTGGGGTCAGAGTCATAACAGGGATTATGGAAATGACATCTCGGGGTAATACATGTCTTTACTAGTTATCTCAATCAGGACATACTCTTTTTAACAACCAGGTTCACTGTAGTGTCTGGAACACAAAGCTGGCTTCTTTGTGCTTTATGCACCAATAATAAAGAGCTCCAGTGAAGGGAACAATTGGAAGGAACCAGAGGAGGTACAGAAGTGTGAATATCAGCTCCCAGTCTGCTTTTTCATTCTCCTACACCTCAAGGATACCTCTGTGTGGGTGCTTCCTGGGGAACTAGATTTGGGGATGTGGAGGTGGTGAGGTTGGGATTGACGTATGAGAGCTGGGGATGAGCCAC
Organism: Chelonia mydas; assembly: GCF_015237465.2. Lineage (NCBI taxonomy): Eukaryota > Metazoa > Chordata > Testudines > Cheloniidae > Chelonia > Chelonia mydas. Next base: position 76,538,574 of record NC_057850.1, on the reverse strand, counting down.
TCTCTACAGCTTGTTCGAGGGCAAGGAGACACAATCCTGGAGACTGAATCTCCAGAGTGACTCCTATGTGCTGACGTACCCCTCCAATGCTACCAACCCTAACGGGATCTCTCTGCCAGGTTACTAGGTATTATTAGGCCTGATCTACTGGAGTCAATGGAAAGACTTCCATTAACTTCAGAGGGGTCTATATAAATCCCACCGTATCCCCCCTCCCCATTTTTTTTTGCTGATGGGGAAACTGAGGCACAGTGATGTTAAGTAACTTGCCCAAGGTCACACATGAAGTTTATGGCAGAGCCAGCAATGCAGCCCAGAAATCCTCATTCCCATACCTGTGCTTCAGTCATGTTTCCTCAGTACATTAAACAGATAATGCTCAGAAGTCTCAGGAACCAGATGTTTTTGCCTAAACTACCTCTTCTCTGACAATAACAACATTTTAATATTGAGATTATTTTAACAGCACACATGAGTGTTTGGGAGCCACTTGATTTCCCCTTGCTTCTGTTATATTTATTTGAGAGATTTGTCTCTGTGTTTTAGTTTTAAGTACAGCTGATGGCAGCTATTAATTCTGGCTGCCCTATTTTTCTGTGTTCTTTTTCCTTTAACAATTTTTTTTCATTGGCTTTCATCAGTTCAGCCAAGGCCTGTGAACCTGGCAAGTTTAAAAGAAATGTGTGGGGCTTGTTCATTACGTTTTACTTAAATAGGGTGCAGACTGCTGTGATGTGAAGCCAGGAGATTCAATGCAAGCGAGCAGCATAGCTACCAATGTTGAGAGGAGAGACTTGGAATTTGTCTGGTGTTCTATCAGTACTAACCTCATACATGCGTTGCTGATTAACTGCATTACTTACACAGGGGTTATACAGTATGTGAGATTCAAACATTTAAGCCCCAGCATGTTCACTTGTTCTGTGCATAGCTAACCTTAAAACAAGGAACATTTAGTTAGGGCTACAGCTGAGCAAAACGCTTTGATGTTCATAAGCATGATCTGCTTTTCACTGCGTAACAGTGTAATTTCATACATAAGAAAATGTGTATTGATTGACACATATATGTGTTTGTGCATATGTGGGTATTTATGTGCATATGTGTATATAAATGTGCTCCTACACAATGTGTGTACACAAATGTCCATATATTTGTCTAGCTATACTTTTCTTCTGTTGCACTGTTTCTTCAGTGCACAAATTGCACTGAAATACAGGGACAAGCACATCACACTTTTTTACTAATGCTGGGGGCGGAGGGGAAAGAGAAGATCAATATGGTATATTTTTTTCTCTGTGCAATGAAAAGCATGGTGGTGGCTGCCGCTGACTGATGAAGAATTCTGCAAATAATTAGTCTGTGCTAAAGCACCTCATTACGTTACACCATCCTACTTTCCCCCTTCGCCTTCTTGTTTGCTTCATCGACTGTTATACCTTGTGTTTTAGATTTCAGCTCCTTGGAATAGGGACTGATAATTTTACTATATGCTTCTACGATGGCTAGCACAGTGGATCTATGACCCAGTCAAAATCTTTAGGTGCTATTAAATACAAGACTTCCAGATGTTTTCATTTTGCTATTTTGGTTTTAAAAGTTCACAACTCCAGACTTCGTTCACATCACAAAATTTCCATAAATATTAGGGAAAGAAATGTTAAACCTCTGGGTCTGGATCAAGTAAACTTAAAATTCTCTTAATTGCATCTCTTTTTACATTAGATCTGCTTAAAAATTCTATTCAAACAATAATGTCATCATTAAGGGCCTTTCAGTGTGGCAGGAGTGACAATAGTTATTTCCAATAAGTAATTAGGACATGTAAAAATCTTCACTATAAACAGAATTTTAATACCACAGACATCACCATAAGAGAGATTTTATTTTATGGATTGCTTTTATCCTATTTTGAGCCTCAAGCATGAGCTGATATCTTTGTTAATGTAAAATGAAACAATGACAGAATCACGTCTTGGCATTGAAAGTTGTTTTATATCAGCTTTTTCAGCAGCTTCAGAAAGTTCTTCAGTGTTAAGGAAGTGTAGGGGCAGATCTGATGCAATGTGTGTGTGTGTGTGGGTGGGGGTGAGAAAACCTGGATTTGTGCTGGAAATGGCCCAACTTGATTATCATACACATTGTAAGGAGAGTGATCACTTTAGATAAGCTATTGCCAGCAGGAGAGTGGGGTGGGGGGAGGTATTTTTTCATGCTTTGTGTGTATAAAAGATCTTCTACACTTTCCACAGTATGCATCCGATGAAGTGAGCTGTAGCTCACGAAAGCTTATGCTCAAATAAATTGGTTAGTCTCTAAGGTGCCACAAGTCCTCCTTTTCTTTTTGCGAATACAGACTAACACGGCTGCTACTCTGAAACCTAGTATTAATTTTCATTTTCAATCTTCATGAAACATACACAAAAGAACCCCTCATCCTCTTAAAGTTTGCTGTTCACACTAGAGCAGAGGGATGTCAAATACTATCAGGTACTAAATTAGCAAGGACATTTTCAGTGAAATCGATTTCTTGAGCCTTTGGAATCCTTGAAATCACTCAAAGTCCTTGTTGCTTTTCAGGTACCCCATTAATCTTTATAGGGTTCTATTGACATTGCTGGGCTGTGGCTTTCCTTCTCTGCTCTCAGAGCAGTTGGGAACAGACCACAAAGGGCCAGGGATTCAGTTCTAATTCAGCAGAATCCACATTAGGTCTCTCAACAGAACAGAAAATGATATTGAATGGATTTGTAAAGACAGGGATGTAAATTACAACAAAGGTGGTGAACTGCTCCCTGATAAAGTTACTGCCAGCAACGATCTCATTGCTGAACTACCTTTGGTTGCCTGTAAGTGTGGTTTGAAATCTAATAAAGATCCGGTTCAGAGCTGAGTTAGCCAGTCTCATTGAAATTCTGCATCTTCTGTTAATGAATAGGGGAAAAAAAGCAGGGAGTAAGGATTTTGGTTGGAGGGAAGGAAGGAGGTGGATTGCAGTTGTAGGGCCCCATTTACAGGGAGACAAACAGCAATCAATGTAATAGCGGTAGAAAGCAGTCAAAAAAGGACAAAGGCTGCAGCCTGACATCTTTTATTCCTGAGCCCAGGTGGAGCTATAATTGGCAGTCCCAGCTTGGAGATGAATACAGTGCAAAAGAGCTCTTCCCTTGGAATGGCAGACAAAGAGTGCCTTGGGTGTTTAGAAGAACAAGCAAAGAATATCTATAGTTCTTTAGAAAAAAAGCAGCCAATGTAGTCATGGGGGGAAAAAAGTTGGCATGTTATGAAACTTGTGACTGGAATTTGTGATTGCCATACTACTTGAACTCCCTGTTCTCCCATTTAGCTCCCTTCTCCCCAGTTCTTATAAAGCAGCAGCAACAGTCCGCTAAAGAATGTCTGACATCTGCCCTAAGTGTTGCTGGTCACATCTTCTAATTCGTGTGCCAAATACTAACCTTGTTATTTTCAATTAGCAGAGGTGACAGACAATCCAGGCAGGTTCTGTTATGAATGCCGACATTTAGATTTAACTAAAGATAGTGATAGCTTTTCTGCTAAACAGAAAAAAGAAGACACTTTTTTTCCTGGAAAATCCTCACCTACTGCTTAGAATTCCAGTTACAGGGCCATGTTCTACATGTGCATGCCCTTCTTGTTAAAATGTGAGAAATTAAATATAGACAGACAGATAAAAGTGATTCATGCCCTTTTCAAGGTAATTTGCTATCAGTTCTTTGCTTTCTCCTTTCCTCCCCTCCGCCGTTTTCAACCCTGTAAAAAGTCTTTTGATTAAGTTTTTCAAGAACCTCTAAGGTGCAGACCAAAAAATACACAGAGTTGCCCACAACAAGTACTTTATTTCTCTTTTGTAAACAAAGCAACAAGCCTGCAAGAAAAATATCTGAAAATACATAAAATAGACCAACTAGGGAAGATCAGTATTTGTATCTCCTAATAATCTAATAACTGCATTAAAATTAGTCAGATATCTACTCTTCCAATTAACCAGCACAAAATGCTCATTTTCTTTTCAGAAAGCATTTTCAAGTCTGCTTAACTATCATTTAGTCTGGGAGGAACATAGATAAGATAGACAGATGATGTGAATGTGTTGGTTTATTCTGGTGTCATGAACAAGAATAAACCAGTACTTTAGACTCTGATGATGATAATGTGAATTGTAATACATGGCCATTGACCTTGCTTACATTTCAAGTTTTAATTTGAAAAGTTTTGATGAAAACATTTAAAATTTCTGGAAGCTGAAGCTATCAGTCATGATTTTCTATCAGAACATCTGTATATGTCTGATTTATGTAGTGTACTCTTTGCCAAAAGGCCCCCTTGTGTCAGCATGACCAACAGAAGTGCAAGCCACTGCTCTAACCTGTGGCATTACCTCAAGGAATATCAAGCTAGAGGAGTAATAGGGTGACCTATGCAGTCCTTGTCCTCTATGCTGAGGAGGCCAAAATAGATTGTAATTGGGGCCAAGGATAATGGTGCTGTGTTTTTTGTTTGTTTGTTTGTGAATGGGACACTGATCCGGTAGGTAATGGATTTAGGTCACATAATCATGGGAAGTCATATATAGCCCTGAACAGAAGAGTTGTGGGGAGTTTATTTATTTTATTTTATTTATTCTCTAATTTTTAAAATACTCATCACAACTGTCTTTGGGGTCTTGAGCATATATTCATGTAATATGGAATAAGGTAGTAACTGTCAGCTCAAAAAAGACAGACCCTGGTTAACATAAATACACCTTCCTTTGCCCAAAGCCTAAGTAAATGGATGCACTACTAGTCCATTCCTTGAGGGTTAATGCACTCAGGATCTACCAGAGAAAATGGGAAAGAGTTGAAGACCCTCCACTGAAAATGATTACCAAAAGAAACTACAGCATTTGCTCAAGAAACTCCCTGAAAAAGCACAAGATCAAATCCGCACAGACACACCCCTGGAACCCCGACCTGGGATATTCTATCTACTACCGAAGATCCATAAACCTGGAAATCCTGGGCGCCCCATCATCTCAGGCATTGGCACCTTGACAGCAGGATTGTCTGGCTATGTAGACTCCCTCCTCAGGCCCTGCGCTACCAGCACTCCCAGCTACCTTCGAGACCACTGACTTCCTGAGGAAACTACAATCCATCGGTGATCTTCCTGATAACACCATCCTGGCCACTATGGATGTAGAAGCCCTCTACACCAACATTCCACACAAAGATGGACTACAAGCCATCAAGAACACTATCCCCGATAATGTCACGGCTAACCTGGTGGCTGAAATTTGTGACTTTGTCCTTACCCATAACTATTTTACATTTGGGGACAATGTATACCTTCAAATCAGCGGCACTGCTATGGGTACCCGCATGGCCCACAGTATGCCAACATTTTTATGGCTGACTTAGAACAACGCTTCCTCAGCTCTCGTCCCCTAACGCCCCTACTCTACTTGCGCTACATTGATGACATCTTCATCATCTGGACCCATGGAAAAGAAGCCCTTTAGGAATTCCACCATGATTTCAACAATTTCCATCCCACCATCAACCTCAGCCTGGTCCAGTCCACACAAGAGATCCACTTCCTGGACACTACAGTGCTAATAAACGATGGTCACATAAACACCACCCTATACCGGAAACCTACTGACCGCTATTCCTATACCTACTATTCCTCCTATTCCATGCCTCCAGCTTTCACCCTGACCACACCACACGATCCATCATCTACAGCCAAGCTCTGCGATACAACCGCATTTGCTCCAACCCCTCAGACAGAGACAAACACCTACAAGATCTCTATCAAGCATTCTTACAACTACAATACCCACCTGCGGAAGTGAAGAAACAGATTGATAGAGCCAGAAGAGTCCCCAGAAGTCACCTACTACAGGACAGGCCTAACAAAGAAAATAACAGAACGCCACTAGCCGTCACCTTCAGGCCCCAACTAAAACCCCTCCAACGCATTATTAAGGATCTACAACCTATCCTGAAGAATGACCCAACACTCTCACAAATCTTGGGAGACAGGCCAGTCCTTGCCTACAGACAGCCCCCCAACCTGAAGCAAATACTCACCAGCAACCACATACCACACAACAGAACCACTAACCCAGGAACCTATCCTTGGAACAAAGCCCATTGCCAATTGTGTCCACATATCTATTCAGGGGACACCATCACAGGGCCTAATAACATCAGCCACACTATCAGAGGCTCATTCACCTGCACATCCACCGATGTGATATATGCCATCATGTGCCAGCAATGCCCCTCTGCCATGTACATTGGTCAAACTGGACAGTCTTTATGTAAAAGAATAAATGGACACAAATCAGATGTCAAGAATTATAACATTCATAAACCAGTCGGAGAACACTTCAATCTCTCTGGTCACGCGATTACAGACATGAAAGTTGCGATATTACAACAAAAAAACTTCAAAACCAGACTCCAGCGAGAGACTGTTGAATTGGAATTCATTTGCAAATTGAATACAATTAACTTAGGCTTGAATAGAGACTGGGAGTGGCTAAGTCATTATGCAAGGTAACCTATTTCCCCTTGTTTTTTCCTACTCCCCCCCCCCCCCCCCCAGACGTTCTTGTTTAACCCTGGATTTGTGCTGGAAATGGCCCACCTTGATTATCATACACATTGTAAGGATAGTGATCACTTTAGATAAGCTATTACCAACAGGAGAGTGGGTTTGGGGGGGGGGGGGGAGAAAACCTGGATTTGTGCTGGAAATGGCCCAACTTGATTATCATACACATTGTAAGGAGAGTGATCACTTTAGATAAGCTATTAGCAGCAGGAGAGCAGGGTTGGGGGTGAGAAAACCTTTCGTAGTGGTAAACACCCATTTTTTTCATGCTTTGTATGTATAAAAAGATCTTCTATACTTTCCACAGTATGCATCCGATGAAGTGAGCTGTAGCTCACGAAAGCTTATGCTCAAATAAGTTGGTTAGTCTCTAAGGTGCCACAAGTACTCCTTTTCTTTTTGCAAATACAGACTAACACGGCTGTTACTCTGAAACCTGAAAATGATCTGGCATCAGTCCCCAAATGTTTAGATAGTTAGCAAGAACTTAGCTGCCATGGTGCTGAATGGGGAGGGAGTTGGCTTCTCAGATACGCAGGACTCAGTTCATGCAGGGCTTTAAAGATCAGCCTCATAAATCACACCTGCAAACAGGAAGCCATTGACATTTTGGATCACTAGTATAACAAATTCCCTATGGCTTATTCTGATAATCAACTTGATCATCACATTCTGCGTCAGTGGTCAATTTAAGCAGGGCAGATTATAAGGGTCCATCCTGTAGGTCACAATGGCATGGATAACTGTGGCAAGATGCACATCTGAGAAAAATCATTACAGCAGTAGTACTGATCATAGATGAAAAAAGGCACTTCTGGCCACCAGAGTCACTTTGAACTCCAGGAGTAACCAAGGGTCTTGTTACATCCCTATACTGCAAATGGCACTGATAAAGAGCAGGCACGTCTCCTCAATGGTGGGACAGACATCATCCCTGCCATAAACTCTAGATTCTTTCTCCAGGAAACTAGCTTCAGCCAGTTTTGCTCTCATCCAAGTTGCCCTCTCAGCCAGATACTAGGGAAACGAAGACACTATGCTGTGCAGCTCTGATAAAAAAGAAATACAGAGCTGCATCATCATCAGTGTACTGATGGCACCACACTTCAAATCACCTGACAAACTCACCCATTGTTCTTCTATACAAGTTAAACTTGAGGAGTGACAGGATAGACGCCGGCCAGAGCCTCTGTTTGGATAAGCAATTGCCCAACAACAACCTTGGGGAAATTTCTGAAAGTAAGAAACTGAACTAACTCAAATGCAATCCCATCCAACCCTGACATAGTTTGCCAATGTAAAAATAGCTTTGTTTTAGGGTTTCATTACAAACTTGACTCTCAGATCATGTTCATCAAAAGGTTCATTAACATTCATTAACTGATCAAACTTGAGCTAAGTTTAGAGCAAAATGGACATTTTGCATATTGTTGATTAATAGATTAGCCAGCTGATTGACTATATTTAGACACATAGATTTTAAGGTGAGAAGGGACCATCATGATTATCTAGTCTGACCTCCTGCACATTGCAGGTCACAGAACCTCACCCACCCATTCCTGTAGTAGGCCCATAACATCTGACTGAGTTACTGAAATCCTCAAATCTTCATTTAAAGACTTCAAGTTATGTTTGCTCAAGTTCAAACCAGTGAGTAACCTGTGGCCAACACTGCATAAGAAGGCAACCCTCTGTTCCTCAGAGTCTCTGCCCACTTGGCCTGAGGGAAAATTCCTTCCTGACCTTAAACATATCAATCTGTTAGACCTTGAACATGTGGGCAAGACCAACCTACCAGACACCTGGGAAAGAATTCTTTGTAGTAACTCAGAGCCCTTCCCTTCCAGTGTCCCATCTCCTGCTGTTGGGGACATTTGCTAATAGCCATTGCAGTTGGGCCATATGCCATTGTAGGCAATCTCATCATAACATCCCCTCCATAAACATATCATGCTCAGTCTTAAAACAAGTTAGGTTTTTTGCCCCCATTGCTTCCCTTGAAAGGCTGTTCCAGGTCTTCACTCCTCTGATGGTCAGAAACCTTCATCTAATTTCAAGCCTAAATTTATTGATGACCAGTTTATATCTATTTGTTCTTGTGCCAACATTGGCCCTAAACTGAAATATCTCCTCTCCCTTCCTGGTGTATATCCATCTGGTGTATTTATGGGGAGCAATCATATCTCCCTGCATCCTTTGCTTTGTTAGACTAAACAAGCCAAGCTCCTTAGGTTTGCTTTGATCATCCTAGTAGCTCTTCTCTGCAACTGTTACAATGAATTAATCTTTCTTAAAAGTGGGAGACCAGAATTGCACACAGTATTCCAGATGAGGTCTCACCAGTGCCTTGTTTTATGGTAATAATACTTCCCTGTCTCTGTTGGAAATATCTCGCCTGCTGCATTCTAGGATTGCGTTAGCCTCATTCATGACTGCATCACATTGGCAGCTGATAGTCATCCTGTGATTGACCAATATAACCTTTATCCTCCTCTGTTGCTTCAAACTGATATGTCCGCAGTTTATAGCAAAAACTCTTGTTGTTAGTCCCAAAGTGAATGACCTTACATTTTTCATGATTAAATTTCTTCCCATTTCTGTAACTTCAGTTTTCAAGGTCATTCAGATCTTCTTGTATGATATTCCATTCCTCCTCTTTGACAAAACATCCCAACTTTGAATCATCTGCATATTTTATTACCACAGTCCCACTTTTTTGGTGCCAATTTCATTAATCCTTGAGGAATTCCACTAGTAAGCTCCCTCCAGCAGACAGTTCACTATTCAACATGATTCACTGTAGTCTCCCCTTTAACCAGTTCCTTACCTATCTTCCGATTCTCATATTAATCCCCATCTTCTCCAGTTTAACTAATAATTTCCAGTGCGGAATGGTATCAAATTGAGGTAGATTAGATCTACTGCATTTGGGACTGGTGGTTCATTATGAAAACTATTTATGAACCCAAATAATCAAACATAGCAATTTATTGATTAAAAATCACTATCAGTAGAGTACAGAAAATAAAGAGTTAATATGTACCAATCCCTCTGTGAAGCAGTTTGTCACAGTGCTGTTCAGTTCACCTTACTGAGAAGGTATGCTTCCCCCAAACACGCTCCCAAACTAGCTATATTTATAATATACCTGTTTATAAGTTTAAAGCACTCTATACATCACCCAAGATTGATATTCACCAATCAGCTTTTTTCCTTTTTTTTCTGGTACCAGGGTGTACTCCTTATCTCTTGTTTTTGAACACAGCATTCCAAGCCAGTTGGGCCATGAAGACCCTACCTTGTACCCTGGTAGAACACTCATATATCTTGATTTTGACAGAGTTTATACTTGCTAGTGCCAAATGTAACATATAGCCTTGTAGGATATTGTGATAGCCTTGTAAGGTATTGTGTGATATATATCTGTTGATGTAAGTGAACAAGAGTGAACTTAATACAATTTAGCATAGATCTGTGCTAACATTCATATATGATATAATGTCTATAACATTAATGTGATGCGTAATGCATATTAAATATAGCATCCAAAACATACAACGTAAATGTTGGTTAACAATAGTTTTGACAAGGAAGAAGTGAATCTTAGTGGTTTTGACTGAGCTTTATTTTTTCAGTTGAGGTTCACAAAGTCAAAACTGTGGACACACACACACAAAAACTGAAATATGTTCACTTGGCTCTCTGCAAAATGAAATTGTGATGTTTCACACAGCCCTAAACCAAGACACTGGATGGAAAAGATGTTTGTTCACTCCTGGTGATCCAGATTTGAGAGTCTGCATAACCTACTACCAGTCTCCTGAGCCATCCATTTCCTGTCTTTTCACTTTTTAAACCAGTGCATTACATTTTAAGGCAAGACTTTTAATAAGTCTTCTATGACTCTCTGTCACTGTCTCAGACAGCTTCTATGACTTCTCCACTTCACCTTGTAACATTTCTGAACATGCTCTGTTGGTCCTAGTAGTAGATGTGTTGTGTATCATATGTTTCAGAGTAGCAGCCGTGTTAGTCTGTATTCGCAAAAATAAAAGGAGTACTAGTACTAGATGCATCCGATGAAGTGAGCTGTAGCTCACAAAAGCTTATGCTCAAATAAATTGGTTAGTGTCTAAGGTGCCACTAGTACTCCTTTTCTTTTTGTGTATCATATGTTATCATCAGGGAATACAAATCCTGAAGCAAGATAGCAAAGGGAAGTGGGAAGGCTTGTACAGAGGCATTCTGGAATATCTGCTTTTTTCTGGGACATACTGTTGCTTATGGTAGGGACTGGAGAACTTTCTGTGGACTGAAGTTTGGCAGACCTCACAAACTATTTTGTAAGGGGTCAAACCACCAGTCTAAGATCACAAACATTTTTTCCTGGAATTTAAGCCCATTTCTCCTTCATGGTGATGATTCAGCTTAAGCAAAAGTATTTCTAGCTCAAGGAAATGCTGTGCTATGTGAGGACACTCTATTCAGTAAGCTATATGTTATCTATATTTAATTGGTATTTTCTCTGTCCCACTCAGCTTCTTATCCCTTTCTCACAGTTATTCACAGTTCTCAGCATTTATCACTCTGCTCACTCTCTGATCCATTTTTTCATCCTGGATAAAAATGTCAAAAGCACCTAAGTCACTTAGGAACCTAAGGCAATTGAAAGTAAATGGGACTCAGGCTCCTACACAATTAAGATGCTTGTGAAAATGGGATCTAGGCTTCTAAGTCCCTTAGGTGATTATTTAATTTAACCCCCTCTACTTGTGAGGAAGATGACAATGTTGATTTATTTGTATTGCAGTAGCACCTAAGAGTCCCAGTCATGGAACAGGGCTGCATCGTGCTGGGTGCCAAACAAACATATAATCAAAAGACAGTCCTTGACGCAAAAAGCTTCAGGTTTTTTCTATCTGTTCCCTCCCTTCTTCATTTTTCAGTCTTTCCTAAGCAAAACACAAATCTGATAATGTTCAAGTTTAAGTCTACAATGTTTGAGTGGATTTAGAGTTAGAGAAAACTGATTTCACCCATCTCTAAGTCACAGAAGTCTGCAAAAGCTGAAACCTGTAAGAAAACAAAAAACAACCCACCATATAAACAAACAAAAAATGCTGGATACAGTTAACAAATGATAGTATTAAAAAAACAAACCTAAAGACAATAATTTTTAGGTATAACCAATACTTAATATATAATATAATTACTTGGCAAATATGAGTTAATGCAATACGATTTTCCAAGTGGCCACACTTTATCTGAAGTAGTTGTGCCTATGGATTGTATATTTCTTTGGCTGGAATGTGATCCATAGGTGCAATGGATGTTGTTTGTGAATCAAGGGTAAAGTGCATCCAAGTCTCTTTGATTCCAAATCAATGGGATCATTTCCCTTTTTCTTTTTTAAAAAAGGAGTACTTGTGGCACCTTAGAGACTAACCAATTTATTTGAGCATAAGCTTTCGTGAGCTACAGCTCACTTCATCGGATGCGTTCAGTGGAAAATACATAGAGAACATGAAACAATGGGTGTTACCATACACACTGTAATGAGAGTGATCACTTAAGGTGAGCTATTACCAGCAGGAAGTGGGGGGGACCTTTTGTAGTGATAATCAAGGTGGGCCATTTCCAGCAGTTGACAAGAACGTCTGAGGAACAGTGGGGTGGGGGAATAAACAAGGGGAAATAGTTTTACTTTGCGTAATGACCCCTCCACTCCCAGTCTCTATTCAAGCCTAAGTTAATTGTATCCAGTTTGCAAATTAATTCCAATTCAGCAGTCTCTCGTTGGAGTCTGTTTTTGAAGTTTTTTTGTTGGTTAGTTTTCACAGAGGATTCCCCTGGAGAATAGCTAGGCTTTTGCTTTGGGCAGGAGTAAAGGGAGAAGGGTTTCTTATATGAGAGTGTCTGTATGTATTGTTCACTGGTCCAATTTACATTAAAAACCCAATACAAAACTGTAAACTATTTAGATTTCCCAGATCATGGTAGAATCCTTCAGATATTTCCAAATCAAATACCCCATTAGCCCTGCTGGATGTTGCTAAAAGAGTCACAAAAAAGAATGGGAATCACTTGTTTATAAAGGAGAAGAAACAGGAAAGATTTTTAATTAACTTTACTCTCTATTTTTCACAATCAGAAATGTCAAATGATGGAATTACAATTTGTTCTTTGGGTTGTTTCAATCCAGGTTTCACATAACAACTAAGCATATCAGACATTTTGATTCTGCTGCATTGCAGGGGCACAAAAGATCCAACTATACATTAATTCATTATTAAAATGTCCAGTCTGTGGGATAAAATAATGGGCTAGATCCTCAGCTAGTGTAAATCAGCATTGCTACATTGCAGTCACAGAGTTTAAGAGTTTTAGAGTTTAAGATCAGAAGGGACCACCAGATCATCCAGTCATGGAACTATGGTAACTCACAACAGCTGAGGCTCTGTCCCATTGACTTTTATTTATTGTCCTGTTCCATTTACAGTACATACCATTAGTATGTATAAAGTGAAAGTGGTCCAGATTTTTGCTTGGCCTACTGAGATGTATGCAGCAGTGGGCAGGGTGTCAGGAGTCTTGTCCTCTCCTTCTTTACACAGCCAGCATAAAAGTCAGGCAGAATTTTAGCCCCTTATGGCAAAATGTTTTTTTCATGTCCTCATGAAGGATCTTTACTTCCATATTTTGCTCTTCCATGTGTACAGAAATTCCACTAACCACAAGGGGACTTCTGCACATATGGGGAGAGCAGAATACCTGAGTTAAAATCTGTGCTGGGGAAGGAGAAGAATGTCATTCTTAAACTGTGACCCTCCTCCTCCTATATTCATAATAGGCTCCTCTACATATTCTCCGCAAAACAGGGGATGGGGAACATGCATGAATGTGCAGACACTGATATCATGGCAGTGCATATCTGAGACCTGGATTCATTTCTTAGTGATGGAGAGCTCCTTCTAACTATGTTTCTGGATAAGCAGGAAGTGATACCTTTCCTACCTCATTTTGCAACTTTTCCAACTGAATTCAAACATTTGTACTGAAATACAAATATTGTGATGGAGATGTATCCTATATTGTGATGCTGTGTATCCTAACCCTCTTTTCAGGGGAACTACCTATGAATTCACCTGACTGTACAGACAGCTTAGGTCTGACTTCGAAAACATAGTAAAATATAAAGCGTCAAGAGTCAGAGTCTAAGGCCCAAAGATAATCTAGGCTCATCTCCTGTATATCATGGCCCACCAACACCACCCACACACTAAACCCAACAAACACAATTAAAGCAAAGTATTACAGCCCACAGGAGACTAAACTAGCAACTGCCACAGGCAGAGAATAGGAGGGACTGAGGTGCACCAATACAGAGGCCTCGCAATGGCAGGTAATTGATTGAGACATAGGAGATAATCCTTCTTCTCTTCTGAAAGCGGGGTTTTCAGCTGCTAAGTGGTACAACTCAGTTATATAGTCAGTAGTTTCCTTGTGGCCCCTGCTTTCCCAAAGCACTGGTGGGCCATTTCTGGTATGCAGCTTTAAGACAGATAATGCAACTCATTCTGAGCCATACACGGAGAAACCTAGTAATCAATATCAAACATTTGTATTTATGATTAATAAAAGTGGCCTGAAAATCAATGTGCACTGGAGACTGGAAATGGTACTGATTTCACTACCATTTCAAGACCAGCTTTAAAGGCATCTACCAATGTCATCTGCACGCTGACATTAAAGTAATTTCATTTGGCAGAAATCAGTTAAACGCTTTAGGTTTAAAAATGATAACATATTAAACAAGACTCTTTTTGCTGAAAAATCATTGAATCTATGATGAAACATTCCATAAGAAATGCATATTCCAGACACTCCCCGTTCTCCCCACACACAATGGGCCAGAGCTCTGATCAGTGCAGGAGAAGGAGAGGGTTGGGATGGGGCAGGCCGTAAGGAACCAATTATAGCTTTCTGATCCTGAGGGCCTGCTCTGGCCCTCACAATGCTTAGAGCACCCTATGCCAGTGTATCTGATCTTTTCCTGTTCTGCATTTGGATGATACTGAGATCTTGCAGAAAAGCCAGAGAGACACACACAGACCTGCCACAGGCTGGTACCTCAATCTCCCATATGCCAGGTGAGGGCCCTAACCACAGGCTATTAGCTATAGCTTGCTATTGCTTGCTCTCATTTTGACCACGGATTCCTTTCTTGACCTGAGGAACCTTCCTAACAAATCAGCATTTTCTGACAAAGAACAGGTTTAGCTGAAATATTCCCTATCAGCTCTGTTCACTACAGCTGGAAGTAATCGATGTAAGTGGGTAGATCTTAAGGAGGTTAGATAAATTAACATCTGTAAATATGCAGACATAATAATAAATTATGGGTGATCAAATATCATTATTTCAGAGCATAATGTGATCTGTAGGGATCAATAAGGAATCCTTTCTACTATACAACCATACTCAATTTGGTTTGTTTCTCCCTGTAGCAGGGCAGTTACCCCACTCCTGTGAAAGGCTAGGCTGATTGGGGAAGCAGCCACAACTGTGGCCACGCCCCAATCAGGCCACAGCTGGCGCTGATAAAAGGGCTGTGAGCCAGAAGTTGACTCAGTCTCTCTCTAGCTCTGGAAAGAGAAGGACCTGGCTGTGTGGGAGAGAAGGGTATCTGAGGTAGAGTAGTGCTGGGGAAAGGCAAGAGGAGCTGGGGAGCTCCAGCCTGGTAACTCCCGAGGCTTCAGTCCTTGTGCAAGGCCTAAAGAAGGTACTGGGGCTGCAGAGGTACAGTCCAGGGTTAGGGAAAGGCTGTAGGTCCAACCCTCCCCCCCCCCTTGCCAATGATGTGTTGTCATTACACTGCAGTGTGCCCCAGTGAGTGGGGGGCTAGATGATGACTAGCAGTAGCCACTGAGGTGAGGTGGGCTTAGAGCGTTGGGGGTTCCCCTGGAAAGGGAGACCCAAAGTGTGGGGGTACATCTGGGGCAAACCCTGAGGTAAAGGGGCACCGGGGTCCAGGAGGGACACAGGGCCAGTGGCAAGCAAGGCACGGGTCAGGAGGAGGCGCTCCATATGCTGGAATCAAGCTAATTCCCAGGATCACAGCAGGAGGTGCTGTGCTGGTGAGTCTTTGCTTTGCTACATTCCCTCTTTCCCCACATTTTTTCACAATAGTTGGCACTATCTGGCATTCTTTATGACTGTCTCAGTAGAGCTTGTGGGCTAAGGGGGCAAGGAGAGTGAATTAATTTTTCACCACTGGAGATGGTCACTGAAGATCAGAATTGAGGAATATTAGTGAGGATTACTGTAGGAAATTTAACATTTCTTCTGTCTTCCTGGCCTAAATGAAAGTTACCCCTTATACAGAGGCCCAGCACAAAGCCAAAGAAACACTGATGTCCCAGTTAAGCCTTCAAAACTGCACTTAAGTGGAACTGACTTTCTGCAATTTCTTCCCCTGTGAATAAGCAAAGGGGTTTGGGATGGAATTTTCAAAAATTCTCTTGCCACTGAAGTCAATGATAAAACTCTCATTGACTTTGAAAGGAACAGAGTTAAGTGAAAAATGAGTTATTCTAAAACCCCCCAACCTTAGTTTCTAGATTATCATTCCAGCACTTCTTCTGAGGAGGGAAAAGGATTTTAGACTCAGAAGGAAGAGGGATTAAGAATAGATACCAATGGAAGCCACTATATTCCAAAAGAGAGGCTGATTTCAATCCTGTAAATATTTCCATTTGTCCACTACTACTACTACAATCATTACTTTACACTAGTATGGCACTTGCTATTTGTGTATAGCAAATGAATGGCTTTACAAACCTTACTGAATTAACCTGGAATGTATGTAAGTATTCTCCACACATTACAGATGGAAAAAATTGAGGCAATGAACAGTGAAATGTCTTGCACAAATATCACTCAGCAAGGCAATGGAAGAGCTGAGAAGAGAACCCAGACTCCAAGTTCTGTGCTTTTATCTAGCTACATTTTAACGTACCTTCATTTTTTTCTTAACAAAAACACATGAAATACTAATATTAATCACTGAAGGACTTTACTGGCAATTGATTTTTTTGTTTTGCCTACAGATCTTTTCACCTACAGGTCTTGGTCACTTTAGCTTTGTTAAATTTTGGGATTTTTTTGCTCATCTTCTTGAAGAGGCTTCAGTTGTGATTTAAACTTTTTCATTTCATTTTATTTAAATGCTCTGTCCAGTTTTGAGGCTTATTAATGATTAAGATTAACAGCATAATAAATGTTAAAAAAAAATCTTTAATTTTGACAGGCCATTTCCACTATTTAATCTTGCAAGGTGTCTTAGGGAAAGAGCAAAAAACAAAACACTAATTGATAGCGAAGAGAGCCTCCAAGTTGTCTGAATATTTTAAAGGTGGATTAACTATAACGATTGTCCACAAACAGAAGAAGGCAAGAACTATATCTCGAGAGGCAGGTTAGATGTTTACTTTGTAAATGTTTTTTGTACCCTACAGGTAGGATTAAGAAAAATCAGAAGTTTGGCTTTTTACTGACTTCAAATCTTGATCCTGCTAAGAATGAAAGTGAATCTTGGGTCTTTAGAAACACATATACAAAATAAAACTGCTTCAGATGGTCTTGTGTCATGAGAGAGCCATTTTACTATTTCCCCAGGTCTACTCAGATCATTCCCACTAGCTAGGATAGTATTATGTCCTCTACTATTCTGTTCATAGTGAGGCCAGACTTTCTAAACTGGCTTTCAATTTTTGCTCCCATAGTTTTACATTCACAGTGGTTTACCCTCCAGAAAAATGAGGGCTTGGTGTAACTTGAACTAAAAATGTTGGGGTAAGCTTGTGGGCCATCTCACTAGTCAGTGTCAGATAAAGTTCCCAGCAGCAGCAGAATTTTGATCCCTTTCTTAAAATATGGCAGGGTCAGTGCCAGCCTCTTCCTGGGGGGTGTGTGTGTGGGGGGGAGAGGTCTGAGGGGGACTAGACAGAAAATTGTGTGTGTTTGGGGGGGACTATGCCCTCCCTCACCACAAAGCCCCACCCCCTGCTCCTCCTCAGGTAAATGCCAGCCCCACTCCTTGTCTCCCCACATAAGGCTTATTCCCATGGCCAGGTCAGAAGCCGAAGCTGGAGCCAGGCACTGCAGGGTGGCAGTGCTGTGGTGCTCCCCTGTCTCCTCCTGCTGCTGGAGCCTGGGGCCCCAGGACTGCAGCTGCTCCTCAGCTCCCCACCGCCAAGGAGTCTGGGACAGAATGGGTCAGTCCAGGCTGCTGTGGGAAGCCCAGACCCTCCCTCTGCCCTGGACAGGACAGTCCCAGAATGTACATTTCAAGTCCTGGTCCTGAGCTGAATGACTGTAGGACACTTTGTCCCAGATTCTCTGTGGCACCACCTTATGCCAGCCTGAGGCTCAGGGGTGGTGACACTCTCCCCTCACCATGAGGCCCACCCATTGCTCCTCCTCTTCTTCCCGCCCCTCCCCCCCCCAAGGCCAGAAGCTGGAGCTGGGCAATCATTAGAGCCCTGGACCCTCCACCTGCCCTGGACGGAGTGCCCAGATTTGTGGGGACACGGGCCAGGGGCTGCTCTTGGGCACCCTGGTGCCCCACCAGCACAGGTGGAGGCTATGGGAATCCCCAGCAACCCAGGCTTCCTAGGCAGCTCTTAACACTGCCTGGCTCCGGCTTCCAGCCTGGCCGGGGGGCAGGGCCTTGGGAGAAGAGGAGGAACAGGGGTAGGGTCACAGGGGGTACGGCTCCTGCATGTGTCCAATTTTTGCATTTTGAAAAGGTAGTCACCCTACCTGGGTGGCACACCCCAGCGGGCAGAGACTACAGTCGGGGTCTCTGGCGCCCCACCCACCTTCTGTCTCCACTGCTGCTGGCAGTGGCGCTGCCTTCAGAGCTTGGCGACCGGCCGGCAGCCACCACTCTCTGCACTCTGCCTTTAGAGCTGGACAGCCAGACAGTGATGGCTGCTACGAGTGGCTATGGGGGCTAAGGCAAATTTTGGGGTGACTGTAGTCCCCATAAACCCTCCTCAGTGCTGTCCCCAAAGGATGGGTTTATTTGTCAAATCCAAAATTAACACAAATCAAAATAGATAAACCAGATCCCCTCACCTAATCCCTGGTCTCAGACACATCATCCCTGAGGCAGCTAATTAGTCACAGGTGGGGCTGATCCCATCTCTCTTGAAGGGCTATCCCACCACAGCCTCAGAAGAATGACCCCTATGATATAAACTGCAAGGGACTTACGGGTAGTGTAAAAGTCTGCATTTTTTCAGTCCTATAGATAATTGGCACCTTCTCTGTGTGTTATGTTTGCTAAGTAGCTTTCACCCTAGTGAAAATTTCACAGGTGTTCAGAACAGTTAATTCATTTTGGATAATTTGAATTCAAAATGCTCAAAGTCTATCTGAAGTTAATGCTGAGCCCTTTATTTAGTCTCAGCCATACAAATTAGCTTTGGGATTAAACTGCCACAGTAGTTTTCAGGCTGCGCGGGAGTTGTTGTTTTTTAAATGAAATTTGAAATTGATTGGCTTAGTGGCTTTTAATTTATAAGATTAAGCAGCTCATTTAAAATACTAAACAACAAAACCTCGACTCCAAAGGAACCTGTAAAATGTGGCGTTAAATAAATAAATACAAAAAACAGTTCCAGTGATGATATATTGATTCAGAAAAAGCTTGGGATCTGATCTAAGAGATTATATCTACTTTTTTCTTTAGACTGCAGCAAAGGAGGGAAAAAAAAACATGGGTGATCAAAGAAAAATGCAATAAAACCTAGGCTCAAAGGAGGTCTGCACTGGCATTTTGACAATACTCCGTGCCACCCCAGACTTGCTTAACATGGAGCAGATTGTGGCAACATCCCTCTTTAATGTGGAAATGCTACCCCTGGAAACTAAAAGTTCCAGCATGCCATCCTCTTTCTTTATCCAAGTGGCTGATCAGTTTAGGGTTGGCGGTTGTGCTGGGAGGACCAGCTGTCTGGCAGTGATTAGAGGAGACAATGCTGTATTTGCCGCACACCAGCACTATTTTAAGGATAGAGACAGCACTGCAGGTGATCAGATATGCTGAGGGTTTATTGAAATGGGGAAAAACTCTAGTTTCAATTAAATTGGGTGAGATATTAGACTGTCTTTCTGAACCAGGACTATCTGGCAAATATTGCTAACCGATCACTTAGATAACCCCAAACCCAGCACCTAGATAGTTCTCCCTTAATTTAGTTAAATTAATGCCACTGGGGCTGTTTGTCCTTTTGGCTTGCAGAAGCAGAGCAGGTAGATCTGGGATGAGGGAGTACCAAAGGGATAAGTACTTGTTCTGTACCATGCTCCCTCTTCTTCTGATTGCATCAAAGTCCTCCTACAGTTACATCATGGGAACTGGGATACATGTGGGCAGAGGTAGATAGAGACAGCGTGGAATGCTTCTTTTTGCAGCACAGTCCATCCTTCACCTTCTGAGATTTCCTGCATGAAATAATCAGAAACCATTTGCTGAGTGAAAAACTTGAGAAAATTTTGGGGAGACCAATAGTTGTCATGGAGCCAGAAGAGACGGGTCCACTGTATAGTTTCCCATAACCTTTTAACGGTGTCTGTGATATGAATGGGCCTTGCTACATATGAGGATTTAGTAGTCCAAATACTGTTCCTTTTCTATGGGGAGGGGAGGCAAACTTTGCCCCCACTCTGCCTTCAATGGAAATTCCCTGACTTTACAAGTCATAGAGCTCCGTCTCTCTACCTGTCTATAGTTTTCTCCACATATGCTGGAGATATGGCCCAGTGAAATTACTTATAAACTCATTCTACTTAAATCACTATTTCTATACATTAACAAAAAACCTATTCCATACCCTTCTTTAAAATTAGAAAATTACCATAGAAACTATTCCATGCTTTTAAAGACACATTCTTATACTGGGGAAAACTTAAAAATAGTGAAGCATAAACTCAGTTATATTCCTTAGTTTACCTATCCGATTTTGCTCCTTAGAAAAAAAACAAATATGGTCTTACTAGTTGTCTTCCTTGATAGAATGGCCAAACTGCATAGCAGAATAGAAATCACCAGGAACATCTGAATTTGAATTTAAGGTCTGCCAGTGATTTACTATGAACCTTTGGCTTAGCTCTTAACATGGCTGCACAGTGGACTTAGGGTGAGTTATTTGGTCCCATCCTTCCCTCTGCATACCAGTGTTAGGGCTCCTCACATCACAGCTCAGGGGCACATGGAAAAGCAGAGTCTGTGCACTTGATAATCCCCACGTGTCATAAATATAAAGGGAAGGGTAACAACCTTTGTTTGCAGTAATATAAAATCTGTCTTGCCAGAGGTACAGAATCCCCTTACCTGTAAGGGGTTAGTCAGTTCAATTAATCTAGTTGGCACCTGACCAGAAGAACCAACGGGGAAAGAAGATACTTTCAAATCTGGGGTGTGGGGAGGAAGGCTTTGTTTTTCTGCTCTGTGTGTGTTCTCTGCGGAGACACAGAGAGACCAAGCAAGTAATCCAGTTCCTACTGAACGATACATCTAAATTTACAGACATAGTAAATAATAGCAAGGAAATGCGTTAAATTATCTTTTGTTTTAACTTGTGAATTTCCCCTATGCTTAGAGGGAAGTTTATCCCTTTTTTTTGTAACTTTAAAGTTTTGCCTAGAGGGGAATCCTCTGTGTTTTGAATCTAATTTCCCTGTAAAATTACCTTCCATCCTGATTTTAGAGGTGCTTCTTTTACTTTTTTTTCTTTATTATAAAGTTCTGTTTTCTTTTTTTAAAGAATCTGACTGGTTTTAATTCCTAAAAACCCAGGGATTTGGTCTGTGCTCACCTGTACCAATTGGTGAGGATATTATTCTCAACCTTCCCTAGGACAGGGAGTGAACGGGTTTGGGGGGAATATTTTGGGGAACAGGAACTCCACTTTTTTTCTAACTCACTTGGTAGTGGCAGTGAATACCATCCAAGGACAAGAAGGGATTTGTGCCTTGGGGAAGTTTTAATCTAAGATGGTAGAAATAAGCTTAGGGGGTCTTTCATGTGGGTCCCCACATCTGTACCCCAGAGTTCAGAGTGGTGAGGGAACCCTGACACCATGCAAGGAAGTGAGCTGGGAAAAGCAGAAAGTGGACAGAACCATGGCTCTCCCCACAATCCTTGGTTCCCCACCTGATCAGCCCAGTTAGCTGAGTCAGGTAGACATGGGGCGGGAGGAAAGCAGTTTGAACCCAAAAAGGAGGTGAAGCAAATTTATCCCACTTCTCCACCACAGGCAGAATTACAGCTTACAGAGACACAGTTTCTTCCTGGAGCTCCTTCTGGGGCACTGTAGCTTTGTACTATACCATAGTGAAGGCTGAGCCTAAAAGCCCAGTTTCATCCTTAGTATGAATTTTATCCTTGTGCATAGGGCCAGCACCAGGTCCCTGCTTTGCTTAAATTAATAACATCTGCATTGCTTAATGGTAATATTTATACAGCACTTACATCTGTAAGATAAGGCTTAAATGGGACTTAAGTGGTACATTGACCTTGTGTAGGAACAAATTTCACCCTTAAATCCTCTGTCTCATTTTCCTCACCTATAAACCAAGGATAATGTAACACTTACCTTGCACAGAGTTTGTGAGGATACATTAGTTAATGTTTTTCTAATACTTTGGAACTGTAAAGTGCTACACGAGTGTTAAACAAGATAACAAGAATAATAAGATATTTTAAAACTATACCTCCTCACACTGCATCAGATTTAGGTAGAAGAGTGCAGCTGTTCAGACTTCATCCTTTGAGATAAAGTTGTTGGAGCACAATGTAGCAATGCTTGCTTTTGCATTCTTCTTGTCATTAGAATCACTGTTGTGACATCACATTGTGACACAAACATACTTTAGCACTGTTTTGTAGTGAGTATATCCTCAAAAGAGGCCTATGTGCAAATTTAAACTTGTGAGTATACATTTCTGGGCACTCCAACAAAACCTTGGTGTTCTGGGTGCAAGCAACATCTGCCTGAGCAAATTAGTTACCAGATATGGTGGCCAGGTCCTGGGATATGCTGGGTCCTCTGTGTTCCCATTGAATTCAGTATTCTGTAGGAGCTGTTGAAACTGATAGGGTGAGAAGGTTCTCTGAACCCCTCAAGAGCCTTTCATCACCTTTCAGGATCATGATCTAACCATCCAGTTTGCATCCACAATCATTTGAGGGCTGAGAAATGCACGTGCCCCAAATTGTGCCCTGAGAAAGGTATGTGGTATGTGATTGTGTAAAATTAGAAGTCAAAATACATCTAATTTGAAAACATGACCTTTAAAATTAGGATGAGTGTTTAATATACTAGAAATTCTTTGTCGTCTTGACCTCTTCTGTACCAGAGGAACTGCAATTGTTTCTGTAGAAACAGATTGATATGTCATAGAAACAGGGTTATAACTTCCCTAAGCACAAAAACAAAAAAATAAAAATAAGCTGGGTTTTGAGGGACAAAGTTCTTCAAACACTACCAACTTTAATAATAGCGGGGGAATAAAGAACATTGCTAGTTAAGTAAATTGCTTTTTATATAAATGTGTTGTGGGGTTTTTTTGTTTGTGTTTTTCAAAATTTGCTCAGTGTCCCTCTTTAAAGGAACTCTAAGGAATTTCTTCAGGCTCTTTAATTTTCTGTTCATTTTATTAGAATTCTTTCTACTCAGTTTTTCTTCATGAGGAAATTTTAAATTCACAGAGGAAAGGGAACAACTATTTTGGCCAGTCAACATTAACATCATGTAATTGGGTTAATGCAGAACTATCATCAGGCAGAGCTATTGAGAGGAATAATATATTTTCACCCTAAACTCTGCAGACCCAGTTCCACAGCTTTTATTCAGATAAGATTCCTATCAACTGAACTGGCAGTTTTCCCTGAGCAATCAGTAGAGCTGGCTGAACTGTTTATGGCAAAAAAAAATATTTGATGAATTTTTCCTCATTCTAGGCATGTTGATTATCCATGAACAAAGGTCGTTTGTTTATTTAATTTGTCCATTTTCAACTATTTGGAAAAATACTTTATGTGAACACATTTAGCCTGCTATTCCCAAACTGCTCACTATTAACTATTTAATATTTATTATTATTATTCAATAATTATATTACAGTGGCACTGAGACGCCTCAGCCAGGATTGGGGCCCTTTGAACTAGGTGCTACACAAACCCATATGTATGTGCCCCAAACAGCTGACTGTCTTAGGCTCTGATCTGCAGTTGTCAACCCCTGGACTTGATCATGCAATTTACTTCAGTGGGACTCTGTGCAGATGCAGCTGTCTATCTGCCGATGCACTGTCAATAGCAGGCCTGAGAGCTTAGATGCTAAGTGCCATATGAAGGGTGAAGGGAGAGGGATAGAACTAATTATTGATACATACAAACATTTACTATTTTTTGCTTTGTTATTCTATTTATAATAAGTGCCAAATTTCCCCATCTGTCCCTCATTTTAGTCATCATGAAACTAGTTGACTTCTTATAGGCATCACAGCAAAGATGGGTCTTAAAGAGAGATTTAAAGAAGTGAAGGGTAGGGGAGGAGACATTAGTTCACAGATGGTGTTTGTAAGGGACAGTGTGGAAGAAGGTACAGAAATGAGAAGCTGACAAGCAAGCACACATGGCTAGCATTATTGGAGGTAGGGAGACAATCTGATAAGAGACGAGTGAATAGGGAGGACCAGAGTTGTGAAGAACCTTCAAGGCTGAGTTTGATGATGGAAACAAAATATCATGGTGTAAACTAAAGATATTGGGCTGATACTCTAAGGACATGGGTATAGAAGTTATCACTATATTTTTAACAGTGACATCCATTAGGATGTGGAATAGTCTCTTAAGGAAGGTGATGGAAGCCCCAGTGTTTGAGTCATTTTGTATTAGAATAGACCAAAAACTTAAGGAAATAATGTTGGGAATAATGCTGCACTGGAAAGGTGCTGGACAAGATGCTTATTTCTTAAGGTCTTTTCCATAATCTCTTCATAGGCAGCTAAAAGTATAGGATGATTTTATAATTTACTGTGTGAAGTATTACCTCAGGACTAGGGATGGGTGAGATGGTCTGGACTGTATTATTTCTCTCTAATATCCTGGGGCCAACATGGCTACAGCTACACTACATGGACCAAATTATGGCTTTTGCCCCTTCCCTGAACCAAACCTGAATAGAATCTTTCTCAATTCAAATTAGTTTGGCTAATTTTACATGTAGAAAAAAAATCCTAACATTTAAATGCTGTATAGACAGTAAAAAGAAAAGGAGTACTTGTGGCACCTTAGACTAACCAATTTATTTGAGCATAAGCTTTCATGAGCTACAGCTCACTTCATTGGATGTAGCTCACGAAAGCTTATGGTCAAATAAATTGGTTAGTCTCTAAGGTGCCACAAGTACTCCTTTTCTTTTTGCGAATACAGACTAACACGGCTGTTACTCTGAAACCTGTATAGACGGTATAAGTTTTACATATTAGACATATACCAGATCATATATTGACTCAAACAGTAGTAACCAATATGAAATTAGCCCCATTCATACATTAATTTACAACCTACACACACATAATGTAATTAAAAAATAACCTAGGATCTTTCCCATATGTTCTCTCCCATTTTTGGCAACTTCGCATATACTGGCCCCAGTTGTGCCCTTAGCTATACAGTGTGATAGGGTCAGGCCAGATGGCTATAGGAGAGTAGTAGAAGGCAGATATATAAGCCCCAGGCTAGGTAGGTCCCTTTTCCCTGGGTAAGGTACAGGGAAGGTTCCAGAACAATCAGGAACCTTCTGGAGACAATTAAGACAGGCTGATTAGAACACCTGCAGCCAATCAAGAAGCTGCTAGAATCAATTAAGGCAGGCTAATCAGGCACCTGAGTTTTAAAAAGGAGCTCACTTCAGTTTGTGGTGTGCATGTGAGGAACTGGGAGCAAGAGGCACTAGGAGCTGAGTGAGAACGTGGACTGTTGGAGGACTGAGGTATACAAGCATTATCAGACACCAGGAGGAAGGTCCTATGGTGAGGATAAAGAAGGTGTTGGGAGGAGGCCATGGGGAAGTAGCCCAGGGAGTTGTAGCTGTCGCACAGCTGTTCCAGGAGGCACTCTAGACAGCTGCATTCCACAGGGCCCTGGGCTAGAACCCAGAGTAGAGAGCGGGCCCGGGTTCCCCCCAAATCCTCCCAACTCCTGGTCAGACACAGGAGAAGTCGACCTGGACCGTGGGTTCAGAAAAACGGCCAAGCTGAGGGCTGCCGTGCAGCTCCAAGATGAGCAAATCTGCCAACAAGCGCAAGACCTGTCACTGGGACCTCTGTCTACATGATTGAGGTTGATGTTTGCCCCATGAGGTCTAGTCACATTGGAAGTGACAGACTATCATGACAGAGTCTGTATTAATGGTATTTTCTGTCTCATCAGAAACAGACCAAGTAAAAAGGACATAGGTTTTTTTTTTTATAAATGGTACATCATTCATAGAATCATAGAATATCAGGGTTGGAAGGGACCTCAAGAGGTCATCTAGTCCAACCCCCTGCTCAAAGCAGGACCAATCCCCAACTAAATCATCCCAGCCAGGGCTTTGTCAAGCCTGACCTTAAAAACTTCTAAGGAAGGAGATTCCACCACCTTCCTAGGTAACGCATTCCAATGCTTCACCACCTTCCTAGTGAAAGGTTTTCCTAACATCCAACCTAAACCTCCCCCACTGCAACTTGAGACCATTACTCCTTGTTCTGTCATCTGCTACCACTGAGAACAGTCTAGATCCATCCTCTTAGGAACCCCCCTTCAGGTAGTTGAAAGCAGCTATCAAATCCCTCCTCATTCTTCTCTTCTGCAGACTAAACAATCCCAGTTCCCTCAGCCTCTTCTCATAAGTCATGTGCTCCAGTCCCCTAATCATTTGTGTTGCCCTCTGCTGGACTCTTTCCAATTTTTCCACATCCTTCTTGTAGTGTGGGGCCCAAAACTGGACACAGTACTCCAGATAAGACCTCACCAATGTCAAATAGAAGGGAATGATCATGTCCGTCGATCTGCTGGCAATGCCCCTACTTATACAGCCCAAAATGCCTTCTTGGCAACAAGGGCACACTGTTGACTCATATCCATATCTCATTGTTTTAGTATGATACAAAGGTGTGTTGTCTTTAAGGGTCCACTTTCCTATTTGTCATAAACAAATCAGTATTCTTCTCACACAAGTCTACTATGAAAATCCTAGGCTACTTATATGACATTCATTTATAAATTACATATATTCTTTTCCATATAAGAGGAAGCACCAGAAATCTCATGAAACAGCCTGTTATTATGAGACTTTACCTTATATATGCAGCCTTTGGATAAAATTTGGCTACATTTCCATACCAAGTTCTCATTTTGCTGTGAATTTGTTTTGTTAGTCACATCAGTTAAGTGGATTTAATTATCATCATTATTCAATAATTTCAATAATATTGAAACTATTGTCATCCAAAGGTAAGACAGGTACTGAGTGAAATCTATTTTAAGAACAGATCAGGGCAAATATTGTTGGTTATAGTTTTCTAATCAAAGAACTGGAGAACCTACCTTATGAGAGGACACTTACGCAGTTTGGCTTGTTTAGCCCAACAAAATGAAAGATGAGGGGAGATATGGTTGCTCTCTATAAATATATTTGAGCGATAAACACCAGGAAGGGAGTGGAGTTATTTAAGGGCCAATGTTCTCACAAGAAAAGTGGATATGCACTGGCCATCAATAAGTTGAGGTTTGAAATTAGATGAAGGGTTCTAACCAAGGAATGAAGTTCTGGAACAGATTTCCAAAGGGAATAGTGGGGTAAAAAGCCTAACTTGTTTTAAGACTGAGCTTGATACATTTATGGAGGGGATGATATGATGAGATTATCTACAATGGCACATGGCCCATCCATGACTGTTATTCGCAAATATTTTCAATAGCCAGAAATGGGACCCTAGAAGGGGAAGGCTCTGAGTTGCTATGGAGAATTCTTTCCCAAGTGTCTGGCTACTGGGTCTTGCCCACATGCTCAGGGTCTAACTGGTCACCATATTTGGGGCTGGGAAGGAATTTCCCCCCACATCAGATTGGCAGATACCCGGGGCAGGCTGGGGGAGGGGGGGAGGGAAGGGGAGGGGTAGTTTCACCTTCCTCTGCAGCATGGTTGCATGAGTCACTTGCTGGTTGGAACTAAAGTAAATGGTGGATTCTCTGTAACTTCAAATCTTTAATTAAAGATTTGAGGACTTCAGTAACTCAGTCAGAGGTTATGGGCCTACTACAGGAGTGGGTGGGAGAGATTCTGTGGTCTGCAATGTGCAGGAGGTCAGACTAGATAATCATCGTGATCCCTTCTCACCTTAAAGTCTATGAATCTGTGTTTTGTAAACAGGAATTAGGTAGGCATGTATATGCAGGTCCCAAATTTGGATAATATTTTCCTTTCTGCATTTGCAAGTTCAATTGAAGACGTGCATCTTTTTAAAACTATAAAGAAAAGACTGGCTTTTCTCAGCCATACTTCCAGCACTTCCGAAGTTCCACTTCAAAAACTTAATTAAAAATAACATTTACCGGAGAGTCATTTTCTTCATGGGAGCACAATAAAAGAATTAACCAAACCAGTCTCACTTTAATGTGAAAATGGACTGGCAATACCTTTCCTCTGAACCTGATCCATCTCACCTTCTACCCTACTGTATGAGTGATAGGAAAAGAATGTGTACAAGTGCATTTCTAACTTGCTTGAACAGAATAGGTTTGAAACCTAGTCTTATAATGGAGCTTTATAAAAGGCTCCATGCTCTGTGAACATGGCTCCTTTCCAAAGCTTGTTTGTCATTTCAGTACACTAGAGCACCAAGGAAAAAAGAAATCAGTCTCCAAAATAAATCCTTCCCGGAACACCTTTGAAATTCACTGAAGCATACTGCAGGGGGAGGGCATGGAGGAAATTACAGGCCAAAAGAGCCTACTCCAACTCTTTCTTACACAGCTACAATTAGGAGTGAGAGGGAGTGGCTAGAGAGTGCACAGGCATAGAGCACAGCCAAACAGTCAAGACACGAGTCAGAATTCTATGGTTAACATTAGAACTGAGCAAATAGCTAGTTAAAAAAAAAAAAAAAAATCTGTTCAATTTCCCTTCTGTGTGTGAAATATTAGCAAAGAAATTGCAAAATATTGGACTCTATTTGTGTGTTAGGGCTAAGATCTGTGTGCCTACAGAAAAATTGGACAGAAAATCCAGATTATATGGGGAGAACAAATCCTCTGCTATTTCAGCTTTATTTTGAATAGGTTTTATGCAACTAAAGCAACAAAGAAAACCCAAACCTAACACGTGCTGGCTATGCTCCCCTCACATTTTAAACACTTATACTCCAATCCTGCAAACACTAATTTCAGTGGAACTAGTCATGGGTTTAAAGTTAAACACATGCAAATGGTGTTTGCAGGATCAAGGTCTTAAATGCTCTCCCCTTAAAAAAACAAACAAAGAAAACGGTATAAGAGGGCAGCTCTTCTGTCTCTACCACTTCCTCTCTTGGTTTATAGACATCAACCTCCCCTTCCCCCCCCACACCCCCTGCCCAATAACACAAAGTCTTTTTAAGGCTCTGAACATAACTATGCTCAACTGCATCTATTTCCTATCTGTGAGTGCTTCTATAATCTATGAAAACCCCTGCTAGGATTAAACTCAAAAGCCCCATACCATGTCCATCCAGGGGGCACTCAATGCTCCAGCACATTCTTTTGTTATTTAACCAATTTGACCATCTGCCCTCTCTCAGGCCTGGCCTACACTTACAAATTTTGTCAACACAGCTGTGCTGGTTAGAGGGTGTGTGTGAAAATATCACCCCCCTAACGGACATAGCTATGACAAAAAAGCTCTAGTACATCTATACATTATAGGAAGACCTTATTCTATCTGGGATGGGTGGGGGAGGGACGTGTCTAAACTACATTGGCAAAAGAATTCCTGTAGTTTTTGATTTGCCAGTATAGCTGAAAGCCTTTGTAGTGTAGACAAGGTCTCAGTCTGAATCTCCCGTCCCTTGATGCTAGGCATAATTTATAACTAAGTTAGCTACCTTTAGTGCACCTGGCCCATTTATCTAAAATGGAGCTTAATGCAGTAGCCCCATATCAATTTTCTTCCTTTTGTCCTGTCTGTATTGAT
The DNA here is from genome assembly GCF_015237465.2 of Chelonia mydas. Lineage (NCBI taxonomy): Eukaryota > Metazoa > Chordata > Testudines > Cheloniidae > Chelonia > Chelonia mydas. Next base: position 76,508,656 of record NC_057850.1, on the reverse strand, counting down.
TTCTGAGTACTTCTGGAAAAGCAAGAGTAGTGCCAATTACTACAAGAACTTGTGAGACTCTGATTCATACCCTGTGAGTCAGGGGAGCATGTTTATGTTAATTTTCTTTGGGAGACTGACAAACGGAGACTGACATTTCCTTTTTTTTCAAAAATCTGAGACATAAGGATACTCAGTACATTACCTATCTTTCATGTGAATCATAAAAAACATGTTTCAAACCAGTGTTTTGCCCACTGTTACAGGACTAGCCGTGTGAAAAATTCATAACCAAACCCCAAACCAAGTAAAATTGCCTACTTAGCAATCCTGCCTTTTTTCGACAGTTTTATGAAATTGCATGAAAATATTCATGGTTTATCATGGTTTGGAGATGAAATTGTGAAAAAGTCAACGTTTCAGAATAAATATAATTGTATAATGGATTTTTTTAATACTGGGTGTGAGTCCCAAACTCAAATCAAAGTTTAGGGGCTGCAATCCTTGAAGTTTAAAGTTGAAGGAAATATTCAGAAAAGCCTGTGTGAAAAAATTCTGAGTTTTCTATTGGTCTAATATTTATTCCTTTTTTTTTTTTTGCTTAGGAGAAAAGAAATCAATGAATTGCCTAATATATAATATTTTGGAACTGGATCCTCAATTATGGTCAAGATTCCCTCAGGGTATCTCAAAGCCACATTTCACATTACCCTTTTGCTAGGACAGGCTGGGCCCCAGTCTGCCCCTCAAAGCAATTTAGGTATAGAGCAGCACAAATAACTGATTTTTCAGTTCACTGGCAGTTTTGAAAAATTGAAGAGAAAATCATTTCAGGTTGACCCAAAATGAAAATTTTTCACAATTTTTGTTGAATCAGAAAGTTGAAGAAAATTCATTTCAGGCTGAACAAAATGTGTTCTTTCAATTTTGTGTTTTTTTATTTTAAAGTATAAAAAGTATAATAGAAGGAAATTTCAAAATGAGAAGTCATTTTGAAATGAAAAATTAATTTTTTTTGAAAATGTTGAAATGTTTTGACTTTTGGCTTTTTTTATAACAGCAATTCAGCAAAACCAGCATGAATTCAGCAAAATGTTTTGGTGTCCCCAAATCTGCACTCTCCCACCCCCCCAAAAAAGGGGTTAGGCAGAAGAATTTCCCCTAGCTATATTTGGGAGCTAAATCCTGCTTTCAAAAGTGTCTAAGTCACTTAGGTGTTTCTGAAAATCTTAATTTATAGACTAAGGCGGAGAAAGAGAATGAGGGTGAGAGGATACATCATACTGTCATGACCAGGAGAAGGGCAGTCAGACATAGTGGTCGGAGCAGAAGTTGGGCTAGGGGTGAAAGTTCACCGACGGGGGGTGGGGGGGGAGGTGAGGCAGGGGGGGAATGGGCAGTGATGTTAAAGTGCTGCTGTGGCAGCGCTTTAAGGAGGGTCCTTTGCCAGGGCAGCGCTTTAACGTTGGTGTCCCTTTTGCCCCCCCCCCACACCCCTAGCAGTCCTGCTGGTAGGGACCCTACTGGCAGGGCTGCCAACAGGGGTGGGGGGGCAAAAGGGGCTGCAACGTTAAAGTGCTGCCACAGGGTGCTTTAACATCGGCTGCGTATGGGCTGGTACCGGCTTCTTACCAGTATGCCGTACTGGCCCATACCAGCCTACTTTCACCCCTGAGTTGGGCCAAGTTAGGTACCAGGAGGTCTGAGACAGGCCAGAGGGCAGACTGAGGTTCAGGCATCAGGAGACAGGCAGGTTCATGTTACTGGGAGGTCAGAGTCTGAGACAGGCCAGAGGGCAACCTGAGAATCAGTCATCAGGAGGCAGGCAGGGTTAGGTTACCAGGAGATCAGGGTCAGGCCCCAGGTTACAGACAGCAACTGAAGAGCAAAGTCAAGGACAAACCAAGGTTGGAAACCAGAGTCTAGGGTCTATCGTGAGTTGGGTCCAAAGCAGATGTGGACAGGCAGTCTCTACTGTAGCTCAGACCTGTCATGACTTCCTATTTAAGTCCTGGTACTGGTCAATCAGTGGGCTGTGAGGGACCAGCACTCAGGTCCTGCTGGGTGGTACTTCCTGCCGAGCCTAGTCTCACAGAGTCCTTCCAAGAGAGCCCAGCCTAAGCCTCCAGAGGCAAAGCAAAGGTGTCAGCAACACAGAATTCCCACAGTTCCAGCCCTGCAGGTTCTTACACATTACAAGCAGAGTGATCAGGCTGATAGATGGCACATGTATTGTCTGGGCTATATTTTTTGTTTGTGTGGTTGTTTTATTTATTATTTTTCATGCATACATTAGTACTGGGTGAGCTCCTTAATTTGTGTTTTAAACTGGCTGCTTTCTTGCAGGCATTCTGTCAGAAGTGGGGTTTGAGGAGGGATTTGAATTATGCAAAGAGATACAGAATAGACATCACTAATGTAAACTTTCCATATATCAACTCACCAATGAATTGGGGATATAATCTAAATGACATTCTCTCTCCCCCCCCCCATTCATCATCACTAAATTCCAAACCTGCAAACAGACTTTGAATGCAGGAACCTACTTCATGTTTTCCCCCCTTTCTTTTTGTTTCACAGATACCTGTTGGAACTGAATCAAGCTATAAAAAAATTACAAGAACACATCCTATTCGGCAGGAGTTAAGGATAGTGATTTTCTGCTGCTTCTGTAGTCATTTGCCCCTGTACAAAGTGGGTGTAAACTACTACCATGTCAGGAAGGTAATACTTTACACCCACTCTGCACTCTTCTAAATGACTGCACAAGATGCAAGGCAGTGGAGAATCAGGACCATAATCTCTTTATCTAAGTCAATTTATGATGTTCATTGGACAAATTGCCAAGCCACAACCCACTCCTGCTGTGCCTGTAGAGAGCTGAGCCATATTGTGAATGGAACATATGGCCCTTCTAACAGCACTTATGTTGTAATCAGGTCTCAGCATGACAGAAAGATATGTCTTAGATGCATTCTATATAGACATTCTTTCAATCGTTCCCATTTGTTACTCGCTCTGTTATAGACTGGGAAGGATTTTCAGCTTAATAAGGATGATGCAAATCCCCTGAATTGTGATTTGAAAAATGCCACATATTTACATTCATAGCTAAGTTCTGCAGGCTTGAAAAACAAGTTTCAATGCAGTGTTCTGTAAACGCTGCAGTGCATATTAAGGGCCATGTAACAAGTTGTTTTGCCCCTGAAAGGGCTGGAGGCCTGGGGCCAGCCAACCCTGATTACGAAGGAGCCACACCTTAGAGAGATCAGGTAATTTATCTGTTAAACATAGTAGCAGTTGCAGGGAGGAAGAGGCTGGGCGATAGTCAGGATTCAGAGATTGCTAGGAGTGAGCAGGCGCTAGCAGTGAGTTCTGGGAGTTGGGGCTGAGACTCCAGCCAAGCAGGGCCTCAGATTGGCCATCCAAAGCATGAGAGGCCCCAGACAGGAAGGCCTGGGACTGGGAGTAGGAAGAGGAACTTTCTTTGGTGTAAAAAGAAGAGGACGACTTGTGGCACCTTAGAGACTAACAAATTTATTTGAGCATATTATTTCGTGCGCTACAGCTCACTTCATCAGCTGCTACTCTGAAATCTTTCTTTTTGTGTGTATTTTTGTTGGACTTAGAATTCACTTTTATCTTAATAAACCCAGACCCCAAGGAGGGATGTTTTTGGTCACAAAAGGGTGTGTGGAGTTTCTTGAGTAACCCAGTAGGGGGAACTGAGGTGAGGGGGCATTATCAGGGCTGCCCTGAGGCCAACAATAAGTCACTGTGACCATGTTAAATAAAAAGACGACAAAGCACCATACAATTAAAGAGAGAGAGGCGCCATGTGCCAATTATCAGGGCTAGACTGTGGTTAGTCCTTAAATGGTCATACTCTGGAGAGGAGCCAGCTCCCCTTGCACACCCAACGTAAGGATTGTCCAGAGTTGTAGCCCTGGCTCATGAGCTGCTGCTGAGATGCTTCCCCACTGGAAGCAATTCACCTGAAAGAGACGGGATGGGCAGAGCCATCAACGCCCATCCTACAAGATGGCTATTGTATGTGGCGTACGCTGCTTTCCATAAAGGGGAGTGACAGATGATACTTCTGAACATGACAAGGGAGCTCAGGAAAACTGAGCCTCTGATCCAGGGTGCCTTCAGTTTTCCTGGGCTGGGGCAGATTTGCACAGCCCCTTATTGTGGCCTGTGGCTAAAGCCACAACGTAGCTCATAATTGACAACTTCCTTGTCACCTACAATGCTTGTGTGTGTGTGTGCATTTATTGCTATGTTATTTGTACAGGCCAGTGTAGAATTAATTATCCAAGTAAGCAGTGGAAGATTCTTTTTCCATAGTGCCCTTGACTGGAGGAGAGTATGGGAAGCTGAAAGAAACAATGCTAATTGAGAAATAATAATGTTGACAATGATAACATACTGTAGATAGGGCTGTCAATTTGATCTAACAAGTTATTCAATATGAAACATTTTTTTCTGGCAATCAATCTTTACAAGTCAATCCAAATGGAAAGCAAAATATTTGGCAGATTATTTATGATAAAAATAAATGCAGCATGGGGAAAAATGTGCAGGAAGTAAAGAAACAACAGCAACAACAGGGAGTCAAAGGACAATTAAAAAAAAGGAGGGAGGGGAGAGACAGTGACACGTTATCAGTGACCTATACACTATATCTCTCATAAACAAACAGAACATTATGCTGCATACAATATAATTGAGCTTCCAAATAGAATTTCATTATGTGTTGAATACATTAGGCATGGCTGTCCCTGTAACATTGTTATGATTTATCAAATGTAGTTATGTGGTGAAAGTTTCAAAAGTACATTATAGATAGAATAAAATAAGTTAAATGAAGATCACACCAAATGTCTACATTCCTTTGTCATAAACGAGGGAAGTGCCAATAAATTCATGAGTCTCCTCTACCTCTGGGATCAAGAGTGTTCATTCCTAAAAATACCATCAGATACTTTAATATTTAGTTATTATATGTAGGTTTTGATAGGTTCAAAGCTCTGTGCAAATATTGACTAATAAATCCTCAAACACCCTACTAAGAAGGCAAATGTCATTATCCCTATTTTATAGATTCAAGAGTGTTGAGGTGACAACACAGGACTCCGCATTAGTTCCATGCCAGAACTGGGATTGGAGTTCTTGATTTCCTGACTCTCACTGATGTGCTCTTTCCTCCAGACTATGCTGCCTCCCCATTTGTTTAAACAGATTTATAGTATTTTTTCTATAGCCCTTATCTGAAGCCAATACCACTGGTGCATTTCATTGGTTTAGTTGCATGAGCTCTGAAACTGAATCTCATAATCCATTCGCTGCTCTGTTGCATATTGCTGGACATGAATTAGGCAGCTCTCCCTTTATTAAATGAGGATCTGAGAGTTTCATGGATTATGGATTTTAAGGCTAGAAGAGACATTATGGTCATCTAACCTCCTGCATAAAACAAGCCATAACACGTTATCAAGTGATTTCTGCGTCAAGCCCATAACTTCTGTCTTAGCTAGAGCGTATATTTTAGAAAGACATTGAATCTTGGTTTAAAGACTTCAGGTAACAGAGAAATCTGCCATATCCCCAGGTAACAGAGTAGCAGCTGTGTTAGTCTGTATTCACAAAAAGAAAAGGAGTACTTGTGGAACCTTAGGGAATAACCAATTTATTTGAGCATAAGCTTTCGTGAGCTACAGCTCACTTCATCGGAAGTTGTTCCAGTGGTTAATTATCCTCACTGTTAAACAATTTGTGCCACATTTCTTGTCTGAATTTGTCTAGTTTCTGCTTCCAGCATTGGATCTAGTTACAGCTTTGTCTACTAGATTAAAAAGCCCTCTACTATCAGAAATCTCCCCATGTAGATACTTGTAGGCTGTGATCAAATCGCCTCTTAACGGTCTCTTAGATAAACTAAATAGATTGATCTTCTTTAATTGGTCACTGTAAGGCAGAGTTTCCAGAGCTTGGATCATTCTTGTAGTTCTTTTCTGTAGCCCCTTCCAGTTGTTCAATATCTTTTTGAATTGTGGACACTAGAACTAGACACGTATCCCAGTAACAGTCATGGAATTTCATCCTAACCATTGTATCCATGAATAGTGTTTGTACTTTAGTGGACTGGGCATCAACCTTCTATGTACTGACGTGCTGTATGGACCTTGAGAAACATGTTGAGATCCAGGGCCTCAGTGAGTAGAGGCCCACTGTGTCACTGCCAGGAACATGGTTTTCCCCATCCACGGGCAGTATCCCTTCTCTCCGTATGTTGGATAAAGGACAGAATATAGTCCTAAATTTGTAAAATCATGTCTTGTTTGCTGTGAAAAATTACATTTTCCCCACAGAAGTAAGGGATCCACGCACTTTACATGGAAAGTGTGTCACTTACAGTCAAATCATGCTAAAATTAGCTTTATCAGGAAGCTAAATCAAACCACTCATATTTGAGTTTCCAACACACTTCCACCTGTATACATGGAAAGAAGTTGTAATTTTACTAAGATAAGTTTATTAAGTATATCTTGTTCCTTTTGTAATATAAATGGTCTGCTAGCATTACCAATCTATCAGTTAGTTTTACATGCCGCATTGCTGATTCTACATAATAATCCATTTTATCATCACCTTCCCCCTCTTGTGCCTTGCTACCATGAATAGTGTAAAATAAATATTACATATTACTAATCCTTTTGACTGCACTGTGGTTGAGGGTATGGATGGATACATTAGCCTTTATGGACAGATACCTTTATGGGTGGATCTCTTAGTCTTCATTAGCCTGAACAATGAAGAGATTGCTTGAAATGTGGCCTCAGCACATCACATGTCCCATCATTTTAAATTTAAGACCAAATAGAGGTGCCATACTGCTTTTGGTATGAATCTGGTCATCCATTAAATTTCCTACCCGCATCAAATGGGCGACTGCTGAATGGACATGAAGATAAGGTATCTAAGAGAGGGATCTGTAACAAATAGCATACAAGCAGACCTTGCTCTTTGGTTCTTCTGGTCTTAGGTTATAACAGTATAGGAAAAAGGGATGGATGGCTAATGGTTTTCCTGTCTGGCAAAAAAAAAAAATCTCTTTTTTTTTAAAGTCTCTGTCCCAAATTAGGACATAAAGTTGTAATCTAAAATTTTCTTGAGCCAAAAATCAAAATCAGTTGAGGTCAACCAAAATATTTAATTTTGATAATTTCAAAAAGTTTAGCTTTATATTTGAATCAATTTTTTTTTTGGAAAAAAGTTAACTTTAACTTAAACTTTGAAATGAAAAGGCTTTTCAAAGCAAAAATTTGGAATTTTTGGCTTAAAAAATGTTGAAATGGGACAATTTCAGAACTTTCGTTTTCAAATCAGGAAATTTGAAGCTGATCCTTTCCCACAAAAAAGGTTTCCTTTTCAACAAATTGATATTTTAAAAAAAAGGAAAGTTTCACTTAAAAATTCCCAAGCACCTCTACATGGTGCCCACAAATGGTCAATAGGAACAATGGTCCTGGTGCCTTATTTTCCTTATTACTAGCCCCAGAAGTACCTTAAAATACTTTAAATGTTAGTCTGCCATGAAGTATGCTTGCTTTTTCTCCAGAGCTGATCCTTGCTGTGCCATCTGTAACTCAAGTTAAAAAATGCATATGTAGAGGTAGAGTTTCCTTCTTGCTTAGGAACATCAGCCTTTATGCATCAGCTAAAAGCTGTCATTCCACATTGTCTGACAGCACCATCTGGTTCTGAATGTGATATTTTAGCTCTGGCCATTTCTGGAGATAGTAGTGCCTCCACCATATTTAACTCAAGTGCTTCTACTTCTGCTGCATCTGCTGAGTGTGTCATGCTGATGCTGTCTCTCCAAATGATCCAAAAGCCAGATTGTTTAAATAGAAGCAATGAATAATTCAATAAGAAAAAGACAGAACAGTAAGTGGGCTAAATCCTTAGCTGCAATGGTGCTGTGATTGCTGCAGCTGAAGAAGGAAGGCACCCTTCACAAGCTGCCCAAAGCTTCAAGGGTTTTTTACAGTAGCTGAAAATCGTGGAGAGAGACGGGAAATGTGGCCTTTGCCCTTCCCCAAATTCCAGCCACTAAACCGTGACCCTGGAAGGGAGAAAGTGTACCATATGATGTCTCTGCACCACCGAAGGATCCTTCTATACAGGTGAAATCCTCCGGAGATCAGAGTTAGGGCAAAGCTGTAGACCAGATTGGTGCCCAGATGCTAAACTCTTTATTTAGCAATGGTTCTAAAATTATAGTAGTAACTCTTACATTTTCTGGAGGAGAAACTTTGTCAGGAGATATAGGGATGGATTTATTGGTATGCTCAAACTGCTACCACTCTGGTGACAAAAATCAGCTATAAATCTGACTTAAAGTACTGGTTAAACTGGGTTTATGGCTGCCTTGCACCGCTGGGGTCGTGTAAAGCAACAGGTTTTTTTCTTTCTGGCCCTCTGTCTGGAAATTATCAAGCCTTAGGTGTACCCTCAAGGAAAGAGACAAGGGGACAGAAAAAGGGAGAAGGATGAACATCTATCTACTGATGTATAGACTAGGAGTCAGATATTAGATCCCCATTTATTGGTTTACTTTAACTTCATCCTTTCATAATGCACAACTGAAAAATGGAACGATACAACAAAACAAAAAGCTCAGATAGGTCTCAGCTTGCCAGGGAAAGTAAGAGCACCAATTTAAAAAGTGACACAATTGGGTGAGTAATTGCATATACAGTGGACTGATAGTGGCACTAATATTTCAGGAGTATTTGAAGACAGTCGGCCAGTTCCTCAGTCTTGATATCAGCCTTTTGTACCACTGTGAGAGTGCAAAAAATCATAGAAATGAGGGGTCGCTTAGTCTAGGACCATTTGGAGCAGGGGAGAAAGTAACAGAAGACTTACTGGTATGGGGGCCCGGCTCCTGGCCCCCGGGAAGGGCGGGGCCTTGGGCAGAAGGGGAGGGGCTGGGGGGAGTCAGCCTTCCGCACTGCCCAGCCCATGCTGCCCAAGGCTCCAGCAACAATTTAAAGGGCCCAGGGCTCTGATCACTGCCATCGTAGTGACGGCGGTGGGTGGGCGCCCCGGGCCCTTTTAAATCACCAGACCCTGGGGCAGCTGCTCCTTTTGCCCCACTCCCCTTCGCTGTCCTGCCAGTAGGGTCCCGACGGGGGGGGGTGGGGGGGTGGTGGTGAGGGGGGCATAAGAGGCAGTGATGTTAAAGTCGTGGCAGCGCTTTAACATCAGCTGCATACGGGCCTGTACTAGCAGCCACTTCTTACTGGTACGCCGTACCAGCCTGTATGATTTGGAGAGACAGCATCTCTGTTCTGAGGCAGGATGAAGTATACCTTAGTCCATTCGTGACAGGTATCTGTCCAACCTGTTCTTAAAAACCTCCAATGATGGGGATTCTACGATCTCCTTTGGAAGCCTATTCCAGTGGTTAATTATCCTTACAGTTAGTTTTTTTTCCTAATTTCTAAACAAAATCTCCTATCTCCAGATTATGCCAATTACTTCTTGTCCCACCTTCAGTGGACATGAAGAACAAGTGATTACCATCCTCTTTATAATAGTCCTTAACATATTTGAAGACAGCCTTTTTTAAAAAAAAACCTTTCCTCATAGCTCAGGCTAAACATTTTATTATTTTTGTTGCTCTCCTCAGGACTCTCTCCAGTTTGTCCACACGTTTCTTCAAGTGTAGCACCAAGAACTGGACACAATACTCCAGCTGAGGCTTGACTAGTACTGAGTAAAGCAGGACAATTACCTCCTTTGTCTTATAGAGGACACTCCTATTAATGCAACCTGGAATGATATTAATCTTGTTGCAACTGCATCACGCTGTTGACTCATTTTCAATTTGTGACTTTGCTGTGATTATAACTCCCAGATCCTTTCCAGCAGTACTACCTCCTAGCCAGTTATTCCCCATCTTGTAGTTGTGTATCTGATTTTTTTCCTTCTTAAAAGGACTTTGCATTTTCTTTATTGAATTTCATCTTGTTGATTTCTGACCAATTCTCCATGTTGTCACAGTCATTTTGAATTCTAATCCTGTCCTCCAAAGTGCTTGCAACCCCTCCCAGCATGGTGTCACCCTCTAATTTTATAGGCATACTCTCCACCACACTATTCAAGTCATTAGTGAAAATATTAAATAGGACCGGACCCAGGACAGACCTCTGTGGGACCCCCTTAGATGCATTCTCCCAATTTGACAGTGAACTATTAATATCTACTCTTTGAGGATGGTCATTCACCCAATTTTGCAAAGAGGTCATAAAGCTGACCTAACTAAGCAGCTGAGCAGTGGTTCCCAAACTTGTTCTGCCACTTGTGCAGGGAAAGCCCCTGGTGGGCCTGGCTGACTTGTTGAAATGGGAGCTGCTGGAAGTGGCGCAGGCCAAGGGACGTAGTGGTCGCTGCTTCCAGCAGCTCCCATTGGCCTGGAGCAGCGAACTGTGGCCACTGGGAGCCGCGATCAGCCAAACCTGCGGACGCGGCAGGTAAACAAACCGGCCTGGCCCGCCAGGGGCTTTCCCTGCACAAGTGGCGGAACAAGTCTGGGAACCACTGCAGCTGAGGATTCACCCAGCATGGGGTAATCCCTGTTGGGCAAAGTGCTGGCGTAGGTGGCGGTGTAGAGCTCTCTACTGGCCACTGTGGCACAGGGATACGTTCAGGGGCAAGGAGCCTGGCAGGATCACTGCTGTCTTCTAGTGATCCTCTCTGTCATAATAACCTCTCGGAGGATGTTACCAGCCAACATAAATGAGAACAGCTTAAGGCCACTCTTATTTATGCTGGGAGCCAAATTGGCCTTGGCAAACCCAAGGAATCAGGGGAGGCCACCTGTGGCTCTTCTCTCAGGTGTTACACTGAGTTCAGCTCAGATGGCTCCAATAGGTTACATATTACACCTGTGGCCTAGTTTCATGGTGTCTCAATGTTTTAGTATAGAGTTTTCGGGAAGACGAATAAGAACTACACAATTAGCAAACAACAAAAATGGGGTTGATTAATTTAGGGTCTCTGAAGGCTTGTTGTTTTTTGGAGAACTAGAACAAATCTTATCAGTGTTCAAGGTAGAATTCTGTCCTACACACATCACCAGAGAATACTGAACAGTAAAAATTACACACTACAGAATCATTGCTTAGCATAAAGCACATTCTGAATAGAGATTTCTGCTGTGGCATATCCTTCTTGCCTGGATGCTCATCGGTACCACTGAACTACATTCTTAACGTACAGGTATTCTGAAACAATGGACGTAAGTCACTGTTTGGAAGGACGATTTCTGTAAAACAGATTGTTGCAGCTTCAGCCAGAGTGCTGGTTGGAGCTATCCCGAGGATAACAGCTGTCATTGGAGGTAGGTAAAATAATCAAAATCCCCAATGATCTTTTTCATGGAGTTATCCAGCAATCATCTTGTTTTCTTTCAAGCTGACCATCTACAATGAATGGAGCAAAACTGGGTTTAGACTGGGGGTGTGAGCGGCTGTTCTGCAGTTGTGGGGCAAGAAGGAGATTGAAGCAGTAGATTGAAGATTGATGCAGCTACACTGAAATCATCATAATACCATGGACGCTGCATGCTGAGCTGGCTCTTGGCACAAAAAAGAGCAAACTCACCAACCTATGGCTCTATGGCAGTGGTGGGCAACCTGCAGTGCGCAGGGTAATCCACTGGCAGGCCATGAGACAGTTTGCGGTTCACGCAGGGACGTTCTGGCTGCCACTTCCCGGAGCTCCCGTTGGCCGGGAACGGCAAACCGCGGCCACTGGGAATGGTGGGCGGCCGTGCCTGCAGACGGTCAAAGTAAACAAACTGTCTTGCAGCCCGCCAGTAGATTACCCTGACTGGCCAGAGGTTGAAGCTCCCTGGTCTTGCCGCCATCCCCTGGCTACAACTCCGACATGCATTTTGTTTACAGGAACAATGAGAACAAGCATAAATTACTACCCATCATAAGGCATTAATTCAATCATTGCGGAAATAGTCCTTTAATACAGACATATTCAGACATTCCTAATATATAAACACAATGCAGTAGCGCAAAAGGGATGATCAACCAGTTGCAGAGTGAAAGTCTAAGAGGAGATTAATTCCAGATATTAAATCTTTGCAACACTCCTTACTCCTCAGTCTGAAACCTCATGACTTTCACCACTAACCACAGAATAACACAATCATTCTGGAAGTTCAGTCTTGCCTACAGGCAAGAACTTGTCCTGTCATAGCAGGAACAAAACTAGCACAGAGGGACATTCAGTACCAGGCATGGCAATAAGAGTCATCAACCAAAGAAGCAGTGCTCTTACATGTGAGTTTAAACTTGGGAATGTCATCTTTATAAATGTCTTTCTCAAACTGTTTCTATACCAAACTAGATTCATCATGAGTATAATCAGTTCCAGCAAATGGTGTGTCTTATCTCTAGAGCACCTATTCATAGTTACTGAAACTTTATAAGCATACTGGAGAACAAAGAAATGAAGCTGAACGGATTTTCTCAACTTAACCTTTTGATTACTTAAATAGCTCCCCCAACAAGTGTATCTTCTGAATGAACACCCTGCGTGACAGGAGAGAGATCATTACAAATGCAAGGACAGTTCTCCAACTGTGCTCCAAAAGGAAACCCTTTTTTTTTTTTTTTTTTTTTGCAAAGACAAATGTACTGGTCTACATAAAGAGACTTTAATGGATCAGAGAATGAGTGAATCCTGTTAAATATATCAACACTGTCAAACCTTTTGTTAAAACACATTTATGTAACAAGAAAACATTGACTAGCTAGGCCATAACAAGAAAAACAAATTTGTTGCCAGATTATATTTATGCTTTTGGCATCTAGCTAGCACATGAACTGGGCACTTCATAGCTAGGCTAGCTAGTGCTAGATGTAGGGTGTTTGGGTTGGATAATTGTGAGCCACTAGTGTAGTCAAGGGTAAACAGAGTTTATCCACTTCTTATTTGGGGAATATGGAATTGACTTTAGGTTAGTTTACCCAGTTCTTTTTTCTACCACTATACCACTGCTGTGAACCCTTATTTACAGTCTTTTTGCTATAAATTCCAGTGTAATATACTACTTTGTACCCCATCTCTAACTCACGGATATATTGGCAAGAAAGAAGAGGCATAAATCATAGTCTGTTATAAAGAAATACAAGATGCCTGTTGATCTTTTTTAAATTTGAGGAATATGAAGAATAAATTCTTTTCTGCCTATAAGTTCTATGATTCTGTAATGCTCTTTGAGGTAGGAGAGAGGGATGAAAGTTGAGAATGGAAGAAAGATGGGAGTTCAGGGAATCCACAGTTAATCAGTGAAGGTGAGGGAGTAAAGCTAACATGGCTGTTGGCGATCTTTAACCCAGAGCATTAGGTATGTTTGGGGGTATTTTAAAGAACCATTGGTACCTGAAGCCCAATGGAATTTCTGGTGCATTCATTTATGGTAGTGCAGAAAAATCAAATCGGTGGATAGCTTTGGTCTGCATATATTCACTAATGAGCAGTCACCTGGTGGTGGGGTGGGGTAGGATGAGGCTGAGTGATATGTAAAGAAGAGGAGTCCATTTAGAAAGTATAGTCCAATATATGGCAGCAGCCCATATTCTATTTAAAAACTGATTTTATTCATTACAATGATAGTATGGAATAGAGAACAGAAAGACAGTGCCTGTGAAAGGAATAATAAATATACAGCACAAATATAACTTCTCTGCCAGGAAGGCCTAGCTTACTTAATTCATCACAGCATTTGATGCTGCACCCTGTATGACTTTTGGAGAGCTCTTTAATTTGTATCACACAAGAGACGGGTTTTAATAAATAAAACGTTTGCATGGAACATGTTTTGACATCCCTTCCTCTTCAGCTGGCCTACTGGAGGATAGTGTGTTCTGTACCTAACTGGCAGGAAATCACATTTTGGTTAGTTGCTCATCAGTGGGGTAGGCTCAGCAGTATGCTCCAGTTGCACTGCCCTCCCTTCAGTAATGGGAGCTTAATCGGCTAAAGGCCCTTCTATAACCGACTGTAAGAGTTTTGGCTTATTGTCCAGGGTATACAAAACTGCCCTTTGAGATAACTGTATTTTTCATAGGAATTTGCCAACAAGAGGTGGTGTCTACTGGAAATAAACTTTGCTCATTTCTCTCCTCCCTATATTCAATATGATTAGTATGAAGATGATAATTCATGTAAATCACTAATCGTCACTGTTCATAACACATTTACCAGATATTATTGCTTCTATCCTCATTTTATATCTATAGGACATCTAGGAACTGATTTTCAAAAATGACCTCCAACTTGTGGGCTCACATTAATCATGCCAATATATCTGCATGTGTAAGACACTTTTCATTAAAGCCCCTTGAAGCATTTTACAATGATTTACTAATTAAGCTTCAAAACACCCTTAAGCCTCACAATATAGGAATATGTAGCTATTGTATCACTGACTTCTGAAATGCAGGCAACTTTGGAGCGGAGCGAAGCAGCCATTTACAAGCACAAAACATTTAGAAGAAGAATTGTATGTCCTACTGAAATTGTAGGAGGAATCTGAGTTAGTAACTGAGTTGGAGTTTGGCCAGGACTATGTGGTTAACATCTTTGCTATTACAGAAAAAAGTGCTATGGGACCTTAGATTTTATAGGAATCTGGTTTTACATCTCATCCAGAAGACAATAGCCCTAATTCTGCTCTTCGCTTCAGTGGAGTCACTTCTAATTTATACTGGTGTAGCTAAGTTACACCAATGTCTCTTGTTATATTGGGAAAGGCAGCGCCTAATGAATCACTAATGCTTCCCATAACATCCAGTTATTCCCTGTTAACTTGTGAGATCAACTAAGAACAAAGCACAAGAAGGTATGTTTGTAGGCTCATATCTAACTATGTTCACTGGACAAAGTCGGATAACAGAATTGAACAAAAGAAATAGTTAAAATTAGAAGGCTTTATGTCTGTGATTCAGGGCCAGATTCTCAAATGGTGTAAAATGAAAATAATTTCTGGAAATATTAGACATGAGCATTGATGGCTTTTTGAATTATTTTCGCTTGTTCTTCTACACGTTTTGTACGTTCTCTTTAACTTTAATGGTATGACAAACATAACACACTACATATTTACTCTGTTCAGTTATCAAGATCTGTGTTACTTACCAGTATTTTATTTTAAAGATGACATTAAATTCACAGCTGTTTCAAATGGAACATAAAATCCACCAAAAAGCCAGATTTGCAGAATTTTGTAGAAAATTGCAAACATTCAGCTGTCATCATACACAGGATTATAATGAGTATAAATAGCCTCCATTTAATATGTGAGGATTTTTTTAAAAGATGTCTGCATTGAAAGAGAACTCCAGGTGCTTTTAGAGTTATTTGGGACATTTTCCAGTTGACAATATGGAAATACTGTCACTTAAGCCAGGGAGCTTGTTGCTATGGGGACACAATAGCAGCAGCATTTGATAACTTGGCAGTTGTTACACTGGCAAAGAGAGAAACTCAGCAACAGGGACTGTTGAATAATTTCAGGTGGATGTGCACTAGGGATAGATGAAGTGGTTCAGAAAATTAAAAAAGAAAAAGAAAAATATCTTTTCAACTCACAATCTCTCCTTCGCATATTGTCTTTTTGGTACAATATACTGGCTCAGAAGCTTTAACACCTATGAAACTAGTAGGAAAGACAGCCCTATTAACACATATAATAATGGATTCACAAATGCATTTTGGGATGGATATGCATTAGACAGCACAGTATAGCACAGATGGCAATGAGATATGGCAGAGGAGAAAGCCAATGTGAGTTTTGGTTGCTCACTTCTTAGCGTATGTGCAATGTACCTCAAGTGGCATTCAGACCACTGAATTTGGTCTGCTGGTTGGATCATAGCTTCCCTGGCCCAGGCCAGGTGCTGATGGGAAGTGCGACGTGAAAGCTGATCCATGCCCCCAACTAAGAGATGTCTTCTGATAGAACAGGGAGGTGATAATCTCTTTCTAAATCGCTCTGATGATACTGTAGCTAGACATAGAAAGTTGTGGACAAACTGTAGGGAACTCAAAGAAGCGTAACAAATGTGATCAAAAGATGGAGGGATTGGTTTATAATGAAAGATTAAAAAACTAAATTTGTACACGTTGGCTGAATGGTT
Organism: Chelonia mydas; assembly: GCF_015237465.2. Classification (NCBI taxonomy): domain Eukaryota; kingdom Metazoa; phylum Chordata; order Testudines; family Cheloniidae; genus Chelonia; species Chelonia mydas. Next base: position 76,492,442 of record NC_057850.1, on the reverse strand, counting down.
ACTAAAAAGAGGTATAATAACTGCGTGGAAATATTTGAAGAGTATGTTTCGGATAGTCAAAGATATCCTTGGGAAGAATTGGGATGAAATGAAGGAAAGAAAAATCTAAGTTAAAAAAATCTCCTATAGTGAAACCTATAAGATTGTAGAATAGTCAGTGTCATCTAAGGGGAATGGTGAATGCCTCACTTAATCATTATAAATGGGACTGGACAATGCATAGTAGAAAATATACTTTAGGGAACAATCATGCACTGTCAGGAGGCAAACTAGATCATGCAATAGGTCTTTCTATCTCTAATCTTGGAACGCCAAATCCTGTTGACCTTACTGGAACAAAATTCCAATTAATATCTGTAAGGACAGCAGGCTTTGACCTATGATTTTATGATTAAGCACAAAGAACCAGTACACCAATGACAATTCAACAGTGCACTTGTGGTAGTGCTGGGAGCTATGGAACAGTGATCTTGGATTCTGCTATATCTACCATTATTACATATTATGTGTAAAGGAATTACATATCAAACCACTAGAAATACTTCAAGTGTGATCACCATAGTCTTGTATCTTTGTTCCAACAAATGAACTTTCTCTGTTCCCTTTTCTAGTTTCTCCTTCCATATGCTCTTAAAATTATCCCATTCGTTTGTAAAGTGCCTGAATTTGTTTTTCTTCTCAATGCCAATACAAAATCAAAGATACAAGACACACGTAGGGCTAGATTTTCAGAGATCCTGTGTATTCACAATTCCAGTGGAAGTCAATGAGAGCCGCAGGGCACAATATCTCTGAAAATCAACCTATATGTAGATAAATAAAGAAAAGCATATGGATGTTGTACATGACACACCATAGGAGAAATCTCTTAAGAGACCCTGAACTAATGCAGCTACATGGTTTATGCTGCAGTCCAACTTGCAATCAATAGGCCATCTCACCACAGGGGACAAACGGGTATTGAGAGTTATTGAACATTGCCAATTTTCACCGTGAAGTTATTTAGCACAGATGTTTCCGTAATTGTGACACACTGGGAAAATCCACATGCTCAATAGCTCTCAAACTCATGCTTCCATCTGTGCAGTGTGATGGTCTACAGTTACTGCACATGGCTGCAATATAAAACATACAGGAATACTGTCTGGCACAAGTTCTATTGGAAGATTTTTCCTAGTACCATCTGTGCTTTTTTATTTACTTCTATTCCTGTGTTTCTTTATTTATATTTAACACAATTATAAGCAGGCAATATAGATTTTATATGTGTTGGTGAAAATGAGAGTGTATAAAGAACCATATAAAGTTGGTAGTAAAGTTATAAAGCTCTCACAAGGGATAACAGCTGACAGAGTGGGATTTAACTGTAGCCTCTCTAATAGTTTTCCTGTCTGCGTCATTGACTCCATTTTGACCCACGATGGCAGTGTCTGAAAGTTGTTACTATAGCCATGCTGAGGATTATACCTGGACTAAGTTTCAGGGCCAAGATTCAGTTAAGAATCTGATGACACTGAAAACACTGGAAGTGTTCTTGTGTGATTTGGCCCAGTATGGTGGAAATCTTATGAAATCAAATGATCTTGAAAGATTTCTGCCATCAGATATTTGAGATCAGCCATTCTTATTAGCTTCCATCCATGTTCAAATTGGTTTAACAGTTAATCTGGAACCACAACAGTGGGGATGGGGTCAGATGCAGGGATTAAATTAGGAGGTTTTTCATTCCCTTTAAATTTATAGTGGCTTGAATTGAAAGTTTTAGCTCTTCTTTTGTTAGTACTATTTGCTGGTGTTCCCTGGCTCATGTGGGATGAGGTGGTAGACTCAGTCCAGTTTATTAATGGCCAGTGGCACACATCACAAAACCTGCCTTAACAGTGATCACTCTCAGCACAGAAGCCAAGATCTGAAAAGGCTGGAGGGTGAACTGTTCTCTCACCCCTACATGTGGTCCCTAAAGGTTAGGGCTGAGAGATGTTGGAGGGGAAGTCTGAGGAAGCTGGCCACGCTGTTGACCACTCTCTTAGTTAAAAGATTTCAATGTTCAGTGTTGTCAATTTAGCAATAAACTTTATGAAAATAAATCTTACAGAAAAGATACCAGGCCATTACTCTTGGAATTTCTTACATTTCAACAACCTGCAATGGCATATACATACATCACATGCAGTCAGAGGTTATGGGGTCTCACTCATTTCTATTAGTGGTGTTTTTATTCAATTCAGTTGTAAATATCACATATTTTTGCAAGTGGTTTGCTAGATGAGTAAAGCTATGGAACTGGACAGGAGGGCTAAGCATAGAGGATGACATGCATTTGTAGTTCTTTTGTCAAAAATCAGATTGCAATATAAATATCATTGGTAACAGCTGAATTTTTAATTGTTTTCATTCTCTTTCCTGTTGGTCTCTGCAATATTTTCTCTGTCCGAACGCCCCTTCCTTTCTGCAATACTGTTGTATGTTTGGAACAAGAGAAGAATTATACAAAAAGCACAAAAGAGGGTAAGTCTTCTATTATGCTTTTTGTATAATTCTTCTCTGCCACCAAACATATAACTTAGAAACAGCATTGAAAGCCATATCAACACAACTTCATCACATTAAATACAGAGGGAGTCTGCCTTTCCTCTTAGATTTCATTCTGTTCATATTCTTGTTTGCAGCCAAATATTAAGTGTGCCCACTATTTATTTGGGGATTGATGACTCATTTAGGCAAAGCAAGAGGTGCTGCACAAATTGCACCACTGCAGGAAAGATTGTCCCTCAGAGACATCCCTTTCTGGTACAAGTCCCTCCCTGTTTGCCTTTGTTCTAAGGGAGACGTAGTAATTTGATGCTTTTCTGTACCAGCAGCAAATGATGATATCTCCTATGCTGGCTGGTTCATTAGGTGGTGGAGCTAAAGTTACACCAATCCTATCCCTCCCTATCCACATATTATATGGGGAGGAAGTAAATACACATCACTCTCTGATTCCTTTGTGTCCAGACCCCCAAGTTCTGGGTAGCCTTCATCGATGTGTAAGTGCGTGCACGTGCATTTGTGCGTGTGTTCTTATGCCTCCTTACTGCCTTGCATGAGCATGAAATATGAGTCACAATCTAGCCATTATTTTTAAAACAGCCAAATTCAGGCTACTTATATTTGAATCAAAATACTATCCACAGTCCTATTTACTCCGTAATGAAGTCAGTGAGAATTCCAATATCCAAAGACTGGTATTTGGAGTAGGAAGGAATGTTACAGTCACTTATCAGATAGGACAGTAATTCTGCTGGTATTTCAGACTCAAGGAGGAGAGTGTAAATAATGGCTAAGGCAGCAAATGTGTGTGGGAGAGTTTGATGGAAGGGAGTAGGAAGCGGTGACTGGTAATGAAATCCGTTAATTGCTGTCTCTGGCAAAATAAAGTAGGAAAACAGAAAGTGTGCCAAGAAGTACAAAGGGAGTAAGCTACCTTTAAAGTCATCCAAAGAGTCCAGAAAATTGGAATCAGTATTATTTTCAGTCACTCTCCCTAAGCGGCCATTGATTTCAGAAGCACCAAGACAAAGAAATCAGCTGTGTGACAGTTTTACACCCTGAAGCAGTAAAACCTTGTTGAGGCATTTGCAAAAACTGCCCTAAAGATTTCAGTCAAAGGAGAGAAAGGGTGGGCACCTAAGGACAACAATGCTGTCATGACATTTAGAAAGGAAAACTTTGGCTCAAGAGGAAAAGGACCACGAAAACAAGAGCAGAGGTGGCCATGATAATGTATGTATAAACTGGGTGCTACCAGTCAAAAAATAGATGCACTTCTTGCTTGCAGATAAATATAAACATATGGCTACATCCTGCTCACACAAGGAGTTGCACTGATGGCAATGGGCGTTCTGATGTGAGTAAGGGGTGCAGAGTTTGGCCTATGAATATGAAACTACACTACCTGAAGTACCATTCATAGAAAACATAACTCTTAAATAATCTACATATTCCACAACAAGTGAAATATTTCAGAAAGCAAATCATGTGGTGGTAACAGTGAGATGTCGAGCAATCAAAGACAGAATTGGTAGAAAGATACAAGGGCAGTTTTAACCTATTAACAGAGTTCTCTGTTCATTCACTGGCTGCATGTATATATTGCATGTTACTGCAGTTGCAACTAAAACCATGATTCACTGGCAGAGCTAAATAGGAGTCTTCCTCTGGTCAGTAGGATCTGTATAAAGTTTCTGTCAGCAGAAAGCTCTCTTTATCTAACATTTTATTACAATCCCGTCTATAGGCAAAATTCTGAAAGCAATGGCCTCTCTATATTCTCTTTAGTTTCCAGAAAAAAAAACATATTTCATGAGACTGAAGGTACCATATTGTCCAGAATATCCCAGAGTGCAAAAGGGACTAGTAGACTATTGTGGGTGACGTAATATCTTTAACTGGATCAACTTCTGTTGAAAGAGACAAGCTGTTGAGCTCCACAGAGCAATTCTTGGCTCTTTCACTGACAGAAGTTGATCCATCTTTTCCAGGGGTTCTCAAACTGGGGGTCATGACCCCCCGGGGGTTGCCAGGTTATTATGCAGGGGGTTGTGAGCTTTCATCCTTCACCCCCAAACCCTGCTTCACCTCCATCATTTATAATAGTGTTGCTAGCTTATATCAGCAGCAAAACAAAAAGAAAAAAAATTGTGTACATTTATCCTTCTCCAATTTCTCCCTGAGTTGTCCACCATGTTGTGCTCTACTCCTTACAATATCTATCATAAGCATAGCTGGAGGCATTATGATATACCAAGCAAGATTTTTAGTCTCAGTAACGAGAATCTAGATCACTTTCTTAAAATATGTACAACTCCCCAAAATTATATTTTACCCTTGTAACTCAAAAGAGGAGGCAGATAAGTTACAGAGTAAAGAGGATTAATAGACTATAGTTATGACTAATCCACTGTGGGTGAAAAAATCTGTTGTAGCAGACAAATAATACAGTTCAAACATCTGTGTGCCAGGTGTATTTTGGCTGCTCACGTGGAGGTATGTCTTACAGCAATGGTCTACTTAGGGTTAAGCAGGAAGAGGGGTCCATAAAAGAAAAATAAATCTACAACTCAGCACATTTGTTTTCTCTGATTTCCTTTAAAGAGTTCTTCCCTAGAGTCACTACCAAACACCTGGTTCTTAGTATGACCGGTTGGGGATGAATTTGAATTTGTCTAATAGCTAATGGGGTGATTACTATGCACAGTGCAGATATCTATGAAGAGTGGATATTTTGACTCTAGCTTGTCTCTAACCTTGCCCTCTGTGTGTCAAGATAATATTCCATAAAGATTTAATAAGACATAATGAGTAAGTGAAATTTATGAAGCATGCTTATGGGATATTTTTCTTACACTGAGATTTTAATTCCTGCAGGTCTAGGACGTTAAATAAATGGAGATTCATTTTACAATGTCAAAGGTAACTAACTGCAAGTCGTTTATTTAAATATCTCTACTTGTTTTGCACATGCAAAAAACAATAATGTTTGGTATTTAGTATTTATGAGTCCTTGGGAACATTAACAGTGCTAATTTGGCACATCACCGTGCTGTAGATCTCAAAAGAGAGGGAAAAAAACCCTATCCCCCTAACAATGCACTGATTACAGTAATAATGTAATGCTCTGAAAATATGAGGCAAATCATTAACCTCTCTGTCTATTTGTAAAATGACTATAATAAGAATATACTACAATAGAGAAATATGTGAGACTAAATTAATTAGGGTCAGATTCTGCCTGCACTTTACTTGAGTATGCAGTAGCATAAAACACATCTGACCATTTCGAACTCTGCTCCCCTCTACTCCTCCAGGGACACAGGTCACCCCAAAAAGGGATTGGAAGGAGGTGGGGCCATGGCTTTGCCTACTCTGTGTAAGGGCCACCCCTCTGTATTGCTCAGGAGTACTGGGATTTCTGCCTCATCATTGTCTCACTAAAGCTTTGTGGTTTAAAACTTTTTCTTACTCTCAACAATGGGTTATGTTTCTATGGCACTTCGAGATCGCCAGATGAATGATGTTGCATAAGGGCAAAACTTCAATTTGATATATACAGTGTTATTTTGAAATTTGCAAGAATGGCCTATCTTTGGGCTTTCACAGACTGCTACATGTGATCATAATTTTCCAATCAAGTTCTTTGTGAAAATCCCAACAAGAAGATGAATTAGACAATCGTCTATTTATCTCCTGTTGAATACATACTTTCTTTTTCGCTCCTAATAACCAAACACTACCACTACCAGACCAAGTAGGAATTGGCTGAAGTGTTGCAGCCATGTCAGTACCAGAATATTAGAGAGACAAGTGAGGTAGCGTATTTTATTGGACCAACTTCTGTTGGTGAGAGAGACAATAAAAGGAGGGCTGTCAAGCGATTAAAAAAATTAATCATGATTAATTGCACTGTTAAACAATAATAGAATACCATTGATTCAAATATTTTTGGATGTTTTCTACATTTTCAAATATATTGATTTCAGTTACAACACAGAATACAAAGTGTACAGTGTTCACTTTATATTTATTTTTGATTACAAGTTTTTGCATTGTAAAAAAACAAAAGAAATAATATTTTTCAATTCACCTAATACAAGTACTGTAGTGCAATCTCTTTACTATGAAAGTTGAACTTACAAATGTAGAATTATGTACAAAAAAGCCTGCATTAAAAAATAAAACAGTGTAAAATTTTAGAGCCTGCAAGTCCACTCAGTCCTACTTCTTGTTCAGCTAATCGCTCAGACAAACAAGTTTGTTCACATTTGCAGGAGATAATGCTGCCTGCTTCTTGTTCACAATGTCACCTGAAAGTGAGAACAGGCATTCACATGACACTGTTGTAGCCAGCATCGCAAGATATTTACGTGCCAGATGTCTTAAAGATTCAGATGTCCCTTCATGCTTAAATCACCATTCCAGAGGACATGCGTCCATGCTGTTGGTTGGTTCTACTCAATAATAGTCCAAAGCAGTGCGAACCAATGCATGTTCATTTTCATCATCTGAGTCAGATGCCACCAGCAGAAGGTTGATTTTCTTTTTCGGTGGTTTGGGTTCTATAGTTTCCGCATCTGAGTGTTGCTCTTTCAAGACTTCTGAAAGCATGCGCCACACCTCGTCCCTCTCAGATTTTGGAAGGCACTTCAGATTCTTAAACCTTGGGTGGAGTGCTATAGCTATCTTTAGAAATCTCACATTGGTACCTTCTTTGCGTTTTGTCAGATCTGCAGTGAAAGTGTTCTTAAAATGAACAACATGTGCTGGGTCATCATCCGAGGCTGCTATAACATGAAATATATGGCAGAATGCATGTAAAACAAAGCAGGGGACCCGCAAGGAGTTCAGTTTAGTATATCTGGCATGTAAATACCTTGAAATGCCAGCTACAAAAGTGCCATGCAAATGCCTGTTCTCACTTTCTGGTGACATTGTAAAGAAGAGGGCAGCATTGTCTCCTGTAAAAGTAAACAAACTTGTTTGTCCTAGCAATTGGCTGAAAAAGAAGTAGGACTGTGTGGTTTTGTAGGCTCTGAAGTTTTATATTGTTTTGTTTTTGAGTGCAGTTATGTAACAAAAAAAATCTACATTTGTAAGTTGCACTTTCACGACAAAGATATTGCACTACCGTACTTGTATGAGGGGAATTTTTTTTTTTAGTTAATTGTGTGAGTTAACTGCGATTAATTAACAACCCTAAATAAAAGATATTGCCTCACCTCTGCCTGAACCTGTCCACCTAATTCAAATGTACCTACTGAAGCCTAAATTCTGCCTTGCAGGTAGCCAAAATATAAACCCAAACACTAAAATATGACAAACCTCGAGAAAGAAGCTTTCCACAGTGATCTCCCTGGAGCAAAAATGGGACCTTAATTAATGAGGTTATGAGACTGTGACCAAAAAAAAAATATTTTTATCCCTCCCTTTCTCTTTTTTATGTGTTTGAAAGAGAGAGAGGGTCAAAAGTATATATATATATTTTTACACGTGTGTAAATATGAGCCAGATCCTAATATAATTTTATGGTGAATAGTCATGGAAAGTGAATTCTTAACTTTTAAACTGTAATTTTTTGTCCAAATCATATTTTGAATTGGGAATTGTATTGTACAAGTAGCAACTAATGCCGATCTATTCAGTTATATAAATCATCCACTTGGGAGCAGAGACAAAGCCCTGTGGCTTATATAACTAACCAACACTGTGCATGTTGTAAATTAAGGGTATTTGCAATACAATTATTGTGATTCATTTGCAGACCCTGAATTATACATCAAAGAGATTTTAAACTATTTTGGAAAATAAGTAAATTTGAGTATTTTGTAAACTGGTTGTCAACAATTTGCAAACAGAAATAATGATGAAAGCCATTGATTTAATCCGTTATTAGTGGTGATATATTCAGAAAGCTCGAATAATAACAATCACAGACAGCATATGATAACTGACTTCACATATGTGGTTTATTATTTGACAGATAATCTGTTAATTCAGTGGGCTTTTTGGTACTTAATTTCCTTGTCTTTTTAATTGGCTATCCAAATTGGAATTTTTAAAAGAACGAATGGAAAAATACAATTGTATAATTTAAATAGAATACAAGGAAAAGATTTTCTGAGAATACATTTTCCCAAGACCTAAACATATCTTGTCTATGCCTTTTAGAGATTCTGCATTGACTTCCATGAGCAGAAAGGCAAAAATGGAATTAAAGTGCTTCACGTTAAAAAAATAAAATAAAAATCTGGCACGTAAAACATGTGTCTTTACAAATCAAGTAAGTTTGCTTCTGTCTTGACTTCTGGACACATGTGGAGGCCACTAGGACCTGACCCTACAAAGGCTTATTAATACAAGGTTTCAGAGTAGCAGCCGTGTTAGTCTGTATCCGCAAAAAGAAAAGGAGTACTTGTGGCACCTTAGAGACTAACAAATTTATTACAGCATAAGCTTTTGTGAGCTACAGCTCACTTCAACAGATGGACATCATACCAAAAGGACGAAAGGTAAAAAATCCATTACAATCTACATATCACACAGACTATGCTGAGAGATTGTGTCACACACACTTAAAGAAACTGTGAAACCATCTGATCAACATCCTATACGGCAAACAGGGAAAGATTAAAAATGAGCTCTCAAAACTGGATATTTTCATAAAAAAACAACCTTCCACATACAATTCTTCATGGATAGATGTTACAAAATCTAGACAAGCCATTTGCAACACAAACTTTGCTTCTCTACAAATGAAAAAGGACACTAAACTATCTAAACACTACATGCCATGAGGAGCCACAACAAGGGTTCCCTTAACCCACCCAACAATATTGTTAGTCTTTCCAGCTATACTCTTAGCCCAGCAGAGGAGTCTGTCCTACCTCAGGGCCTCTCCTTTTGTCCCTCCAGGCCCACAAACATGATACAGTTCTGTGGTGACCTAGAATCCTACTTTCGACGTCTCCGACTCAAAGAATATTTCCAACACACCTCTGAACAACATACTAACCCACAGAATCCTTCCTACCAACGCTACAAAAAGAAGGATTCTGCGTGGACTCCTCCTGAAGGTTGAAACAACAGACTGGACTTCTACATAGATTGCTTCCATTGACGGGCATGGGCTGAAATTGTGGAAAAGCAGCATCATTTGCCCCATAACCTCAGCCGTGCTGAACACAACGCCATCAACAGCCTCAGGAACAACTCTGACATCATAATCAAAATGGCTGATAAAGGAGGTGCTGTCATCATCATGCATAAGTTGGAATATGAACAAGAGGCTTCTAGGCAGCTTTGTAACTCCACATTCTACAGGCCATTATCCTCTGATCCCACTGAGGGTTACCAAAAGAAACTACACCATCTGCTCAAGAAACTCCCTGAAAAAGCACAGAAACAGATCTGTGCAGACACATGCCTAGAACCCTGACCGGGGTATTCTATCTGCTTCCCAAGATCCATAAACCTGGGAATCCTGGACGCCCCATCATCTCAAGCATTGGCACCCTGACAGCAGGATTGTCTGGCTATGTGGACTCTCTCCTCAGGCCCTACGCTACCAGCACTCCCAGCTATCTTCGAGACACCACTGACTTCCTGAGGAAACTATAATCCATCGGTGATCTTCCAGAAAACACCATCCCGGCCACTATAGATGTAGAAGCCCTCTACACCAACATTCCACACAAAGATGGACTACAAGCCATCAGGAACAGTATCCCCGATAATGTCACGGTAAATCTGGTGGCTGACCTTTGTGACTTTGTCCTCACCCACAACTATTTCACATTTGGGGACAATATATACCTTCAAGTCAGCGGCACTGCTATGGGAACCCACATGGCCCCACAGTATGCCAACATTTTTATGGCTGATTTAGAACAACGCTTCCTCAGCTCTCGTCCCCTAACGCCCCTACTCTACTTGCGCTACATTGATGACATCTTCATCATCTGGACCCATGGAAAAGAAGCCCTTGAGGAATTCCACCCTGATTTCAACAATTTCCATCCCACCATCAACCTCAGCCTGGACCAGTCCACACAAGAGATCCACTTTCTGGACACTACGGTGCTAATAAGCGACGGTCACATAAACACCACCCTATACTGGAAACCTGCTGACCGCTATACTTACCTACATGCCTCCAGCTTCCATCCAGGACACACCACATGATCCATTGTCTACAGCCAAGCTCTGCGATACAACCGCATTTGCTCCAACTCCTCAGACAGAGACAAACACCTACAAGATCTCTATCAAGAATTCTTAAAACTACAATACCCACCTGCTGAAGTGAAAAAACAGATTGACAGAGCCAGAAGAGTACCCAGAAGTCACCTACTACAGGACAGACCCAACAAAGAAAATAACAGAACGCAACTAGCTGTCACCTTCAGTCCCCAACTAAAACCTCTCCAGCGCATCATCAAAGATTTACATCCTATCCTGAAAAATGATCCCTCACTCTCACAGATCTTGGGAGACAGACCAGTCCTTGCTTACAGACAGCCCCTCAACCTGAAGCAAATACCAGCAACCACACATCACACAACAAAAACACTAATCCAGGAACCTATCCTTGCAACAAAGCCTGTTGCCAACTCTTCCACATATTTAAGTGACACCGTCATAGGACCTAATCACATTAGCCACGCCATCAGGAGCTCGTTCACCTGCACATCTACCAATGTGATATATGCCATCATGTGCCAGCAATGCCCCTCTGCCATGTACATTGGCCAAACTGGACAGTCTCTACGCAAAAGAATAAATGGACACAAATCTGACATCAGGAACCATAACATTCAAAAACCGGTAGGAGAACACTTCAACCTCTCTGGCCACTCAGTAAAAGATTTAAGGGTGGCAATTTTGCAACAGAAAAGCTTCAAAAACAGACTCCAACGAGAAACTGCTGAGCTTGAATTAATATGCAAACTAGATAACATTAACTTGGGTTTGAATAGAGACTGGGAATGGCTGGGTCATTACACATATTGAATCTATTTCCCCATGTTAAGTATCCTCACACCTTCTTGTCAACTGTCTAAATGGGTCATCTTGATTATCACTACAAAAGTTTTTTTTTCTTCTGCTGATAATAGCTCATCTTAACTAATTAGCCTCTCACAGTGTGTGTGGTAACTTCCAACTTATCTGTATGTATATATATCTATATATCTATATCTTACTATATGTTCCATTCTATGCATCCGATGAAGTGAGCTGTAGCTCACGAAAGCTTATGCTCTAATAAATTTGTTAGTCTCTAAGGTGCCACAAGTACTCCTGTTCTTTTTATTAATACAAGTAGTCCTGGTGAGCTCACTACAAGGCTAGATGCTTGAGTGAGGATATTCAGGACCAGACAATTTGTCCTGTCACAGGCAAAAATTCTATTGCTGTGAATGGAAGTTTTGACTGAGTAAGGACTCAGTAAAAACTAAGTAAAGATTTCAGGATTTGGCCCTATATTTGTGAAAATATAGAATTGCATACACACATTGCACTGGGTAGCTCCTCCTTCTCCTTTTGTTAAAGTATTACTCCTTTTTCATCTTTTCAAAAATGATTAATTCTTATTGGGGTTCAGTCTTAGAGTTCTTCAAATACCCAGAGGCAAGGGAATTTTAATACCTACTATTGTTTGTTTCTATCTTGGAGCAGCCCAGTAATGTCACCATTTCCACTGACATGCCACATGTTTAGATAGAACTATGTTGGCCAAAGGTTAAATATGTTGCACCCACTCTGCACCATTTAACTGCAGGAAGTAAAAATCACTTCCCCACCAGCTAACCCCTACCAGCTATCTAGGCCACTGGTGCAAAATTCACCAAACAAGAATAATTTAATGCAACTGAACCAAATGAAGATGGAAATGGAAACATTTTATGAAAAGCTTTTGTGGATCCCTTATCTCTCTATTGTCTGTGTCTCTTTGGCCACGTCTACACTACCCGCCGGATCCACGGGTAGTGATCGATCTATCGGGGATCGATTTATCGCGTCTAGTGTAGACACGAATTAATCGATCCCTGATCGCTCTGCTGTCGACTCCGGAACTCCACCAGGGTGAGAGGCGGAAGCGGAATCGACGGGGGAGCAGCGGTCGTCGATCCCGCACCACGAGGACGCGAAGTAAGTGATTCTGAGTTGATCTAAGATACATCGATTTCAGCTATTCTCGTAGCTGAAGTTGCGTATCTTAGATCGATTTCCCCTCCCCCCCCCCCCAGTGTAGGCCAGGCCTTTGTGTACTATTGTTCTGGGATATAGCCCATTCAGTATCGAGGGAAATATGTCACTGACTACCTTTCCTGACTTCTGCAGGTTATGCTTTCAAGAATGACAGATAAACATTGAGTTATGGTGATAGTCATTGGCAGTGCAGGTGTCAAAGTACCTGCTTTAACAACAAGTTGCTATATGAAGCTGTAGCTATGTCAGTCCTAGGATATTAGTGAGACAAAGTGGTTGTGATAATGTCTTCCACAGACCCACAAGCTGTATGTGGCTTGAAAGCTTCTCCCTTTCACCAGCAGAAGTTGGTCCAATAAAAGATATTAACTCACCCACCTTGTCTCTAGCTTGCCAGGCAATTCCAACACTGCCATATGGACATCTGATCCAGTCCATTCTGGGCTATATGCCATTAGCCTAGGTGCTCTCCAATTTATCTTTCACACAGATGACAAAATACTGGGCCTAATTCAGTGATATGCTCTGGTTGTTTTGGCCAAATGACAAAATTCATCCATAATAACCGTAGCTTAATCAGCTAATTAAACTTCGACTTTCTGGCTGCTTCAAAATCACTGGAAAGGCACTAAGCAGCCAGAGTGTTTTGGTAAATCTGGCCTGCAATTTCCATGTCAAAACAGTAAGGATTTCCATAAGACTTGAAGCACAAGTTTGTAGGTTCTATATTTATCTAGCTTTTTTTCCCTGGTTGTTCTTTGTGCAAACTCAGAGGATAACGAGTAGGTAGCTAGATGGTTTCAGTAACTATAGAATACTTGCCTCCTAGGGGTAAAGTAAATTGAGGAATAGTAACTACTGCAACTAGTTGGAAAAATGCTTGCTGGAACAATTTTTTTCAATCAGAAATTGCAGTTTCATCAAAACTGAAACATGTGTGATAACATCAATTTTAGTGAAATTGTTCATGAGAAAAGATCAAAATAAATATTTTTATTTTTCTCATTTAAATTCAGTAATGTCAAAATATTTTATTTTGATAAAGTAAAAATGTTTCATTTCAACTTTATTGTTGCAATTCATTTTGTTTCAACTGTATTATATTTATTCATGTTTCAACACTATCAAAACAAAACATTTTTACTAAAACTGATAAAAAAAAATATTCTGCCAAAGATTTTCTGATCAGAAAATGCTGTTCTAGCTAAATCAGACTGCTTTACAAAATTATGTTTATTTCACTGAAATTTCATTTCAGAGAAAGAAGAGAGAAAATAAGTTCCTACTTTGTCCAAAGTCCCATTTGAACTTTTTTTGGGGGGAAAAAAAAGTTTGTTTTTCCTTTCAAAGGCGTTCTTCTGAAAATTTTTTTGTATTGTCTTATGATACAGGAGGTCCAAGGAGCAGTGGGAGAGTGCTAGAGGGGAAATATATAAGCTCAAGGCTAATTAAGGCGTGGTTCCCTGAAGAATAGGGAAGGTGGCTGCAGGTTAATTGGAGCACCTGCAGTCAATTAAGGCCCTGTTAGGAACCTAACAAAACCCCCTGCGTCAGGCAGACAGGGAGGGAGGAGGAAGGACTGGAGTTTGGAGGTGTGTTGAGAAATTTGGAAGACCTGAGAATTGAAGTAAGGGAGACTTCTTTCCCCCTAGTGTCTAAGGACTGAGGGTAACCCCCACCTAAGGGGGATGAGGGTAAGAAACCTACATGGGTTGAGAGGGGCTGGGGCTCAGAGCAAGGAGCAAACCCAGACCCCTCCCCTGCTTCCCTCCTCTACCACCTTCCTGGGCTAGTAGCAGGGCCCTTGGCACCCAAAAGCAGGGGCAAAGGGTGGCATCTTAGCTCCCCACCAAGAAAAGCGCAGGACCCACCAGACTAAAATTGGCTGTCTTGTCACAATCTATTATTATGTTATAATATAACACTTTAAAAAGCCAAACTAAATGATTTTGTTGAAATTAAACATTTTGATTACACTAAAACAATTTTCTTTTGACTTTTCTTACATTGAGAATTTTGAAAACTTTGGATTTGATTCTGAATCAAAATGAAAACAAATTCTGAAATCTCAGATTCTTGCACGACATGAACTCTGCACTTTTCTAGTTTCAACCTTGCTGAAAGAAAAGAATTTTTCATGATAGAAATGAAATGCACCAATGATTTCAAATAGGGTTGTTTTTTTTCTGAATTTTCCTCTTATGGGAAATGTCAAAATTTTGACTTTTCATTTTGATTCAGAAATATGAATTTATCGCAGAACAAAAATTCCATTTTCTGACCAGCTCTAGTAAGTACCTACAAAACATGGAGCAGTAACCTCAAATATATTCGTTGGCAAAATTAGCAGTCAGAATTAAAAAAAATCTTCTCCATTACATTGTTTTGTGCCAGGTTACATCTGTTGTGCCACATTAAATTATTTCACTCTTTTTTGCTATTTTAAGACGGCTCCATTATTTCAGGTAACCAGTGCCATGAAGAACTCATTGACTGTACTCCTCACACACCAATGGATGCTTCTTGTTTGTGGCGACTGAAACTAATTTTGGTTTATTGTTCATTTTCAGTTTTTCTCAATCTGTCTCAAATGGGCATCTTAACAGTCCTATGATCAGTGGTTGCCTCTTGCTAGTGCTTTGCAGGTCAAGCAGGACGGGCTGCAGACAGGGAGCTCTGCAAGCCTCCTCCTGCCAAGAATCCCATAGTAACTGCACGATGCTTATTGAATGAATCAGAATGAGGATTCTTTTCTGGGTAACTTCAAGCATTATTCTCCTGCTTTCATTTATAGGGGGAAGCTCATGTCTTCTAAGATACACTATCCAGCACAGGAAACAAAAACAAACTCTTACTGGCAATTTAGTAACATCAGCTCCTAACAGTAACATTTCAAATCTGAATTAGATAGATTCATACCCACACTCCCCGCAAAAACTTTGTGTTCCATAATCTGGGACGTGTGAATATCCATGGGTTGCTTGACCTTCAGAATGTGTTTGTATAATTGCTTACTCAATTAGAGCAACTCACTCTGACCCAGTCCTGGAATTGTTTTGGACAAAATAATTCATTCAGAGGAAAAGGCTCATCTAGTTATTCCTGGCTTCTATGAAACCTTTGGTGGTAATTCTTATTGACAGCAGTGAGTTGTGACATTTATCAGTGAGGTGAAGCTGAGCAGGGTTCCTGACTGATTAACTCAGTCAACCAGCTGCTCATAACTCCAGCCAAGTATTGACTTAGTTGTCTGTCCCCCTGCCCCGCTGCTGTTCTCTTCCCCCCCACCCCCCGCACGCATGCACACACACACTCCTTCAGTTAAAGAAAATAATAGGGAGGAATCCTTTTGCACCATATTTTTATTTTGACCAGACTACTTGAGATTGAAAAATGAAGCATAGACAATATCTTGCTTTTTTAACTTTTTTTTTCCACTATGGAAGTGTGTCAAATATTTATCAATGAAAGAAATCTAAAGCTCAATTTAAATGGATTGAAATACATAAAATAAATGGGCAGGTTTTACCTTGCATTATCAGGATCATTTATTTCAATAGCAATGAGCTTTTTTCTTGTAAACAACCTCTTTGTGCTATCGAATGACTTCTGGAAAGAAAAATAAAATCACATGTAGTTCTTCCCCTCCCTCCCCATTCTTCAGATCCTCAAGTGCAAACTGTGCTTCATGGTCTGAGGTGCCTCCACATCCTTGTTTGGTTGGCTGGGGTTTTTTTAAGCTAAGAAAATGGAGCCAAGAACAGCGATTCCTTGAATGTTGCTTTATTTTTTTCTTTGTTAAAATGAGCAATATAGTTTTAGGTCAAGGATTGCAGTGAATACTTTCTAATTTTGAGAAGCGGTACATTCTGAGTCCTCCAAACATAAACTGGTGGTGGTCCTGTGGCACTGGAATAAAACGGTGCTTGAAAAAAGCCCCATTTGGAAATATGTCTCCACTATCCCAACTACACTTCCATGTGAAACAAGGAACAATTTAGTATTTAACCAAGGTTATTCACACCAAGTTCTCTTCCCCATCCCCATCTCCAGCCTCAAGTAGGAATAAAGAACAATGAAGTATTTCAGACTGGTTATCAAAGTGGGAGATGTGCATTAAGGTCTTTTACGTAAGTTTTGGCCTTGGAATGTTAAATTCACATATCACTGTAACATAAGGTTCACGGTGAATTTTTCTGCAGTGAGAGTTAAAACCTCACAATTACAATTACATAAGGGGCCTGGTTTTCCTCTTACACTAGTATCAATCAGGAATGACTCCAGTGTAAAATTATTAGTCGTCAGAGCAGAATCAGGTCCAGTGTATTCAGTGTCTATCGCAGGTGCTAATTTCATACTACCATGTCAAATTTGGCATGCATGACTAAGAGTACTGCAGTGTCCTGAGGCCTTTCTGCAAAACTATGCATGAGCATGGCCCATCAGTTATACACTATTTCCTGCAGAGTCATTAGGTTAGAGTCCTAGTTACAAAATTGGGTTTACTGATCAACTCAGACTCTCTTGGCCTGAGACAAGGGAATTTAGATGGGAACACCAGTTGTTTCTATGGGACATGCGGTTAACGAAAGAGTCAGTATTGTAGATTTCCCCCTCTTTGATCCCTTCATTTCTGGAGTAACATCAAGGACAACCCCCCAAGCTTCAGGAAAAAAAAAAAGTAAGTATTTCTAGAACTGACATTTTCAAGGACCAGTGAATTAGTGAATCACCCATTATTGGCACTGATGTGTTGTTTCCCTAATTGCTATGTTTGAGCAGATATTTCTAGAAATGGCAATTCAGCATGGGAAAGGACATGACATTATTGGGGCATTAAGTCAGAGGTGAGAAAACCAAATAGCAAGTGGGTGGATAATCTGGATACCTTACATTCAACATCACAGAGCTGCGAGATTAGTGGAGCTTTGGTGCTCTCAATGGTAGCAGTAATACTAACTTCTCATTTTTGTGCATTAAGTATCGGCCAGGATTAACACAAAGGCCATAACTGAGGCCTTTAAAACTCCTGGAACAGAGCCCAAGTTAGAGCTGAGAACCGCACAAGAGGCTGGTAAGGGAGTTAGTGGGGGAGAGGCAAAGGGGTTTGGTGTCAATCAAACAGAAGAGGGCTTCTGAGAGATACAAAAATGAGGTCAACTGGCATCTGGAGGGAGACAGGAAAGGGCTTGTGGGATGATGAGAGTGCTTGCAAGCTGGAGTTTACTGGCTCATAGCTTCTCTCCAATGTGACTACAAACCAAGTAAGTTGCAGAAACTTGAATACATTTGAATCAGGACCCTGTCAAACTATATACTGAAACTGAATACTATATAGCTATTGTCTGGAGGTGTGCATGTATAGACAGAGTTAGTATATATGTATATATTAAATATATGAATGTGTAAAACATATGTATATACATATAACCATCTTTTTCTTGTATAAACATCTTACCGTGTCCATATGCATAATGCATGAATGCTAAAGAACATTTGGACCTCCAGACTCAGGAGCAGAGTGAATTTTCCATCTGTTCTTATAGCAGGTCCTTTAAGAAAAATAAATAAATTAAAGCTGCACATTTGAAATGTTGTGGTTTCTTTAAACATAGCTGAGAAAAATGCCATTTTTTTATTTCATTTCTCTCCAGTGCATTATGTTGTGACAAGGCAGTCATGTTACATAGTGTAATAGGATGTGACTGATACCAAATGGTGTGTAAAAGATTTGATCTCCTCTCCTTGTACCATAAAGATGCTAGAATATATGCAGCTGGATTTGTGGGTTTTGTCCCTCTTTAAAAAGGAGTGAACAGAAGATGCTCAGTTTGATAGTCCTTTAACAGAACTGTGTTTAGAAGCATTGCAAATACCTCATTTAGACCCACTAATTCAAAAAGTAGCTTCACCTTTGAAATATGCACATATTCATATTTCGTCCCACAAACTTATTGAGAACCGATTTCTATTAGAGCCTATAAAGTAGGGTTTTAGACACCTAATCCTGTAACCCTATACTACTAGCTGCACCACATGGCTGGATATATACGCATGGTCACTGACCCACTAGCTTGGGCCAGTTTGTTTCCAGTGTTGAGAAATAAAAGGGGAGGAGGAGAAAGGAGGACAAGAAGTGCGGGGGGGAGCTGGATGGAAGGAAATTTGTTTTAGTTCACACTTCATTCCTTAGCAAGGTTAACATTCTGCACTTCCTGAATCCCGAGCGTTTGAGACAGACGTATTGTTTCACGATCATGGCAGACGCACCCACATCCACCATAAATGCATTTGCCAAGATTGATCTCATTCTCTGGTGTAAGTATACTTTTAAGTATATATTTAATGGAGTTACACCAGAGACACTTTGGCCTATCAATTTTAATTGGACTGGGTAAGCTAGGTCTGAGCAGACAGGTTAATTGGAGGTTCAGATCCTTACAAGGCCCTTTGCAAAAAGAAAAGCACTTTTACAATAAAGTGGACTATACTTACTGTAATAAAACAAATAATAAAAACCAAAACAGACTTCAAGAGATTTTATTGGTGGTCTGTACAAGACATCTCTGATGTTCAAAGATCAACACAACCAATTCAAATACATCACAGAGGGCTAAGTGAGAAGAAGGAAGACAGTGTATACACAGAAAAGATAAGGAGTGAGCTCAGGAAAAACCATGGGAGTTGCGGATGCACAAGAAACAAATTAAAACAAACATTACTCATTTGGGTAACAAGAATGTACAATTAAGTCATAATATTTGCAGAATACTCCCTCAAATTTAAACAGGCCTAAATCCAAACAGTGGCAATAACTTTGTGTACATTTCAACAGTATCAATGGCATGCACTTCCAGTCACAGCATTAATACACAACTCTCAAAATGAGCAAATAGTGAATACATGCTTTTTAAGACAGAAAATATCATATTGCTTCTATATAAATCCATGGCCACATCTTGAATACTGCGGGCAGATGTGATCACCTCATCTCAAAAAAGATATATTGGAATTGGAAAAAGTTCAGAAAAGGGCAACAAAAATAATTAGGGGTATGGAACGGCTGCCATGTGAGGGGAGATTAATAAGACTGGGATTTTTCAACTTGGGAAAGAGATGACTAAGGGGGGATATGATTTAGGTCTATAAAATCATGACTGGTGTGGAGAAAGTAGATAAGAAGTGTTATTTACTCCTTCTCATAACACAAGAACGAGGGGTCCCCAAAAGAAATTAATAGGCAGCAGGTTTAAAACAAACAAAACAAAGTATTTTTTCACACAACGCACAGTCAACCTGTGGAACTCTTTGCCAGAGGAATTTGTGAAGGCCAACACTATAACAGGATTCAAAAAAGAACTAAATAAGTTCATGGAGGATAGGTCCATCAGTGGTTATTAACCAGGATGGGCAGGGATGGTGTCGCTAGCCTCTGTTTGCCAAAAGCTGGGAATGGGTGACAGAGGATAGATCACTTGATGATTACCTGTTCATTCCCTCTGGGGCACCCGGCAGTGGTCACTGTCGGAAGACAGGATACTGGGCTAGATGGACCTTTGGTCTGATGGAGTATGGCTGTTCGTATGTTTTAAATACAATTCCTTTGAAGAACAGGGAGCATACCTAAAGTGTTCAGGTTAATATATGCAATATGTCAAATTAGTCTGTTAATAGATCAGTTCTAGAAGCAAGTACTTCAGATGGACACCTTCACAAGTACTTAGGTTTATCATCATGCTTACAAAATTCTAGAAAAGGTGCTAGAAAATCTGGTCTTTCCATCAGAAAAACATTGGAGTTGGACTCTAGGAAGCCATTCAAAATCCCTCATTCTAGTCCATAGTCAAAACTATGTAGTCTGAATGTGATATATGATAACAGATCTACACAATACATCATGCTGCTTTAGGAGAATGGGAGTTACCAAACTGGAACAAACCAAAGGTCCCACTAATACTGTATCCTATCTCTGATACAGCCTAGAGCTGATGTTTCAGAGGAAGGTAAATTAAACTATAACCCACATTTCAAAATACAAGCAGTTCAGCAGGTGAATAGTTACAAATTCAGCAGAGCTGTAAGGAAGGGGGCTATGTAAGTAATATTAACAATAACAGGCCAAATTTGCAGAGCTATATGTGCACAGTTTAGGGTGTCAATCTTTTGGACAAAAGCAGCTTTATGCCACTGTTCTGCTCCCATGCTCATCCAGTTACATTAGCCGCAAATGTTCCAGTGTCAGGCAGGGATCATCCAGAACACAGTGACACACTGGCATGCCCCTTCCCCCACTTGGTGACCCTGACCCAGGTGAGGTGTCTGGGACCAGAAAATCCAGTTTGTCTCTCACCAGCACTCCTGTGTATCACAAAGGTATTACATCTATCCAAGCTATGATGTATTATTATTCATTTGGCGCCCAAGCAGTA